>NW_028258308.1:24712500-25337500 GCF_053883595.1 Heterocephalus glaber | reverse complement strand
AAACATTCACTGTATATTTTGAGCACCCTTATATGTATTGTAACAAAAACATTGGGGTATTTTTTTAAAAAAACACATTCCTTAATGATTATGTTGAACTTTTTGCTTTTTTAAGGTGTATATTTCAGATGTTTACTTATTCATAACAGATGCATTATTTTTAATCTTTCAATCTATCCTAGGAAGAAGAAACATTTTATTTTCTAAATTCTTTATTATTTATAAAACACCTACCTATTCCCAATTCTACTGCTTTTCTGCACACAAGCAACAGTTTCCAATAAGCCTTCTGAGTTTAGTATTAAATCTAGTCACTTTACAATGCAATAAAATTATGCTTAATTCTTTCTAAAGTATTTAAATGTATTATCTCGATATTATGAGTGGCAAAATCATGATTCTTAGTTTATTCTCTGGTCAATTTTACTATTTCTATGATTGTAAATAATGGTTAAAGACTAGTAGACTAGTATATTCATTACAGAAATAAGCATGGTCATAAATTAGAACATTTTAATACTGCAATTTTTAAAAATGGTATTTATTATTTCATAATAAAAACAAAGGAGTCATTACATATAATTAGTATTGTTATAATAATTTAAGGGTATATAATTAACACTTGCAATTATATGGCTGAATAGAAAAAATGAATACCATCAAAAGATCTGTAACATTCCCTTGACTAAAGAGAAGAACAGGAGAAAAGAAACTTGAAATGTGGTGTTTTTGTTACCTACAGGCTCCAAGAATCTTCTGAATAGATTACTTCTATAATGCTTAAGAATTTCTTAATTAAAATTGTATTGCTGTATTGTATCTGCAGAGATAGTTAAATACAACACTCACTTTTGCATTCAAAAACATATTTATCTTGCCCAGAAATTAATTGAGAAACAGAGCTGAGTAAATCAACTTTGATGCAGTAAATTTTGCCAGAAGAGTTTCTGTCACTTAAGAAAACACCAAAGATTGCTACTGACACATGAAGTGACCTAACTTTTTTCTATGTTTTAATGGAACATGAAAAAAGGATGGCACAGTAAAACAAATGTGTACTTTGCACTATAAGTTCAGTATACCTAAAAGATATGCCAATTCATATTATGAGCTCATTTGAGAGTTGACACTTTTTTCCCTTGGCATTATTCATTTCTTTCATGGTGCTACTCTGGTCACTAAACCACTAAATTGTAATTTTATATTCTTAAACACAAATTATTCTCATATATCTGCATCTTAATGGTAACTATTACTCTGAAGGACTGTTCCACCAAAAAGGTCTGTCATACTTTCATGATGATTGATCCGTGGTGATGACATTGTACTTACTAGGGCTAGTAGTTGCAAGGTTGCAATAGAAACAATGGAAGAAAAATCCTGAGGAACACATCAGGCTTGTACTAAAAATATACATATTGCTGTATAATATATCCTCCAAATCTTGAAATCATACATGGATTTAGAAGTAAAGCAATTATGTTAGAAGAGCACAGACACATTGACTCAGATTTCCAGAAGTTTTACCATCTCAGGACCAAATAACTCCAGATGAAGTCTAAACAATACTATCCAATATACAATATGACCCTGGGGATTTGTTCTGTCATCTAAGATATGGGAAATGATCAGGGAGTTAAATATCTGTACAGGCTCTCAGCACTTAAGAAGACTGGTAGTGGTTAAAGCATTTGAGGACAGGGTTCCCAGGAAGCACTATCCAGCAGTAGGGAGGCCAGTCTCTAGGAGGGAGCAAATTCCCAACTTTTAAATTTACAGGTTCAGTGTCTATGTCATATCCCAATAGAAAAGTAAAAGTAATAGTAATAATACTAACAACAATAATAAAGTTATGCAACATATTAGAGTGCATAACTTTCAGAACGCCGGAGTAATAACTCCCAAAATCTGCTCCCTATGAAAACAAAGAAAATACCATCAAACATCATCAAAATTAACTCTGAAACTCTAGAAACTAATCAGAACCTTCTAGCACTCTGAGAAGAATTGATTCAAGAAAAATGGCTAAATTTCAGTAAGAACAAGATATGCAGCATTTTGACTTGTGCAATTCTCACAACACTCTTCTTGTCCCACGGGAGTCTTGAAAGTCAGCATCCTTGCAGCCACTGAAAGTAGAAAACTGAATTTGGATCAGTGCAGAAAGCCTATTCCCAAATATTGTTGTCTCCAGCAACTCTCTAAAAAGATCCATGAGCATGCTTCTCTTTATTAGAATGATTCAGAGTATGTTCACTAGGAAGAGTCTTTTGTTGACATTTGATGAAGACATTTGTTTTTTTGTTTGTTTTTTACTTTAAAATTCTTTTATTGGTACATTGTAGGTATACAACACAATTACATTTCTCATTGGGAACTTGTACCTTTACATGATGCATCTTGGTTCTTACTTTTTCCCCATTCCTAGCCCTCCCTTCACCCCCTCCACCCTTCCCTATTTGCAAAGACTTTGTTTCCATTTTTTCCATTTCTCATCATTTGTCCTTTCCCTTCTTTCCTTTCCCCTGCCCTTCCCACTTCCCCTAGCCCTATGGACTTTTTCTTCCTATTTTACATTATCAATTATTCATTCTAATCATTGGTACATTTTAGGTATACAATATAATGACATTCATCACTGGAAATTTGCACCTTTACATAATCTCTCTTGGTTCTTATTATTCCCCTTTCTCCTGCCCTCCCTCCAATCCCTCCATCCCTCCCTATGTGCAAAGATTTTGTTTCCATTTTTCCATTTTCTCATATTAACTCCATTCCCTTCTTTCCTTTCCACTTCTGCTCCCACTTCCCCTTCCCATTTTCCCCTTTTCTTCCTATATCACATTATCTATTGTACCTTTTATTCCTTATTTATACTTTCAGTAACTCACACTAGAGAAACTGTTTGGTATTTACACGTGTGTCCCATTTATTTCACTTAAGAGTATTGCCTCAATGTGCATACATTTAGATATAAATATCTGTAATTTCTCATTTTTTATGGCTGAGTAGTACTCCATTTTATTAAAAAAATGACAATTTTTATATCCAATCTCCACTTGATGGGCATTTGAGCTGTTTTCAAGTTTTAGCTATTACAAGTTGTGCTGCTATGAACATGGGCACACATATATCACTGTGGTATGATTGCTTTAATTCTTTCGAGAAGATACCCAGCAGGGGAATAGTCAAATGGGACTTCCAGTCCGAGTTCATTGAGGTATCTCCATACTGATTTCCACAGTGCTTGCACCAGTCTACACTCCCACCAGCAGTGGAACAGGGTTCCTCTTTCCCCACAGCCCCACCAGCATTTGTTATTGGTTAATTTAATGATAGCAGCCATTCTTTCTGGAATGAGGTGGAATCTCAGCGTTGTTTACATTTGCATCTCTCCAATAACCAAGGATGCTGAACATTTTGTCATGTATTTATTTGCTATTTCTACTTCTTTGTGTGAAAAATGTCTGTTCATTTCCGATGCCCATTTTCAGATTGGGTCTTTAAATTTGGAAGGTCTGATCTTTTCAAGTTCTTTTAGATTGTAGATAGTAGAACTTTGTCTGAGAAACAACAGGTGAAGATTTCTTTCCCACATTGTGGGTTGTCTCTTCAGACTGCTGGTGGTTTCACTTGCTGTGCAGAAGCTTTTTAATAAGAAGAGATCCTACTTGTTGATTGTTTGTCCTAGTTCACAGGCAACTGAGGTTTAGTTCATAAAATCTTTTCCTATACCTATGTCTTCAAGAGTTCTACCTAAACTCTCTTCCAGTTGGTTCAGCGTTTCTATTTTAATATTTAGATCTTTAATCTAATTTCGATTTTAGTTAAGTGCATGGAGAGAGATATGTATCTAGTTTTAATCTTTGTCAAGGTGAAAACCAATTTTTCCAGCACCATTAATAAAGAAGCTATCTTTCCTCCAGTGAGGGTGTTTGGCTACTTTGTCAAAGATGAGGTGGCTGAGTGTGTCTGGAGTTGTTTCTGCATCTTCTAATCTGTTCTACAGGTCCTCGGGTCTGTTTCTTTTCCAGTACCATGCTGTTTTTATCACAGTAGCTTTGTAATTTAGTTTCAAGTTGGGGATTGTGATACCCCCTGCCATGTCTCTGTTCCCCAGAATTGCATTTGCTATTCTAGGTCTCTTTTTGTTCCAAATGAATTTTTGGATTGTTTTCTCAAGGTCTATGAAGTATGCTGCTGGGATCTCAATTGGAATTGCAATGAATCTATATAGTAGTTTTCAAAGTATGGCCATTTTCACTATATTGATCCTTCCTACCCAGGAGCAAGGGATGTCTGTCAATTTTCTGATATCATCTTCAATCTCTTTTTTCAGAGTGCTATACTTTTCAAAATAGACATTTTTTATTTCTTTCCTTAGGTTGATTCCTAGGTATTTCATTTTTTTGGAAGCAATTGTGAAAGGAATTATTGCCCTATTTCTCTCAGTGAGTCTGTTATTCATGTAGAGGAAAGCTATTGATTTTTGTGTGTTGACCTTGTATCCAGCTACTTGACTGAATTTGATTATTAAGTCTAGAAGACTTTTGGTGGAGTTCTAGGGGTCTTCTATATACAGTATCATGTCATCTGCAAATAATGACAATTTGATTTATTCATTTCCTATCTTTACTCCTTTTGTTTCTTTCTCTTGTCTAATTGCTGTGGCTAATGTTTCCAAAACTATATTGAACAAGAGTGGTGATAGTGGACATCCTTTTCTTCTTCCTGATTTTAGTGTGAAGGATTTCAGTTTTTGACCATTTAGGATGATATTGGCTGTTGGATTTTCATGGATGGCTTTTATAGATTGAGGTAGAGACCATCTATTCCAATTTTTTTAGGGTTATTTTTTAATAAATGCATGTTGGACTTTTTAAAATGCTTTTTCTGCATCTATGGAGATAATCATATGGATTTTGTCCTTGGCTCTACTGATATAGTGTATTACATTGATTGATTTGCATATGTTGAACTATCCCTGCATCCCTGGGATGAATTCCACTCCATCAGGGTGTATGATGTTCTTGATGATTTTCTGCATTCTTTTGCCAGTATCTTATTAAGGATTTTTGCATCTATGTTCATTGGTGAGATTGGCCTATAATTCTCTTTTTCAGTTGGATCTTTCTCTGCTTTGGGGATGAAGGTGATGCTTGCTTCCAGAAATGAATTTGGGAGTATTGCTTCCATTTCAATTTCATTGAAGAGTTTAAACAGTAGTGGCAGTAGTTCCTCTCTAAATGTCTTGTAGAATTCAGCAGTGAAGCCATCAGGACCCGAGCTTTTCTTAGCTGGTAAGTTTTTAATTATGTTTTCAATTTCATTAGTTGATATTAGGTTGTTTAGAACTTTTAGATCTTCTTCTTTCAACTTTGGTAATTCATATGTATCTAGGAATCTGTCCATTTCATCTGTGTTTGCCGTTTTATTGGCATGTAGGTTCTGGAAATATGTATTTATGATCCTCTGGATTTCTGCTGGGTCTGTTGTCATTTCACCCTTTTCATTCCTAATTGCATGCATTTGGGCCTTTTCTTTCCTTTTTCTGATAAGGTTGGCTAAGGGTTTGTCAATTTTTTTGATTCTTTCGTAGAGCCAACTCCTGACTTCACTGATTTTTTTCCATTGTTCTTTTAGTATCCATTGCTTTGATTTCTGCTCTGAACTTTATAATTTCCTCCCTTGTATGAGCTTTGGGTTTGTCCTCCTCTTCTTTTTCTAGAAGCTTGAGGTTCAGCATCAGGTTGTTTAACTGGGCCCATTCTGTTTTCCTAATATGCGTATTCACTGCTATGAATTTCCCTCATAAGACTGCTTTAATTGTGTCCTATAGATTCCAATATGTTGTATTGTCATTGTCATTTAATTCATGGAACTGTCTGATTTCTTCTTTAATTTCCTCTATGACCCATTGATTATACAGAAGTGTGTTGTTCAATTTCCACATGTTTATGAAGTTTTCCATTTTCTTTTGCTATGGATCTCCAATTTCATGGCACTATGGTCTGATAATATACAGGGGATAACTTCAATTCCTTTGCACTTACTTAAACATGTTCTATGCGTGAGTATGTGGTCTATTTTGGAGAATGACACATGTGCAGCTGAGAAGAATGTGTATTCTGATTTTGTGGTGTGGAACACTCTGTGTACATCTGTTAAGTTCACTTGGTCAAGAGTTTGACTGATTTCTAGTATTTCATTACTTATTTTTTGTCTAGTTCATCTATCTATTTGTGACAGTGGGGTGTTGAGGTCCCCCACTATGACTGTATTAGTTCATGTATTACTTTTCATGTCCGTTAGTATTTGTTTTATATAGTTGGGTGCACTAGTGTTTGGTGCATAGCTATTTATGATTGTCATCTCTTCCTCTTGGATTGTTCCATTTACAAGGATATAATGTCCTTGTTTGTCTCTCTTAATCAGTGTTGATTTGAAATCTACTTGATCTGCAAAGAAGATAGCTACTCCTACTTTTTTTCAGGTTCTCATTGCATGGAGTATTGTTTTCCATCCTTTAACTTTCAGTCTATGAGTTTCATTTTGAATTGTGTGTTTCTTATACACAGCATATTGTTGAAATTTGCTTCTTGACCCATTCTGCCAGTCGATTTATTTTAATTGGTGAATTGAGACCAGTAACATTGATGGTTATAACTGATACATATTGACATCATTTTCATGACTTTTTCTTTTAGTTGGATTCTCCCCATTTACATTTAATTTCTTGTCATGCCAAGTGGGTTCATTCTGCTGTGCTTCCTGGGGTTGTGATCCTCAATGTCTGTTCCTAGGGTATTGTCTAAAATTTTTTGGAGTTCTGGTTTGGTATTCATGAAGTTCCTAAGGTGCTCTTTGTCATGAAAGTTTCTTATTTCTCCATCAATTTTGAAAGATAGTTTTGCAGGGTACATCAATCTGGGTTGGAGGCTGTTTTCTTTTAGGGCTTGGAATATGTCACTTCAAGCTCTTCTTGCTTTGATGGTTTGTGTTGAGAAGTCTGCTGTGATTCTGATGGGCTTTCCTTTGTATGTGATTTGTTTCTTTTCTCTAACTGCTTGTAGAGCTTTGTTCTTCTGTTGTGTTTCTGGAATCTTAACAATTATATGCCTATGTGTAGATTTTTTTTTGATCAAGGCTATTTGGAGTCCTATATGCCTCACTTATCTGTATGTCATGTTTTTTTCCCCTACTTGGGAATTTTTCTGCCATTACTTCTGTGAACAGATTTTTATGTCATCTCTACTCTCTCCTGTTTCTTCTTTGAGTCCAGTCAGTCATGTTATTCTTTGCATCATCTAGCAGCTGCTGGATTGACTTCTCATGGTCCCTTACAATTTTCAAGCAATTTTTCTTTTCTTGTTCATTAATTGCAATCTTATCTTCTATATCTGAAATTCTGTCCTCACATTGGCTCATTCTTCTGTGTAGACTTTCAATGGACTTTTTCATCTCCTGGAAATCTATTTGCTTCTTTTTTATGCATTCCATTTTTTTTCTATGTTGGGATTTCAACATGTTTCTCAACTTCTCTATTTTTTTTATGTGTGTCCTCTCTATATTTATTAATCATGTCTTGCAATATGAGCACAATCTCTGCTGTTATGTGAGAAATTATACCTGATTTCATTTTTTCAGATCTTCTTTTGTTGCCAGTTCAGGGAATCCAAGTGGTTGAGTATCAGAGTGTTCCATCTCATTTCCCTTTGGAGTTGCTGTAGGTGATCTGGTAGTCTGATTTTGAGACTTGTTTACATTTCTTCTCATTTCGACTGGGGGGGGTGCTGTTCATACCCATGCAACTCACCTCCTCTGAGCTGGGAGTGGTGGAACAGCAGTACAGAAGCCCCTTCCTCTGGGCTGGAAGCAGTGGAATAGATGGTAGCCTGGAAGCCCCTTCCTCTGGCCCAGGAGTGGTGGGATGGGTGGTGGCCCAGAAGCCCCTTTTTGAAAACATTTGTTGAAACCAGTGTTTTTTCAGATCACAGGTGTCCAAGGCAGAGATAATCATTGAGACAAGCAAGAGACAGACTTAAAAGGAGGATGTGGAGAATATGACATTCATAGTGTACTTTGAAAAGCAGCAGTATATCACCAGGGAACACAGAAAGACGTGTATAGCACACATACAAGAGTTATGTGTATCCAGAAAGAGCTGAAAAGGCCTCTTACCTGAAGCTGAAATTGAAGCTCTGAATCAGGAGGAAGTGTTGATTGTAACTGGTTCAGTTCTGAAGGCATGTATTCAGATACACACAGAGCCCCACTACAGAGGTTGGGAGAATTATTGCTTTAAAAATATATTGGTTTAGCAAAATCAAAAAGTTATCTTATTTTCAGGTCAGTTTTTGATGGCTTAAAAATATATTCTGAAAATATTAATAGTCTGTACCTCTAAATTGCCAAGAATAATGTCAGAAATAAACAGAATGGTCATAGGGCTTCTTCTGAATGTTAAAGCCATGTGAGTTACATGTATACAACTTGAATATGCACATACTTAGCAGTATTAACAGTTTACTCTTAATGAAGAGCTCACCCTTTGACTTTTTCCTCCTTATTATCCATTCATTCATTATCATTATGTCAAGACCTTCAGGAATGTAGTAAAAACTCATATGGAGACAAAATGAGACTAGTCAAAGCCACAAAAAATTTACAGTTTTTAAATTTTTATATGTTGAATAGAAAATGTTTTTAATTACCCCTGAATGTAACTTGGCCAATACTGGGGGAATAATATAAAATAGATGCATATCTTGCAAAAGAATGAATGAAATATTGGTTTAAAGAAATGTCTGCCCAGTCATTAGCTAACCAATCCATGAGTTCAGGGCTGCTTATGAGTGACATATACTTTTCATAATTAGTACTGGAAAGTTACTAAACAAACAGAAATAAAAATAACAAATTATAACAAAAGCATGAGAAATGGGTACACTGATCAAAGGGTATAAAATTTCAGTTAGCCAAAGAAATATGTTTCCAAGATCTGTAACATAGCATGATGATGATAGCTGTTAACAAGTATTCTAAATTTCAAAACTACTAATAGATTGTAAACATTCTTACTACAAAAACAATAAGCTGAATATGTGAATATGTGATATCTTTGATATCATCATTCCTCAAAATAGATATAGATATAGATATATCACATTATACTCCATACATGCATAATCATTAATTACCAATTAACTATTAATGTTGATGATACATTGAATGTTAGGTCATTGAGTTTGGATTTATGCTGAGTGAAATGGGTAACAAATGAAGTATGAGAAAAGTGTTTTTATGATTTAAATTTTAAGAAAATTTTCTATGATTGGAAGGTGAAGAATAAATTGAGAAGAACAAGGATAGAAAGAGGGAGAACACTTAGAAGGCTGCTGTAGCTGATACAGATCATGACAGTTTGGAAGATGATAATGGTATGAAATGTCAAAGACAAAGATGTGACAACATAAAAGTGCAATTTGAGAAATATTTGGAAAAGTATTTGTTTAAGTAATGTTTAACATAAAAGACAGGAAAGAAAAAACATGATGCTCAAATTTTTTAATTAATGTCAGAAATGCCTATATATATAATTGATGCAAATTATAAATACATGTAAAAGATAAACCTTTCCTTTCAGAAATCAATAAACAGCATGTGCCTATTTTTTGAACTGGTATGTTCCATTTTATTACCTAACAGGAGAAAAACAAACAGTAATATATACTACTTGTATTGGAAGACACAGAGTTCTAGGTCAGTCAGATTTAAATAACTATAGCAAATATTTAAGATAAATCAACTTATAAAGAAAAAAAAATTTGGAGCTCATGATGCTGAAAGTTCTAGTTCATGACTGGTTGGTTCTACTGGCTTTGGGCCTGTAAAATGGCAACACAGTATGGCAGGATCATGTACTGCACCAAAAAACACTTACTTCTTGGCTAGAAGAAAAAAGAAATAAAATTTAAAAAGACATGCCCTCAATGACTTCAAGACTTCCTGCTTGGTCCTGCCTATTAAAGGTTTTACCTCATAGCAGTTGTGCAAAGCTGGAGACCAAACGTTTAATGTGGCACTTTCAGAACATTTAAGATCCAAACTTTAGCAAGATCCAAAATAAATTTTGCATTCAATTCTATTAACTTCTACTTACTTACCTATATCACATAGCCATTTGCTCAGTCCTTACCTTTGGCAGGTACCTATAATTTTTATTTTGTTCTTTTTTTTAATTCTTTTATTGGTACATGTTGGGTATACAATACATTTACATTTATCATTGGGTGCTTGAACCTGTATATGATGTATCTTAGTTCTTATTTTTTCCCCATTATGTGTGCACCCTTCAGGCCCTCCACTCTTCCCTATTTACATAGATTATGTTTCCTTTTTTTCTTCTTTTCTCTTAATTTTTCCTTTCCCTTCTTCCCTTTCCCCTTCCCCTCCCATGACCCTACATCTTTGGACCTTTTCCTACTTCAAATTATCAATTATTTCCTTTAATCATTTTAATCCTTATTTACACTTTCAGTTCCTCACACTAGAGGAACTATTTGGTATTTACAAATCTGTGTCCTATTTATTTCACTTAAGAGTATGGCCTCAATATGCATCCATTTAGCTATATATGTCTCTAGTTTCTCATTCTTTATGGCTGAGTAGTACTCCATTTTATAAAAAAACCCACATTTTCTTTATCCAGTTTCCAGTTGATGGGCACTTGGGCTGTTTCCAAGCTTTAGCTATTACAAACTGTGCTGCTATAAATAAGGGTGCACATATATCACTGTGGTATGATTCTTTTAATTCTTATGGGAAGATACCCTGCAGGGGCATACCTGGGTCAAATGGAACCTCTAGCCCTAGTTCTTTGAAGTGTCTCCATACTGATTTCCACAGTGGTTGCACCAGTCTGCACTCCCACAAACAATGGAGAAGGGTTCCTTTCTCTCCACCAGCATTTGTATTGGTTAATTTCTTGATAGCAGCCATTCTTTGTGGTGTGAGGTGGAATCTCAGTGTTGTTTTCATCTGCATCTCTCAAATGATCAGTGATGTTGAACATTTTTTCATATATATATTTACTGCTTTTACTTCTTTGATAAATGTCTGTCCATTTCAGATGACCATCTTTGAATTCAGTCTTTGAATTTGTGGGGTCTGATTTTTTTCAGTTCTTTATATATTCTCAATAGTAGACCTTTGTCTGAGGTACAGCTGCTAAAAATTTCTTCCCACATTGTAGGTTGTCTCTTAGCTCTGTTGGTAGTTTCTCTTGCAGTGCAAAAGCTTTTTAATATGATGAGATCCCAGTTGTTGATTCTTTGTGCTAGCTCATGTGCTACTGAAGTTTTGTTCATAAAGTCTTTTCCTATGCCAATGTCATCAAGAGTTCTACCTAACTTATCTTCTAGCAAGTTTAGTATTTCTGTCTCAATGTTTAGATCTTTAATCCACTTGGATCATAGTTTAGCGTGCAGTGATAGGTATGGGTCTAGTATTAATCTTTGGCAGGTTGAAATCCAGTTTTTCCAACACCATTTATTAAATAGGCTATCTTTCCTCCAATGAAGGTGGTTGGTTCCTTTGTCAAAGATGAGGTGGCTGAGTAGGTCTGGAGTTGTTTCTTCATCTTCTAATCTAGTCCACTGATCTTCGGGTCTGTTTCTTTGCCAGTACCATGCTGTTTTTATCACAGTAGCTTTGTAGTACTGTTTAAAGATGGGGATTGTGATACCCCCAGCCATGTCTCTGTTGCCCAGAATTGCTTTTGCTATTCTAGGTTTCTTCTGCTTCCAAATGAATATTTGGATTGTTTTCTCTAGTTCTGTGAAGTATATTGTTGGAATTTCAATCATCATTGCATTAAATCTATATAGTAGTTTTGGAAATATGGCCATTTTCACTATACTGATTCTTCCTACCAAGGAACAAGTGATATCTTTCCATTTTCTTATATCCCTTTTGATCTCCTCCAGAATGCTACAGTTTTCAGTGTAGAGGTCTTTTGCATCCTTTGTTAGGTTGATTCCTAGATATTTCATTTTTTTAGATGCTATTGTATAAGGAGTTATTTCCCAAATTTCTCTCTAAATGGGTCTGCTATTTGCGTATAAGAAGGCTATTGTTTCTTGAGTGTTGACCTTGTATGCAGCTTCTCTACTGAATCTGTCAATTAGGTCTAGAAGAGTTTCAACCAAGTGTTTTGGGTATTCTATGTAAAGTATCATATCGTCAGCAAATAATGACAGTTTCACTTCTTCTTTTCCTATCTTTATTCCTTTTATTTCTTTCTCTTTTCTAATTGCTATGGCTAATATTTCCAGAACTTTATTGAACAGGAGTGGTGATAGTGGGCATCCTTGTCTTGTTCCTGATTTTAGCATGAAAGTTTTCAGTTTTTTACCATTTAGTATGATGTTGGCTGTTGGTTTTTCATAGATAGCATTAATCAGATTAAGATAAAAACCTTCTATTCCAATGTTCTGTAGCCTTTATATCATGAATGGGTGTTGGGTTTTGTCAAATGCTTTTTCTGCATCAATTGAGATGATCACGTGGTTTTTGTCCTTGACTCTGTTAATATAGTGTATTATATTTACTGATTTATGGATGTTGAACCATCCTTTCATCCCTGGGATAAATCCAACTTGGTCAGGGTGTATGATCTTCTTGATGATCCTCTGTATTCTGTTTGCCAATATCTTGTTGAGGATTTTTGCATCTATGTTCATTAGGGAGATTGGTCTGTAGTTCTCTTTTTGGGTTGGGTCTTCCCATTTTGGGGATCAAAGTAACACTTACTTCCAGGAATGAATTTGGAAGCCTTGTTTCCTGTTCAATTTCCTTAATGATTTTAAAGAGTAATGATGATAATTCTTCTTTAAATGTCTTGTAGAATTCAGCAGTGAAGCCATAAGGACCTGGGCTTTTCTTTGTTGGTAAGTTCTTTATTACATTTTCAATTTCACTCATTGTAATTGGGGTGTTTAGAATTTCTATATCTTCTTCATTTAATTTGGGCAATTCGTATGTATCTAGGAATCTGCCCATTTCTTCTGTGTTTTCCATTTTATTAGAGTACAGGTTCTCAAAGTAGGTATTGATGATCCTCTGGATTTCTGCTGGATCTGTTGTGGCTTCACTGTTTTCATTCTTAATGGCATGTATTTGAGCCTTTTCTTTCCTTTTTTTGATAAGGTTTGCTGAAGGTTTATTGATTTTATTTATTCTTTCAAAAAACCAACTCTTTGATTCATTGAGTTTTTGTATCATTCTCTGAGTCTCCATTGCATTGATTTCTGCTCAGATCTTTATAATTTCCTTTCTTTTATGAGCTTTGGGTTTGTTATGCTCTTCTTTTTCAAGGAGCTTGAGGTGCTGCATTGGGTTATTTAACTGAGTTCTCTCTGTTGTCCTAATATGGACATTTACTGCTATGAATTTCCCATGTAGAACTGCTTTCATTGTGTCCCACAGATTCCTGTATGTTTTACTGGCATTATCATTTACTTGTAGAAACTGTCTAATTTCTTCTTTAATTTCTTCTGTTACGCATTGGTTGTTCAGGAGGGTGTTGTTTAATTTCCATATGTTTGTGGGAGTTTTGAGATTTCTTATGCTATTTATCTCCAATTTTATTGCACTATGGTCTGATAATATACAGGGGATAACTTCAGTTCTTTCAAATATATGTCCTATGAGCTAGCATGTGATCTATTTTGGAGAATGACTCATGTGCAGCTGAAAAGAATGTGTATTCTGATTTTGTGGGGTGGAACACTCTGTAAATATCTACTAAGTCCATTTGTTCAATACCTTGGTTCAGTTCTAGAATTTCATTGTTACTTTTTTTTCTAGTTGATCTGTCTATTTGTGATAGAGGGGTGTTTAAGTCCATCACTATAATTGTATTAATGCTTATTTGGTTTTTCATGTCCATTAATATTTGTTTTGTATAGTTGGGGGCATTCATATTAGGTGCATATATATTTAAGATTGGCATCTTTTCCTCTTGGATTGTTCCCTTCACAAGGATGTAGTTGACCATCTTTGTGTCTCTTATTTAGCTTTGGTTTGAAATCTACTTTGTCTGAAAATAAGATTGCTATGCCTGCTTTTTTCTGGGTTCCTCTCACATGGAGAAATGTTTTCTATCCTTTTACTTTCAGTCTATGAATTTCTTTTTGAGTTAGGTGTGTTTCTTGTATACAGAATATTGCTGGGGTTTGCTTCTTAATCCATTCTGTTAGTCTATTTCTTTTGATTGGTAAATTGAGGCCATTAACATTGATAGTTATAATTGAGAGATATTGAATCATTCTTCTCATGATGTTTTCCTGTTTTTGGCTCTTTTATTTCTTATTTTCCCCTCTTTTGTTTCAGTGGCTTGCCTTGCCTGGTGGCTTCCCTCTGTTGGGCCTCATGGAGTTGTGGCCTTCATTGTCTTTTTCTAGGATATTGCTTAGAATTGTTTGGAGTGCTGGATTGGTGTTCAGGAAATTTCTCTGGTGTTCTTTGCCATGAAAGTATCTAATTTCCCCATTGATTTTGAAAGATAATTTTGCAGGATATAACAGTCTAGGTTGGAAGTTGTTTTCCTTTAGGGCTTGAAATACTTCACTCCAGACTCTCCTTGATTTGAGAGTTTGTGTTGAGAAATCTGCCATGATTCTGATGGGCTTTCCTTTGTAGGTGATTTGTATCTTTTCTCAAATTGCCTGTAGAATTTTGTTCTTCTGTTGGGTTTCTGATATCTTGACTACTATATGTCTAGGTGTAGATTTTTTTTCGTCATGGCTAGTTGGAGGTCTATATGCTTCACTTATCTGTATGTCCAATTTTCTACCTCTGTCTTGGAAGTTTTCTACTATTACTTCTGTGAACAGTTTTTTATGTCAATTGTACTTTCTCCTGTTTTTTCATGGACTCCTATCAGTCTTATGTTATTCTTCTTTGCATCATCTAGCAGCTATTGGATTAATTTCTCATGCTCCCTTACTATCTTTAAGAAATCTGTTTTCATGGTCCTTCACCACAATCCTGTCTTCTATATCTGATATTCTGTCTTCAGATTCTCTTATTCTGCTCTGCATGCTTTCACTGGAGTTTTTAATCTCCTGAATATCTGTTTGAATCTATTTCATGGGTTCCCTTTCTTTCTTATGTTGGGTGATCATGTTTTCCATTTCTTTCTTATTCTGCACATTCATGGCTTCCAGCATGTTTCTGATCTCATCTATTTTCTTCTCTGTTTCTGCTCTAGAGCCTCTAATCATGTCTTTCACTCTGCTCACCATGTCTGTATTTATCTAGGAGATTATTTCTGTTTTGAATTTTTCTTTCTCATGCACCTGCTTTGTTGCTTCCTGTGCTATCAGTTCAGGGTGTCCAAGTGGTTGCTTATCAGACTTTTCCACCTCATTTCCCCCAGAATTTCCTTTTTCTGGCCTGGAAGCCTGCATTTGTGCCTTTCTTAAGTTTCTTCTCATTTTTGTTTTTGGTACTGTCCTTGGTTTAACTCCTGGGTTGATGTTTCAAAATTGCTTAATGCAGGTATCTTTGTTGCTTGTGTTTAAAACCCTTGTAGAATGATTGCTTTTCAGAGGTATCTTCCAGATATAGCTTGTGTTTGGGTTTTGAGACTCTAATGACTCTAAGGCTATTTTATTTTCCTTATACCAGGAAGGGAAACTAATTAGATCAATCACAACATGTTAGCCCAAATGACATAGTCAGCAATACCATAGCATCAAGCACAGCTTAGAAAATGATAATTTGTGGTAGTTATTAATCTATCACATTTAACTATGTGAGTTAAATTAAAACTGAGGACAAAGCCAACATAAGTTTATAATGAATACACTCTTCAATATAGCATCTTTCCCCTTCAGAAGTTAAAAGCAGTTGGGAAGGGAGGTACAGGTAGAAAGATCTGGTAAGATTAGTGATGAGGCCAGAAGACACAGAAAGATCACACAAACTCTAAGAGTTTTTAAAAGCAAGAGGAAAAGACAGAATGAAAGAATAAACATGAATAGAATCACCTAACAGCAACAGGGAGGCTAGATACCGAATTTACTTTCCTTTAAACCTAATAATAATAAAGAGAAGGAAAAAGAGAAGAAAAGAACAATAAGGCAGAAATATGAATTCACTGCAGAAAGGAACAAATGGGGAGATGAGGAGCAATGTGGGACAGTGAGAGAATGAGTGTGTGTGTGAGAGAGAGAGAGAGAAAGGAAAAGAAAGAAAGAAAAGCAAAAATTTAAAGAGTAGAAAAAAGTAAAAATTAAGAATTAAAAATAAGAAAAAAAATTTTTTTTCTTTTTTGCAAATAGCAAAAAGTGAAAATTATCGGCTTCCTTCAGGGTATGTCTCTGCTGTCACAGTAGGCAATGTAGGAATCCATGTGCATATATGAATCAATGAGTCTCAGCAAGCCAGCAGCAGATGAAGTAGAGTGGTCTGATATGCCTTTATTGTAGAGATTCTCTTTACTTTTCTGCTGAGCTGCAGTTTTCATCAAGGAGCCTGAGAAGCCCTCCTTCTGTTACTAACTTCTGCTTTATATTATGGCACTCAGGAAAAAGGTCTTTACAATCCCCTGTGCCTCTGTAGTGTGGGACCAGGTAGCAGAAAAGTGAGAAGGCCAGAGGCACGAGGAGTGGACAGACTGGGCCCTGGAGGAGACTGCACAGCTAAGTGGACCTCAGCGTGGCTTGGTTGGGCCTGGGACGGATGCAGAGCTTCAAGCTGCTTGTCTCACCTGGCTTGTCACAGCTGGGAGCTCTTTTGCTTCCTTTGTTAGGTTGATTCCTAGATATTCTATTTTTTGGATGCAATTGTAAAAGGAATTGTTTTCTGACTTTCTCTGTCAATGAGTCTGCTATTTGTGTGTAAGAAGGCTATTGTTTTTGAGTGTTGACCTTGTAGCCAGCTACTCTACTGAATCTGTCAATTAGGTCTAAAGACTTTTGACCAAGTGTTTTGGGTATTCTATGTAAAGTATCATATCATCAGCAAATAATGACAGTTTCACTTCTTCCTTTCTTATCTTTATTCCTTTTATTGCTTTCTCTTTTCTAATTGCTGTGGCTAATGTTTCTAGAACTTTATTGAACAGGAGTGGTGATAGTGGGCATCCTTGTCTTGTTCCTGATTTTAGTGTGAAATTTTTCTGTTTTTGATCATTTAGTATGACGTTGGCTGTTGGTTTTTCATAAATAGTGTTAATCAGGTTGAGATAAAGACCTTCTATTCCAATTTTCTGTAGCCTTTTTATCATGAATGGGCATTGGATTTTGTCAAATGCCTTTTCTGCATCTATTGAGATGATAACATGGCTTTTGTCCTTGACTCTGCTAATATAGCATATTACATTTATTGATTTTTGAATGTTGAACCATCCTTGCATCCCTGTGATATATCTGACTTGGTCAGGGTATATGATCTTCTTGATGACCCTCTGTATTCTGTTTGCCAATATCTTTTTGAGGATTTTTGCATGTATGTTCATTAGGGTGATTGGTCTGTAGTTCTCTTTTTGGTTTGAGTCTTTTCCTGGTTTGGGGATCAAAGTAACACTTGCTTCCAGGAATGAGTTTGGAAGCCATGCTTCCCTTTCAAGTTCCTTGATGAGTTTAAAGAGTAATGGTGATAATTCTTCTTTAAATGTCTTGTACAATTCAGCAGTGAAGCCATCAGGACCTGGGCTTTTCTTTCTTGATAAATTTTTTATTACATTTTCAATTTCATTCATTGTACTTGAGGTGTTTACAATTTCTACATCTTCTTCATTCTAACTTGCGCAATTTGTATGTATCTAGGAATCTGTCCATTTCTTCTGTGTTTTCCATTTTATTAAAGTACAGGTTCTCAAAGTAGGTATTGATGGTCCTCTGGATTTCTGCTGTGTGTGACTTCACCTTTTTCATTCTTGATTGCACAGATTTGAGCCTTTTCTTTCCTTCTTTTGAAACGTGTGGATAAAAGTTTATCAATTTTATTTCTTTCAAAAAATCAACTCTTTGATTCATTAATTTTTTGAATCATTCTCTCAGTCTCCATTGCATTGATTTCTGCTCTGATCGTTATAATTTCCTCTCTTGTATGAGCTTTGCATTTGTTATGTTCTTCTTTTTCTAGGAGCTTGAGGTTCTGCATTAGGTTATTTAACTGAGTTCTCTCTGGTTTCCCAATATGGGCATTCAATGCTATGAGTTTTCCACATACAACTGCTTTTACTGTGTCCCATAGATTCTTGTATTTTGTACTGGCATTATCATTTACTTGTAGAAACTGTCTAATTTCTTCTTTAATTTCCTCTGTGACCAATTTTTTGTTCAGGAGTGTGTTATTCAATTTCCATGTGTTTGTGGAAGTTTTTCAGTTTCTTAAGTTACTGACCTCATATTTAATTGCACTATGGCCTGATAATATACATGGGGTAACTTCAATTCTTTTACATTTACTTAGACATATCCTATGAGCTAGCATGTGGTCTATTTTGGAGAATTACCTTTCTGCTGCTGAAAAGAATGTGTATTCTGATTGTGTGGGGTGGAACAATCTGTAAATATCTATTAAGTCCATTTGTTCAATAGCTTGGATGAATTCTAGAAATTTGTTGTTAATTTTTTGTCTAGATGATCTGTCTACTTGTAATATTGGGTTATTCAGGTGTCCCACTACAGTTGTATTAGTTCTTTTTTGGATTTTCATGTCCATTAATATTTGTTTTGTATAGTTGGGGGCATTCATATTTGGTGCATATATGTTTAGGATTGTCATCTCTTCCTCTTGGGTTGTTTCCTTCACAAGGATGTAGTGACCATTTTTGTCTCTCTTAATTAGTTGTGGTTTGAAATCTACTTTGTCTGCAAATGATATTGCTACTCCTGCTTTTTTTCTGGGCTCCTGTCACATGGAGAGCCATTTTCTATCCTTTTACTTTCAGTCTATGAATTTCTTTTTGAGTTAGGTGTGTTTCTTGTATACAGCATATTGTTGGACTTTGCTTCTTAATCCATTCTGCCAGTATATTTCTTTTTATTAGTGAATTGAGGCCATCAACACTGATAGTTATAATTGATAGATATTGACTTATCCTTGTCATGATGTGTTACTGTCGTTGGCTCTTTTATTTATTTTTCCCCCTTTCCCTTTAGTGTCTTACCTTGCCTGGTGGCTTCCCTCTGTTGGGCCTCATGGAGTTGTAACCTTCCTTGTATTTTTCTAGGATATTGCTTAGAATAGTTTGGATTGCTGATTTGGTGTTCACGAAATTTCTCAGGTGTTCTTTGTCATGGAAGTATCTAATTTCCCCATCAATTTTAAAAGATAGTTTTGCAGTATTCAACAGTCTAGGTTGAAAGTTATTTTCTTTTAGGGCTTGAAATACTTCACTGCAGTCTCTCCTTGATTTGAGGGTTTGTGTTGAGAAATCTGCCATGATTCTGATGGGCTTTCCTTTGTAGGTGATTTGTTTCTTTTCTCGAATTGCCTGTAGGATTTTGTACTTCTGTTGGGTTTCTGGGATCTTGACTATTTTATGTCTAGGTGTAGACTTTTTTTCATCATGGCTAGTTTGAGGTCTATATGCCTCACTTATCTGTATGTCCAATTTTCTACCTCTGTCTTGGAAGCTTTCTACTATTTCTCTGTGCACAGTTTTCTATGTCAATTGTACTTTCTCCTGTTTTTTTATGGACTCCTATCAGTCTTATATTGTTCTTCTTTGCATCACCTTGCAGCTTCTGTATTGATTTCTCATGGTCCCTTACTATTTTTAAGGAATCTCTGTTTTCATAGTCCTTGTCTGCAATCCTGTCTTCTATATCTGATATTCTATCTTCAGATTCCCTTAATCTGCTCTGCATGCTTTCAGTGGAGTTTTTAATCTCTTGAATATCTATTTGAATCTGTTTCATGGACTCTACTTCTCTCTTCTGTTGGGCAATCATGGTTTCCATTTCTTTCTTATGCTGGGCATTCATAGCTTCCAGCATGTTTCTGAGCTCATCTATTTTTTTTATCTGTTTCTGTTCTATAGCTTCTAATCATGTCTTTCAGTCTGCTCACCATCTCTGTAGTTATCTGGGAGATTATTTCTGCTTTGAATTTTTCTAGAGCCTCATTCATCTGTTTTGTTATTTCCTATGCTATCAGTTCAGGGTGTCCAGGTGCTTGATCATCAGACTTTTCCACCCTGTTTCCCCCAGAATTTGCCTTTGGTGAGCTGTTAATCTGGGTTTGTGCCTTGCTTCAATGTCTTCTCATCTTTGTTTTTGGTACTTTCCTTGGTTCATTTCCTCAGTTGATACTTTGAAGTTGCTCTTGTAAATAACTTTGATGATGTATTTAGAACACTTATGGAAAGATTGCTTCTCAGAGGTGTCTTCCAGATCTAGCTGGTATTTAGCTTTTGAATCTCTAATGGCTCTGAGGCTGTCTCATTTTCATTATACCAGGAAGGACAACTGATTAGGTCAATGACAACACCTTAGCCCAAGTCATACAACTAGCAACACAATAGCATCAACTGCCTCTTAGAAAATGACAATTTGTGGTAGTTATTAATCTATCACCTTTAACTGTGTGAATTAAGTCAAAATCAAGTACCAACCCAACATATGTTTATAGTGAATAAACTCTTCAATACAGCAACTTTACCCTCTGGAAATAGGAGTTAGAAGGAGTTGGGGAGGGAGGGATAGGTAGGTATAAGAATAGGGGAAGGTTAGCAGTTAGGTCAGAGAACACAGGTGAGAGAAGAAAAGAAAAATAAAGCAGAAATACGAATTAGGGCCAGAACAGGATCACAAAGGGAGATGAAGTACAATGTGGGACACCAAGGGAGTGAGGGAGAGAGAGAGAGAGAAAGAAAAGAGAAAAGAAAGAAAAAAGAGAAAAATAAAAATTTTAAAAGAATAGAAAAAGAAGGAAAAAAATTAAAAAGAGCAAAAAATAGTAATTTTGAAATAACAAATAAAAGATAAAATGAAGAGACTCCTTCAGGGTATGTCTCTTCTCTCACAATACACAACATGGGCAGCAGTGTACAGTTATAAGTCAATGAGTCTCAATAAGCCAGTCACGGACCCATGAGATTCAGGCAGATTTCTGGCTGCAAGTCCCAAGTTGAGCTCCCTGTCCTCCTGCAGCATTGAACTGTGCAAGGTTCTATTGCAGGTTCCAGCTGCCTTTCCCCTGAAGATTCCAGGTTCTTATGGGAGATGATGATCCTTCAAACTTACCAAGTATGGTCATCTGGTGTGCCCTTACTGCAGAGATTCTCTTCACTTTTCCAGTGGGCTTCAGTTATCATCAGGGAGCCTGAGAGAGGCCCTCTCTCTCTTGTTCACATCTGCAGCTCAGGACAAGGGCCTTTATGTCCCTCTGTGCCTCTGTAGTGTGGAACCAGGTAGCTGTACAGCCAAGAGGGCAGAGGCCGGGGGGGGGGGGCTGGCTCTATTGTTGTAGGCAACCAGGTGGCTCCAAGGGTGGCTGGTGGGCATGCCCAGGGGGTCCTTACCAGCTCTTGGTCACAAGTAGGCATAGCCAGCTGGACAGAGCTGGGCTCAGTCAGTCCTGGGTGCTCTGCACATAATGCTTTGCCCGCATGGCTGTTGGGCGTGCCCAGGGGTCCTTACCAGCTCTTGGTCACAAGTAGGCATAGCTCTTTATTTTGTTCTTGTGATGTGTGAATGCTAAATGAAAGCTACAAATGAACTACTACTAATGTTCTTTGTTTATAATCCAATAAGATAGAAAAGATAGGTGCTTGTTATGGTTTAGAACTAAGATTTTCTGCCAAAGCATCATGTATGCAGAGGTGGGAAGGGAAGTGGATCACAGGGGCACCATGCTGGTTAGTGGATCACTTCATTCATGAGTTCATGGTTGAATGAACTGTGAAGAGGTGGGCCTGCTGGAGGTGGTCCCTGGGAGTGTCACCTGGGAGGCACATGTCTTCTTGCTCATTCCTTCTCACTCCACTTTCTGACTGCTGTGGGCTGAGACCCTTTCCTCTACTGTGCTTCTCCACCATGCTGATTCTGCTTTGAAGCTGGCCAGCCATCATGGAATAAGAACTCTGAAAGTTCAATCCAAAATAAACATCCTCTCCTTTAAACTGTAGGTGTTGTGTACATTTTCTGATGGGAAAGTGACTAACATAGATATATTAGAGAGTTATACTGATAAAATTAACATAAAGAACTTTTAAATTAAAAAATTAGGAAACAGAAAATCACTCAAATAAGGTCAGGAATTCAGACAAAGTTCTTTAAGGTAAGACTATGGATTAGTTTATCACATTTATTTAGTTTGAGCTAAATACTAAATTTATTTTAATACAAGCATTTGATAACTATGGAAAAGAAAAAATTACCACTAGAATTACAAATAGTTACACAAAAACAACAGAACATTTGAACATGAATTCAGTGAAACTTTTGAACACTTCAGTGTCAGTAATGGTGATTTATCAAATTGTTTCTTAATCAAACTGTTTCTTAAAACCATTATCTACATCTACAAATTGAATAGATTGGATATATTTATAGCTTTGGATTCCTAATCTCTTTCACTATAAATTAAAATACCAAGACCATTTAAAAAACAATAATTATATTATTATATTATGGCAGTAACAGTAGTTTTATGTAATTCAATATTATATATACATATATATAATTTTTCCATTAAGTTTATTAGTATATTAGTACATTTTAGGTATAAAATACAGTTACATTCATCATTGGGATCTTGTACCTTTATATGATGTATCTTGGTTCTTATCTTTTTTCCCCATTCCCTCTCCTCCCTTCACCCCCTCCACCTTTCCCTTTTTACAAAGATTTTGTTTCCATTTTTTCCTTTTCTCATATTTTTCCTTTTCCCTTTTTTCCTTTCCCCTACCCCTCCCCCTTCTCCTACTCCTTCTTTAGAGGACATCACCATAGATTTTACAGAATTTAAAAAGATACAGAAAGCATATTACAAAATCTTTTTTTTAAATAAATTTGACAACTTCTATGAAGTACCTTGGAAGACAAATTAATGAAATTGACTCTGGAATAAATATAAAATTTGAATAGCACCTATTAAAGAAAGTCTATTCCTAGCTTGAAAACCTACCTATATGACAACAACAGGCTCATATATATTTTAACTGATGAATTATATCAAACATTTAAAGCAGAATAAAGAAGGAACACTTCTCTCATTTTAGGAAATCAACATTGTGCTAATACTAAAACTGTATAAAGATAGTAGAAGAAGAAAGTATGAACATAAATAATTTTTTTTTCACAAAACAAACTATTAGAAGTCAGATCTGGCTGTATGCAGAAAGTGGGGTTTTTTTATAGGGATGGAAGTGTTGGTTCAGCATTGGAAGGTTCCACCACCAGAAGTCATCATTTTAACAGAGGAAAGGAAAAAGCCATATGATCCTACCATTAGTTGCAGAAAAAGTATTGGACTAAATTCTACACCTGTTCATGGTAAAAGCTATCAGGAGACTAGAAGTAGAGGAGAACCTTCTCAGGAGATAAAAGATATGTACTCCATACTTCCAGCAACAACCCATTATATGAATGTAAAAGATACAATGATAAGTCAATATGTATCAGTTATAAGCACCAATGCTAATGATCTCAATTCACCAATCAAAAGAAATAGACTGGCAGAACGGGTCAAGAAACAAGATTCAACAATATGCTGCATACAAGAAACACATTTAATTCAAAAAGAAACACATTTAATTCAAAAAGAAACTTATAGACTGAAAATTAAAGGGTGGAAAACAATACTCCATGTGACAGGAACCCCCCAAAAAACAAGAGTAGCTATCCTCTTTGCAGATCAAGTGGATTTCAAACCAAAATCTGAAACACTTCTGATCCCAAGAATTTCAGATAAGGGATACTCAGCTTGTATTTACAAATCTATTGTGAACATGTGTTTTCATTTTTTGAGGGGGGGGGCAGTACCGGGGATCGAACTCGGGTCCTTGCACTTGTGCAGCAAGTGGTGAAACCACTGAGCTAAATTCCTGGCCCTTCATTTTCCTTAAGTAAAAACTTAAGAACAGAACTGTTGGTTTTTAACAGTAATACAGGAAATTTCTATACTGTTTTCCAAAATGGTTTTATCATTTTTCACTCAGATTAGCAGTATTAGAAAGTTCTAACTGGTTCACACCTAAGCTGACGTTTGTTCTTTTATAACTTTTAACTTAATCTCCCTAATGAGTGTATAATACGATCTTCTTATTGTAATGATTAGTATTTTTCTGATTCTAGTGTTGCACAATTTTCCTTGTGCTGTACCGGCTATTTATCATCTTCCTGTGTCTGCTTTTTAATTGGGTTGTCTATTAATGAGCTGTAAGAGTTCTTTATGTATTCTGGCCATGGGACATATGTATTATAAATATGTTCTATTTAAGGACTACTCTTCATCTTCTGAACGATGTCTTTTAAATTTCTAAATTTTGATGGAATCTCATTGATCAATTTTTTTCTTTTATACATCATGTTTTTTGTATCCTAGGAAATTCTTGCCTACTCTAAATTTTCCCTTATAATGTCTTAAAGTTTTATATTTTTAGTCTTTCATATTTAGGTTCATAGAGCCTTTGAAGCTATTTTTATGTATGGAAATAAAGGTTAATTTGAGGTTAAATTTTTATATACAGGTACCAGCTGTTCTATTACCATTTGTTGAAAACACTACCTTTTCCTCTGCTCTTCAATTGAGCTTATGTTCTATAAAATGTTAATATTAAATAATCTTTCAAGAATCAATGGACCATATATGTGTGATTCTATTTCTAGATTCTCTGTTTTATTCCATTGATCTATATGCCTTTCCTTATGCCAACATTGCCTTGATTACTGTAGCTTTAGAAGAAGTCTTAAAATTAGGTAATAAATGTCTTCCAACACTGTTATTTTTTTTCTCTTCACTTTTCTAGGTCCTCTGTATTCCTACATAACTTTTAAATTTCTATATCCAATTCTTCATTTATAGCAAGTATACATAGACCTGAATTTTTATATATACCTTGTGTTTTCTAATCCTGCTAAATTCAAATAAAAGTTCTAGGGGCTCCTAGAGATTTCTTAGTATTTTCTCTGTAGGTAATAATTTCATCTACATATAAAGATTTTACTTCTACCTTACCAATCCTATGCTATTTGTTTCTTCTTGCTGCCAGACTATTTTGGTTTGGGCCTATGTTTCAAAGTTTAATGGACAGATGAAGAGTAGGCATATCTGCCCTTGTTCCCCATCTTAGGGATATATATTACATATCTTGCATTTTTGGAGTCTTGTGCTTTAATATTTATTGAGCCTTCAGGGGTACTACAATTTATTATAGTCCGTTGTGTATTGGCATTTACAGGTAATCAACTAATTATATTAGAATTAATTGCACTATTATCTACTTAATTCCATTATCAGTAGATAATCAGCTCTAAGACCAGTAGAAAATGATGATGAAAAAGCTGATTTTCAGAAACCTATATCCCAGTATATGTGCATAAGTTGACTTATAGCAGCAGTAAGTCACCCATACTACACATGCAAAACACATGAATACAAGTGAATCTCCAGAAGAAGTAATTACTAGTTCTATGATAATATATGCACTTATGGTTATTTTCAGGCTACACTATTCTCATCTCGACGTTTCTGAGCAATGGAGTAGAAAAACAAAGAACAGCCAGAATTTCAGATAGCCTCATCAGCATAATCACAGGGATCCATGGTCAAGTGCATAGAAAGTATATAGGGTCCACATGTGGACCCTAATAAAATGGACTATCCTATTGCTTCCTCCATCAATTCTGAGACCATCATAACTTGAAATCCTGGATTTATGTGCCATGAGCAAAGAGGTAGTTTGGACTCCCATAATTTGTTTATCCCATGGGGACTTGAGCTGAAAAGTGAGCCCAGTCCAGCTAAGCAGACACATCCATGAAGAAACAGGGAGAGGCCACATACCACACTGGCCCAGAGACACCAGACCCTCATGGTTTGCATGAGTCAAATAAGCCATTCTCCTTTGTGTCCCCACCACCACCACCACCACAAAGAATAGAAAAGTGTTATTCAGTGACTATAGAGCTGGGAGACATCTCTTCCCCCACCCACGAATCTGTTGGCCTTGGTAAAAGGAAAGACTGTCAATCTGATCTAGAGAAGCTACTAATCATGTTGACATCATTTTGGGGTGATTTTACTGTGAAAAAAGATTTACCTCAGGCTTAGAGAAACAGTAATTTAATATTTAAGAATAAATGTGAATTAACTTCATAAAGTCTCCAAATTCTCTTTGTCTTGTAATATTGAGCCTCCTCTCTGTTATTGCTCTTGATGATACAATAGTTAATTATATTTCTTTTATATTCAGTGAAGACTTTCATGTGGCGGAGGGAGTTTTGGCTGATATAATAGAATTATAACACTGAAAATTAAAATTACATGTATTTTTCTCCCTGCCTTGCCTTGGCATTACCAAACAAATCATTTTGTATATATTCCCATTCTGTACTGCAAGTTCAACCCTGTAACTCCCTCTTAAATGGCTGAAAAATAGTTATGAGGCATTAAGGTGATGACAATAAATAACTGGAAAATAAAGCAGAATTATCTCCCATCACATTCATGAGATTTTACTCATTTGTCCTAAGTCATTAACCAAATAAATAAGAGGTAATCAGATTAATTGTTCTATATGAAACCATTAAAATTCAAATTATAACATTCTTACTTTATATAGAGGAAATACAAAAAAAGTATAAAGAAGTAGAAGTAGTGAGAAATGAAATATTCAATCAAATACTACATCAAAACCATTCAGAGGAAACTGCATATATTACAGAACAGGAGGCAATAAAAGAATTTTTAGATGAAGAGTATATAAAATTCTTTTGTTTAATATAGGGATAATTCATTTCTCAAATCATTTTACAAATATATTTTACAAAAATGAATGCTGTTGTGTTTCTGAAACAAATTCGCTACAACTACTGTGATTATACAATGGTTTTTTAAAAGTAGATTGCAGATCTTATTATGCCAATTCATTAGTAATGAAAGGATAAGGAAACCATTGCCACTGTAACTTTACCAAATGATAAAGCCGCAGCTATTAATATGCTCTCTACCTGTCATTTCCTATTGCTTGTAATAGGATTGTCTAGCTTTTCAAGCTGTTTGACAAACAATATTGCAACTTCTCAGTGAGACAACCAAGATAATATTTAGAACAAACGCATTTTCTAACCCTCACACAATACACTCAATAGAAAACTATCAGATTGAAAAGCTATATTACATTTTGTGATGATGCCAAGGTTGCAGGAACTTTATAAGAGCTGACTTAATGTTTCAACCTTCAAACATCTTTTAAGCAATGGTTTTACATTTATATTTTTGTTTTAAAGTATTTGCTAATGTAAAATAAGACCATAAAAATTATCCTTGCTTTCTCCTTTACACAAAACTGAATGAGTGTGGTTTTGCAAAAGCTTTTCTTTAACTTCAAAATTTAAAATATCTGGCTACAAAAAATATAAGCATTTTTTACTATCATCACAGGAATTAATGAACTACCACAGACACCGCTGCATTGACAAGCACAAAGTAGCTGCTGATTCTGATTTGTAAAAAGAGATGGGCCTGCTACATATAATAAGAAATGAGAACAATTTTATTGACAGAAACATTCCAACCACTAGTTCTTCTCTTATTTAGTACACAGTGAAAGGTTATAGATCTTTATTTTAAAGATTTCATTATCCAAACATAACACATTTTTCCTATTATATTTGTTTTTTAAGAGAACCCTTCTTGGAATGCAAGTAATCTGAAGTCTTTCCTAGTTCCAAGTTAACTCATAGATAAATAAAATATTCAATGAGCGAATATGCTGGGTTAGCTCTGCACAATCTTTGTGGGGTGAGAGAATAAGGTTGAAAGAAACAGCACATACAACTGGACAGATCCATATTTTTCAAATAATTCAGAAAAAATGAACTTACCTCCTTTGTAAAAATTCTAGAGCTCTGAAATCTCAACCAGTGACTTCTGATATCTTAATGAAGACATGATTCAAATTACTTTCAAAATGTTGCATTCCTATTGATTACCTATGCAAATTTTGTATTCAGATAAACTTACATTGCTAAGAGGACGCTCCTAAGTGAATGTTTCCTAAAGAAGACACATTTTAATGTTTATGCTAAAACGCCACATTTAGAAACTACAACCCATCCCCCATTTCCATAGGTGGCTCTGAATTAATCAAATTCTCTATACAGTGTTTGTGGGTATGGTGAGTGTCCTTCCTTTACTCCCCATTGCTACTTTCTATGTAGGTTTATAGGTTTTTCATTTCAAAGGATGGTCTTGGAGAAAAGAATATGGAGTCCAAGTTTATACAGGAATTCATGTGTTTCTATGTGGAACAACATCTTGAAGCCCTAAATGTTCCTGCACGTCAACCTTCTTATTAATATTCTGTGACTACCAAAATGAAGTGGTTTGTCTCAGAATCCTGCTTTTAAAAAGTCCTTTCAACTGGAAAAACATACCCTGAGTTAGCCCTTTGTCCAGCAGTGTCTGAAATTACGGACAAACCATAAGGCTGAGACACAGGCTATTACTGTCTTCCTATGATTATGTGTTCACAGGCACATCTAATCTCCTGAGCCCACGCCCCGAGATCTTTCCATAGAAATGATAACTTACCAGAAAACTGAACTTTATTCTCTGGAAAAGCTCTAGCTTGGTCTTGCATGAAGGTGCACACCTGTAATCCCAGCTACTCTGAGGCTGAGATAGGAGGATCACAACTTCAAGGCCAGCCTGGGCAATTTAGTGAGACCCTGTGTCAAAATCAAACAATAAAAAAGGCTAAGGATGTTACTCTTTGGAAAGGTCTAGCTATTGGAAAATTGTGAACTGATAAAACAACAAAAAACCTACAACAAAACTTAAAGACCTTGAGGTTCACTTCTTCAGTAAGAATTATTTCTATGCACTTATGTAAAGACAACTTCATTTTTTAAAACATAGAGATAGTAAATTTAAGAGCTGAAAGTTACCCAACTTGTTTCTCCTTCATTTCATGAATGTCAAAAATTAAGACTCAAAGAACTGAAATGATATGTCCAGTCCCCAACCCCCTCAAAAAATTAGACATAAATTGTGCCTAATCCTGAGCTGTGACCTTGTTAACTACTATCATTACTGTGTTCATTTTCCAAGGTGTGATCACTAGAATCATCACAGATTATTGGTAGGAAGAAAAGCTTTTTGAAGTCGCAACTTGTACTTGAGGCACTAAGAAATTTCTTGACTAAAAAGAGGCAAGTCCTTTAACTGAAAATTTTGAATAAACAAACCGACAGTCTAGCCAATCAGGCTCCTTTAATTGTGGTCACCAGCTTAATGTTCTGTTAAATTTTGACTCCTAGATTATAAACATAAAAATGGCTCAACAGCAAAATTCTTTCATTAATTTGCTACTTTGAATATCCCCAAATAAGCCTGATTTTAAAGCAGATCCTTCCTGCTAATATTATTCTTTTTATTTTTAAGAACAATAAAGTATTAAATTTAATAGTTCTTTTCATAGCTTCTGCCTAAAAAGAATTTCTTCTCATATACAAATACATAACAAAGTAAGTACCTAAGTCTACCAAATAAGAACAAGAAAAAATATCTTATTGTTATTGCTGTGACTTACAACTAGAAAGTTTGGAGGTTCATAAGATGGAGCTCTTGGTTAATTCTAGAGAATTCAGTAAAATGTTTCATTCAGTTTCACACATGTGCTGTGACTTGTCGCCTTCATTGAGCAGTGGTCTCATCACAATAGGCCCTGGAAAAAGCTGCAATAACCTCTTTATACTCAGCCTGGGCTACGTTATGTCACTTCCTATCAAAGCTGAACTTTAGGTAAATGAATCCAGATTTTTCAATCCTGCTTCTGAACTTGACAAACATAAAATATTACAAATAACTTATTAATTTAAATATTCAATAAGCCTCAACACAGGAATGTTCAAAAACAGATTGAGTTATTTTTGAAGGTAAGATACCATGAAAAGCATGAATAAAATCAGATATATTTGTAAATTCTGTTGTTTTCCCTATTGTGTAAAAATCTTCATCGTGACAATATTAAGAAATGTTTCCATTTCTTATCTGTATTATAGTTACTTAAATAATTTTTTAAAATATAATTTATAATTATTATGGTTGAGTCATGCATAATGAATTATTAGTTTTTCCTACCAAAGCTTTTGATATCTTTCCTTGACATCATATATCTAAAATATGTCAAATGAAAAACATAAACTCACACAATTCCTAATATGTCCTTTATTCTCTTTTCTTGGCTTGTTTAACTAAGAGATATTCTAGTTTTATAATTTTCTGGATCATTTACTGAGGTTTTTGTTGGAAAGAATGAGATATCTGTATTCAAAAAGCTTATGTTACTAAAAAATAGTATCAACAATGTATGCCTATGTGTATATAAAAAATAATAAATTAACATAGTTATAAGGATTTTTTTCCTCTGATTAAGTCTGTTTACAAAAATATTATTCAAAATATTGCTTAAAATTAAGTAATTGAAAAATTCTCTCATCTTGTCAACATTTATACAATATAAGGCTATATTCTTTTCATTTTTTATTAGTACATGTTACAAAGAAAAAATCAATTATGTTCCTATACAACAATAATGAATTCATTGAGAAAGAAACTAGGAAAACAATACCATTTACAATAGCTTGAAGAAAAAATAAATAATTAGGAATTAACCTATCCAAAAAGTAAAATACCTCTTTAACAAAAACTACAATACTCTGAAAAAGGAGATGGAGAAGGAAATCAGAAAATGGAAAGACAGGCAGAACCTATAATGTCAAAATGGCTATACCACCAAAACTGATTTAGAGATATAATTTTCTTCCAACCAAAATACCAACATGTGTGCCTCACAAAAATAGAAAAAGTATTCCTAAAATTAATGTGGAATCAGAAGAACAAAATCAGATCCTACTTTTTAAAATATAAATATTAGCTTATAGAGTTCACAACCATCTAATTTTAGAAAGTCTGATTTATGCTAAATACTAAGTATAATAAACTTAATGGATATCAACATTCTATAGCAATGGGATTAAGATAACTCTGCAGTGTAAACCATGTGTAATCTGTATTCTTGTATTTTTCTCAGCAATATTTATCACATTTTGATTTTTTAAATAAATTCACAAGAAAATCATTATGACACACACAAACAACATGGAACACTAATTTGTGAGGCATTTGATTCTTTAGCTTATACAATAATACCTCTGTTCATGAACCCTTTGAGCAATGCAGCTGTCAAACAGAAACATTAGGCAAAAATTTGCTTCCATTAGCAAACTCTGTATCAGGTGACCAACATGACTGGGACCATCTTCCCCAGAATTGTGGAAGAAATTAAGTTCATGAACCAAGGTACCACAGTATACACACACAGCTTCCTGCCTATTGAATCAAAACTTAAGGACATGAATGTAGTTTAGCAGAACATTTACGTAGTATGCACAAGGCCTTGGGTTAAGTCCCTAGTATTAGAGGAAAAATACAAAAAGAAAATTAAAGAGAAATAAAAAATTAACTCAATTTTGAGATCTTCTCTTTTATGATCAGAGACTTAAATATTAAATCTCATTTGGGTGAATTTCATTTTTCTTCTGATAGAAATGACTAACATTTCAATGGCTGCCTTTCAATTGTGTTTATTTACCTTGATAGCATTTTTATTATTGTTGTAACAGTCAGGATAAAATAAATTGATACAAACTGGATATCTTACTTCAGAGTTTTCTGTCAAAAATATTGAAGCAAAGGAATTCCTCTATTCTTTCATTTAGGTAACCGCACCAATCTTTTATTCCCTAAAATACTTTCAGATCTATGATGTTAAAATTGTTTTATAATGATACAAAAAATTATTTGCTTTTTTATTTATATTTTCATTGGTGCAAAAGAATAGCAGATTAAACTGCTGGAACTGTAGTATAATTGAAGGTTGTGGTAGTGTAACAAGCTGTTGTAGACATACACATGCACACAGATGTCCCCTTGCATGCACATGTCATTTTCACTTAAGCATATCATGTAAAATATGAATAATTTTATTGCCTTTCAACATTTGAGAACACGTTTTTATGCACTGTAATATTATAAGAAGCAGATTTCTGCTGTGTACACTTGTATAATAATTGTCTCCAAGGAAAACACTTGCATGACACTTTGAGTTGCAAGCTAAAACAGCCACTTTTTTCACAGAAAATCTTTTATATTTAAAAAACACTGACTGAAAAACTATGGTTATTCAAATTGCATATTTGGCAGATATTTTCTGGAAAACAAAGAAAGCAAGCCTGTCACTTGTACTTGTCACCTTGAGTTTGACAGCTTCCAATTATTAAAAGACTTCTGAAGAGATGGGTAGTAATTTTTAAAATATGGCTTTAAAAAAAAAAAAATATATATATATACTAATAAAATGTATTAACTTTGGGAGATACATAATCCAGGGAATGAATAGTTTCAAAATGTCAATGCACTGTGTTACAAAATCATACATGGACAGAGTCTTTCAAAGTACAAGGAAAATCAATGGATCTTAGTATAATAGAATACAAAAATATTATTGGTGTGCTTTCACATTACAACTGACATTTAAGAAACTACCACATATAGAATTATTAAGTATATTGGATAAGAATATCCAAAGTGAATTGAATAGTCCATGAAAAATATCCTTCTATTCACGTTCATATTTTTGTACAAATTTTCTTCATATGTTTCATCTAAAGCAACATATTTTAACAGATTGAAATTGATATGAGAATTGAGAAAACTCTATCATACTCTATATTAGATATTTTCAGACAAATAAAACAGTGTCATTCTTCTGGTTTTGTCTTTTAAAATGGTCATTTTGATAAAATGTTATTTATAGTAACACTTAATGGATTTGCTGTTATTTTCATTGGAATTAATAAAGAAATATTTAAAAGACAGTATAAATTTCTGATATATAAAATACTAATAGATATAAATGCTGTAAATATTAATAGATACAACCTACACAAGCAAGAGTTCTTTGGGGTCCTTATTAACATTAACATTAAAGAGTGTAAAGGATCCTGAGATCAACAAGTACAAGAACTTCTGTTCCAACTATTCCTGGTGCTTTCTTCAACTTCATCTCCTAATGCTTTTCTTTCTTAAGGGTCAAGACATATGGTGATATTGGAGCACTACAAGCAGATTTTCATTTCGAGGTCTTAGCACTTGCCAATCTATCTCTGTGAAGTACCTGCAGATATCTTCTGAGTTCTTGACTCTTTTCATGCTGAGGCCCTGCCTCATCAGGAAGAAATAACCAACCTACTCATCTAATATAGGGCATCACTCCCTCTCATCACTCTATTCATTCAGTATAGTTTTATTTACCTGTTTTTTCCCTCCTATATTAGAATGTAAGCATCACCAGAAGAGTACGTCTTAAATTTCATTGCTGTTTTCCTGGAATATAATTTATGGTGAGTAAACATTAAACAGTTAATAAATATGGTGTCTTTTTATTTAATTGGAGAGATGATACTTTTAACTGAAAAAATCCAAAAAAATCTATATTTCCTTATTAAATTGGCACCTACAGAATAATAACATGCTCTAACACAGAGAGAGTCCTTTGATGAGATTAGGAGACCTACTATTCCTAGGATTTTAAAGAAATCTTGCTTAGCATTAGCTAACCAATCAGATAATTGGACAGAGATTTCAGTGGTCATTCATGAAAAGGAATCCTTACATTACAGAATTAGTTTAAGACTGTTCTTAAAGAGAAAAGCAGCAACAGTAACAGCAAAGAACTAAGACAACAGGAAACTAGAGGATGGGAGGAAAATGTGATTTCCAGAGGGGCCATATTATATAAAATGTGCAGTTTTCAAAATCTAAATCATCAGCTGCACAAAGGAATAAGAAAGTACTGCTCAAACACAGGGTAGAGGGCAGGGAGGAGAGTAGTCAAAAGAAATCATTTCTTGAGGAAAGTCAGCCATTAAACACACTAAAAAATAATTTAAATCAGCCATTTTAAATATATTCAAAGAACTAATGCAAATCATATATTAAATTATAAGAATAATGTCTCCATAAAGAGAACATCATTAACAAGATGGAAATTATTAAAAGAAAAAATAGAAATTTTTGAATTAAAAATAAAGTAATTGAGATGGAACTATTACTAGATGTAATCAATAGATTTTAACAGGAGGAGCAATTAGCTAACTTGCAAACAGGTCATTTAAGATTATTCAGACTACAGGAAAAAATGACAAAGAAAATGAAGAAAAGCAAACAAAACTTTACAGACTTGTGGAATACCACCAAACGTAGCCTATATATGCATATCAAATGTCTCCAAAGCAAAGCAAGATGGGTAGAATGAGAAAAATTTGAAGATAAAATTTTTAAAAACTTTCAAATTTCATTAAATATCTAACCTACAAATCCAAACAGAAACAAAAACTTCAAAGTTGGAAAATAAACTCAAGATCCACATTTAGACATCACAATCAAACTATAGAAAGTCAAAGACAATAAACTTTGAAAGCAGTAAAAGAAAAGTAGCACATGGCATTGCAAGGATCCCCATAAATTAAACAGCTATTTTCTAAATAATAAAATAATGAAAAATAAACCATTGAGCAGAAGAAAATGGTAAAAAGATAAATAAATAAAGATTTTTAAAGGACTATCAAACAACAATTCTGTATTCAGTAAAACTATCCTACAAAAATGAAGGGAGATTTAAACATTTCTTGATAAGCAAAAAGGAAGAGAATCTGTTGCTCACAGGTTACTTTATAAGAAATGAAAAGGAGAGTTTCTCAGAGGGTAATGACAAGACACTGGACAATAACCTAAATTCATTATAGTAAGAAAATAGCATTGGTAAATGTAACTACCTAAGGAATATAAAACAAACCATAAATTTATATTTTGTTTGCAACACATTTTGTCCTATATGACTTAAGTGAGAACAACATAGATAATCATAAATCTATATGAATCATAATCCAATCCCTAAAGATCTATAACAAGTAAGCAAAGGGAAGGGAAGGAAATGCAGCTATACAGGAGCAAAGTTTTTTATGTTATTGAAACTAAATTGTTGCTAAAGAAGATTGTTACAAATAAAAATCTTAATTGTAACAACTAGAATAACCACTGAGAAAATAACTTTAAAAAGTCAAAATATTATGAGAGAATTAAAATGACAAACTAGGAAATATGAGTTTAACACAAAAGAACAAATCAATGAAATAACAAAAGAACAAAAATAGCATAAGAAATACAGAGAAGAAATAGCAAAGTGACATATAACTACCATGTGCTAGTAATTATATTAAATGTAAATGGTTTAGACACTCTAATCAAAAGCCTGAAATTGGCAAAATGGATAAAGTAAGCAACATGTTGCTATAAGTTGTCTATAAAGACACAGCATAGATTTAAAAAAAAATTACTTGAAAGTAAAAAATTAGGGTGGGAGGAATATACTGTGAAAAAGAGTAAACAAAGAGAATAGAAGTTGGTATACTACCAAAAACAATAAACTTTAAATGGCTGGTATCAAGAAATCAAACAATAACAAATGCTGGCGATGGTGTGGGGAGAAAGAAACCCTTCTCCACTGTTGGTGGGAGTGCAGACTGGTGCAACCACTGTGGAAATCAGTATGGAGATACCTCAAAGAACTAGGGCTAGAGGTCCCATTTGACCCAGCTATTCCCCTGCTGGGTATCTTCCCAAAAGAATTAAAAGAATCATACCACAGTGATATTTGTGCACCCATGTTCATAGCGGCACAGTTTGCAATAGCTAAAGCTTGGAAACAGCCCAAGTGCCCATCAGCTGGAAACTGGGTAAAGGAGATGTGGTTTTTTATAAAATGGAGTACTACTCAGCCATAAAGAATAAGAAACTAGAGACATTTATAGCTAAATGGATGCATATTGAGGCCATACTCTTAAGTGAAATAAATAGCACACACGTGTAAATACCAAATAGTTTCTCTAGTGTGAGAAAGTGAAAGTGTAAATAAGGATTAAAATGAATAATTGAAAATTTGAAATAGGAAGAAAAGGTCCAAAGGGGTAAGGGAAGTGGAAGGGGAAGGGGAAAGGAAAGAAAGGAAAGGAAAAATTATGAGAAAAGAAAAAAATGGAAACAAAGTCTTTGCAAATAAGGAAGGGTGGAGTGGGTGAAGGGAGGGCAGGGGAAGAGGAAAAAATAAGAACATAATAAATACATCATGTAAAGGTACAAGATGAATGTAACTGTATTTTATACCTAAAATGTACCAATAAAAGAATTTAAGCAAAAAAAAATACACTTTAAATCAAAGTATTGCAAAGACAAAGGACTGTATCATAATAAGCAAGTCAATCCTTCAAGATATTATAAAAGTTGTGTCAAACAAATGGACCTACACACAAGTCCCATAATACATGAAGCAAAAACTTTTAAAAATCGAAGGAAGAAATAGACAACTGAAAGAAAAAGTAGGAAACATCCAAACCTCTACTTCAAATAATGGATAGAGCAACTAGAGAGAAGAGCAACAAGGTAATGGAAGGAAGGCTTAATCAATACTATAAAACTAAATTTAATAGACGACTACATAATACTTTAATCAACACTTGCATATATTATTGTTTATAATTGTGCATAGAACAAAATAGGCCATAAACTAGTTTCAAATTTAAAAAGATTAAAATTATACAAAGTTTATTCTCTGACCATAATGGAATTAAATAAAAAACCATGGAAATTTGGGACATGTACAAATATTTGTAAATTACATTACACACCTCTAAATAATCAGCACTTCAAAAAATAAATGCAAAAAACTACAAAATATTTTGAGAAGAATAAAAATTGGTACAAAAGATACCAAGCTTTTATGATGTGTCCAAAACAATAGAGAGAGAAATTATAAATATATTTATGTGCATTTTAAAAAGAGAAGAAAAATCTTCTCAAAACCTCTACCTTAAGAAACTAAGAACATGGAGTCATGAAATCCAAAACAGGAAGAAGGGAAATAATAAAAATTACTATGGAGATAAATAGATTATAGACAACAATAGACAAAATCAATAAAATCAGAAGAGTTCTTTGAGAATATCAATAAAATTGAAAAGTTTAGCTAATCTTATGAAGCAAAACAGAGGACTCAAAATAATGGAATCAAGAAAGAATGAGGAATAATCTGACCATATACGAATTAAAGGATTTATAAGTGAATACTACAAAAAAATTCTGTGCCAACAACTAAGAAATTTAATTATTAATCAAAAAACTTTCCACAAAGAACAATATGAGACAAACTGGCTTCACTGACAAATTCTGCCAAATATTTAAAAAGAATTAATGTCAATCCTTCACTAATTCTCCCAAACATAGAAAAGAAAGCAACACTATCCACTCCTTATGAGACCTGCATTACCCTAATACTTAATCAGACAAATATCCCTGGATAATTACAGACCAATATATCCTACTAACATAAAACAAAAAAATCCTAACAAATTCTTGAAAACCTTATCTTACAAATTTTAAAAGGATCATATATATAACATGAACAAATGAGATTTATTAGTAATAGTCAAGGTTGTTTTAACATACAAAAATCACTCAATACATTATATTAGTAGAATTAAGGACAAAACCACACAGAGGGAGAAAAATGTATCTCAATACATATAGAAAAAAATTTTGAAAAAATGTAACACAATTTTATAATAAAATACACACACTTTTTCTCTCAACAATCTAGAAATAGGAGGGAATTGCCTTAATCTGATAATGCATATCTATGAAAATTCCACAGGCAACAACATATTTAATGGTGAAAAATGAAACCATTTCTCCCCTAAGATCAGCAACAAGACAAGGATGTTCCCTTCTGCCACTTTTATAAAACATTATGTTGAAAGTTCTAGCCACAAAAATTAGTCAAGAAAATGAAACAAAGAAGAAAGAAACAAGAATTCAGAATAAGCATCATGATGCACAGTGTATTTACCATTGTTATTCTCTAATAATTTTTGTTATGAAAAATTATCTTTCATAGAACAGCTTTTATATTTTCTTTATTAATGTCTACTTGTGTTATATTAAACCTTTTCAAAGAATTAAGAATAAGGATACATCTCTATCCACAAGTGAAATGTTGTTGTGTATAGAAAATTCTAAATAATAAAAAACCGAAAGCTATTACATATAATAGTTGAACAAGTTTTCAGTATACCAGATTAATGTACAAAACTGATTTTTACTAACATGAATCCTGAAATGAGAATAAAATTATTATATTTACAATGGCTTCAAAAATCATAAATATCTGAAGAATAAATTTAACCCTAAACATATCATTTGTATACTGATATCATAAAAATATCATTAAAGGAAGTTGCAGATCTGAATAAATACAAAGGCATCCCATGTTCTTGAATTGCAAGACTTAATGTTCCTCAAATGACATTACCTAAAATGCAATCACTATCAAGTCCTCACCTCTTGATATGTCTAAGCTTTCAAATTCTTTCCACTTGAGTTTCAACTGAAACCAGTGATTTACATCTCAAGCAAAAGTGATAGAATGTCACTTGATGATTACGTTACAAAAGACTAACCTCCATTTTGTTAGAGAATTATTGACTTCTTGGCTTCCCTGCTTTGATGAAACATGCTATCCTGTGAGAAGTGGCCATTGGCCAAGAACTGAGGTAATTTTGACCAACAGCCAGAGACAAACTCAGACCTTCTTCCAAACAGCTTACGAGGAATCTAATGGCATCAGCAACTACCGGGTGAGCTTGAAAGAGGACCTTTCCCTAGCTGAACTGTCAGATGAGACCATAGACCCTGGTTAATGCTTCGATTGCAGCTTTGTGAAAGAGATGAAGCAGAGATCTAAGTGAAGCTTTGAGCAGACTCCTGACCCACAACAAATGTGAGGTAATAAATCTCTGTTGTTTTAAGTCACTGTGTTTTGAGATAATTTGTTAAGCAACAATAATACAACCAGTGTCCTCCACCCCTCATCCTGGTCAACATCCCTCACCATCAAACAATTCTTGGCAGAATTTTGTTAGCAAAAATAAGATGAAGAAAGAGGATCAACTTTAGTGCTCTCTAACTTCCTCCTTGGGTTTTTTAACACAAGTTTCCTAAAGCAAAGACAATAAAAATGTGACAACTCCTACTGGGAGAAATGAAAGAACACTATTTAACAGTGAAATCTAAGTACAAATTGTATTTTAGTATATCATTTTTTATATTTTGAAGATATATTTTAATGTAGTATCAAATATGTGGAAGAATATTATATGATGCTTTCATCTCATACTTCAGTGGTCAGCAGAAATACCACTTTTCTTTCTCCTTTAAATCTATGCAAAGTATTTTCTCTATTCAAAACTCTGACATAAGTCCAAAAAAAATTTTGTATGTGTTTTTTGAGACAAGGTCTCTCTATGTAGGCCAGGCTGGCCTCTAACTCTTGGCAATCCTCCTGCCTCAGCCTCCCAAGTGCTGAGAACATAGGCATGTACCACCACACCTAGCAAGTCAAACTTATTGCTGCAGAGTTTCTTATATGTAATAAATCATTTATTCATGTTTTCTTACCTATTAGTAAAATATTGCAATGAGATGTTTTAGTTACCATTCCACAGTTAAGTTATTCTTTCACAATTTTAATTTCCTTGTTATGCTTCTCCTCGAAATAAAATATTAGGTTCAAGAATGAGGAGGACAAATAGTTAGAATCCCATTATAATTGAGCCTTACTTTTGTAAAATAAAATAAATAACCATAATTTAATGTAGACTTCGTATGGATATTACTATTTTTAAAATTTGCTTTGAAATCTTCATACAGAAAAATGACTGACTACATGCCTTTATTTTTCATTTATGAGAAATATGATTATTCCTTAAAATAAATCTTTAAATTCTTAACTCCATAATTAAACACCAACAAGGGCAGATCTGGTCATTTGCCATTATAAAAGATTTTTTTATTGATTTATATGCCTAGGTCTTCAAAGTAAGTTCATCAGTAATTATTTCCCTCATTTTACCAGGGCCGACAGGATTTTTAATCTTTTTTTGATCACTAAGATAGAATTAATTTGATAAATAGATAAAGTCATAAAGATAAATTTTAAGATGGTACTGATGTAGATTGAAAGGTAAATTGTCAAAATTCATAGGTACTATCAAAATTGTACATTACTCAAATTTTTCCTTTGAGAAAGCTAAATATAACTAATATTAAAATGGTTAGAGATTCAATCTCTATAGTATATTCTATCTCTATGTTATATTATATCTCACTTAATTACATTCTAATTTATGAAAAGAGAAAAAGTAGACTTTTCATGTCTTGTATCTTAAGTAGGGCAGCCTTCCTGTTTTCTCTAATTGCATTAAAGAACTCAAGATAAATGTCCTCAAAATCAACATGACTGATTTGCTTTTTTCTCGCAGAGAGAGCTTATTTAGTGCCTAGAAGCAATTCGTGTGTAATAGAGTAGAGCTGCCATTTCTTCAAATGAGTTCTCTAATGAGCTTTTGTCTCACAACTTAATGGCACTTTATTCCCCAAGATGTTCTGTTGTCTTTTTTGCAAAATGCAAAGAACTCTTCCTCTACCTGGAGAGATTCTGATGTGGACCACCTTCAGTAATAGGAATTTAAAAGAAAAAAGATTGCTCTTACAAAGCGCATTTTAAAAGTTCAATGAATATTCAATGAACTTTTCTCAAAACTAGGACATAGCCCGTTAAGTAAATTGTTTATTGACTTTTTCATTTTACTTAATGTCCTTAAAATCTATGAAAGCAATAGTTTTTCATTTTCTCCCAGGCAAGATTGTGTATAAAGTTTACACATATTTTAACCTAATTTTACTCGTAGGTAACTACATAATGTTAAATTCAGTTGACTTAAAGAGATACTAATATTGGGCCTGGGGATTTAGCTCAGTGGTTCCACAGCCTGCCTTGCAAGCGCAAGGTCCTGAGTTCAATCTCCAGTACCACCCCCCCGAAAAAGAAATATTAATATTCATATATCTAAAAAGAAAAGTATTCTTAGGGCAAGGAGATATGTGATACTATTAAGATTTGGAGAAGGTGCAGAGGGAAGCAGATACTGTCAGAATAATATACTTCATGAAAAATTGCTCCTGGCAGTTCTCGGTAAAATCAATTCAGAAAAAAATAGTTTGTAACAATGTCTGAAATACAAATAAAATCTGGATTTCATTGTGCATACTGGGTAGTCATTTCTCTTCATTGCATTTAATTGTGTGATTGTTTTCTTCATTAAGTATGCCCCCTGGATTTTCATTTTTCAAAAATGAGATTCTTGCCACCACAGAATTGTGAAAAGGAGAAACGAAATATTATTTTTAGAAAATTTGAGATATCCATATGTGTTGGTTGATATTTTATATTTAACAAAATAAAGAAAAATTATAAATCATTTGCATGTTTATGACTCACTTGAATAGTACCCAAGTTTTTCTTATTGCAAGTATATCATTTTACTAGAGAATCTAAACTCTTGAAAGTATAAGGTTTTATTGCTTTGTTTGTCATCTCTAGCTTCACCCCAAGCATCTCCTGCTCAGTGAAACATCCTTGAAGATCTTAGACCATATTTTTCTAGAAATTGTATTTCTACTTTTGTTCTTAAATTACTTGCTCATTTTTTCCTACACCCCATTCATTTCAGAAAATCACACCAAACTAACCCCCAAACAAAAGAAAGAAATATTGAATAATACAAAGAATATCAAAAGATTAGGAAACAGAAAATTTAAAAATAATTGTAGAAGTTGTTCCTTTTTATTGTTGTTACCCAGTAATATTTTTTCAAAAGTCTCATCTAAAATATTACAAAACCCACCAAAGTACCTCATCACTCTTTATAGCTCATTTTGATGTCAAAAAATAGTGCCAAAATTAAATTCTAACTGTAAGCCTCTTTCCTTGGTAAATAAATAAATGAAAATATTTTAGCAGCTATAAAGCAAACACCACTGTGTTAGCCAGGGACTTTAGGGTAAACAAAAGTAGCAAACCTGAACTAAAATAAATGAGAAAGGTATTTATCTATAAGCTATTTGATCTTGGCATCAGATATCACTCATGTCATAGAAATACAAGTGACCCAGGCTCATCCAACTGAACATCCAGGACTACAAGCTGTTCACAAATGATGCAGTTGCAAGGTCAATTGAAACTGTTCATACCAGTCATGGAGTCAAGGATCCTGAAGCAGAACATCTAGTGGTGGAAGTTTCACAGGCTGTATCTTAAACCTTCACTTTGTTCTTGAGCCAGATGTGCTAATTTTCTGTACACTATGTACCAAATATAGTTTAAAATTCTTAATATATGATTTATATTTCCCACAATAAAGGTCCCTGACTGGTACAATGGTAATAGTGTTCCAGCTCCGGGTAATTTTTTAACGCCTTTATGCACTTGAAGGTCAGGTATACACTATTTCACCTTCAGTTCTACTGCTTTGAAATACATTTTAGCATAGTTCTTGCAGCACTAAGAGCTTTTATATAATATTGTGGCTCTTTACCAGAACCTGAAATAATTCCAACTGAGATCATTTGAAAACTCTAGTATTCATTATATCATTGAATATTGATATGTCTATCTATAAGCTGCTCTTTTCTTAAAAGTTTCACAAATAAATTCCCCTTTGTGCTGGCAATTCAGACATAAAATAGTCTTTCTGGTATAAAAGTTTTCGGATGTTTCTTTCAGTAAATTCTTAAGTCTGCTATGCAGTAGCCCACAACTAGAAACACGTGCTTATTGTTTAGAACTTTAAAATTAGAATATTCCTTTGAATATTTCCAGGAGCAATTTGAGGAGTTATCATTCTATTTCTTAAAAATTTAAATGAAATAAATTTAAGTGAAATAAATAAAATATTCCATTATAGTAATGGAAGAGATATTTTAATCATTATTTTCTCTTTTCTGTCCCTGAACTACTTTTTATCTTTTATTTTTCCTCTCATCATAACAGTTATACAAAGTAATACTGAGATGAATGAAAAAAATTGTTAAAAACTAGTGTCAGTTGGAAAGATTAGGCTGGAACTTAAAAACTAAATCTTCCAGGCATTAAAAATAGTCCCGATATATTTACTGAGATATAAACAATGTGAATATTTAGTACTTGTTTTCGTCCTCTAAACCCATATCCTTAACTCTGAGCCACACAGTATCCTTGAGTGCTTTGTAGCATTCATTGCAATGAAAACGTGTATATCTGATTTAACTAATTCAAGAGTCAAGGCAAACCAGAAAACATTTTGTTTACTTTTCCTCTTTTCTTTTTATACAGTATTTAGAATCTCATTTAACTAAACTCAAAGCATAATGATTCTGTTGAGAAAGCCATTTCACAATTGAGGAATCAAATAACTCCTCTACCACAGACCAGATAAATATTCCCCAACTAGAAACCATCATAATCTTTTAACGAAGACTTCCTGGATTAAACTGTCTGGAACAGTTAAAAATTAGATAAGAAAAAAAAAATTAGATAAGAAAATTAAAGTAATTTTGATTAATATGCTAAAGATCCAATGAGAAAGGTATAAATCATGAATGAATACATTGAGAATTTCAACAAAGAATGTGAAATTATTTTTAAAATTCAAAAGGAAAAATACAAAAATTCATAATGTCAAAGATGAAAATTTATTTTAATGAATGGGATAATTGGGAAACTATATACATTTAAAGAAAAAATTATTACCCTGAAGAAAAATAATAGAAATTATTTAAACTGAAACAGAGAGAACAAACTCTGAAAGGAACATAGAAGAGCTGTGAAATACCAATATGTCATTCATATATTAGAGGTCTTAACACAAAAAAGGATGGGGTGATGAAATAAATACTTAAGGAGATAATAGTAACTAGCAATTTTCTAAAATTAGTAAACAGTATTAAATCATACACTCAAGAGATTTAGATAACTCTAAAATAAAGACATGGTTTTTTAAAAACTCAGCTGGATCATAATATAATTGCTGAAAAACAAAAGTAGAGGGAAACTCAGTGGAAGGAGGGAAAAATAGAAACATTAAATGGAAATAAAAAGGACAAGCATAACATCAAACTCCTTGTTCAAAACTATGAAAGACAAAATATAAAATAGGGCTCACAAGTATTAAAAAAAACATTCTGCGAAGTCTACACCTGTGTTGTAGTTTGAAGTGTCCCTCGAAAGTGGAGGTGTCTAAGCTTCATCACCAGCCATTTGCACCATCGAGAAGTGGTGGAAACTTTTGGAGGTGTGACCTAGTGAGAGAAAGTTAGGTCACTGGGGATGTGCCCTTAAAGGTGACATTCGAGGGTATATTGGGGTCCTGGCCCCTTCTCACTATGTTTGCTTTGTAGGCCTCTTCCACACATTCCTCCCCTGAGGTACCATGCTACTAAATGTCTAAATCAAAAGGGCCAAGAGACCATGGACTGAATACTTTGAAACCATAACCCAAAATAAACTTTTTCTCTTTTGATGTGATTATCTTAAGTATTTTGTCAATGATAGATATAGTGATGGTAAAAACCTCAATGTAAATCTAATTTTTTTTACCAATTTTAAAAATTAACTTTTCCTCTTTATAAGTTGTCTTCCTGGGGCCGGAAATTTAGCTCAGTGGTTCTGCTGCCTGCCTTGCAAGTGCAAGGACCTGAGTTCGATCCCCGGTACCAAAAAAATAAATAAATAAATAAGTTGTCTTTTTTGTCATAGTAACTCAAAGCTGGCTAACACAGAGATTTTTAATTTCTTTTGTTAAATTTATTCCTAGATATTTTATTTATTCATTCATTCATTGGTGAATAATGTTAATGGGATTATCTTCTTAAATTTTGTATTAAACAAGTTCATTTTTCATCTATAAAAATGCTACTGCTTTTTGAATGTTAATTTTGTATTCAGTAATCTTACTGAATATATGTGTTCTAATTTTTTTAGTGTAGCCTTCAGGTTTTTCAGTTGTACATTTATGCCATCTACAGAGGCAATTTGTCTTCATCCTATCCACCTTGGATGCACATTTTTCTTTCTCTTGCATTATTGCTATGCCTGTTATCAGTACCATTTTTAATATGAGTGGTAAAATTGAACCTTCTTGTTTTGTTTCAGAACTCTGAGAAAACAGTCAGCATTTCTCTATTTAGTATGATGTTGGCCATGTGTTTGGTTTTTTGTTTTTTTTTTTTTTTTTTTTTACTTAAATGCTTTTATTGGTACATTTTAGGTATACAACACATTTACATTTCCCATTGGGAACTTGTACCTTAACATGATGCATCTTGGTTCTTATTTTTCCCCATTCCTAGCCCACCCTTCCCTATTTGCAAAGACTTTATTTCCATTTTTTCCATTTCTCAGCATTTTTCCTTTCCCTTCTTTCCTTTCCCCTGCCCCTCCCACTACCCCTACCCCTTTGGACCTTTTCTTCCTATTTTGCATTATCGATTATTCATTCTAATCATTGGTACATTTTAGGTATACAATATAATGACATTCATCATTGGAAATTTGCACCTTTACATAGTCTCTCTTGGTTCTTATTTTTCACCCTTCCCCTGCCCTCCCTTCAACCCTTCCATCCCTCCCTATTTACAAAGATTTTGTTCCTATTTTTCCATTTTCTCATATTAATTCCACTCCCTTCTTTCCCTTCCCCTAGCCCTCCCACTTCCTTCCCTTTTGCCCCTTTTCTTCCTATTTCACATTACCCATTATACATTTTGGTCCTTATTTGCACTTTCAGTTTCTCACACCAGAGAAACTATTTGGTATTTATTCATGTGTGTCCTATTTATTTCACTTAAGAGTATTGCCTCAATGTGCATCCATTTAGCTATAAATGTCTCTAATTTATCATTTTTTATGACTGAGTAGTACTCCATTTTATTTTTAAAAAACACATTTTCTTTATCCAGTCTGAGTTGATGGGCATTTGGGCTGTTTCCAAGTTTTAGCTATTACAAACTGTGCTGCTATGAACATGGGCACACATATATCACTGTGCTATGATTCTTTTAATTCTTGTTGTTTTTCTCTTTTTTTTTTTTTTTTTTTTTTTTGGTACCAGGGATCGAACTCGGGATCTGGCACTTACAAGGCAGGCCCTGGAACCACTGAGCTAAATCTCCAGCCTGATTCTTTTAATTCTTTGGGGGAGATCCCTAGCAGTGGAATGGCGGGGTCAAATGGGACTTCCAGTCCTAGTTCTTTGAGGTATCTCCATATTGATTTCCACAGTGGTTGCACCAGTCTACACTCCCATCATCAGTGGAACAGGGTTCCTCTTTCCCCACAGCCCCACCAGCATTTGTTATTGGTTGATTTCATGATAGCAGCCATTCTTTCTGGTGTGAGGTGGAATCTCAAGTGTTCTTTTCATTTGCATCTCTCGAATGACCAGTGATGTTGAACATTTTTTCATGTATTTATTTGCTATTTCTGCTTCTTTGTCTGAAAAATGTCTGTTCATTTCAGATGCCCATTTTCTGACTGGGTCTTTAAATTTGGGAGATCTGATCTTTTTAAGTTCTTTATAGATTCGAGATAGTAGACCTTTGTCTGAGGAAAAGCAGGTGAAGATTTTTTCCCACATTGTGGGTTGTCTCTTCACACTGCTGGTGGTTTCTCTTGCTGTGCAGAAGCTTTTTCATAAGAAGAGATCCCACTTGTTGATTGTTTGTGCTAGTTCACGGACAACTGAGGTTTTGTTCATAAAATCTTTTCCTACACTGATGTCTTCAAGAGTTCTACTTAACCTCTCTTCCAGCTGGTTCAGCATTTCTATTTTAATATTTAGATCTTTAATCCATTTTGATTTTAGTTTAGTGCCTGGAGAGAGATATAGGTCTAGTTTTCATCTTTGGCAAATTGAAGCCCAATTTTTCCAGCACCATTTATTAAAGAGGCTATCTTTCCTCCAGTGAGGGTGTTTGGCTCCTTTGTCAAAGATGAGATGGCTGAGTGTGTCTGGCATTGTTTCTGCATCTTCTAATCTGTTCCACTGGTCCTCAGGTCTGTTTCTTTGCCAGTACCATGCTGTTTTTATCACAGTAGTTTTGCAGTATAGTTTCAAGTTGTGGATTGTGATACCCTCTGCCATGTCTCTCTTACCTAGAAGCAGATCCTCAGGCCCCAAGGAGTGACCATGCATAGCAGCAGGGGCCTCTGATTTGTCACAGTGCTATACTGGGAGTCTGGACACAAGGGGCATGTTTTTCAGGCCCTTAAGGGTGAGTGCTGATGGCATGTGTCCAGAAGCAACTACAGCAGCAGAATCACTGAGGGAAAAGGGAAGAAGAGCACATGCCAAAGTTCCCCAGGTCTTTAGGGAAGTGTCCTGTGTTGTGCTGCCTCATTTGTTCCCTGAATGCAAGACACTATGTTGGCTTGTGTGTTGATTTCATAGTTGCACAGCTAGGTCTAGTTGGGTTCGTGAGCCTGCAACTTTTTGCACCAGTATGCTCAAGTGTTTTGTGGGTCCCAGGGATGGGGTGTCATACAGGCTATTGGCCCTAGGAGACAGTAGCAGTGGCTCTATTACTATGATGGCACCATGCTGTAGCATCCTGACTTCTGAGAGTTGAAGAGGAAATAATATGAGCTCCTTCTATAAAGTGAAGCTGCCATATATATCCAGACAGCTCTCTCAACTGTGCTTGAAAACTGTGACGATCACATAACTCATTTGATCACCACTTACCTCAAGATGCAGTCATTCATTTGTTGTTTAGGTTCTTCACAACAGAGACCAGGACTGAGGACTCTAGTCAGACATTTTAGATGCATTTCAGCTAAGCCTGAATTTAAAAGCAAATTCTTAGAGATAGTCTAGAATAAATAAATCAGAATATGTAATATAGAATGAGAGTTATATATAATGCATATAATTTTATGTGCATATGAAATATAACTAATATATATATATATATGTCTTGTCTCTTGCTATGTTTGATATCAATTCTATGTCAGATATTACATTTGTAAAAATTGTTTCAGAAAATTACTTGGATCCTTGGATATCACTTTTATCCAGAAAGGCATATATTGTTTTTGCCAGGTACCTGAATGTTCTGGCAATCTGGAGGCTGCTTAACTCATTTCCAAACACTAAAGTGCTTCACACCTGGCCTGCAAATCCTGCAGTCCCACAATCTTTCTGGTTCTTCACTTCAAAGGTACAGTTTTTCTAGTTCCTACAAAAGACAGAGTGCTCAACAGAGCTGCTTTTGGTGGGACATGGATTCAAAACCCTATTCTACTAACTCTCTAAGAATAGCAAAAGCCAAATTGAGCCTGTGCACTGCCCTGGAATAATCAATAACCCAAAAGAACATGGCCCCAGTACCAGGACTTGCCGAATTGGTTTCCTTCTTTTCTTAAATCCTGAGGTAATATTTTTTTCAATAACACTATGATGACTTTGTAAGTAAAAAAAACAGTTATTACTGTCTAACTGAGCTTTACAAGTTGCCTTCAGCAGAGATATCTACTGAAGATAACTTCAGCCTAAGTTATCTCGTCTTTTTTACCAACAAATACTAGAAATAGTACAAACATTACAAATACAATAATACAAATACTACAAACAGCATTTGTAATAATATTTGCTACTCACAGTGTTAAAATTATTACCTGTATTCTAATTCATACATTAGTTATTTTACTGAACACTCTCATGTACTTTCAAGATGTCTTGCTTCTATTATTATCTCCCAATCAAACCGATCTCTACATTGCCACAAGAGTTATATTCTAAAATGAAAATCTAATTACTTCCACATTTTAACTTCTTTAGTTACTTCACTGTGTAAAGTTAACATTATGTAGAAGTAATAAAGAAAATATGAACTTTGGGGTAAAGCAAGCCTCATTACAAATCCATAAGCAGTAGCGGCATGAGTTTGAGCAATTTACTTATGTTTTCAGTCCAAATATCTAACCTCTTAGGTGAGGATGGTATAAATACCTAACATAAAAAGCTGTTTGGAGATTAAATAAGAAGCAAATCACTATTATAGAAAATATTAATAGGATATATACCACTTTGAATGTCACTGCAAGAGTTCAGTAGATATAAGAAGTATTCCAAGTCTGGACTACCTCAGACTACACAAACATGCTATCATTTCTTTTCCTTCTACTCTTATTCACATATAGTTTTAATATTTTCTTTGAAGATAAACCAAGGGAAAATAGAAATAAATGTTCTTGTCATCTTCCAAATTAGAAAAACAGACACTATGTTTCTAGCATAAGCAAACTATTTGAAGGCTCTGTTGCTATGACCAGTTCTTTCAATTATGGGTACGGAGCTGGGCCATGGAAAATATGACAATAACCGAAATGTGTATGATTCTTCTTTATAGAGTCTATATCATTGTCAAATGGGAGTAAATAAGTAATTATTAGTTATTCATAATTAAAGAAGCAGTGGCTGCAATAACAGAACAAAAATTGAAGTTCAGATTAAAAATTAAGATATCTGTCACGGTAGAAAAATACTGTATTTTTTTAAAATAGGGGAAATCTAACAATAGGGTGGAAACTGCATACAATGAAGACACAAATAAAGAATTTCAGTTAATTTTAATTCCTTTAGAAAGGGATTAAATTGCCCAAGTTCTTATAATTACCTATCACTCTTGAGAAAAATAAAATGTGCAGGGCCAGGGACGTAGTTCAGTGGTGCTGTGCTTGCCTGGCAAGCCCAAGGTCCTGAGTTCGATCCCTGGTATCAAAAAAGACAAAGAAAGAAAAAAGAAAAGAAAGGAAAAGAAAAATAAAATGTGACTTCCCAACTAACACTAAGGGCAACTCTCCTTCTGAAAAAAAGAACATTGGAGAGGATTGGCTGTCTGCCAACTTCATGTTATTTAGTTACATCATAAAAGCACAGATTACCTCCAAACTATGATATTTACAACAAAGGAAGCAAATATTAATATCTATGTCTAAAACAATATCATTGCAGAAAATTTTCATCAAAGGCACAACTTCCTCATGTATCTGCACAGTGAGCATCATCTTAATGTTTTCTTTAGTTTTTACAGTTTCAGTGCCCCTTGCCTCATTCTTTACATCAGTCGCCCTTCATCACCCCTTGAGAACAAGGTGTGTTTGGAATCCAAATAAGCTTAAAATGATATACTAGTATATAAAGGACACATAAAGATGCACACAGGTGGTCTTTAAATGAACTTAATCCACCATATTGAAGGTGAAGTCGTTGCTGATTTTCAAACTTGGTGAGACAAATGAAAGATCTTAAGCATAAATTTTCAGAAATCAGCCAATTCAAATCTGCTAGAAAATTGGAGAGATACTTTAGCTAGGAGTACACAGTACACACTGAGTGAGATGAATATGCACTTACTTGGCTATGAGTTCACCTTCAAACCCTGCATACTGCAGTTGAAATAAATCACCAAGCAACCACATCAGCAGCCACAGGAAAGAAGCAAAAAAAGCTAAGAAGATGCATGCCAAAGAAATATTACATGTTGCCAAAGTCTTCAACTTCATCATAATCCAAGATATCATCAACTATGTGATGCACAGTTTTCTAATGATCACCAGCAATTTTAAACACTAGCAATTTATATATGAGATATCATTGATTCCAAGATCCATGTTAATTTCAAAATGATCAATGTAAAACAATTATTATCTTTCAAAACTGAAATATGACATGGGTTTTTTTGGCTTATTCTTTTTTACCTCATAACAAAACTCTCTATCATTCCTAGAATTTAAGCAGAAATTGAGTTTACAAACACAGGTACAGAATCTCAGAATGACTTGGTCTCATAACAGAGTTAAGCACTGGAGATGCAGTAGTTTAAAAAAGAAAAACTTCTGTGTGTGTGTGTGTGTGTGTGTGTGTGTGTGTGTGTCCCCTACTTCATTCTACCAGTGAACTCGCCTCTTAATTCTTGAAAGCTGTTGATTATTCACCTTAAGATTATTTTTCTTCGTCTTGCCTTTTGCCCATTTAACACTCCATTTAGCACAAAAAAGGTGAAATGTCAATACTCTCAGAAAAAAAAAATCAAACAAAAAAAGAAAGTGAGGGAAGGGAGGAAAGATAAAAGGAAGGAATGGAGGAAGGAAGGGAAGGAAGAAAGTCACAAAAAGAGGTGAGAAAGTTGGGGGAGGCAGAGAGGGAGGGAGGAAGCAAGGAAGCAAGGAAGAAAGATGACAAAAAGAGATGAGACAGTTTCCAGCCAAGCATTTTCCTATAGGAACCAGAACAAATGACTTATCTCTTCCAGTTCAGTACATTCTAGTAATGATACCTGTAAAGATTAAGAAAGCATTGCTCCACTTACTACCGCCATCAAAACAGTGCTTAAACAAAAATGTATTTGTTGACAACCATTATTTTCAAACATATTTGCAACTTCTTTGGTAATATCAGAAAGGACAAAATACCCTATTAACAGCTTGAAGGTCTCTCCTTGACTGCAGCAATCATCTTATTACAGAACATTTCTGAAGAACAAATCACACATTTTGCTCTTAGAAATAACCCAAAATATAGTCACTCCCTGTAGTCAGTGGCAGCTTTAGAATTGATATACATAAGATACACCTGCAGTGACAGTTAGGTTCATATGCTAAGTATAGTGTGAGGACTTTTCTTGAATCTCTATCTCTATGGTCCTTTCTATTAAATGAAAAATAAAGTGGGTGGCACCACTGATGGAGATCATTATGTGCAGAAGAAAGTAGCCCAAACTGAACTTCAGACGCTCACTAGAGGGATGCTGCTCCAAAAATACATCCACAAACCACCATCACAGATACAGCCAAATGCAACCCATTTATGAATAATCAACGGAGTACAGTGTGCTCTTGCAAAAAAGTATACATATAAATAGTTTCAGAAAAAGATAACAAAGTAATCCCCATATGTTTTCACCAATTTTAAAACCCAAATTGTTAAATACAAGAATTTATTTCTAAAACTTCAGTTCTCATTCATTTTTACTTTGAAGTACCTTTTTAGTATTCATATTTGTATTTTTTTTAATTTAAAATCAATCATGGGGGTCTTTAGGGCAACATAAAAACAATTTAGAATTAATAACAACATTTCATATATAGAGACACTAAGGTAGCTGGTATTAATAATGATAAATTTTATATCACATTGATTTTTCACCTCTACACAGAAGAATGAGCCTCATAGATCATGACTCTGTTATAGCTACTAGGTATCATTCAGTTAGAGTAGAAAAAAAAATACACTGTGTGGGGGAAATTGTAAGGTAGACAGTCTGCACATATTAAGTCTAATGAAAAGCTCTTAACTATGCCCAATAGTATCTTGCTGGGGGTAAAAATGATGGTACCCCCTCCAAGTATTTACATTGTGATATTCAGTATCAGGTGACATGATGACTATGATTTTTCAGTTTCCTTTGTTATAATTTCCATCAAGTAGGCACATCCACAGTGGGATAGCACTTCTAGATAGTTCTATGTTTTTACATTGCCTAGCACATCAACCAATGTTTGGAAAGCAAAAAAAATGAAGACATAATTTACTTTTCTTCAAACTGTTCTTCAGTTTTCAGTTGACTGGGAATTTTTCAAAGGTACGACAAATGAATCTAATTCATGAGTTTTTTATAATTAAAGTTCCTGTATGACTAAATTATTTTAGTATATTTGAAACATAAAGGACAGGGGTATATATTTCCCTTATTAGTTGATTTTTCCAGGGATATGCTGAACTCATCGATTTGTATAAACAGGATTTACTTCAAATGAAAAATAACAAATGTTCTGTTTAGTATTTCATAATAGCTTCTATTTTTATCTTTTGGCTTACTATACAAAGTCATTGTTTGCTTTGTTAGTTCTTTGTTTTGTTCCTCACATCTCTTTTCTCTTTCACTATCTCAGACACTATTTATGATTTTTATTTATCTTAGTGAAGAGCTCCTCATGTTTGTCATTCATATCACTATCTAGATTTCCAGAAGTAGCACTTCTGCTTCTTATAGAAATTACTCATTTCAATATCATAATTAATTTTAAATATAATTATTTTAACATTTAAAAATTTTTAAATTAATCCTACTCATGGTAAAATCTACAGGGTCAAATTTTTATAAGCAAAAATTTTCCTCTTTTTTTTTTTTTTTTTTTAAGGTACCAGGGATCAAACTCGGGTCCTTGCGCTTGTGCAGCAGGTGGCAAAACCACTGAGCTAAATCCCCGGCCCCTATTTCCTCTTTTTATTTGCAAGAAGTAAGCTCTGTTAACATTCTCATTAATATTATGTTTTCTATGCTTATGACCTGAATGTCTGCTACTGTGTGTATATGAATGTACTTAAAACTTATATTTGTATACTTGGGTTGGCAAAAAAGTCATTTTATCCATTTTTCTATTCCTATACTACATATAGTTCCAGAACAAAAAGCCATTGGTATACTTAATGTTGAAACTAGAAACCTTTCCATTTGTCCTTTCTAGGACAAGACAAATATATTATACTATCAACTTTAGTAACTGTTAATTAGTAATAAGACAAGGTTGCTTCCAATCTTTCTCTATTATAATAAAGCATCTAGTAATATTGTTTTATATATGTCATTTGGTATATATGTGCATGTTTTTCTTCATATTTATAAGAGGTCATTTGTTCTAAAATTATATATAAATGTATATTCCACATAAAATTATTTTATACATACATTTACATAATTACATCATATTAATAAAATTATAGATCTTATGTATAATTTTATATATCTTACAAACCTTTTCTATGCATATATACATTTTATATACACACAAATAAAAATTACATTACACATATATGCTATATAAAAATTTCCTTATATTAAGTATATGCCCACTTTATTGAGCTTTTATATATTGATATTGTTGTGGGATTTACTATGTTCTCTTCACCTTTTCTTCATCATCACTATTTTCTGTCCTTCCAGGGAATCTAGCTGATACAAAATAGTAATAATTATAAAAATAAAGAAGTAAACTTAATAATTATCACAGAGATTATATGATTATTTACCTATAAATACATTTTCCTGAAGATTTTAATTTCTGAAATTGTTTTCTCTTATGATTCTTGTAATAAATAACTTTCTGAGTTCTGGATGTGTAGTCAATCTTAAATGACCCTTTGTGGTAACTGAAAAATAACAATGCAGAAATGTCTAAGCTTAAATTCCCCAAATCCATGTAGATGTTAAAATTACATAGTAAAGGGGCATTAAGGTGGTAGAAGTATTTAAGGTTGCTAATTGAACTTGGGATGGGGAGATTATACTGGGTTAAAGGGCAGGCTCAATACAATCACAAGAATTCTTGCAAATGGAAAAGGAAGGCAGAAAAGAAAAGACCAAGGAAATGGACCATGAAAAGGACTCCACTGTATGCTGGGCTTGTTGATGGAGAAAGGGGGCGGTGAGCTAAGAAACTGAAAATGAAAAAGGAAAAGAAATGGAATTTTCCATAACACCTCCAGAAATAAGGCAAACACCTTGATTTTTGACCTTGTATGGTCCATGTAAGTCTAACAACTTCATTAACTAGGAGAAATTTGTAATTAATACTACTAATATTTGGTAATTTGTGATAACAGAAACAGAAAACTAATATACCTGCTTAAACTAACATTGTAGAGTGTACATTTATGTTCCAATATAATATTTTAATTTTTACTCATGCTTAAACAAATCTATCCAGACACAAATTTCATCAAAATGAGTAGTGATCACCATTGTTTCATTCCACACCTGTTTGAGTATCTTTCAAATCTTTTTCTTGAATATACAGCTGGAAATTGTGATTTCTATAACAACTTCCAGTTTCAACAGCCACTCATATGTTGTAAATAAGATTTTCCCCCTTGGTTTTATGAAAACTTATGAAAATTAAAGTATCCTCCTCTGCTACCAGTAGTTTTCCTACATCCAATCAATTTTATGGGACTAAATATATGGACAAAGTATGCTATATAGCTATAACTTGTCACTTCCATATCTATCATCATTTTTAGAGCTGTACTCAAATAATAAGTCCAGAATGTGATGTATTAGGTTTGGGAGCTAATAAATATTTTTTTCTTTTCTCTATGTAAGGATTGGCTACTCTACATTTTTGTTTGCTATAGACTTTGCATTTTTGGTATGTGCAGATAGCAAAGAAAAAGCAAAATAAAATCCTACCTACTTTGATGTTAGTGCAGTACTGCTAACCTACAAACTTCACATGCAGTTTCATCCTACTGGCAGTGGGGCCAATAGAATTTCCCCAGCTATCACTTGAAATAGGGAGCCTCTCTTCAGTTTTCAGCAAACAATCTCTTTGGCAGTGTCTTCTTGCTCTTTTATCTACTTATCTTATTACAACACAAATTTGTGCTCCCCTTTTAAAATCACCTTCTAATAGCAAAACTAACTACTACAATCAGCCCACAAGGATTCATACACAAATCAAGTTTATTTAGCAGCCTAGCCTTGAAGTTGGTAAACTCCTACTGTGAAAGAATCTTTGTCCCATCAATTTTGTTTGTACATCTTGGTAAATAACCTTAACCAAATATTCAGAATAAAAGCAGAAGTGAGGACAATCATGTTTGTGTAAGGACCAGTAGATAAAGAACTTTTATTACTTGTTTTTGTTTAGCTCAACATCCTGCTGTTTCCAGGACTGAAACAAAGCAGAATTGACTAAAATAGTTGTCTAAGTCAAATCCAAATATGTCTTATGATGACAGGATTTGTAGATATATAGCTAAAGTGATGCTAATCTAAGGATGAATTCGATAACATGAGTCCAGGAGCAGATCAAGGATAAAAGATTAACCGAAGGATACAATGTACATACAGAATGTGTTGCTGAGGTGTTGATCCAGGCAGATAGCAAGCAGTAGTGCAATAACAACTTGAAGTGACAGCTACAAAGAGGCAAATTATTAGCCACAGCGATTTTTAGCTCAAGGAACTGGGTAACCAAAGTAGAGTCCAGGAACTAAGAGGCCACAGTTACAGAGGTAGAAGGACTTCAGCTAAATCCTGATTTCTGGATTTTTGAGAGAATTTTATCTGGGATCAAGATTGTTCTAGACTAAGGGATGAGCCTGTATGTCCAGCTGAAGGAATGTAGAGGGCTACAAATGGTAGTTGCCAGAAAGTTAATAAACATCTTCATCTCTCAACTTTTAACCACATTTGCTGAGCAAATAACGTATTTTCAAATTCCCAGATAAGAATTTCTTAGTACTTAATTTCTAATACATTAATTTCTGAGATGCTTCATTCTTATTTTGCTTTCTAAACTCTTTTCATACTGCATACTCTTTTCATTTCAATTTAACTGTTAAACATCTTAATTTCTTGAGTCAGAGATTTATTGAAGTAACAAAGGAAAAAATACACCAAAGAAAGCTATCTTAATTTACAAAGTCTAAGCAAAATGAAGAGACTCTTGACAGGAAACCTGGAAATGGACGAGGGAAGAAAGAGGGAGATGCAAGCTTGTATTAGTTACTTTTCTCATTGATAAGACAAAATACATGACACCCAAGATTAAAGGAGGAAAGATTTATTGTAGCTCACAGTTTTGGGAGGTTTCAGTTCATAGTTGCCTGGCTCCAAGGCAGGGTGGCAGGGCAGAGGGGCATCATAGAAGAGAAATGGTTCATGCAGGCAGAAAGCAGCAATGTAGTGAAGTAGGCAGCAGCAGCCTGCCTCCCCTTTTTATCACTTCCAGGCTAACCCACCTTTTGGGGGGTGCCACCCATACCCAGGGTGGCCCTTGCCATTATCCACACCCAAAACTATGCCAAACTAATTGGTGGACTAATTTAGCAATCACATACCCCTAATCCCAGCAGCACACACTTAATCCCAGCATTGCACATCGTAGATTCAGCCACCTCTGAAAAGCCTCACCTATGACTGCATGAGACTTTGAGGGGACATCTAGACACAAGCCATGATGAAACCCCCACCAGCCAAATAGAGATAACAGATAGTTTTCAATTATTGTATTGGAGTCTGGAGCACTAAGAAATCCAAAGATGAGATACCCAGGTCTCTGAGGATGTTTTTCTATCCACAAGAAAGGCAAGACCTCAGAGATGATACAGAAGAAGCAGGACTGTGAAAATTCATGGGGTTACTGGAGTTTGGGCCAGTGCAGCTTTATTTGTAAGTGTCTCGAGAAAAACAGAACCAATCAGATATATAAATGCACCAGGAAATACTGTGGTATAATTCAGAGTTCAAAAGCTTAAGAACCAGGACTTCCTATCTCATGTTGAAAGGAAGAGAAGATGCATGCCCCAGCTTGAGCACAGATAATTAATTCTTCCTTCCTCTGTCATCACCAACAGTACTGTTCTGGGTACTGAGCCTTAATAATGGCCCTTTATAGAACATCAAGATCCAAACATAACACATGTATTTTCCAAAATAACTTCTGTTAAGAAACCATTGAGGTAGCTCATCTGTTGCCTTTAAGAGGTAGAGCCTGATGAGAGGTCCTCAGGTCACTGGAGGTGCACTTTCGCAGAGGGTAGCAGGAAGCTAGCATCACTCTTTCCCTTTTGCTTCATGGCCACAAGGTGAGCCATTTTGCTCTATCATGCACCCCTATATGAAGTGCTTTCTCATCACAACAGTGACAATGGCACCAATCAATTCTGGACTAGAACTTCTAAAACTATCCTAATAAAATAAATTACTAAAAATAATAAGTTAAATAAAATTAATAAGTTAAATAAGTAAGTTAAAATAAGAAATAATGATAAAAATAAGTTATATAAAATAAGTGAATCATCTCAAGTAATTCATTAAAGTGACAAAAAGCAATACAACTGGTAAGCTTACAATATCAAGAGAAAATTATAATGGTTAGGCTTTTAAAAACTGAAATTAGTGCCGCTATAAACATAGGTGCACATATATCATTGTGGTATGATTCTTTTAATTCTTTGGGGAAAATACCCAGCAGGGGAATAGCTGGGTCAAATGGGACCTCTAGCCCTAGTTCTCTGAGGTATCTCCATACTGATTTCCACAGTGGTTGCACCAGTCTGCACTCCCACCAACAATGGAGAAGGGTTTGTAATAGCTAAAGCTTGGAAACAGCCCAAGTGCCCATCAACTGGAAACTGGATAAAGAAGATGTGGGTTTTTTTTATAAAATGGAGTACTACTCAGCCATAAAGAACAAGAAAATAGAGACATAGCTAAATAGATGCATATTGAGGCCATACTCTTAAGTGAAATAAATAGGACACACATTGTAAACACCTAATAGTTTCTCTGGTGTGATAAACTGAAAGTGTAAATAAGGATTAAAATGATTAAAATAAATAATCAATAATTTGAAATAGGAAAAGGTCCAAAGGTATAGGGGTGGTGGGAGGGGAAAGGGAAAGGAAAGAAAGGAAAGGAAAAATTATGAGAAAAGAAAAAATATGGAAATGAAGTCTATGTAAATAGGGAAGGGTGGAGAGGGTGAAGGGCGCACAGGAAATGGGGAAAAAAATAAGAATCAAGATACATCATGTACAGGTACAAGCACCCAATGATAGGTGTAAACATACTGTATACCTAAAATATACCAATGAAAGAATTTTTTTAAAAAAACTGAAATCAAGGCAACTCTTTTCTCTCTGGCAGAAACTCGTGACCCTTGACTGTTGGCAAAATAGCTTACCATGCAGTGGCTTTATATTTTTCTTTACTCTGCCTACCATTCATATTCCCAGAATGAAGTCTGGTGAGTCCAGCTGAGGTCACTTTGAGTTTAGTGAGGTAGGCATAATGGTAACCAATACAAGTAATGCTAATTGCATCTTCTCTGCTTGGCTCATTAACACATAGATTGTGCTCAAAGAATAATTGTTGATTTTAAATATTTTAAATGGTCACCATTTTATTTTTAATGAAGGTCTATGTTGGTAAACAGTACAACTGTTTTTAAGAGCCTAGAATTTTGTTTTTTCAATTTTTTTCCAAATTCTTCTATACTTGTTTTTGTCATAAATCAATTTTGAAAGAGTTATTGTCTCCATTTTATGGCTTCTAAGGCTACAGGATAGCCTTTTCTCTCTGCAGCACTTTCTTTTCTGCACCATATTCAGGTGCAATTTGTTGGGGCATCAGATGTGCACCCTTTAAGAATTCTTATCTCAGGGAAATACTCACAGAAATAAACTGCATCTGTGCTTGACCACAAATTCATTCCATTCATCCCATTCTTGTGAACTTTAATATTGATCCATATCAAAACAGCATCCAAAACTTTTTCATTAACATTTAATTGTTATTTTATATGATTTAAAGCAGAGACATCCAAATAATCCTCTGATTCATTCTTTTTGACAGTCATATAGCCAAATGTTAAGTAAAATGTATCTTCCCTTGTTTCAGACACTTTGAAAACCATTCCAGTTTGACCCAATCAGCCTATTGCTTGTCATCCAGGGCATTACCAACCTAAAAGTTATAGTTAACTGCTATACATATTCTAAAGTAGCAGTGTTGGAAAGTATTCTGTCATATTCAGAGAAATTCCATATGAATGATTCATCTTTTTTAAAATTTTTAGATGTTTCCCAGGCTTGAATTCCTGACTTCAAGTGCTCCTCCGGCTTCAGTCTCCCAAGTGCTAAGGTTACAGATACACACTTTCACACTCATGCACATGAATGATTTGTTTGTAAACTGGACAAGGAACACAACTATAGAAGATCTGCATACAGGATTCAGGTTTAGTGAGAAACTGACACCTAGACTGTAATGAATTATTTTTAAGTACAATTCCCCAATAAAAGGAATTAGAACTCCCTGAAGAACTGATTGATTGAGGACTGGAACAGAGAATAACTTAAACAAATGGCAATCCTGAAAATCTTGTGGCATTGAGAGAAAGAAAAAAAGAAAGAAAGAGAGGGAGAGGGAGAGGGAGGGGGAGGGGGAGAGGGAGAGAGAGAGAGAGAGAGAGAGAGAGAGAGAGAGAGAGAGAGAGAGAGAGAGAGAGAGAGAAAGGCTAAAAATTTTTAAAGAAATAAAAAGGATGGGGCTAAGTCAAAGTGACACAGATGCAGTCTTGCAATGACCAAAGCTGGAACATCTGAGTAATTAAAGAAGGAACACAGTCGGAACCCTAATGAGATAGTCCTCTTGACTGGATTAAGAAATGCCTCATAGATCGGTGCAGCACACCTCGGCTTGTCTCTTTGGAGTGTTTCCAGAGAAGACTAGCATGCAGTCCAGCAAACCAAGAGAAGAAGACAAGCCCTGACTGTGAGTGGCATTGTCCTATAGGCTTGTTGCCTGGATGGAACAAGGGAAGAAGGAGGAAGTTGGCCTGCCTTTAAAAAGCTCCTTTCTGCTTGAGTGGGTTCATTTTTGCTACTGTCATCTGTGGACTTCAGATTGCAATTTCTTCACTCTTTCAATGTGGACTTACATGAGGAGCTCCCTGGGAAGTACAGGCTCAAACTGACACTGTCTTCTTGATCACTCTTTTTAAAATTAATTTATTTTATTGATACATTTTAGACACATAATGATCATATTCATCATCAGGAATTTGTACCCATACAGGATTTATCATTTTTTTTGAGACAGGGCCTCTCTATGTAGTTCAGGCTGGCTTTAAACTCACTATGTAGCCCAGGCTGGCCTCAAACTTGTGGTGATGCTTCTGTCTCAGCCTCCTGAGTGCTGGGATACAGGCTTGAGACACCATGCCTGGCTTCATACATGATATATCTTCACTCTTCTTTTTTTCCTAATCCCTTCCCCTCCCTTCAACGTCCTTTCCCCTCCCTATTTATAAAAGCTATGTTTCCATTTTTCCTTCTTCTCTCTATTTTTCTCTTCCTTCCTTTCCCCTTCCCCCTTCCCAGTTCCCCTTCCTTTTTCAATATTTTCTTCCTATTTCACAGTATCTATTATACATTTTGGTTCTTCTTTGCACTTTTGGTTTCTTACACCAGAGAAACTATCCAATGTTTACACATAAGTGTTTGATTTATTTCACTTAAGAGTATGGTCTCAAAGTACATCTATTTATCTAGAAATGTCTCAAATTTATCCTTCTTTATGACTGAGTAGCATTCCATTGTATAAAAAAACTACATCTTTATCAGTTCATTGGTTGATGAGCATTTGGGCTGTTTCCAAGATTTAGCTATTACCAACTGTGCTGTTATAAACATAAGTATGCATATATCACTGTGGTATGATGCTTTTAATTATTTCAGGGAGATACCAAGAAGGGGAATAGCTGGGTCAAATGGGAACTCTATTTTTAGTTTTTTGAGGAATATCCACACTGATTTCTACTGCAGTTGCATAAGTCTACACTCCCACCAATAGTGGAGAAGGGTTCCTTTCTCCCCATAGCCCCTCCAGCATTGTTATTGGTTGATTTATTGATGAGTCATTATATTTCTGAAGTGAGATAGAATCTCAGCATTGTTTCAATTTGCACCTCTCAAATGACAAGTGATATTGAACATTTTTTCATATATTTACTTGACTTTTGAAATTCATCTGAGAGCTACAAATCATTTCAAATGCCCATTTTTGGATTGGATCTTTAAATTTGCAGATTTCTTTATATATTCTAGATATTAGTCCTTTAAGGAATGGCTGGCAAAAATGTTTTCCCACTCTGTGGGTTGTCTCTTCACTCAGTTAATGATTTCTTTTGTGTGCAAAAGCTTTTAATAAGATGAGATTCCGTTGTTGATTCTTCGTAATATTTCCCATGCAATTGGGGTTTTGTACATAAAGTCTTTTCCTACACTTATATCTTAAAGAGTCCTACCTATTCTATCTTCTAGGAGATTAACTGATTCTAATCCAATGTTTAGATCTTTGATCCATTTGGATTTTAGTTTAGTGCCTAGTGAGAGACATGGGTCTAGTTTTAGTCTTTGGCATGTATAAAGCCAATTTTTCCAGCACCATTCATTGAAGAGGTTGTCTTTCTTCCAGTGAAGGTGTTTGGCCCCTTTGTCAAAGATAAGGGGGATGAGTGTGTTTAGAGATGTTTCTACATCTTCTAATCTATTCCACTGATCCTAGACTCTCTTTTTTGCCAGTATCATTCTGTGTTTATTACAGTAGCTTTGTAGAATAATTTCAAGTCAGGAATTGTGATCTCACTTGCCTTGCCTTTCTTGCCTAAAATTGTTTTTGCTATCCTAGTTCTATTCTGGTTCCATATGAATTTTAAGATTGTTTTCTCTAATTCTGTGAGATGTACCATTGATATTTTGATCAAGATTGCATTAAATCTGTATAACAGTTTTAGAAGTATGGCCATTTTCAATATATTGGATCTTCCTACCCAAAGGCAAGGGGTATCTTTCCATTTTCTGATATCTTCTTCAATCTCCTTTTTCACACTAGTGTAGTTTTCAAAGCAAAGGTCTTTTACTTCTTTTGTGAGATTGATTCCTAAGCATTTTATATTTTTTATGCTATTATGAAAGATGTAGTTTCTCTAATTTCTCTTTCAGTGACTTTGTTATTGTGTACAAGAATGCTATTGCTAGAATTCTATTGTAGAATTTAGTTATCTAGTTGTAAGAATTGATCACAAGAAGTTTGTTAACTGAGAAAATTAAGAAGTTGTTTCTGGGAATTTCCACAAGTCTGTTTGTTAAAAGAATTCCAGGAAACATTAAGTGACATTGTAAAAGTTTTGTGGGAGAGAAACAGGTTTTTCTAGTTTTCTTATTAACCATTGTCTGAGGTCAGAGGACCGTGACCCAATGACTAGGGGTGGTGAGAGAGATACGACTCACTACGTATATCTGTGATGTTTGCAGTGGGCTGGTGGGCTTGATTTCAGCTGAAGTCGCCCTACTTTCTTGATACCATCTGATAAGAAGAGGGCTGCGGTGTGCTCTTAGATGTATGGGATTGGTGAATGGAAATGAGGGACTTGTAAATTCTCCTGTAGCTTTTATGAGTCACTTAAAGTCACTTGTTATCACCAGATGTTAAAATCAGAAAGACAATAGCCAGAATAATTAAGCTGCTTTCCTACATGTATAAAAGCCTTCTTTCCTTTGTGATTGTCCAACAGTTTCAGGAGAATAAACTGTTGTTCATCCCCCAGGCTGTCTCCTTTTCTTTCTTTAAAGGTTGGTGCTCTCCAGGGTCTCCGATCTCCCTCTAGAGAGACCACCCACACTTTTTCAGTGTTGACTTTGCATCCAACTATGCAACTAAATTTGGTAATGAAATCTAGAAGTCTTTTGATGGAGTTTTTGGGGTCCTCTATGTAGACTACCATGTCATCCCCAAATAATAAAAATTTAACTTCTTCCTTTCTTATCCTTGTTCCTTTTACTTATTTCTCTTATCTGATTGCTCTGGCTAATGTTTCCAGAGCTATATTGAATAGGAGAGGTGACGGTGTATACTCTTGTTCTGAGTCTTCCAGCTTCTTGGACTGAGCAGCTACTCTACTGGTGCCCTGGTTCTCCAGCATGCAGAGAGCTATTGTGAACTCCTCTGTCCCTGATCCTATTCACCTACCTAGTAAATCTCCTTGCAAAATCATATATATGTATGTATATATATATGACTATAAGTGTATATTATTAATTCTGTTCCTCTAGAGAACCCTAATCAATCCAAAAGAATATAGTAAGAATCTATGACCCCATAAAAACAAATAAAGGAGTAAATAAATAGCTAAATAAGTAAAAGGAAAGAAATAATTCTTCCTTATGAAATAACTGTTTTAGTAACATAAAAGCAATGTGAAGAATAGAAAATTCACCATTAGTTCAACACAGTAGTAACTTCTGCAGACAAAATTCAGTGATTAATACTATAATTGTTAGGCAAATTTGGAATAGGATATCTACCTAACTGCAAATATCTTCCTCAATTTGCTTTAAGATTTTTCTGCCATTTGTGGGTGGACCATAATGACAAAAAAGCTTTGGCAATATTTCATTTCAAGCATAGAATTTTCCAGCTCCTCTGCAGACACAGTGAAGGAAGCAATCACTAGAGCTAAAAGTGACACCACTAAACCCTTACATAACTGCAGGATATTCTATTAAGAAGCATACACAACAAAACTCCCTTCCCCCACAAATAAAAAATTCAGCCAGTCGATAGTAAACAAACTGGTCTACCAGCGTTCTGATACATCAACAACAAACTTTGGATCTGATAAAATTCCCGTCCATATGAGATATGAGCTTATATTTTTTCAAATCATGAAAAGTATTTCTATTGAAGAGCAGATTTATAAAAATGCTTTAACATAAAATAAGAAGATACTTAAAGAAATGTCAGTTTGTTGTCCTTCAGTAAGATAAAGATATGCTATCTATGAGACAGGAACAGAAAAATTTGTGTAGAAATAAACCTTATTTATATTTAAAAGCTTAAAATGGTATTTAGAAAGCACTTTTATAATGATTTAGAAATTCAATTTTCTCAAAGCCTCTATGACATTCATGCTACTCCCAGTTTTTCCAATGAGAAAATTGAAAGAACAGAAGATTTAGGGAACTTATCCAAGATTATACAAATGTAAATTGGCAGAACTGGGATTCAAACCCAGAGATTTTTTGGCACCAGAAGTTACACACTTAAGTATGGTGCACTTTTTCCTTTAAGAAAGTGCAAATTCAGGTGTGTTTGCACACATCTATAATTCCAACACTAATTGGAGGCTGACATCAATGAATCTCAAGTTCAAATGCAGCCTGGACAACTTTAGTGATTTTGCATGACCCTGTCTCAAAATTTAAAATAACAAAAGTTCTATGAATATACCTGAGTGCAAAGGCCCTAGGTTCAGGCTTCAGGGAGGGTGAGAAAAGTGAATGAGGGAGAGAGAGAGGAAGAAAGAGGAGAAGGAGGAAGAAGAGGAAAGAAGATAAGGAAGAAGAAAACCAAACAAAAAAATACAAATAGAGATGTTTGTGAAGTTTAGGTTCATAAAATTTTTCTAAGAAAGATACAGGCCCAAAGCAAAGATAAAATTCACATTAGACCTGATTTAGAAATGTGAATCCATAAAATTAAGGAACCATTAATACTATTTCACTTTTGTTTAGTGTTTACAAAACACAAGCATTGTTTCTCATTTTTCATATATCAATTTATGTCAGGTTACAAAGTAGCTACTTCATGCTATGAAATGGGAGTTACTGTTATCCTTATTATACTGAGGAAGAATCAAAACAGTGTAGAAAATAAGTTATGTGCCAAAGACCATAGATCTAGTAAATGGGAGGTTTTGAATCAAAGTAGATTTATATTCCAGGTCTTAGAATTTACACATCATGTTATATAACTCAAATAAAATATAAATATTATTGAATTTCAGGAATTTATTAGGTTGAGAATTCTTCTGACTTCATAATTAATTGTGAATTGGATTTGTTTACTTTTCTCAAAATATTTTTATAATCCAACTGTGTTCTTACATTTTTAGTTTATTTTCACATCATTTTGCCTTATGAATATATCTCAGGCTCAAGAACAGCATACATTTATAAGAACTGAGGAGAACAAGTCTAAATGGAATATTCTTTACAATTGAGCTAAGTACTCACATGTTCATAAGTGGAGAAATGTTCATAATTACACCAATTTCTCATCAGGTAAAAATTTAATAAGTTATTGAATGCATGCTAAACAAATTTGAAGTAATCACTCAATGGGTTTAATACAAAAAAGTATTGTTTATGTCTTTTCTCTAATTTCCTGCTGTTTAGTATGGTAATTTTTATATGAATGACTAATGGCCAAATTTCCTGTGATTTGGGATCCATTTGTCTTAAGACCAAAGCTTCATTGAGTATATTTCTAAAAGTATATTCCATCCACATCATTTCTGATTCACAAGGATTTGCTCTATGTTGTTTTATTTTATTATTCTCCAAATCTCTTTTCTCAAATAGTAGTTATGGGAAATTTCCAACAAATATTCAATTTATAAAGAGGTGGCTAATTCCTTTAGAGAGAGGGATATGAAAACTGTAGACACATATAATCAACTTCAGACAGAAAATCAATAATATATTCCAGTGTTTTTTTGGGAAAAGGCCATATTTGAAATAAAAAAGCCCTATCTATCTTATTCAAAGTATTATCCTAAAAATAGTAGATATAATCCTACATTGTTTCTTGTTTCATAAAATGATTCATAACATGTTTGGTTGAAAATTAAAAGGATCTCTATCATAAATGAAACTTGAAAACAATGTTTAAATTTATCATATACTAGGCATTGGCTAAGTAAGTTCTTAATATTTATCTCTTTTATTTAGTAAAACCCTACTGAAATATAAGCATAAATCTTCTTAAAGAGGATACTGAATAAATTAATTTATCTAAAATTACTCCAAGTAGAAGATGAAACACAAGATCCACCCCCAGTACTGAGAAGGAGTTTTCCAGGCCACTGTACCACCGCCCCCAGTGCCAAGGAGCAGAGCCACCCCCAGCCACAAGGAAGTGAGCTACACAGGCACCAGCACCACACATCCATCCCCCACCCACCACTGAAATGTGAAAACATATAAACAAACCTCAAAACCAGATGTCCAGATCACCTAAAGCAACCAGAGAGATGGAACAATCTGATACTCAAACACCTGGATTCCCTGAACTGGCAACAAAAAAGGACCTGGAAAAAAAATCTACACATAGACATATAATTGTTAAGATTCCAGAAACTCAACAGAAAAACAAAGTTCTCCAAGCACTCAGAGAAAAGAAACAAATCACATACAAAGGAAAGCCCATCAGAATCACAGCAGATTTCTCAACACAAACCATCAAGGCAAGAAGAGCTTGGACTGACATATTCCAAGCCTTAAAAGAAAACAGCCTCCAACCCAGATTGATGGACCAAGTAAAATTATCTTTCAAAATTGATGGAGAAATAAGATACTTTCATAACAAAGAGCACCTTAGGAACTTCGTGAATACCAAACCAGCACTCCAAAGAATTTTACACAATAACCTAGGAACAGACATTGAGGATCACAACCCCAGGAAGCAAAGCAGAATGAACCCATCTGACACAACAAGAAATTAAATGGAAAGGGGGAGAACACAACAAAAAGAAAAAGTCATGGCAATGACAAGTCAATACATTTCAGTTATAACCATCAATGTTAATGGTCTCAATTCATCAATCAAAAGAAATAGACTGGCAGAATGGGTCAAGAAGCAAATTCCAACAATATGCTGCATACAAGAAACACACTTAATTCAAAAGGAAACTCATAGACTGAAAGTTAAAGGGTGGAAAATAAAACTCCATGCAACAGGAACCCGAAAAAGAGCAGGAGTAGCTATTCTCTTTGCAGATCAAGTAGATTTCAAACCAACACTGATTAAGAGAGACAAAGAAGGACACTACATCCTTGTAAAGGGAAGAATCCAAGAGGAAGAGATGACAATCATAAATATCTATGCACCAAACACTAGTGCACCCAACTATGTAAAACAAATACTAACAGACATGAAAAGTCATTTATGCACTAATAGAATTGTAGTGGGGGACCTCAACACCCCACTGTCACAAATAGATCAACTAGACTAAAAATGAGTAATGAAATACTAGAACTCAATCAACCTCTTGAGCAAATGAACTTAACAGATGTTTACAGAGTCTTCCACCCCACAAAATCAGAATACACATTCTTCTCAGGTGCACATGGGTCATTCTCAAAAACAGACCACATACTAGCTCATAGAACATGTTTAAGTAAGTGCAAAGGAATTGACGTTTTCCCCTGTATATTATCAGACCATAGTGCAGCGATGAAATTGGAGATCCCTAGCAAAAGAAACTGGAAAAAAGTCATAAACATGTGGAAACTGAACAACACAATTCTGAATAACCAATGGGTCATAGAGGAAATTAAGGAAGAAATGAAACAGTTCCTTCAATTAAATGACAATGACAATACAACATATCAGAATCTAGGGGACACAATAAAACCAGTCTTGGGAGGGAAATTCATACCAGTGATTCTGCATATTAGGAAAACAGAGCAAGCCCAATTAAACAACCTGATGTTGAACCTCAACCTTCTAGAAAAAGAAGAGCAGGACAACCCCAAAGCTCATACAAGGAAGGAAATTATAAAGATCAAAGAACTCAATGCAAAGGAGACTAAGACAATGATACAAAAAATCAATGAAGGCAAGAGTTGTTTCTTTCAAAGAATCAACAAAATTAACAAACCCTTAGCCAACCTTAACAGACAAAGGAAAGAAAAGACCCAAATCCATGCAATTAGGAATGAAAAGGGTGAAATTACAACAGGCCCAGCAGAAATCCAGAGGACAACCAATAACTACTTCCAGAACCTATATGCCAATAAGATGAACAACACAGAAGAAATGGACAGATTCCTAGATACATATGAATTACGAAAGTTGAATGAAGAAGACCTAAAAATACTAAAAAACCCAATATCAACCAATGAAATTGAAAATGTAATTAAAAACTTAACAACAAATAAAAGCCCGGGCCCTGATGGGTTCACTGCTGAATTCTACAAGACATTTAGAGAGGAACTGCTGCCACTACTGTTTAAACTCTTCAATGAAATTGAAAGGGAAGCAATACTCCCAAATTCATTCCTGGAAGCAAGCATCACCTTGATCCCAAAAGCAGAGAAAGACCCAACTGAAAAAGAGAACTATAGGCCAATCTCACTAATCAACATAGATGCAAAAATCCTTAATAAGATAATGGCAAACAGAATGCAGAAGATCATCAAGAAGATCATACACCATGATCAAGTGGGACTCATCCGAAGGATGCAGGAATGGTTCAACATACGCAAATCAAACAATGTAATGCACTATATCAATAGAGCCAAGGACAAAAACCATATCATTATCTCCATAGATGCAGAAAAAGCATTTGACAAAATTCAACATGTATTTATGATACAAGCCCTACAAAAAATTGGAAGAGATGGTCTCTACCTCAAATTGATAAAAGCCATCTATGAAAAACCAATAGCCAATATCATACTAAATGGTCAAAAGCTGAAATCTTTCACACTAAAATCAGGAACAAGACAAGGATGTCCACTATCACCACTCTCGTTCAATATAGTTCTGGAAACATTAGCCATGGCAATTAGACAAGAGAAAGAAATAAAAGGAATAAAGATAGGAAATGAAGAAGTCAAGTTGTCATTATTTGCAGATGACATGATACTCTATATAGAAGACCCCAAGAACTCCATCAAAAGTCTTCTACTTCAGTCAAGTAGCTGGTTAAAAGATCAACACACAAAAATCAATGGCGTTCTTCTACACAAATGACAGACTCACTGAGAGAGAAATAGGGCAAACAATTCCTTTCATAATAGCATCCAAAAAACTGAAATACCTAGGAATCAACCTAATGAAAGGAATCAAAGACCTCTTCTCTGAAAACTATGGCACTCTGAATAGAGAGATTGAAGATGATATCAGAAAATGGACAGATATCCTCTGCTCCTGGGTAGGAAGGATTAACACAGTAAAAATGGTCATGCTTCCAAAACTGCTATATAGATTTAATGCAATTCCAATTGAGATCCCAGGAGCATAATTCATGGACCTTGAGAAAAGAGTCCAAAAATTCATTTGGAACAGGAAGAGACTCAGAAGAGCAAAAGCAATTCTAAGTAACAGATACATGGCAGGGGGTATCACAATCCCTAACCTGCAACTATACTACAAAGCTACTGTGATAAAAACAGCATGGTACTGGCAAAGAAACAGACCTGAGGACCAGTGGAAAAGATTAGAAGATGAAGAAACAATTCCAGACACACTCAGCCATCTCATCTTCATTAAAGGAGCCAAACGCCCTCACTGGAGGAAAGATAGTCTCTTTAATAAATGGTGCTGGAAAAATTGGGCTTCAACTTGCCAAAGATGAAAACTAGACCTATACCTCTCAACATGCACTAAACTAAAATCAAAATGGATGAAAGATCTAAATATTAAAATAGAAACTCTGAACCAGTTGGAACAGAGGTTAGGTAGAACTCTTGAAGACATCGGTGTAGGGAAAGATTTTATGAACAAAACCTCAGTTGCCCGTGAACTAGCCACAAACAATCAACAAATGGGATGTCTTCTTATTAAAAGGCTTCTGCACAGAAAGAGAAACCACCAGCAGTGTGAAGAGACAACCCACAATGTGGGAAAAAATCTTCACCTGTTCTTCCTCAGACAAAGGTCTACTATCTCCAATCTATAAAGAACTTAAAAAGATCAGACCTCCCAAATTTAAAGACCCAATCCAAAAATGGGCATCTGAAATGAACAGACATTTCTCAGACAAAGAAGTAGAAATAGCAAATAAATACATGAAAAAATGTTCAACATCACTGGTCATTCGAGAGATGCAAATGAAAACAACAATGAGATTTCACCTCACTCCAGAAAGAATGGCTGCTATCGTGAAATCAATCAATAACAAATGCTGGCAGGGCTGTGGGGAAACAGGAACACTGTTCCACTGCTGGTGGGAGCATAGACTTGTGCAACTACTGTGGAAATCAGTGTGGAGATACCTCAAAGAACTAGGACTGGAAGTCTCATTTGACCCCGCCATTCCACTGCTGGGGATCTTCCCCAAAGAATTGAAAGAATCATACCACAGTCATATATGTGTACCCATGTTCATAGCAGCATAGTTTGTGATAGCTTAAACTTGGAAACAGCCCAAATGCCCATCAACTGGAGACTAGATAAAGAAAATGTGTTTTTAAAAAATAAAATGGAGTACAACTCAGCCATAAAATATGAGAAATTAGAGACATTTATAGCTAAATGGATGCACATTGAGGTGATACTCTTAAGTGAAATAAATAGGACACACATGTATAAATACTGAATAGTTTCTCTGGTGTGAGAAACTGAAAGTGTAAATAAGGACTAAAATGTATAGTAGGTAACGTGAAATAGGAAGAAAAGGGGTAAAGGGGAAGGAAGTGGGAGGGGTAGGGGAAAGGAAAGAAGGGAGTGGAATTAATATGAGAAAATGGAAAAATAGGAACAAAATCTTTGTAAATGGGAAGGGATGGAGGGGTTGAAGGGAGGGCTGGGCAAGGGTGAAAAATAAGAACTAAGAGATATTATATAAAGGTGCAAATTTCCAATGAAGAATGTCATTATATTGAATACCTAAAATGTACCAATGATTAGAATGAATAATCGATAAGCCAAAATAGGAATAAAAGGTCCAAAGGGGTAAGGTAGTGGGAGGGGCAGGGGAAAAGAAAGAAGGGAAAGGAAAAATGCTGAGAAATGGAAAAAATGGAAATAAAGTCTTTGTAAATAGGGAAGGGTGGAGGGGGTGAAGGGAGGGTTAGGAATAGGGAAGAAATAAGAACCAAGGTGCATCATGTAAAGGTACAAATTCCCAATGAGAAATGTAAGTGTGTTGTATACCTAAAATGTACCAATAAAAGAATTTAAATAAATAAATAAAATAAACATGAAAGCGAAGAAAGAGGAAGAGACCAGCATCCCAAAATCCCCTGTGGGATTAGTGACCTAACCCTCACATTAAGGCTTGCCTCTTAAAACTTACATTTCTCCATAGCACTGCACTGTGGACAAAATCGTTAGCACACGGACCTCTAGGGAGCACATCTGGCACACAGATCTCTTTTATGAAATTATCACACCAGGCACAAAATTCCTAAAATTCACAGAGAGAAAAATCAGTTCAACTACAATGGCATTCACAGGAAATATGATATTTCTCAGCTGTAACAGTTCTTCCCAGAACATGAATCAGCAGTGGATTCAAACAACTAAGGAAAAACAAACAAACAAGCAAAATTGAGTGAATAAATGAGTGAATGAATCAATCAATCTCTTAAGTCTCAACTTCTATATACCTGGAAATAGTATAGAGCAATGACAGGCATAATAATATCCAAACAAATAGGAGTTCAAATTTTGCCTACTATAAACTTCTTTTAAATCATTTCCCCCTCGAATCAGCCCACTGCAAACAGGCAGGTCTGCGGACACCATAGCAACATCGCGAGTCACGTGGAACACAAGGAATCAGCCCGCGCCCTGGCAGCAATCCACTGGACACACACACACACTCCCTTCTCCGCACAGCCACCTGGTTCCACACTACAAAGACGCAGAGGACACCGGACCACCAGACCACTGTTCTGGGTAAGTTGGAGTAATCTTCACCTCCCATCAGGACAGGGACTATCTTCAGAGGAAGGGCAGCTGGAACCTGCAATACAACTCTGCAGAGTTCAACCCTACAGGAGGTCAGGGAGCTCAACTTGTGACTTGCAGCCAGAAATCTGCCTGAATCTCATGGGTCTGCGACTAGCTTGCTGAGACTCATTGACTTATATCTACACACGCAACCAACATTTTCTGTTGTGACAGCAGAGACATACCCTGAAAGAGGCCCTTCATCTTCATGGTTATTTTTTATTCCCAAAATTAATTTTATTATTTTGGTTTTTTTCTCTTTTCTTTTCCTTTGCTCCTCTTATCTTTAATTTTTTTCCCTGCTCTTTGCAAATATTTGTTTTTCTCTCCGTTTTTTCTTTTCTTGTATTCTTTTTTTTCTCTTTCCTGTCTCTCTCTCTTACACTCACTCTCTTACTCTCCCACATTGTTCATCTTCCCTTTTTGTCCCTGTTTTGGTCCTCATTCAGAGTTCTTCTTTATTTTCCTATTATTCTCTTTTTCCTTCTCACCTGTGTCCTCTGGCCACACTGCTAACCTTCCCCTATCCTTCTTCCCATCTATCCCTCCCTCCCCAACCCCTTCTAACTTCCCATCCCAAAGGGTAAAGTTGTTATATTGAAGAGTTTATTCACTATATGTTGGATTGGTCCTTGATCGGGATTTAAATCACACAGCTAAAGGTGATAGATTAATAACTACCACAAAGTGTCATTTTCAAAGATGTACTTGATGCAATGATGTTGCTGATTGTATCACTTGGGCTAAGGTGTTGGTATTGATCTAGTCAATGAACCTTCCTAGTATAAGGAAAATGAGATAGCCTTAGAGTCATTAGAGACTCAAAACCTAAAGACAAGCTATATCTGGAAGACACCTCTGAGAAGCAATCATTCCATAAGGGTTCTAATTACAAGGAACAAAGATACCTACAATAAACAATTTCAAACTATCAACCCAGGAGTTAAACCAAGGACAGTACCAAAAACAAAAATGAGAAGACATTTAAGCAAGGCACAAACTCAGACTTCCACCCCACCAAGGGTAAATCCTGGGTAAAATGAGATGGAAAAGTCCCATAAGCAACCACCTGGATACCCTGAACTGATAGCACAGGAAGTAACAAAACAGATAAATGAGGCTCTAGAAAATTTCAAAGCAGAAATTATCTCCCAGATATCTACAGAGATTGGGAGCAGAGTGAAAAACATGATTAGAGGATCTAGAACAGAAAAAGACAAAAAAATAGATGAGCTCAGAAACATGCTGGAAGCCATGAATACCCAGCATAAGAAAGAAATGGAAACCATGATCGCCCAACATAAGAAAGAAATAGAATCCATGAAACAGATTCAAACAGACATTCAGGAGATCAAAAACTCCATTGAAAGTATGCATAGCAGATTAAGGGAATCTGAAGATAGAATATCAGATATAGAAGACAGGATCACCATTAGAGACCATGAAAATAGATATTTCTTAAAAATCGTAAGAGACCACGAGAAATCAATCCAACAACTGCTAGACGATGCAAAGAAGAATAACATAAGACTGATAGGAGTCCATGAAAAAACAGGAGAAAACATAATTGACATTAAAAACCTGTTCACAGAAGTAATAGTAGAAAACTTCCCAGACAGAGGTAGAGATTTGGACATACAAATAAGTGAGGCATATAGAACTCCAACTAGTGATGATCAAAAAAAATCTACTTCTAGACATATAATAGTCAAGATCCCAGAAACCCAACAGAAAAACAAAATCCTACAAGCAGTTAAAGAACAGAAACAAATCATGTACAAAGGGAAGCTCATCAGAATCACAGCAGACTTCTCCACACAAACCCTCAAATCAAGGAGAGCCTGGAGTGAAGTATTTCAAGCCCCAAAAGAAAATAACTTCCAACCTAGACTGTTGTATCCTGCAAAATTATCTTTCAAAATTAATGAGGAAATTAGATACTTCCACAACAAAGAACACCTGAGAAATTTCATGAACACCAAACCAGCACTACAAGCAATTCTAAACAATATCCTAGAAAAAAGCAATGAAGGTCACAACTCCATGAGGCTCAATAGAAGGAAGCCACCAGGCAAGGTAAGGCACTAAAGGGAAAGGGGGAAAAAATAAGAAATAAAAGAGTCAACAAAAGTAAAACATCATGACAAGGATAAATCAATATCTATCAATTATAACCATCAATGTTAATGACCTCAATTCACCAATCAAAAGAAATAGACTGGCAGAATGGATTAAAAAGGAAAATGCAACAAAATGCTGTATACAAGAAACACACCTAACTCAAAAAGAAACTCATAGACTGAAAGTAAAAGGATGGAAAACAATTCTCCAAGCCACAGGAACCCAGAAGAAAGCAGGGGTAGCAATCTTATGTGCAGATTTCAAAGTAGATTTCAAAGCAAAACTAATTAAGAGAGACAAAGATGGTCAACTACATCCTTGTGAAGGGAACCATCCAAGAGGAATAGATGACAATCCTAAATATATAGGCACCAAATACAAACGGCTCCAACTATACAAAACAAATATTAATAGACATGAAAAACCAAATAAACACTAACACAATTGTAGTGGGGGATCTCAATACCCCACTATCACAAATAGACAGATCATCTAGACAAAAAATTAACAAGGAAATTCTAGAACTGAACCAAGCTATTGAACAAATGGACTTAATAGATGTTTACAGAGTATTCCACCCCACAAAATCAGAATACACATTCTTTTCAGCTGCACATGGGTCATTCTCCAGAATGGACCACATGCTAGCTCATAGGACAAATCTAAGTAAATGTAAAAGAATTGAAGTTAACTCCTGTATATTAGCAGACCATAGTGCAATAGAATTGGAGGTCAATAACATAAGAAACCACAAAACACCAACAAATAAATGGAAACTGAATAACACCCTCTTGAACAACCAATGGGTCACAGAGGTAATTAAAGAAGAAATAAAGTTTCTACAAGTAAATGAGAATGCCAGTACAACATACAGGAATCTATGGGACACAATGAAAGCAGTTCCACATGGGAAATTCATAGCAGTGAATGCCCACATTAGGAAAACAGGGAAAACTCAAATAAATAAACTAAGGCAGAACCTCAAGCTCCTAGAAAAAGAAGAGCATAACGAATCCAAAGATTGGAAAAGAGAGGAAATTATAAAGATTAGGGCAGAAATCAATGCAATGGAGACTAAGAGAACAATACAAAAAATTAATGAATCAAAGAGTTGGTTTTTTGAAAGAATAAATAAAATCAATAAACCTTTAGCCAACCTTATCAAAAAAGTAAAGAAAAGGCACAAATACATGCAATTAAGAATGAAAAGGTGAAGTCACAACAGATCCAACAGAAATCCAGAGGATCATCAATACCTACTTCAAGAACCTCTACTCCAATCAAAAGGAAAACACAGAAGACAAGGGCAGATTCCTAGATACATATGGATTGCCAAAGTTAAATGAAGAAGATATAGAAATTCTAAACACCCCAATTACAATGAGTGAAATTGAAAATGTAATAAAATATTTACCAACAAAGAAAAGCCCAGGTCTGGATGGCTTCACTGCTGAATTTTACAAGACATTTAAAGAAGAACTAATGCCATTACTCTTTAAAATCATCAAGGAAATTGAAAGGGAAGCAATACTTTCAAATTCATTCCTGACAGCAAGTGTTACTTTGATTCCAAAACCAGGAAAAGACCCAACCCAAAAAGAGAACTACAAGCCAATCTCCCTAATGAACATAGATGCAAAAATCCTCAACAAGATACTGGCAAACAGAATACAAAGTGTTATCAAGAAGATCATATGTGATGACCAAGTCTGATTTATCCCAGGGATGCAAGGATGGTTCAACTTTCATAAATCAATAAATGTAATACACCACATTAATAGAGTCAAGGACAAAAACCATATTATCATCTCAATAGAGGCAGAAAAAGCATTCAACAAAATCCAACACCCATTCATGATAAAAACCCTACAGAAAATTGGAATAGAAGGTTTTTATCCTAATCTGATTAAGGCTATCTATGAAAAACCAACAGTCAATATCACGCTAAATGGTCAAAAACTGAAAACTTTCACACTAAAACCAGGAACAAGACAAAGATTCCCACTATCACCACTCCTGTTCAATAAAGTTCTGGAAACATTAGCCATAGCAATTAGAAAAGAGAAAGAAATAAAAGGAATAAAGATAGGAAAAGAAGAAGTTAAACTGTCATTATTTGCTGACGATATGATACTTTACATAGAAGACCCAAAAAACTCCACCAGAAGACTTCTAGACTTAATTGACAGATTCAGTACAGTAGCTTGATACAAGGTCAACACTCAAAAAACAATACCCTTCTTGTACACAAATAACAGACTCACTGAGAGAGAAATTAGGGAAACAATGCCTTTTACAATACTATCCCAAAAAATGAAATATCTAGGAATCAATCGAACAAAGGAAGCAAAAGATCTCTACACTGAAAACTACAGCACTCTGAAAAAAGAGATCAAAGAGGATACAAGAAAATGGAAAGACATCCCTTGTTCCTGGGTAGGAAGAACCAATATAGTGATAATGGCCATACTTCCAAAACTACTATATAGATTCAATGCAATGCCAATTGAAATTCCAAGAATATATTTCACAGAACTAGAGAAAACAATTCAAAAATTCATTTGGAACCAGAAGAGATCTAGAATAGAAAAAGTAATTCTAGGCAACAGAGATGGCAGGGGTATCACAATCCCCAACTTGAAATTATACTAAAAAGCTACTGTGATAAAATCAGCATGGTACTGGCAAAGGAACAGACCTGAGGATCAGTGGAATGCATTAGAAGATGCAGAAACAACTCCAGACATGCTCAGCCCACTCATCTTTGACAAAGGAGCCAAGCACCATCATTGGAGGAAAGATAGCCTATTTAATAAATGATGTTGGAAAAACTGGATTTCAATCTCCCAAAGATTAAAACTAGACCCATATCTATTACCATGTACTAAACTAAGATTGAAGTGGATTCAAGATCTAAATATTAAGACAGAAACACTAAACTTGCTGTAAGATAAGTTAGGTAGAACTCTTGAAGACATTGGCATAGGAGAAGACTTTATGAACAAAACCTCAGAAGCATGGGAACTAGCACAAAGAATCAACAACTCAGATCTCATCTTATTAAAAAGCTCCTACATTGCAAGAGAAACCATCAACAGAGCTAAAAGCCAACCTACAATATGGAGAAAAAATTTTAGCAGCTGTACCTCAGACAAAGGTCTACTATTGAGAATATATAAAGAACTGAAAAAAATCAGACCCCCCAAATTTAAAGACCCAATTCAAAAATGGGCATTTGAAATGAACAGATATTTCTCAGACAAAGAAGTAAAAGCAGCAAATATATGAAAAAATGTTCAACATCATTCATCATTCGAGAGATGCAGATGAAAACAATGCTGAGATTCCACCTTGTCCTAGAAAGAATGGCTACTATCAAGTAATCAACCAATAACAAATGTTGGCTGGTTGTGGGGAGAAAATAACCCTTCTCCATTGTTGGTTGGAATGCAGACTGGTGTAACCACTGTGGAAATCAGTATGGAGATACCTCAAAGAACTAGGACTAGAGGCCCCATTTGACCCAGCTATTCCCCTGCTGGATATCTTCCCAAAAGAATTAAAAGAATCATATCACAGTGATATATGTGCACCCATGTTCATAGTGGCACAATTTGTAATAGCTAAAGCTTGGAAGCAGCCCAAATGCCCTTCAACTGTAAACTGGATAAAGAAAATGTGGGTCTTTTATAAAATGGAGTACTACTCAGCCATAAAGAATGAAAAACTAGAGTCATTTATAGCTAAATGGATGCATACCTAGGCCATACTCTTAAGTGAAATAAATAGGACACACGTGTAAATACTGAATAGTTTCACTAGTGTTAGAAAATGATAGTGTAAACAAGGGTTAAAATAATTAAAATGAATAACTGATAATTTGAAATAGGAAAAATGGTCCAAAGATGAAGGAGTGAAGGGAGGGGAAGGGGAAAGGAAAAGAGGGAAAGGAAAAACTATGAGAAAAGAAAAAAATGCAAATGAAATCTATGTAAATAGTGAAGGGCGGAGGGAGTGAAGGGTGCACAGGTAATGGGGAAAAAATAAGAACCAAGATACATCATGTACAGGTACAAACACCCAATGATAAATGAAAAGGAATTGTATACCTAAAATGTACCAATAAAAGAACTAAAAATAAAATCATTTATCCCAGATAGTATTCTAACAGACTTTTGGAATAAAAGAAAAAATTGAATCTTTTCATTCTTATTCAATTCAAAGTACTTCAAAATGTCCTCTTGGATTTGATTTAAGGTCAATGAATAATTAGAAGCATATTCTTCAATAAGGAACATTTAGTAATTATTCAAATTATCTATCTGTTTCTTCTTTCTCATTCAATTCAATTTTGATTTAAGAATATATTTTTATACTACTTTAAATTAGAACAAGTTTGAGTTATGGCTAATAGTTCATATTTGAAATCTCTAATATTCTTGAAAATTATGTATATTACATTCTTGTTGCATCTTCTATAAATGTCAGTTAGGTGAAGAATAGAAAAATATTATTCTCATCTATTTCCTTGCTATTTGTAACATCATTTTGTATCCTATAAATTACTTCATATCCAGTGAAATTTTGATTTTTGTTTTAAATCTTTAACTTTTATAAAATCAGTTCCTTGCCTGAAAGTTCCAACATCTAGGTCATCTCTGAGTTTCATTCTATTGATTGCTTCACCTCTTGACAGTGGGGTTTTTCCTTTGATTGTGTGTGTGTGTGTGTGTGTGTGTGTGCGTGCGCATGTGTACCAGCTCACATGAGTGTGTATGTTCTCTACTTCTTATTGATTGCCAGAAATATTTAATAGAATAATAAACACTGAGTGTTAGGGTTTGTGCCTAGATGTGTCTCCAAAGCCTCATGCAGTCATCAGGCGTCTTCAGAGGTGTCTGAATCTAAAGTGTGTCATGCTGTGATTAAGGGCATGCAATTACTAACTTAGTCCACTGATTGGTTTGGTACCACCCTAATGCCAGTAGTTTGGATAAGATAAAATGGAGAGAAAGACACTCCCAGAGTCCCTTTCTTGCTTTGCTACCTCCTCCCCACCATGACCTATTTCTCCACTCCAATGCTTGTCTGCTATCCACCTTGCCTTGGAGCCAGCCAATCATGGACTGAAGCCTCTACAAACTGTGAGCTAAATAAACCTTTTCTTTAAAGGGCATTTTGTCCCCAAAACAAGAAGAGAAAATAACATATTGATAAAAGTAGTATTTCTGCCTGGGATAAATGTCATTTCTTCTGTGAGGATTATTATTATGTCAAGTTAATAAATCTATTCAAGAATTAGGGGAATCACCCCGCTGCAGACAGGCAGGTCTGCCCACACCCTGCCGAGGTCCCAAGTCACGTGGAACACTCTGAATCACCCTGCTGCAGACAGGCAGACACCTGGTTCCACACTACAAAGATGCAGAGGACACCAGACCACCAGACCAAGGTACTGAGTCCCGCTGCTCCCAGCCCAGAGGGAGGGGCTTCTGAGCAGCCCTCCCACTGCTCCTGGTCCAGAGGAAAGGGCTTCCTGGGCACCATCCCTCCCGTTGCTCCCAGCACACAGGAAAGGGCTTTTGGGTCACCATGCCTACTGCTGCTCCCGGCCCCGGTCCCACCTCTCCCATCTCAGAGGAGGTAATCCATGCAGGTGCTAACAGCCCCCTGCCCCAATCGAAATGAGAAAACATGTAAATAAGTCAAAACAAGACTTCCAGATCACCTACAACAACCCCAAAGGGAAATGAGATGGAACACTCTGATACTCAACCACCTGGACCCACTGAACTGGCAACAAAAGGGGATCTGGAAAAAATGAAATCAGAAATAATTTCTCAGATAACAGGAGAAATTGGGTCCCTAGTGCAAGACATGATTAATAAATCTAGAGAGGAGCTGAGGAACATGATGGAATCCCAACAGAAGAAACAAATGGAATCCATAAAACAGATGCAAATAGATTTCCAGGACATGAAAAACTCCATTGAAAGTCTACACAGCAGAATGAGCCAATGTGAGGACAGAAATTCAGATATAGAAGATAAGATTGCAATTAGTGACCAGGAAAAGAAAAATTGCTTCAAAATTATAAGGGAACATGAGATATCAATCCAGCAGCTGTTAGATGATACAAAGAAGAATAACATAAGACTGATTGGGCTCAATGAAGAAACAGGACAGAGTGGAGATGACATAAAAAAAAAATCTCTTCACAGAAATAATGGCAGAAAACTTCCCAAGCAGGGGAAAAGAGCTTGACATACAGAAAAGTGTGGCACACAGGACTCCAAATAGCCTTGATCAAAAATAATCTACACATAGGCATATAATTGTTAAGATTCCAGAAATCCAACAGAAGAACAAATTTCTACAAGCAGTTAGAGAAAAGAAACAAATCACATACAAAGGAAAGCCCATCAGAATCACAGCAGACTTCTCAAGACAAACCATCAAGGCAAGAAGAGCTTGGAGTGACATATTCCAAGCCCTAAAAGAAAACAGCCTCCAACTCAGATTGATGTACCCTGCAAAACTATCTTTCAAAACAGATGGAGAAATAAGATACTTGCACGGCAAAGAGCATCTTAGAATACCAAACCAGCACTCCAAAGAATTTTACACCATATCCAAGGAACAGACATTGAGGATCACAACCCCAGGAAGCAAAGCAGAATGAACCCATCTGGCATGACAAGAAATTAAATGTAAAGAGGGAGAACCCAACAAAAAGAAAAAGTCATGGCAATGACAAGTCAATACGTTTCAGTTATAACCATCAATGTTAATGGTCTCAATTCACCAATCAAAAGAAATAGACTGGCAGAATGGTTCAAGAAGCAAATTCCAACAATATACTGCATACAAGAAACACACTTAATTCAAAAGGAAACTCATAGACTGAAAGTTAAAACAATACTCCATGTGACAGGAACCTGAAAAAAAGCAGGAGTAGCTATCCTCTTGGCAGATAAGGTAGATTTCAAACCAACACTGATTAAGAGAGATGAAGAAGGACATTACATCCTTGTAAAGGGAAGAATCCAAGAGGAAGAGATAACAATCATAAATATCTATGCACCAAACACTAGTGCACCCAACTTTATAAAACAAATACTAACAGACATGAAAAGTCATATATCCACTAATACAATTGTAATGGGGACCTCAACACCCCACTGTCACAAATAGATAGATCAACTAGACTAAAAATAAGTAATGAAATAATAGAACTCAATCGAACTCTTGAACAAATGAACTTAACAGATGTTTACAGAGTCTTCCATGCCACAAAATCAGAATACCCATTCTTCTCAGCTGCACATGAGTCATTGTCCAAAATAGACCCCATACTCACACATAGAACATGTTTAAGTAAGTGCAAAGGAATTGAAGTTATCCCCTGTATATTATCAGACCACAGTGCGATGAAATTGGAGATCCATAGCAAAAGAAACTGGAAAAATTTCATAAACATGTGGAAATTGAACAATACACTTCTGAATAACCAATGGGTCACAGAGGAAATTAAAGAAGAAATCAGACAGCTCCTTCAATTAAATGACAATGACAATAAAACATATCAGAATCTATGGGACACAATGAAAGCAGTCTTATGAGGGAAATTCATAGCAGTGAATACACATATTAGGAAAACAGAACGAGCCCAATTAAACAACCTGATGCTGAACCTCAAGCTTCTAGAAAAAGAAGAGGACAACCTCAAAGCTCATACAAGGGAGGAAATAATAAAGATCAGAGGAGAAATCAATGCAATGGAGACTCAGAGAAAGATACAAAAAATCAATGAAGCCAAGAGATGGTTCTTCGAAAGAATCAACAAAATTAACAAACCCTTAGCCAACCTTAACAGACAAAGGAAAGAAAAGGCCCAAATCCATGCAATTAGGAATGAAAAGGGTGAAATTACAACAGACCCAGCAGAAATCCAGAGGATCATCAATACCTACTTCCAGAACCTATACGCCAATAAGATGGACAACACAGAAGAAATGGACAGATTCCTAGATACATATGAATTACCAAAGTTTAATGAAGAAGACCTACAAATTCTGAACAACCCAATATCAACCAATGAAATTGAAAATGTAATTAAAAGCATCAACTAAGAAAAGCCCGGGCCCTGATGGGTTCACTGCTGAATTCTACAAGACATTTAGAGAGGAACTGCTGCCACTACTGTTTAAACTCTTCAATGAAATTGAAAGGGAAGCAATACTCCCAAATTCATTCCTGGAAGCAAGCATCACCTGGATCCTAAGAGCAGAGAAAGACCCAACTGAAAAAGAGAACTATAGATCAATCTCACTAATCAACATAGATGCAAAAATCCTTAATAAGATAATGGCAAACAGAATGCAGAAAATCATCAAGAAGATCATACACCCTGATCAAGTGGGATTCATCCCAGGGATGCAGGGATGGTTCAATATATGAAAATCAATCAATGTAATACACTATATCAATAGAGCCAAGGACAAAAACCATATCATTATCTCCATAGATGCAGAAAAAGCATTTGACAAAATCCAACATGCATTTATGATAAAAACCCTACAAAAAATTGGAATAGATGGTCTCTACCTCAAACTGATAGAAGCCATCTATGAAAAACCAACAGCCAATATCATACTAAATGGTCAAAAACTGAAATCCTTCACACTCAAATCAGGAACAAGACAAGGATGTCCACTATCACCACTCTTGTTCAATATAGTCCTGGAAACATTACCCATGGCAATTAGACAAGAGAAAGAAATAAAAGGAATAAAGATAGGAAATGAAGAAGTCAAATTGTCATTCTTTGCAGATGACATGATACTCTATATAGAAGACCCCAAGAACTCCACCAAAAGTCTTCTAGACTTAATAACCAAATTCAGTCAAGTAGCTGGTTACAAGGTCAACACACAAAAGCCAATAGCTTTCCTCTACACCAATGACAGACTCACTGAGAGAGAAATAGGGCAAATAATTCCTTTCACAATAGCATCCAAAAAACTGAAATACCTAGGAGTCAACCTAAGGAAAGAAATCAAAGACCTCTTCTCTGAAAACTATGGCACTCTAAAGAGAGATTGAAGATGATATCAGAAAATGGACAGATATCCTCTGCTCCTGGGTAGGAAGGATTAACACAGTAAAAATGGTCATGCTTCCAAAACTGCTATATAGATTTAATGCAATTCCAATTGAGATCCCAGGAGCATAATTCATGGACCTTGAGAAAAGAGTCCAAAAATTCATTTGGAACAGGAAGAGACTCAGAATAGCAAAAGCAATTCTAGGTAACAGATGATATCACAATCCCCAACTTGCAACTCTATTACAAAGCTACTGTGATAAAAACAGCATGGTACTGGCAAAGAAACAGATTTGAGGATCAGTGGAACAGATTAGAAGATGAAGAAACAATTCCAGACACACTCAGCCATCTCATTTTCAACAAAGGAGCCAAACACCCTCACTGGAGGAAAGATAGCCTCTTTAATAAATGGTGCTGGAAAAATTGGGCTTCAACTTGCCAAAGATGAAAACTAGACTTGTATCTCTCACCATGCACTAAACTAAAATCAAAATGGATTAAAGATCTAAATATTGAAATAGAAACTCTGAACCAGTTGGAACAGAGGGTAGGTAGAACCCTTGAAGACATCGGTGTAGGAAAAGATTTTATGAACAAAACCTCAGTTTCCCATGAACTAACACAAACAACCAACAAGTGGGATCTCTTCTTATTAAAAGGCTTCTGCACAGAAAGAGAAACCACCAGCAGTGTGAAGAGACAACCCACAATGTGGGAAAAAATCTTCACCTGCTTTTCCTCAGACAAAGGTCTACTATCTCCAATCTATAAAGAACTTAAAAAGATCAGACCTCCCAAATTTAAAGACCCAATCCAAAAATGGGCAGCTGAAATGAACAGACATTTCTCATACAAAGAAGTAGAAATAACAAATAAATACATAAAAAAAATGTTCAACATCACTGGTCATTCTAGAGATGCAAATGAAAACAATGCTGAGATTCCACTTCACTCCAGAAAGAATGGCTGCTATCGTGAAATCAACCAATAACAAATGCTGGCAGGGCCGTGTGGAAAGAGGAACCCTGCTCCACTGCTGGTGGGAGTGTAGACTGGTGCAAGCACGGTGGAAATCAGTATGAAGATACCTCAAAGAATAGGACTGGAAGTCCCATTTGACCCCGCTATTCCACTACTGCGGATCTTCCCCAAAGCATTAAAAGAATCATACCACAGTGATATATGTGCACCCATGTTCATAGCAGCACAGTTTGTAATAGCTAAAACTTGGAAACAGCCCAAATGCCCATCAACTGGAGACTGGATCAAGAAAATGTGGTTTATTTATAAAATGGAGTACTACTCGGCCATAAAGTGAAAAATTAGAGACATTTATAGCTAAGTGGATGCACAATGAGGTAATACTCTTAAGTGAAATAAATAGGACACACATGTGTAAATACAGAATAGTTTCTCTGGTGTGAGAAACTGAAAGTGTAAATAAGGACTAAATGTACAATAGATAATGTGAAATAGGAAGAAAGGGGGCAAAAGGGAAGGAAGTGGGAGGGCTAGGGGAAAGGATAGAAGGGAATGGGATTAATATGAGAAAATGGAAAAATAGGAACAAAATCTTTGTAAATAGGGAGGAATGGAGGGGTTGAAGAGAGGGCTGGGCAAGGGTAAAAAATAAGAACCAGAGAGACTATGTAAAGGTGCAAATTTCCAATGATGAATGTCATTATATTGTATACCTAAAATGTACCAATGATTTGAATGAATAATCGATAATGTAAAATAGGAAGAAAAGGTCCAAAGGGGTAGGGGTAGTGGGAGGGGCAGGGGAAAGGAAAGAAGGGAAAGAAAAAATGACAAGAAATGGAAAAAATGGAAATAAAGTCTTTGTAAATAGGGAAGGGTGGAGGGGGTGAAGGGAGGGCTAGGAATGGGGAAAAAATAAGAACCAAGATGCATTATGTAAAGGTACAATTCCCAATGAGAAATGTAATTGTGTTGTATACCTACAATGTACCAATAAAAGAATTTTAAAAAAATTAGGATCTGTTTGGCTTTTGTTATTGCTGTGGTTACTTTATCTCACTGCTGTCTTCAAATTCTTGTTCATTCTTCTTTGGAAATTGTTTTTGGTGTGGCTTTGTGTAATATAAGGTGTTTTGTTTTCTTTACCCTTCTTCCATCTACAGTAAAGACATCTTACACTGATACAATAGAGCTTGCTGCTATTCCTTGGTATCTTATGACTTTTTAAAGTGAGAAGAAGCTAAGGGTAGGAGGAAGCTTCATGTGTTTCCTACACTGGTGACTGCTGCCATTCTGCAAGCATGTATCCACAAAGTAAGCTGTATCAAGTATCTGCTAGGCCAACAAATTTTCATCACCTACAAGTGGCTATCAGGCTCCCAAGAACTCTATATTCATTAAATCCTTGGAAATTCATTAAAATGCACAGTGAATCATCTTATCCACTTGTATGGCAGTCTTGTCTTCCTTTTGTGCTTTTCCATGGGTTAATCTACTCATTCCCAATGACTTCTCACAAGCACTATGCACAAGCACTAAACTCCTCTTCTCTGATTTATGCTGTAATAGCTGAGCCAAAGCCTTTGCAACAGGCTGCAGCCATCTACTTGCATTACTATATACCAGTACAAAGTAACCTTTTTACCAGAGACTTTCACATTTTTTATTAGTCCATAGTGTGTTTTCTTCCTCATTTTCCCTATGGTTGATTTTCTAGAGGGAAGCAATAAATAGCTTATACTAACTTGAAGTCTTGACATAAAATGGAAACTCCTACAAACAAGTTTATGAATGTGAAAGAGAAAACAATATCACTGTAATGGAATAAAACTAAACTATAGTATAGTCTTCTGAGATACACAAAACAGAATTCTGGGAGGAACCTCATCTAATTATACTTTTAACTGCTTGGCTGAAATATATCTAAACTGTTATTTTTTAAATAACATGGTCTCAAATGCATAATCTAGATAGTTTAAAGTTTAAAAAATTGGAATAAAAGTTACATAGTTTAATTTAAAATTTAACTTATATTTTTTAAATTATAAATTAAATATAATATAATAAAAATATTTATTATAAGAAATGCAAATGACCAATAAATAAACTATTCAATGTCTTTACCCATCAGGGAAATGCAAATAAAACTACAATGAATGCCATCTCAACCCAGTTGGAATAGTTATAATAATGTTAGAAGAGCTGGCAATAATATGGAGAGAAAAGGAACCCTTATATACTATCAGTGGAAAAGTAAATTAGTACAACCACTAAGGATAACTATGGAATTTTTCTCAAAAAACTGAAAATAAAACTACCATATGACGCTATAAAAAAAGATACCTGCGTAAGTATTTTATAGCAGCATGATTCACAATAGCTAAGATATAGATTAAACCTTGGTTATCATCAGCCAGTGAATAGATAAATGAATAAAGAAAATGTGGTATACAAACATTATGGAATATACTCAGTCATAAAAAGGGGAATTCCTGTCATTCCTGGCAAAATAGATGGAACTGGAGAGCGAGAGGATGCCATGTTAAGTGAAATAAGCCAAACACAGAAAAATAAGTACCACATATTCTCTCTCATATGTGGAAACAAACAAACAAAAAGACCTGAAAGTAAAAGAGGGAGAGGGGCTACTAGGGAGTAGTAGGACATGTGCCAAAAGAAGAGTAGAAAAGGGGTGAATAGACATGATCAATACATAATGTATGGAAATATCACAGTGGAGCCCATTGAAAATAAAAAGACAGTGTTTTTAAAACACACTTATTTAAATATAAATAAATAGTGTTTTAAGTTTGAAACTGATTGCAATGTTCTAAGTGATGTAACTAAATTTCTATTCTGAGCTAAAATATTTCTTCATAGAAACCTGTCACCAGCATTTCAAATATAATTTTCATTACGCTCACTTGAAGCTGTAGCTTTGAAACTATCATATAATTCTACTGGCACTGGCACCAAAAAAAAGCATGTAATTATTTATTTTTGAATGTCAATCTTCCAATATATCAATACTGGGAATATTTTCTTTGAATTTTTGGTTTTACTTTAAAAGTCCTGGAGATAGAAACCACATTAAATGAAAGCTAAGTAAAAGAAATATTTAGAAATTTAAAACCTAGAAATCTAACCTTCCCTTATATCTCACTGATGGTACTACCCAGATCCCTGAAATTCTACCATACGTAATCTATTTAGTTTAGTAATTATGTTGCATTAAGATGAAAAAAAACCTCCTAAAAAGGGAAGTCATTTCCTATGCTATGCAATTGGGTATTATTTTTATCAGATCATTGGTACTGTTTGAAAACCAGATTCATCAGACATTGAGAGAAAGATATCAAAGGCAACACAGAGCTATTAGAGAGTTTTAGGATATCAGGTGGGATATGAATGCTAGTGGCCCTTCTAGTTCTTATGTCAGAGTGGGGAAGGAAGAAAATACTTGAGAGGAGATGGAAATTTGTTGATGGTGATTGCCTGTTTTACATTTTCATTTTGATACAACTATAGCAAAGAGATTAGTAATACTTGTGAAATCATACATGTATATATATATTCCAAAGACAGGGTTATAGATTGCAATGAGAGCAAAATTTTGATTTTTCCCAATCTGTGCACATAGCATGCTTATAGCTATTTACACAGTAACATATACAAGTTCTAATTTGAGATTCCCTCTTAGGGACTTTTCATGTGACTGAAGGACATGAATTTGAATCTTCCCCTATACTCAAAATGGATCAATCATCCTCTTACATCTTAAATGAAGTCATTCCTTATCATTATTTCCCAAGCATATGCCTTTAGTACTTTTATGTCTATTGGTGAAATGAACAAATTCATATCTCAGAAAAGAAAATAAATAGTGAAATTATAGAGGAAAACATGGGCATATATTCATATGTGGGAAAAAATTTCCCTCTCAAATTGCTTCATAACTAAAGCCAACTCTAAAGTTGTACCTATTGCAGTTGCTTTATAATATTTAGATACCTGAGTCAGAAAAGTCAAAGAAATTCTCAAATAAGAGCCTTTATTTTCAATTATAAACCATCTACTACTCTCTCAAATTCTCAGATATTAAGACACAGAGTCAGTGATGTGCCCACATATTTAAAATCCAGACAGGCTTAACAGATTTCTCTTCTATTAAAGAAAATGCAATGTTAGTAATAAGGATATGAAACTATACCTATTGTTAACAGTTTTATATATTCCCATAGCAATAAAAACATTGCTTCAATTACATATCTGTAATTTTCAAATGTTTCTTTGTTGAACTCCTTTGGGTCAATGGCATTTATTATTGGTATAGAAACCCAACTTCAAAGTCCTTTATTGGGAATCAAAATGACTACACATCAGTTGTTGGTTTCACAACAGAACTGCACATGACTACAAGTACTTACAAATTTCCGAAGAACCAAAAATGCATGACTACTGATTCAAGAGTTTTTTTATCTACCTAACAGATAACTTTTAGTCTTTGGTTTTAGCTTGATATGCTAATTATTTTATGTAAATGATTAATTAACTAATTTTAATAAACTCAGAGCTTCTGCAAAGACACAATTTAAACAACAGTATCTTTTATCTCTTGATCCATTCTGTAGTTTTAAACAAAAAAGTGCCCAAGAAACAGCATGTTTCAATCTTAAATTAATTATTTAAATCTCATAAAATATTTCAAGTGAGCATTAAATTTTGACTGTGCAAAACAAATATATCAGACATTATAGTTAACACTTTATTTCACCATTTAAAATTTTAAACACAAAGCTCTAATGGTACATAGAATTACAAATGCAACATAGTTCAGTTTCCATTTCACTTCCCCTATAATTTATACTGTAATTCTCCTGCTAAATGAATAAATGAGGGATAGGAAGATAAAATTAATTCTAAATTTATACTTTTATAGGTCTTGTGTGTGTAGAAACAAATAAAAACAGATCTTTATAATTTCCTGATTTTCTTACTAAGGAAAATTTAATTAAATTGTTACAATATAAAGTATATAATGGTGAAATTTTCTGAGTAATGTCTTCCAGAATCAAGGTTTATTTCTGTGCAAATAATGCAAAAATTTGCTGAGTTGTTTATGCAGCAGTTTTCCTCTTGCTAATCTATTTCGTTATTTATCCTTGTACCAGCTCTTATAAAGAAGCCTAATATATTTATTGTTGAGTACATGACTTTATTGGAAATTGTGAAAATAGGATAACACATTCAATATTGGTTCAATGAAGGTAAACTTAAAGGGTAAAAAGCATACCACCAGCCAGTTAAATATTGTCTTAAACACGTAACATACAAGGAAGTGATGGCAACAGGAAAATCTGAAACTCTAGTTAGCAACATGATTTGGTGGTAGGATTAGAGTTCACAGTAGTATGCATCCTGATAAAATATTGCAAAATGGGAGGGGGGCAAACAAAATGTCATTAAAAAATTGCTGAAAGTGTTTTTTGCAAAGATTTATGATTTTTCTCTGAGCTAGAGAGGTATATTTTATCATGAAGTGAATGGAAGAATATTTGACAACAAGAACTGCTATCAATAGATGATTCTATTGTTGTAAAATATTTTATTTTCTTGAATTGCTACAATTTCATTGGCTAAACTGTAGTCATTTTCTATACTGCCTCTTCCACAAACTTTGCATTTTGATTAAAAGTTCAATAATATAAAGAACAAAACACATTAGAAATTAACATAGGTGGTAAAAGTATCGGCACATATCAGTATATTTTACATCCAAATTTAAGATATTCATTCTAATCAACCCTAAAATCCTGCTACAGTACTACTTTCAGAGAATGTAAAGGTTTGATGAGAATGTAACCATAAGGAAACTCTATAAAATTCTGCCTGGAGTCAATGATCCATCTTTAAATGAAGCGTCCTCGATGCTACTGACCAGTCACAGTAAATCTGCTCCACGATCATTGGAAGAGCTATTAATTTATAAATCAATAAACCTATACAGACTCTAGTTTGACACACTCTAGGATTTTCAATTTCAGACTCAGTCATGTGACTTAACTCCACCAATGAGTTGTAAATACAGGTGACCTTCCTAAAAGAAAGTGGAAGCTACATTTCATCTTCCCTTCTCAACCCTCCACCAGACAGCATATGAAGCTAAGCATCTGCCTGGTTTCTGGACTCCAGATAATACAGAGCTAAGTACCAGTTAGTTGGTCTATAACAGACACATAATTTGAGCCAGAAATATTTGTGGTTCTATTTTTAAGTTTCTGTTACAACAGCACAACTAAGTCTTAGTGGAAAAATAAAATGTGTATTTAACAAACTGGGTAAAAAGATACATTATACTGTTAGCAGGAACTGATATTTTGGAGATAAGAGATTATGAATAATCTTTTTAATTTTTTTTGTTTTTCTGCATTTAACCAAAAATATATATGTAAATGCTGGGATCACTGTAGTACTTTATAAGTATTATGAAATCAAATGTTTTTAATATACACACACTGTTCTAGTTTCAGCCCACTGCAAGCAGCTAAAAAAGTACTGTGAGAAATAACCTAAAGTAATACCCATAAATGAGCAAATTGGATTACATCCTTTTTCCTTTGGAAGAACAGATCTATTCATCAGCAATATATTGGACAAATAAAGAGTTTCCCTCAAAATCTAAAGCCCTTGATGTCCGATTCTTCGTATCATGCACAGATATCTTCACTATGTTAGGCTATTTTCTGTTAATACAACAAACTGGGCCACACCCCAAGTAAGCAGCAAACAGACTGTGAAAACCTGGCCTTGTGTAATGGGGCTCCCTTCTGCCGGAGCCCCACCCCCCAGCAACCAGCTCACCCTCACAGGTGCCTGCAACAACACCCCCACACCCTCCACCCCTGCCTCTGACCTCCTGGCTGTGCTTCTACCTGGTTCCACACTACAGAGGCACAGGGGTCATAAAGGCCATTGTCCTGAGCTCCAGAAGATAGAGCAGAAATGAACTACAGAAAGAGGGCCTCTCTCAGGCTCCTTGTCGAAAATTGAAGCCCACTGGAAAAGTGAAGAAAATCTCTGCAATAAAGCCACACCAGACCACCATACTTGGTAAGTTGGAGTGATCATCAACTCCCATCAGAGCCTGGACCATCTTCAGGGGAAGGGGAGCTGGAACCTGCATTAGAACCTTGCAGAATTCAACCCTGCAGAAGGACAGGGAGCTCATCTTGGGACTTACAGCCAGAAATCTGCCTGAATCTCACAGGTCTGTGACTGGCTTGCTGAGACTCATTGACTTATATCTGCACACTGCTGCCCATTTTATCTATTGTGACAGTAGAGACATATCCTGAAGGAGGCCCTTCATTTTTATTTTTTATTTGTTATTTTCAACTTTTGGGGGGCTGGTATTTTTAATTTTTATTTTTTCTACTTCTTTCAATTTTTTCTTATTTTCTTTTATCTCTTCTCTCTCTCTCTCTCTCTCTCTCTCTCTCTCTCTCTCTCTCTCTCTCTCTCTCTCTCTCTCTTTCTCCCCCCCCCACATTGTTCTTCATCTCTCTTTGTTCCAATTCTGGTCCTAATTCAGATTTCTTCTTTATTTTTCTCTTCTCTTTTTCCTTCTCTTTATTGTTATTAGTTTTAAAGGAAAGTAAACACAGTTTCTAGCCTCCCTATTGCTGGTAAGTTGTTCTGTTCTCGTCTTCGTTCTTTCAGTCTGTCTTTTCCTCTTGTCTTCAACAGTTTCGTAGAGTTTGCATGATTTTCCTGTGTCCTCTGGCCTCACTGCTAACCTTTCCCTATTCTACCTATCTATCCCTCCATCTCCAACTCCTTCTAACTCCCCATCTTAAAGGGTAAAGTTGCTATATTGAAGAGTTTATTCATTATAAACTTGGGCTGGTCCTCAATTTGGATTTAATTCACACAGTTAAAGGTGATAGATTAATATCTACCACAAATTGTCGTTTTCTAAGCTGTGCTTCATGCTATGGTGTTACTGAATGTATCACTTCTGCTAAGGTGTTGTGATTGATATAACCAGCTGTTCTTAGAGATATAATGAAAATGAGATACCCTCAGAGTCACTAAGACTCAAAACCTAAAGACCAGATATATCTGGAAGACACTTCTGAGAAGCAATCTTTCTATAAGGGTTCTAAACACAACCAACAAAGATACTTACAATGAGCAATATCAAAGTATGAACACAGGAATTAAACCAAGGACAGTACCAAAAGCAAAAATGAGAAGACAAGAAATTTAAGCAAGGCACAAACCCAGATTTCCACACCACCAAAGGCAAATTCTGGGGGAAACGAGGTAGAAAAGTCTGATAATCACCGACCTGGACACCTTGAACTGATAGCACAGGAATTAACAAAACAGATTAATGAGGCTCTAGAAAAATTCAAAACAGAAATAATATCCCAGATAACTACAGAGATGGAGAGCAGAGTGAAAGACATGAATAGAGACTCTAGAACAGAAACAGGTTAAAAAAAAAAAAAATGATGAGCTCAGAACCATGCTGGAAGCCATGAATGCCCAGCATAAGAAAGAAATGGAGTAGTACTCCTTTTTAAAAAAAAAAAAAATGGAGTACTACTCAGCTATAAAGAATAAAAAACTAGAATCATTTATAGCTAAATGGATGCATATCAAGGCCATACTCTTAAGTGAAATAAATAGGACACACGTGTAAATACCGAATAGTTTCTCTAGTGTGAGAAACTGATAGTGTAAACAAGGGTTAAAATGATTAAAATGAATGATTCATAATTTGAAATAGGAAAAAAGGTCCAAAGATGAAGGGGTGAAGGGAAGGGAAGGGGAAAGGAAAGGAAAGAAAGGAAAAACTATGAAAAAAGAAAAAAATGGAAATGAAATCTATGTAAATAGGGAAGGGTGGAGGGGGTGAAGGGCGTACAGGTGATGGGGAAAAAATAAGAACCAAGATACATCATGTACAGGTACAAACACCCAATGATAAATGTAAATGAATTGTATACCTAAAATGTACCAATAAAAGAACTTTAAAAATAAATAAATAAACAAACAACCAAATAAATAAATAATAAAAGAAATGGAAACCATGATTGTCCAACATAGGAAAGAAATGGAATTCATGAAACAGATTCAAACAGATATCCAGGAGATTAAAAACTCCATTGAAAGTATTCACAGCAGATTGAACATACGTGAAGATAGAATATGAGATATAGAAGACAGAATTGTAGTTAGTGACCATGAAAACATGGATTTCTTAAAAATAGTAAGGGACCATGAGAAATCAATCCAGGAACTGCTAGATGATGCAAAGAAGAATAACATAAGACTGATAGGAGTCCATAAAATAGCAAGAGAAAGTATAAATGACATTAAAAAAAACCTGTTCACAGAAGTAATACTTGAAAACTTCCCAGACAGAGGTAGAGAATTGGACATACAGATAAGTGAAGCATATAGAACCCCAACTAGTCACAATAAAAAAAAGATCTACACCTAGACATATAATAGTTGAGATCCCAGAAACAAAACAGAAGAACAAAATCCTACAAGCAGTTAGAAAAAAGAAACAAATCACCTACAAAGGAAAGCCCATCAGAATCACAGCAGACTTCTCAACACAAACCCTCAAGTCAAGGAGAGCCTGGAATGAAGTATTTCAAGCCCTAAAAGAAAATAACTTCCAACCTAGACTGTTGTGCCCTGCAAAATTACCTTTCAAAATCAATGGAGAAATTAGATATTTCAACGATAAAGAACATCTGAGAAATTTCATGAACACCAAACCAGCACTCCAAACAATTCTAAACAATATCCCAGAAAAAGACAAGGAAGATCACAACTCCATGAGGCCAATAGAGGGAAGCTACCATGCAAGGTAAGAAACTAAAGGGAAAGGGGGAAAATAAAAAATAAAAGAGCCAACAAAAATAAAGCATCATGACAAGGATGAGTCAATATCCATCAATTATAACCATCAATGCTAATAGCCTCAATTCACCAATCAAAAGAAATAGACTGACTGAATTAAGAAGAAAAATCCAAAAATATGCTATATACAAGAAAAACACCTAACACAAAAGGAAATTCTTAGACTGAAAGTAAAAAGATGGAAAACTTCTCCATGTGACGGGAACCCAGAAAAAAGCAGGGGTAGTAATCTTATTTGCAGACAAAGTAGATTTCAAACCAAAACTAATTAAGAGAGACAAAGATGGTCACTACATCGTTCTGAAGGGAACAATCCAAGAGGAAGAGATGACAATCCTAAATATATATGCACCAAATATGAATGCCTCCAACTATACAAAATAAATATTAATGGACATGAAAAACCAAATAAGCACTCATACAATTGTAGTTAGGGACCTCAGTACACCACTATCACAAATAGACAGATCATCTAGACAAAAAATCAACAACAAAATTCTAGAACTGAACCAATCTATTGAACAAATGGACTTAATAGATGTTTACAGAGTATTTCACCCCACAAAATCAGAATATACATTCTTTTTGGATGCACACAGCTCATTCTTCAAAATAGACCACATGCTAGCACATAGGACATGTTTAAGTAAATGTAAAATAGATGAAGTAACCCCACTATATTATCAGACCATAGTGCAATAAAATTGGAGATCAACAGCATAAGAAACTGCAAGACCCCCACAAACACATGGAAATTGAATAACACTCTCCTGAACAACAAAATGGGTCACAGAGGAAATTAAAGAAGAAATTAGACAGTTTCTACAAGTAAATGATAATGCCAATACAACATACAGGAATCTATGGAATACAATGAAAGCAGTTCTATGAGAGAAATTCATAGCAGTGAGTACCCATATTAGGAAAAGAGAGAGCTCAAATAAACAGCCTAATGCTGAACCTCAAGCTCCTAGAAAAAGAAAAGCAGGACAAACCCAAAGCTCGTATAAGGGAGGAAATTATAAAGATCAGAACAGAAATTATAAAGACCAGAACACCCCAAATGAATGACTGAAATTGAAAATGTAATTAAAAATTTGCCAACAAAGAAAAGCCCAGGTCCTTATGGCTTCACTGCTGAATTCTACGACATTTAGAGAAGAACTATCACTGTTAATCTTTAAACTCATCAAGGAAATTGAAAGGGAAGCAAGCCTTCCAAATTCATTCCTGGAAGCAAGTGTTACTTTGATTCCAAAACCAGGGAAAGACCCAACCCAAAAAGAGAACTACAGGCCAATCTCCCTAATGAACATAGATGCAAAATTCCTCAATAAGATACTGGCAAGCAGAACACAGAGGGTCAACAAGATCATACACCCTGACCAAGTCAGATTTATCCCAGGGTTGAAGAGATGGTTCAAAATACATAAATCTATAAATGTAACACACTATATTAACAGAGCCAAGGACAAAAACCATATGATCCTCTCAATACATGCAGAAAAAGCATTCGACAAAATCCAACACCCATTCATGATAAAAACCCTACAGAAAATTGGAATAGAAGGTCTTCATCTCAACCTGATTAAGGTTATCTATGAAAAACCAATAGCCAACATCATACCAAATGGTCAAAAAATGAAAACTTTCACACTAAAATCAAGAAGAAGACAAGGATGCCCACTATTTGCACTCCTCTTCAATATAGTTCTGGAAACATTAGCCACAGCAATTAGAAAAGAGAAAGAAAAAAAAGGAATAAAGATAGGAAAGAAAGAAGTTAAACTGTCATTATTTCCTGATGATATGATACTTTAAATGGAAGACCCAAAAAACTTGGCCAAAAGACTTCTAGACTTAATTGACAGATTCAGTAGAGTAGCTGCATACAAGGTCAATACTCAAAAAACAATACCCTTCTTGTACACAAATAACAGACTCACTGAGAGAGAAATTAGGGAAACAATGCCTTTTACAATACTATCCCAAAAAATGAAATATCTAGGAATCAAACTAACAAAGGAAGCAAAAGACCTCTACACTGAAAACTACAGCACTCTGCAAAAGAGATTGAAGAGGATATAAGAAAATGGAAAGACATGCCTTGTTCCTGGGTAGGAAGAACCAATATAGTGATAATGGCCATACTTCCAAAACTACTATATAGATTCAATGCAATGCCAATTGAAATTCCAAGAATATATTTCACAGAACTAGAGAAAACAATTCAAAAATTCATTTGGAACCAGAAGAGATCTAGAATAGAAAAAGTAATTCTAGGCAACAGAGATGGCAGGGGTATCACAATCCCCAACTTGAAATTATACTAAAAAGCTACTGTGATAAAATCAGCATGGTACTGGCAAAGGAACAGACCTGAGGATCAGTGGAATGCATTAGAAGATGCAGAAACAACTCCAGACATGCTCAGCCCACTCATCTTTGACAAAGGAGCCAAGCACCATCATTGGAGGAAAGATAGCCTATTTAATAAATGATGTTGGAAAAACTGGATTTCAACCTCCCAAAGATTAAAACTAGACCCATATCTATTACCATGTACTAAACTAAGATTGAAGTGGATTCAAGATCTAAATATTAAGACAGAAACACTAAACTTGCTGTAAGATAAGTTAGGTAGAACTCTTGAAGACATTGGCATAGGAGAAGACTTTATGAACAAAACCTCAGAAGCATGGGAACTAGCACAAAGAATCAACAACTCAGATCTCATCTTATTAAAAAGCTCCTACATTGCAAGAGAAACCATCAACAGAGCTAAAAGCCAACCTACAATATGGAGAAAAAATTTTAGCAGCTGTACCTCAGACAAAGGTCTACTATTGAGAATATATAAAGAACTGAAAAAAATCAGACCCCCCAAATTTAAAGACCCAATTCAAAAATGGGCATTTGAAATGAACAGACATTTCTCAGACAAAGAAGTAAAAGCAGCAAATATATGAAAAAATGTTCAACATCATTCATCATTCGAGAGATGCAGATGAAAACAATGCTGAGATTCCACCTTGTCCTAGAAAGAATGGCTACTATCAAGTAATCAACCAATAACAAATGTTGGCTGGTTGTGGGGAGAAAATAACCCTTCTCCATTGTTGGTTGGAATGCAGACTGGTGTAACCACTGTGGAAATCAGTATGGAGATACCTCAAAGAACTAGGACTAGAGGTCCCATTTGACTCAGCTATTCCCCTGCTGAGTATCTTTCCAAAAGAATTAGAAGAATCATATCACAGTGATATATATGCACCCATGTTTGTAATAGCTAAAGCTTGGAAACAGCCCAAGTGCCCATCAACTGGAAACTGGCTAAAGAAGATGTGGTTGTTTTATAAAATAGAGTACTCCTCAGCCATAAAGAATGAGAAACTAGAGACATTTATAACTAAATGGATGCATATTGAGGTCATACTCTTCAGTGAAATAAGTAGTACATGCATTGTAAACACTGAATAGTTTCTCTGGTGTGAGAAACTGAAAGTGTAAATAAGGATTTAGCTGATTAAAATAAATAATTGATAATTTGAAATAGGAAGAAAAGGTTCAGGCCTGGGATTTACCTCAGTGGTTTCACTGCCTGCTGTGGAAGCGCAAGGACCCGAGTTCAATCCCCGGTACAAAAAAAAAAAAAAAGTAGGAAGCAAAGGTTCACAGTGGTAGGGAAAGGGGGAGGGAAAGGGGAAAGGAAAGAAGGGAAAGGAAAAATTATGAGAAAAGGGAAAAATGGAATTAAAGTCTTTGTAAACAGGGAAGGCTGGAGGGGTTGAAGGGAGGACAGGGATTGGGGAAAAAATAAGAACCAAGATCCATCGTGTACAATTACAAGTACCCAATCATAAATGTAAATGTATTGTATACCTAAAATGTACCGATGAAAGAATTTAAGGAGAAAAAAATACAACAAACCCTCTGAGGTTTGATATTTTAAAAAAAAGAGGTTTAAAATATAGTCCTGGGGGTCCAATGGCAAGGTGCTGGCATCAACTGGCTGGCCTCTGTTCAGTATTTCATGACAGATAGTATCACAATGTCAGAAACACTTGCAATTTGAAGAGCTCATGTGTAGCAAAACAAAAGAGAAGCCAGAAGTTCAGATTAGGTTCAATTCTTTCTGAGAACTCACTCTTCCTCAAACTTACTGAGATACCATCTGAATTACATTAGTCCCTTCTCAACCATATGGAATTACAGCATTCACATTCTGGGTGAAGATAGCAGGTACCTGGCAAGAGACATTATCTCAATTATCTCCTCTGTGATATTAGTTATTCACTGGCCCTTATACTTCAGTAACTCATCCCAAATCAGAATCTTTTTCCAAATCCCCTCTGAACTAGCAGGAAGCTCATGGCTGAGCCTATCCTCTTTCCCCTCTGGCATTTCCACTAGGAGCCTGGTTCTCACTTTCACACTTTTTTCTCACTTTTCTTTTCCCTCATTTTCCTTGCTTTATAAAGTAGCATCAGCACTGAAATATCTAAAACAGGCCCTCTCCTTACTACCTTTGGCTTTTCACTTCTAAATTTAGTATTTTTTAAATTAAATTAGTCTTCATTGCTACAGGTTGAAAATTCAAAAGCAGGAAAACAAAAAAAGCATTTAAAAAATTTATAAAGATTAATGTATGCCATGTCTCCAAGGAAAGTTATAAACCTAAAATTTTCAGATTCTACATCCTACAAATTTCTCTCTGTACTGAAATAGTCATAACACTATTCTTTAAGAATACCCAGAAATTCATACCAAGAAAAAGAGATTTAAGCAGTTATTTAAACAATGGTTGTTTACAAAAATATTATTCATTAAATTAACCAAAGCCACATTAACAAGCACTATAAATATGCTGCTATAATGTGAAATTATAATTTTCAAAAATATTTTAAGAAAGCATAAAATGTACATGATGTATTAAATGAAAAGTAATAATTCAAAAGTGTTGATTTATGTAAACATATATACTTCATCCAATTTTACCTTTTTAAAAGAAAAACTAGAAGGAAATAAGTATCTTAGGATCACAGAATTAGGAATTAAATGTCATTTTTATTGTCATTATATAAATCTGGGGGTTTGTTTTGTACTTTCAAATTTTTCAACAAAAACATGGCTTTCATGATTAAAAACCAAAAAATATAAAAGGAATATCTATAGTATATAAAAATTTCAGTTTTAAATAGGTCAAACACAATTTAACCAATGTCTTAGTTGAACTAATAATGTAGTATTAATATAGTAACCATTTTTAAATCCTTATGATGAAATTTTTTAAAACAGTATTTCTGAAAATAGTTTGAGAAACAACTTTGCCTACTATACTCTGTTATGTAGCTGAGCTTAAAATTTTAAGCCCTTTTCCCGCAGCATTGCAAAATTCCAACAAAGATTAAGGCCAAGGGGTGTATATTTCTGTTCATGGCGCTCAGATTGTATATCATAAAAATTAAAGCACTTTCCTAGGCCAGAACTAGAAATTATTCACTAGTAGGGTGGTGATTTTTGTCTCATGACTTCCAATTTAACCTTTTACCATGTAAAAGAAATCATATTTTAAGTGTTTGCATCATAAGACTTCATGCCCAAAATTTAACCATAAGGAATGGTTAAAATGTGAGATTAGAATTTACTTTAAATCTTAATAAGGGGCAATTTTTTTTCTGTTTTACTTTAAAATTAAACTGACCAGCCAGGTGAATGCATCTCTGTAAGAGGTAAAGAGTCCCTGAAAATATATTTATTCAGGTCCCAAGTGATCTGATTTCACTAGTGCAATGCCAAGCTTTAGAGAATCATCAAAATCTTACATGCAGTACTCAATGATATGATGTAAAAGCCCAAATTTCAATAAGTCTTAAATGCCTAATTCTGTATGAAGAAAAGTAAGGAAAACAGAAATATTTATCAATTCCTTCCTTTCTATTGTCGTCTTCTTGAATCTTCACAAAATTCCTTCTTCTTTATCCTATTAAGTTTATATCTGGAGATTTCAAGGCACGTGTTGTTATCCTTACTCTTATTCCCAGTGTTAGATATGTTAGTTCACTTATTTTTATTCATTTTTGTTTAATTTTGTTTAATAATGAAAGTCATTCAATGGCATAAAATTTGCCCCAGCAATTGATTTTGTGACAGTTTTGTGCTTCCATTCTAAATGTTGTGTTAGAAGTATTCTCTAATTACAGCTTGGTTCCCTCATTGACCATGAAATTATTCTGCAATATGTTTTGTACTTGAACAGGGTTTGCAAAAAGTAATTTTTATTCTATTGCTAATTTCTGGGTTTTAAATTATAATTATGGATCAGGTTATATAAAAAGTTTGCCTCTTCATGTTTATTGACTTTTAGACTATGATACATGATTACTTTTTAAAAACATTTCATGGGCATTTAAAAATAGTTGTAAGAAATTCAAATTGGTAGACAGTATATGATTAAGCCAAGAGCACAGTTTGTACTTGATCTTAGCCAAAAGGCCAAGAAGCAATAAACACACAGTTTAATATTATAATTCTCAATTTTTTATTTTCCTTCTTGAATTTGCAAAAATTAAAACCATTGCATTAAAGTTTACTATGCAGTCACCCTCCTATTTCTTTCCCTCTGTACTGTAATAAATTAAGGATCTTTTCAAACTCCAACACTGATTTCTTGGAATTTACTAAGAATATTAATGAATATTTTGTTTAAAAAGCCACCTTTTATTAACATGAACAATTATTTTGGACCTAGTTTAATAAGTTTAGGCTATAATTCCTGACAATGTCCTGTTTTTCATTTGTTTGGTGCTCTTTGTTTTCATATTTCTATTATAAATTTGTTTTGTCACTTTAAGTTTCAGAAGAAGTAAGACAGTTTCTTCTTTGAAATATCTTCATCAAGCTTTAGCATCAGGTTATGGTAGCCTCCATGATCCACCCAGATATGCCCACTAGTGTGCTTCTCCAGTCCCCAGGCAGATCCCAAACCCAATCAAGTTGATAATCCACCCTAACCGCCACAGACCCCAATAGCTGTGACAGGCTATTTTCATAGCTGACATACACTTTGAGTCTAATTCTCTTTGCAGGAGCTGATTTCCTCATTGTCTTTGCTAACTTTTGTCATGCAGAACCCAATGGGATTTGAGCTTCAGTACAAGTCTATTTCTGTGCATTTCCATTTATTCTAGTTCCCTTACATATTTACCATGGTTTCTGACCTACTATGTATTCTTCAAATTTCCCATACTTTATCAGTCATTCCTATGTGATAGAAGAGAGCAGAGTAGAAGGACTACAGAAGCCTTCAGTAATTCTTAACCAAGTACTGCATCTCAAAGGTTATTTCTGCAGTTCACACATGCCTAGAGAAAAAGTAACTGCCAAACATATTTTGAAGTTACTCTAGATAAGCAGAGTCCAAGTTCTCAGTCTAATATTAGACCTAGCCAAAATACTTCTGGGGGAAAAATGCTTGGAAACTGAAGGAACTTGGTCCTCATTGTTGCAATATACATCTAATATCTAATCCAAAAAGGAAGATATACTTTTTGTTTGCTTCAATATTTTATTAAATCTCTTGTTGATCTACATCTTTCTGCTTGGTTTCTTATAAAAGGAAAAATAAATGGGTACCTTTAAAATTCATGTGGAAAATAGAGCTCATTAATCCAGGGGAAGTGATGCAAAATGAGTGCAATGGGAATAGCTATCAAGAAAGGCAATGATATTACATTTATCCCTTTTAAGAGATAATTCAGATCTACTTGAGACAATTAAGGGAGAAATGAAAGTTAAGTAGGGACTTAGAAATTCTATCAGTAAGATAAATGGTTTAAGCAAAGATCAATTAAGAACTAGGGGAAGTGCTTAATGCTTAGAACAAGTGTCTTGGAATAGGCTAATAGATAAAGCGACAAACATCACCAGGAAAAACCAATAGGCTGCCAAAGATAAGAGAGCCAATATTTAGAAAGGCTAACTAGTTTTGCTGATGACAGCGTCTAATTGAACAATGAAATCTAATTTCTCTTAATACTTTTCTCACTGCTCACTTCTATTAACATGGGTTAAAGAGAAGGCAGGCACACACTTGGGAAAAAGTGAGAGGATCTTTGGAGTGGATAATGGGAAGGAAGGCCACACATATGTAGCCCAAATAATAGTTTGAACTACTTTTTTAGAAAGCTAAGATACAAAATTCCAATACTTGGGAATATATGAAAACTAAAATTATAAAAATGATTGCTACCAGTTTTTAAAAATTAGATATAACAATTCATTACATAAAAATCATTCACTAATGTATCATGCCCTGATATGATCAAATATCCTTATTTTGTGCATGTTAACATGTGTGTGCAAACACATGGTCAAGTATTACTCATTTGCCAATTTTTTCAAGTATCTAATCAACTTCTAACAACTCATATCATGTGGAGATAAAGTCCTTTTGAGAAATCATAATGCCTTCTATTTGAAACCACTTTGATTCTTTTGTCCTGTATTGATTTAAGCAAGAAAAAGTTGAATTGTTCATAAGAATCACCCCAAGATATATTATGATCATTATGTGAGAAAAGCCACTATAATTTTGGCTTAATTTATTGCCTTTAATTCCCATATCCCTGTCTCATTTAACAGCCATTGCAAAGAGTTATTAAATATTTTTGTTTATATGTGTTCCTCCAAAATGTGCTTGGTGGTTTTGTGGACACAGAACCCATGACTCTATGAAGATATAGAACGTTTCTGTCACCCTGGAAAGTTAAATCATGACCATTTCAAGTTAATTCCACTCCCTCACAAACAACTACAAATCTGTTCCAATCTCTGCTATTTTCCTAATCTAGATCTCCATCTACATAAAGTAATGCATTAATGTACTTTTTGTGCTTCTTGTTTCTGTCAGCCAGTATAATGTCTTTGATATTCAACTGTGTTGTGATTGTAATACTATTTCTTCCTTTTTATTTATGAGATATAATCTGCTTTCACATTTAACATTGCTTTCTATTCTGTCAACAACTCCATGATATTCAGTTTGTTTATTCCTTCTTTTGGTGTACCTGGGATCTTTCTGCATTTGGGATATTGTATGTGCATCATGGAAATTGTTATACAAGTCTGTTTGTGGCAGTGTGATTTCATATCTCCTAGATAAATATTTAGAAGAGATTTGCTGAACCATCAAATAGATGTACATTTAGTGTTATAAATAATCACAAAATTTTGAATTTTGTGACATTTTGCATTCCAAAATGAAAATACAATAGTTATCCTTACTCCCCATTTTGCCAAAATTTAGTATTATCAGTCCATTTATTTTTAGATATTCTACACTATTTTTGAAGTAGTGTCTTATGTCAATTTAACTTTAGAACATATGAAAATACTTCTAATAAGTTTTAATGTATTCTTTCGTTAATTCAATCAAGACTGTAAGTTTTCAGTTGATTAATCTTATGTAAATCTTGTTTTTCTATTTTTTGTTTCTGTTTTTCATGCCTGGTAATCTTTGAATTAATATAAGACAGTGAATATCATCTTGTTGATTGCTGGATTTTTTATTATTATAAATATTATTGGATTATTTCCTGAAGTGTGATTTAAGTTTCTTGAAAACTATTTGATCTTCTTGGGCAATGTTTTTATGGTTTCCTGGTGAGTCTAGAGCAGTGCTCATTAGGGTTAACTATCATCTACTACTGAGATAGTCTGCCCAGTGTCCTGTGAATTACGAGTTTTTGAGTCTAACTGGAGAAAAGGCCTTATCCCCAGCCTTTTGTGAGGGTTGGACATAGATCATTCAAATCATTTCTGATGGTGTCCTTGCCAAGCCTGGAGCTCTTTTCTCTAATGTGTGCAATGATAATACTGAGGTGAATACTTAAAGTGGGCACCTGAGAAAAAACGAGGCTCTCTCTATGAGCAGCCCCCACTTTGGCTAAAGTTTGAGGCTGTTTGCTTTGTATCATAATGACCACACAGCAACAATGAGCTACCCATCTTATAATTAAAACACAAGCAAACATAATTTCTTCCCTCTACATATCCATAATCTGTAGTCCTCTCCCTCTCTAAACTGCTTTTTCTTCCTCAAAACAATGATTCTTAAACTCTTTGCAGCTCTATGGTTTTGTGTGTATGTGTATGTTGTGTTTTGTTTTGTTGTCATTTTAATCTTAGTTCAAGAGAACTGATCACTTTCCTAGACCTCATTTTGAGGCATTTATAAGGATGGAGTCAGGGAAAGGAGATGGTAGTACATACTAATTTGTTGATATGTCATAAACCAAAAGTTTGGCAAACTGATTTTAATGACCCAAATATATTCACACCTACTACTCTACCATTAACTTTGGGTAAAATTCTTATTGTCCACAAAACAATCAGCCCTAACAACATATAAAAAATTTCTTTGATCCTAATTCTTTCTCGTTTGCTTTTCTAATTTTCTGTTTCACTCAAGTTCGATAACTATAGGCACTTTTATTTCTAACTAAAAACTTCATTACAATCTGAGATATATAAGATTTATGGGTGCTATGTTAAAAGAAAATGCCCCTTTAATGTGCTAGTAAAAAGTTTTATTTTCTACAATGTGCACTAAACTAAGGTACCAGGGACTTGTCTTCCATAGAGGGTGACATTTTGAAGATTCTTTCATATCCATAAAAGCACAAATATTATTTTATTTTAAAATTGTCCCTTAATTGAAAGATTATATCAATTTAACTGTACATTTAGTAGCAGAAAACACTATTGAAACCAGAGATCTTTAAAATGTTTTTCCAAATATCTATTCCAAATTTCTATGAAAGATTATTTTTGTAGATCTTCCTGAGTACCTTTATTCCATTTTTTCTGAGAAAAATATTGTGTAATTCAAAATTTTTACAGCCTTCTTGATTTATTTAGCACATTTTCTTTAAAGAACTTAGCCTTCCTTTTATAGAACTAACTCAAAAAAGTCCTACTAATAAATAAATGCAATGAGTTACATTCTGTTTTTCCGTTTTACATACTATTTAGAGTTTTAAACTTTTCTTACTCTACCTGGCTGTTTATTTGGTTATAAATCAGGTCCCCTCAGATACAGCGTTGCTCTGATGGGAACTTGAGAACACTCATGGTTACATTACTGACAGAATTGCACTCCAGTGTCCTGACAAAACAAAACACTGGAAAGTGCACCATAAATTCTCATAAACAAATAACTCCAGCAAAAAACCCTATTTAGTGGTAAGAAAGAAGAGAGTAGAAAAGCAAATTAAGTAAACATCATCACAACACAGCACATTAGGTGACATTTTTATAGCAATGTATAAAAATGACTTTGTCAAAACCTTTAGGGACTTACAGCCAAACTTTCTTCCATTTGCATAAAATCATCCTGATATCATTAAAATCTTTTGCAGTTATAAGGAAAGTCATTTTTTAAGGAGCACTGTAATTCTGTTTTAATATTAATGTGAATATTTTGAATTAAAATCCACTTTACAGAAAAAGCAGGTCACAACTAATTGGTGATAAATTAAACCATTAATTAAATTTATTTGTACAACTATTTTATTTTTTTAATTTATATATTTATTGGTATATTTTAGGTATAAAATACATTTACGTTAATCATTGGGTGTTTGTACCAGGACATGATGTATCTTAGTTCTTGATTTTTCTCCCATTACCTGTGCACCCTTCACCCCCATCAACCCTTCCCTATTTAAACAGACTTTGATTCCATTGTTTTTCTTTCTCATAGTTTTTCCTTTCCCTTCTTCCCTTTCTCCTTCCCCTCCGACCATCCCCAAACCCTTGAACCTTTTCCTATTTCAAATTATCAATTATGCATCTTAATCATTTTCATCCTTATTTACACTTTCAGTTTCTCACACTAGAGAAACTATTCAGTATTTACACATGTGCATCCTATTTATTTCACTTAAAGAGTATGGCCTCGATATGCATCCATTTAGCTATAAATGTCTCTAGTTTCTCATTCTTTATGGCTGAGGAGTACTCCATTTTATAAAAAAAAAACCACATCTTCTTTATGCAGTTTCCAGTCCATGGGCACTTGGGCTGTTTCCAAGCTTAAGCTATTACAAACTGTGCCGCTATAAACATAGGTGAACATATATCGCTGTGGTATGATTCTTTTAATTCTGTGGAGAAGATACCCAGCAGGGGAATAGCTGGGTCAAATGGGACCTCTAGTCCTAGTTCTGTGAGGTATCTCCATGCTGATTTCCACAGTGGTTGCACCAGTCTGCACTCCCATCAACAATGGAGAAGGGTTCCTTTCTCTCCACACCCCTGCCAGCATTTGTTGTTGGTTGATTTCTTGATAGCAGCCACTCTTTCTGGGATGAGGTGGAATCTCAGGGTTGCTTTCATCTGCATCTCTTGAATGACGAGTGATGTTGAACATTTTTTTCATATATTTGTTTGCTTCTTTTACTTCTTGTCTAAGAAATGTCTGCTCGTTTCCGATTCCCATTTTTGAATTGGGTCTTTGAATTTGGGGGGTCTGATTTTTTTCAGTTCTTTATATATTCTCAATAGTAGACCTTTGTCTGAGGTACAGCTGCTAAAATTTCTTCCCACATTGTAGGTTGTCTCTTAGCTCTGCTGGTAGTTTCTCTTGCAGTGCAGAAGCTTTTTAATACGATGAGATCCCAGTTGTTGATTCTTTGTGCTAGCTCACGTGTTACTGAAGATTTGTTCAGAAAGTCTTTTCCTATGCCAATGTCATCTAGAGTGCTACCTAACTTATCTTCCAGCAAGTTTAGTGTTTGTCTTAATATTTAGATCTTTAATTGACTTCGATCTTAGTTTAGTGCATGGTGATAGGTATGGGTCTAGTTTTAATCTTTGGCAGGTTGAAATCCAGTTTTTCCAACACCATTTATTAAATAGGCTATCTTTCCTCCAATGAGGGTGGTTGGCTCCTTTGTCAAAGATGAGGTGGCTGAATATGTCTGGAGTTGTTTCTGCATCTTCTAATCTAGTCCACTGATTTTTGGGTCTATTTCCTTGCCAGTACCATGCTGTTAAAACCCCAGTTTAAAAATGGGAATCTGAGAATAGGCATTTCTCAGAGGAAGAAATACAAACATCCAGTAAATATGTGAAAAAATGCTCAACATTTTTGGTCATTCAAGGAACACAAAACAACAGTGAGATTCCATCTCACTCCAGAAAGAATGTTTACCATCAAGAAATCAACCAATAACAAATGCTGGCAAGGCTGTGGGCAGAAAGGAACACTTCTCCATTGTTGGTGGGAGTATAAACTGATAACAACCGCTATGAACATCACTGTAGTGGTTCCAGAAAAATCTAGAAGTACAAATACCATTTCACCGTTCTATTCTATTACCCCAGCTATTCCCCTTTTAGATATCTTTCCAAAAGAGTTAAAGACATCCCATACCACAGTGATCTATGCATACCCATGTTTATAGCAGCATAATTCATAATAGCTAAATCTTTGAAGCAGCCTATATGTCCATCAACAAAGGAATGGATTTAAAAAGTAGTATTTATACACAATAGAGTACTTCTCTGCCATAAAGAAGGATAAACTTGAGCCATATGTAGGAAAATGGATGCACCTTGAGTTTTTATTACTTTTGAACATCTATTACCATTGTTTTTAATACTCATTACTTATAAATCTTTATAATTAAATTTTGAATAATGTCTCTTTTAGCAATCACCTTGCAAAATTTCAGCTTACAAAACTTAATACAAAATTCTTGCAAGACATTTGGATCCAACTCCACTATTCTACTAACATGGAGGGGATATGCCTCAGAGTGGACCAGTCAAGTGTGGTAGAGAATAGTAATTGGAAGCAGGGTGGTCCACAGACAGACAACTTGAGAAACTATACCTTAACATCCTGGAAATAACTGAATCAAAGAAGAGTCAAGAGCTATACAGGCTCATAACACAAGCTTCAAAGGAGTTGGTGAGGAAGTGATAGAGAAGTGGGGAGAAACACTAGTTGGGGAGCAGTGGAGAGCAACCATAACACCCACCTTTACTCTCAATTGTACTTAAGAGGATAAAAGCCATCCATTTTGGGGTTTCCAGGGAAACAGTGATACCAGTAGACAATGTGGTTTCAATTAGAGCACAAAGATATAAAAAACATTTGGAGAAGATGTTTAAGATACATGCCATTTGGCTAATTACTAACTATGAGTTCCAGATAACATGGGGAAGAATCTGAGAGATTAGAACACTGCAGGAGATGTGATGAGAACTACACAGGCACAAAGTTCTGAGTGATAGGGGTTGGTAAGGAAGAGGGGAGTCTTAAAAGTTTCTTAAGGTTTAATTTAAATAAGCATGAATTTCAGGTTAGAACCATAGTCTGGATGATCTCTTGGGTAGACACAAAGACTCATTCTGACTATAATGTCCTTCTAGAGACTTGTCAGGCACTGAAACAGGCACAAGCTGCCCTGTCCACTAAGAAAGATCTTACTACACCCTCACATTCCCCATTCTGGAAAGGCCATTCCTCATCATTCTTTTCAGGTTAGCCTTTTCACCATTATTCTCCCACTCAGCCTAGTATTTATTTTCTCCTGAATAACTACCAAATATGCAATTACTGGTTTACATGCTAAACTGTTTTTGTTTCTCACTAAACTATAAGCTCTAGAATGGGAAAAAAATTGTCTCTTGTTCACTAATGTACTGTCAGCATTCAGTTCAATCCATGCTAGCATATGATAGATACCCAAAGATACTTGTTTTATAAATTAATAGTTAAAAATAGAATGATCAGCAAATTTCAGCTTTGTAATTGGTTTAAGTCAAAATCAGAATTACAGAATGACAAGTATGTTGAAAGGAAGAAAAGGAAGTCATGCAAGGGTTAAATTAATTTTTTTTGGTCTGTCTAGCATCTAGATCGGTAATAAAAATCTAGAACTACCGGGGATTTACCTCAGTGGTTCTGCTGCCTGTCCCACAAATACAAGGACCTGGGTTTGATTTCTGGTACTAAACAAAAAAAAAAAATCTAGAACTTTAAAGAACGTTTGAAAAAACAAATTTGTATCTCAGCATCACCAATGTATTTGATGTAGTTGCAGATGTGGGAATACATGATGAACTAAAAGGATGTTATAATAAACAAGAAGCTAAGAGATTCAGAATGAGGATATAAATTTCTGAGAAAATTAAAATAGAGATGTAGAAGTAGAACCAAGCCAAAACAATACATTGTTTCAAGAATAAATAAGTAAAAGAAGTAGTCAGATGGGAGCAGGAGAGAGCTGAAAACTGTTTGCTGGATTTTATATTTAGTAGTTGTTAATGACTTGAGAGTAGTAATTTAATGGTGTTGTAGTAGCAAAAGTCTTATCTTAGAGATCTGTGAAGTAAACAGTTCAGAAAATAAAAACAAATAAAACATCTCTTTCAAGATGATAGATAAGAAAATCAAAGTAGCACGCAGAAAGGTACTCAAAGACAAAGGTGTTTTTCCTGAGTTTTTTTAGAGGCAATATATTTGTACATATTTATCAGCTAAGGGAAAGAGCCACTGGAGAGGAAAGCATTAAAATATAAAAGATATGGGAGGGAGATAATTGAAGGATCTTTTATTGGAGACCTCAAGGCAATATTGAGTAGTCATGAATGCATGCATGCATGTAGGAGACATTAGATGTTAGGTAGATATCTCCCATTTAATAGGGACTCTCATTGGTACACAGAATTTTTAAAGTATTAAGGTTTAAGAGAATTTATACAAGAACGAGAAAACACTTAGAACAGACAAGTGACTTATTCCCCAAAAGCACTAAGGCTACTGGGGATCATTTTTACTTATAATGGCAAGATGACACAAAAATGAATTCCCATATTATGTTCTCTGTCAGTGTTCAGAACTCTAGTAAAGTAGTTAGTTCAGAGATGAAAGGATTAATCTTCGATTGAAAGTCTGTAAAGCAGATACAGAATAGTTCAATATAAAAGAATTAAACAACATTATGTGCATAAAGATAGAAAAAGAATTAATATAATTTAGTGGAAGTTGTCAAAAATGAAGGATTAAAGATGATATAAAAAAATTAGAATGGTTAGAGGCCAGTTTTGGATTTGTTAATATTAAAACATTTATTATATTCCCAAGTAAAATACATAGTTGGATATATGAGTCTGACATAAAGAATCAGGGACTGGATATTTAGATTTGGGGTTCATCAGCATGATTGCTATGTAAATAGATGAGAGTGATGTGATAATCTAGGGAGCAAACAGGGGGAAGAAAAGAGAACCAAAGACTGGACCATGGAACCCTAGAGCACTCACACGTTGGGCAGGTGGGAGAAGATGTAGAAGGAGAGTGATACTTGGAATCTCAAGAGGACCCCCAAATTCCTGCTTCTGTGCATGCACACCCTAAATAATCCCCCTTCCATGATTGTAGGTGGGATTTGTGAATCTGATCAGATTTCACTCCTCTGATAGGTTGCATCATATGGCCAAAGTGAAGGAATTAGCAGATGTAATTTTAAGTCTCTAATCAGATTTAGGGTTAATCAAAAATGAGATCATTTTGTGTGGGCCTGACCTAATGAAGCAAGCCCTTCAAAAGAAAGTCCAAGTCATCTCTGAAGGGAGATATCCGAGAAAAGACTAAGTGAGTGAAATATTCTTCTGTTAACCTTGAAGATTCAAAGCCAAGTTTTGAGGAGGTTTGGAAAAAGCCACACAAAAAAGACCGAAAAATAACTTTAGAGGAGGGAGTAACCCCAAGCCAAGCAAAGAATAGTGGCCTCAGGCATAAAGTTGCAAGTATATGAGTTCAGACACCATGAATGATCCTGAAAGTGGAGTCTTCCCCAGTTGAGAAGGTACCTCAGACAACATTTCAACCTCATCGTGTGAGACCCTGAGCTAGATTTCTCTCCTACAGAAACTGCAAGATAATACATTGGTGTTATGTTAAGCCACAATGTTTATGACATCTTGTTACCAAAAAATGGAAAAGAAACACAAGGAGTAATCATGAAAAATTATGAGAAAAATTTGTTCTGGAAATCAAACAATTAGGGAGAGAAGAATAACTGACACACATTATTGACAAAGATAATGCAATGAGGCCTGAGTACTAATTATTGGATTTACTAAGAGAGAAATTATGAAATTAAAGTATGATCCAAGAAGAGATTCACAAAAGTAGCATAGAGACTCATCAGAGACAAAAGTAAGAAGACTTACTCAAGTTAATAAAATATGAATAGAAGAAAATTCAACTTTTCCAATATAATCCCATATAGGCATTTCCCATATCGGGTAACCCATATAGGCATTTCCATATTTCTGAAGGGTGGAATTTCTGAGCAGAAGTAAATTTGGTACCTTGGGCTGCCTGATTATTTCCAAAAAGATTATCACATCATTGATTCCATTCAAATTATGAATAATTAAAAGGACTCTCTTGCTTTTACAGCATTTCCAAAGTTATGTAAAAATTATTATGATATCTGACCATTAAATTTCCACAAGAGTACATTTTCACTATTGTTAATACTTTGTGTTTTACAAATTCTCCCCAATGCACACACACCGACACACATTACATATGCACATATACATGACTATAAATTTTCCTGTCTTTATCAACTTTAAGTGTTCTGTATACATAGCACAGAAAAATACCTTGCAGAGGAAGTAAAAAAATCTTCAAAATAAGTAGCAATGCATTATTTTCTATGCTATATTCAATTAACAGAACATGTGGCATAAGCAAGTTTCACACACATACAAACAAAAATCCACAAGCATCAGTCAAATGGATTCATTACTCACAGACTAACGATAAACTGCATTGCTGTGTTAAAGAAATGTGTCACTCTGTGGCTGCTCACTGGGCTGATGCTAATACATTTTTATACAGTAATAATAGTTTATTGTCAAGCTTGGAAAATAATGCAGAGGAAAGCTAATGACTCTTGTACTATTCCTAAGTTGATTTTGTTTGAAGATTGGTAAAAGTGTAGAGATATTGATTTTATCCTCTAATGATCATCCCTTAAACAGTATTTCAGAATGTCATTACAACCCCAGAAAAAGAGAGCAAGAACAAGTTTAATGCTTTGTATAAGCATTTGTGCAGCACTAGAGGTAACAATTTCTGATAATGTGCCTACATTTATAGTGCAGTCATTTGAGTTTTCAGCATTGCTGGAATAGTTTGGGGTTTTTTTGTTGTTGTTTTGCTGTGTTTTGGTTTTTTGTTACAAAAAGACCATATCAATGAGGTTTGGAATCAATATGCATTAATGTGAATCTACACTGGAAGAGCAAACACAGTATATCCACAGGAGTCTTATGTTTAATCTGAAAAGAGAAGCAAATGGTATCTCAATTCTGAGAACTGTTTCTCACATCAAATTGTTTTCCCGTGAAAATAATGAAAGCCATTTTGGTGAATCTCTTCTTGTGAATCAGTAACACACAAGCTTTATCTTCCCAACATAAAAGATGTAAACAAAATTTATATGAATTTTCAGGCTATTGAGAGAAGCCACCAGTAAAGAGGTATTTATGCTAAAGTGAATATTACCTATTCTCTTAGTCAGCAATCCATTATTATAAGAGGAAGTCTGTTAGTTGCACAATAAATACTTTTGAACAAAGGCTACATAAAGTAAACTTCATTTTATTTATTTTTTGAATGTTTGTCATATGACCTCAGGAGCATATAATACACTTTCAGTGTTGCTGTTGGCTGTTACAGAGAGGTGTGCTGCTAGGCATTAACATAGAATTGTATTGAGTGGAAATGCATTTTTTTTTCCTCCTGTTTAAATTCTGAGACTAATTGTGATAGTTAATCTCGAGTGTCAACTTGATTGGCTTGACAGACACTGAGATTAGCGAAGCACACTTCCGGATGTGTCTGGGTAGGACCGGGACTTGACCTTGGGACTATATCTGGTCCTGGCCCGTGCTTCTCGGGTTCTTTCCCTGCCTTCTGCTTCCTGGCTGCCATAGTGAGCAGCTTTCTTCTACCATTTCCTTCCACTATGATACTTCTGCCTTGGAAACAGCTGATCATGGGCTAAATCCTCTGAAATTAGTAGTCAAAATGACTATTTACTCTTCTAAGTTGTCACAGTGACAAAAAACTGATCAATACACAAATATTATAAGATTTTATAACATATTACATAAGAATAGTATTTGGCTTATTATACAGTAGACTATATTGATGACATTCCAAAAGCTTAGAGAAAAAAATTCTATACTCAAGAAGCATTTATAAATTTACTTATATCAGTCAATTATGGTTCTAATGAGAAAGAGGGAGAGGGAGGATAGAAAGAATTAGAAAAGAGAGAGAATGAGAGAGAAAAGATATGATTTCAAAGAATAGGCTTACCCAGTTACAAGACTCAGGAGTCCAACAACTGCAGGGCAGGTTCAAAAAATAAACTTTTCCTACCTGGCACTGGCACTGTAATCCACACTATAGGGATTCTTTCTCCTAAGGGAAAGCTCAGTGTGGTTCATATGACTGTTCAACTGACTAAATGAACCTCACTCGAGTTACCAAGGATGAGTAAAGAAGTTGGCTTCTTGAACGTTAGATTTTCAAATCCAGATGCTCTATTATTTAGAGACGCCATAGACAACTTTTTCAACTCAGCAAGCAAACTGACATTATAACTCAAATTCATCTTGACAGTAAGACTATGCTATAAATGGTTTTTTAAAAAAATCCAATACTCACTGATATTTCTGCATTTTTCCAGCCATTTGCTCTATAGGCATACAAATTGACTTCTATGGTATACCAGATAATGTGTTAACCACACATTTTGGTTTTAACATAGCAAGGGTCACCAGCTTTCAAGCCTGCAATATCTGTGTCTTTGCTATTTGCACCTGACTACTGAGTCAATGTGTCAAGTTTTAGAGTTTGTTAAGACTGTCCCATTGCCAGATACTGCAGTAAGGGGAGTACTACTTCAAATATCGCACTGCATCTTCTAAGAGAATCTTAAGCTAACAATTCAAATACATGTGTTTTGATACATCACCACAAGCCTAAGAAGGGATGTTGTCCTTCCTGCGCTGAGGCTTCAGGGACACAGACAACTTCTCTCTTGTGACACTTAAATCTTTAAAAACAGCTACTATCTCATGATCCAAGACAGCTGCTCCAGTTTCCACCCTAGGAGAGGAGGGCAAGCCATATTATTCCCTTTGAAGCCAGGATTCTAAATTTCTTAGTTCAAATTCATTCATATCTCATTGGCCATCAATTAGACACATGACTATGCTTAGCTACAAAGGAGGGAAATAAAATCTTTATGTGAGCCACATCAAAAAGTCTACTATTGTAAAAAGAGGTAAATGGATATTAAAGAAAACTAAGAGTTTGTATCACACATATAAATGGTGTAACAAAAATGATTACCTCCAAAGGAAAATTGGCAAACATAAGCAAAAAGATCTAAACAGAAAAAAGAAAAGTCATCAAGAAGCATTTGAAAATTAAACCTACCTAATGACCCCAGACAGGAACATTTAAACAGTAACCATATACATATCTCCATCAAAGTTTAAATATTATAACAACTACAGTGCCTGCTCTCATCATGATTTTAGTGAGATGTACATTTATATAAGCTATTGGTATACGTTTAAACGAGCAAACTATAGAAAAGCAAAGTGGTTATCTGTCTCAGGAGTGTTAACATATGTAGTCTTCTGACCCAAGAAATTTTATTTCTAGAAATAGATCTTAAGTCAACAATGATAAATGAGATAAAGAATTTCATAAGGGAATGCTCACTGCAATTGTAACTACAATAGCAAAAATTTTAAATCTAAATGTCTAAGAAAGGAGATATAATGAAAATAATTATGATAGAGATACATATTAGGATAATGAATTAATTGCTAAAAATCATACTTTGTAGAATATCTGACAAAATTTTCTTAAATAAAAATAGGGTATGACATGCTTTTGGAGAATTGGACCCAAATTGTGAGTATTAAATTTTGCATGGAAATACTTAAGTATGTTAATAGCATTTATCCAGAATAGGATTATAAAACAAATTACATTTTAATAAATTTTTGTATTTCCATGTTAAGCAACATATTTTACTTTAATAAATCTGAAAGCCATTGAAAATGCAGTCAAAATTGGTTAGATTACAATTATAATTTTCCCCAAATATTCAAAACTTTAAAACTCAGTAGACGGAATATTCATGGTCAAGAGTCTTCATTTTTTAAGTTTATAATTGACCTCTAATAGGTACTTGGTGTTGACATTCTGTCTGAAAAACTTTTTTACTTAACAACTTTTAATTAACTTTCTTGATACAGATTTTAAACATAACTTTCTTATTAAAGAATATGCCTTATTTGTGTGATGATTTCTTTTGTCACTATATTTTGCTATTCAGTCCAAAACTCGGTCCACAGACTCAGCAACATAATCATGCTCTTCTCTTTGAGCTCAAATAGCCAGAAATTTATATTTTCACTTATGCTGATTTTTCCTCAGAAATGAAATGTTACCTCATTTTATTTTTGCCAACTAAATCATGGGAGGAAATTAAAAGAAAAAATGTTTAAATGTATATGAAAGATATATTTTAAGTAACCACTGTTAAAATTCCCTAATTGAGTCCATTACTTCTCAGAGTGCTTGGTAGTCATTAGCCTATAGCATCCTCAGATCAATTCCTTGAAACAAGTATTATTATTAGTTTCATTTTACACAGGGAAATCTGAGGCACAGAGAGTTTAAATACTTTCCAAGGATTGCTCAGCTATAAGCTGTGGGGCTGGGACTCAAATCTAGGCAACTTGGCTCTAGAGCTGGCAAACTTGGACAGACACAACACTCTCTTCATATCAAGAAGAATGATAGAATTGCCCAAAGTTTTCAACAACTCATCCTGTGGTAACAAAAGAAAGCTACATCTTCCTGTACTGTAGCTAAAGAAAATAAATTCCTTATATGGTGATGTCATCAGAGTTCCTGCTTTATACTTTTAGCAGATCTGCTGTGGTACATTTGATAACTTTGAAGAATCTAAAAAAGGGAACAGAAAAGGGAATATTGGATTCAGATTTGATACCATAGAAAGAACAATAATAAAACATTTATCATATGTATCATATGTAGTAATAAGCACTACATAACATCAAGGTATGTGTTTGCGTGTGTGTGAGTTGAGGTGCTCAATATCTGTCTTTTGAGGCATCTTCAATTCATTATCCAGCTTCACATTCAGACTTGAAAGAAATGCTCTAAGCAAAGAATGTCCTTTCAGTTTATCTGTTTGGTTATTTAGTACAGCACATTTTCCATGCATGGCCCAACATTTTACAATTAAAAGCATAGCATACAAAAGTACAATATTTAGTGAAATGTTCATAAAATTATTCAGCTATACTACGGCAGCTTCTATGATTCTCAAAACAAAAAATCGAGTTTACTGGAGCAATGAAATAATTGCACTTATATAAGTGACATCGGATGCAGTGAGATAAATGTTCCTTCAGATTCTCAGAGGAATGAATCCTGAACCCTGGTCAGCACAGAGGAGCGCATATGAGTACATGTTGTGTCACACACCAGTCACTGGCTAGACCAGCAATTTGGGCCTAGCTATTACGCTATGTAATGCTCTGGCGTAATTTTTGCATACAATCATTTCAGGTAACCCTGACTTGACATCTTGTGGATATGCCTATGATTTATCTTTAACTTTGAGAAACTCAAAATAAAAATATTCCCCAAGTTTTTTGACTTCAAGTGTCACCATATCAAGCTCTCAGAAGTCTTTACATTCCTTTTATAGTGAAATTTAAATATATTTCACATCAAAATGAGTGAGAAGCAGCTTTGAAAGATGTGAGCTAACATCTTAAGCCAAATTCCAAAGATGGTTCTAATGTTCCCAGGATCATTTTACTACAAGGCTCTATTAGCCTAGGATCAATAAAACTGCTTGTTTTATAGAGGTCAAAAAATATTTGAGACCTAGGAAAAAAGCAACTCAAAAATATAGAGAAATATTCTTAAAATTATATAATTTCTGCAGATATATCATTACGTCATCCTGTAAATTATGACACGTTATTAGTTATAGATAAATTATATTTAATTTATGTAAGAAATACGTTTCAATGAGTGGTATATAATGTTCAGTCAATCTGAAAAATTAGAAAAATCTACTTATCTAAGTCTATTCAAATTAATGATAGCTTGTCATAGTTCTTTACTGGCATTTCCAGATGTTAAAGTTTATGAATTAACCATTTAACACAAATTACATAAATCAACATGGCCTGTTGAAGAGTTCACTAGTTTGGATTAAACATTAACTTCTAAACCTGGCCCCTGTCTGCCACAAGAGCAAGTAAAATTAAATGCAGTATAGTTACAGAAATTTTGTCACAAAACTAGAACACTTTTTAGATACCAAAACTTATGCTATATGCTTAGGCAAAACCTTATTTTATTAACAATTTCTGTTATTTTCATGATCTCCAGCCTTGGATGGACACCAGAATCACATGCAGAATTGTTTTAAATTACATATATCCTGGCTTCACATTTTTAAGTCAGAATCTCAGAGACAGGCCCAGGTATTTTTTTATAGTATTTTTTTAAGTCACAGGTAGTTCTGATGTGCTACCTCTATGAAACACAAATAGCCTAACAAGTTAAAATGCTCACATTTCATCGATTCCTTATCAGCAAAATGAACTTCCACGTGGCACTGACTATTTCGTTAACTGCGCAACATGTCAAATTTGGTCATGTTTTAAAGTGCCTTTCTGGTTATGTTGCTGCCTTGTTTTAAATGGACTGTTTTTCCAATACCTTCAGCTGAAAACAATATTTTCTGTGAGTACATGAGAAATATCAATTTCTTGCAGAGACTATACCACTACCTAACATGGTGAGAAACCACTATTTTACTTCTTAATGCCAACAAGGCATCTAGAGAGAGCCCATTTATCTTCCCTGATACTTCATGTTAGGAGAGATGAATGCATTGCCTCCTTCCTGTACTACCAAGACCAAACGAACAAAAACCAAATTAACTCATATAATTTCTAACATAATGGAATTCTTAATAAGAAATCTTTGAAATAACAGAACAAAAATATTACCTGTGAAAAAGTAGATGGAAGATTTTGAACAGAATGACTGGACTCAGTGGCCCCATATTCTACACCTTAAGAAAGATTTGTTTTTGCTTAAAATCCACACTCTGTTAAGAATTCTTAATAGCAAATAAAAATAAATTTTCTCCACATTCCAGCATCAAAGTAAAGATCTACTGGAAGAAAGCTAAACCAAGTAACCTGACAGCGTTCTGTTTTCTCACTAACAAACTGGCCCTTTCATCTATTCTAATAAGTTAAAAAGGATGAACATTAATGAAAATCTGTGTTAGTGTCCTAGCGCTACTATAACCAAGTACCACTAACTGGGAAGCTTAAAATAGAAATTTAATCCCTCAGGGCATTAGAAGCCTGAAGCCCAAAATCAAGGCATCAACAAGATTGGTTCTTCTGAGCACCTAAGAGGAAATGCCTATGGCCTTGCTTCTGATGGTTGCCAGCAATCTTTGAGATTTCCTACGCTTTCAGATGCACCATTCCAAACTTTGCCTCCTTCTCACCTAGTGTTCTCCTGTATGTGTCTGTGTCTTCACATTGCCTTCTTCTAAGGACGCCAGATTGCATTTGGGACATGCACTGTTCTAGATTAACTGCATGTTAGCTTGGTCACACCTGCAAAGACCCTAACCCCAAACAAGGTCATATTCACAGGTAAAGGAGGTCATGATTTCAACATATCCTTTGAGGGAACACAGTTCAAGTCACAACATATTCTTTTGTTACACAGTCTTTCAAACAAGAAAAAGACTAGCTAACTTTGTATTTGGGTAAAATGGTTTAACATTCTGCTTACCCTCCTAAGTTCAGCCACATCCATGCCAGGTGATGCTCAGTGAATTCCTTAGGCTTACTCAGCCTTGGTTTACTAATTTGTAGAAGACCACCTCATAGACTACTGACAAGAAATATGTAATTTATACAATTACATATGCTAAATACTACATAATAACAAGGACTTACTGAGCTCTTATTATTGAGTCTAAAACTAATTTCTTAAGAACAAGTAAGTGGACACACTAAAAATTCGAGTGCCTACTCATGGGACCTGACATGAGGTTTAAATTTTGAGATAAGCACCATATTTCCTCAATCTAGAATACTTTCCACCACATTGTTCTGTGCTTTGGGAATTGTAAAAATACTGGCATTTTTCTGTTCAGTTCTCAGTGTTATGAATGTTAATAAATCATAGTCAGAGGAATGACTTATTTTAAGATTTTCCTTGGAAAACAAGAAGGAAATAGATATTCTATATGTATCCTATTTCAATCTTCAGTCTTCCTTTCATATATATATATATATATATATACTATATATATATATATATATATATATATATAGTTTCTGTCTCTCCAACTTCATTATCTTCTATTTATAACATAGTATCCTTATTTCTGAATGTTTTCTTTCAATATTAAATTTTCTTCAGGTACAAGGAAGCCTGGGGCATCACTGGCCTTCAACTGAGTCACCTTCGATGGAAGAAACCAGAATCATAAATTTGACATGGGCTCATTTAACCACCACTCTTTCACTTGGAAGGTTTTTAAATTGGTAATTGCAAGTAGGGCACACATAGCTCTGCCAGCCTTACTTATGCACACAAGTCTACTGCATGGACTAAAATATTCCTAACTCTATTGGTGCAAATTAGAGAACTAAATCAGGCAACTCACCTCATATTTCACTCTGACAGTGTCAATTTAACTATCAATCATTATCATCATCATTATGGTTGTATTATGTTATTAATATAAAATAAAATGGAGAAATTTATGAACCATATCATTATCAACCAATTCAAGAATTTTTTTATTTAACTTTCATTGATTATTTTTATTCTGAATGTTTTTATCAATCTATCAATTGATTCTGTCTGAAAAAATTAAACTATAGAGTTGTTAAATAAATACAATTATTTTATTATATTAGTGTATTTCATACATTCCTAAATGTGATAGGGTTGGTTATTTATTCCAAAGAAATAAAAGATGTATTGTTAAGAATTCACTATGTTATAATCTAAAATATAAAATTGAATATCACTGTAAAATCACTGTGAGAAAGTGATAAACTTTATTACCTAATACCATGATTTATAAAGTGCTTTACTCAAAACTTCTGGCTCAGGAGCCAGGGATTTAGTTCAGTGGCTTCGTGCCTGCCTTGCAAGTGCAAGGTCCTGAGTTCAATCCCTGGTACCAAAAAAAAAATTCTGGCTCAACTTCAGAAAGCTTCTAATCAGTTTTTTAAAAAAACCTATAATCACTAAAACTAGACCCATACCTATCACCATGCACTAAACTAAGATCGAAGTAGATTAAAGATATAAATATTAAGACAGAAACACTAAACTTGCTGGAAGTTAAGTTAGGTAGAACTCTTGAAGACATTGGCATAGAAAAAGACTTCAGGAACAAAACCTCAGCAGCACAGGAACTAGCAGAAAGAATCAACTGGGATCTCATCTTATTAAAAATTTTCTGCCTGCAAAAGAAACCACCAACAGAGCAAAGAGACAACCTACAATATGGGAAAAAATTTTTAACAGCTGTACCTCAGACAAAGGTCTACTATCTAGAATATATAAAGAATTGAAAAAAATCAGACCCCCCAAATTCAAAGACCCAATTCAAAAATGGGTATATGAAATGAACAGACATTTCTCAGACAAGGAAGTAAAAGCAGCAAAGAAATATATGAAAAAATGTTCAACATCACTCATCATTCAAGAGATGCAGATGAAAACAACACTGAGATTCCACCTCACCCCAGAAAGAATGACTGCTATCAAGAAATCAACAAATAACAAATGCTGGCGAGGTTGTGGGGAGAAAGGAACTCTTCTCCATTGTTGGTGAGAGTGCAGACTGGTGCAACCACTGTGGAAGTCAGTATGAAGATACCTCAAAGAACTAGGACTAGAGGTCCCATTTGACACAGCTATTCCCCTGCTGGGTATCTTCCCAAAAGAATTAAAAGAATCATACCACAGTGATATATGTGCACCCATGTTCATAGTGGCACAGTTTGTGATAGCTAAAGCTTGGAAGCAGCCCAAATGCCCATCAACTGGAAACTGGCTAAAGAAGATGTGGGTTTTTTATAAAATGGAGTACTACTCAGCCATAAAGAATGAAAAACTAGAGTCATTTATAGCTAAATGGATGCATATTGAGCCCATACTCTTAAGTGAAATAAATAGGACACACATGTGTAAATACAGCATAGTTTCTCTAGTGTGAGAAACTGATAGTGTAAACAAGTGTTAAAATTATTAAAATGAATAATTGATAATTTGAAATAGGAAAAAAGGTCCAAAGACGAAGGCATGAAGGGAGGGGAAGGGGAAAGGAAAAGAGGGAAAGAAAAAACTATGAGAAAAGAAAAAAATGCAAATGAAATCTATGTAAATAGGGAAGGGTGGAGGGGGTGAAGGGCACAGGTAATGGGGAAAAAATAAGAACCAAGATATATCATGTACAGGTACAAACACCCAATGATAAATGTAAATGAATTGTATACCTAAAATCTACCAATAAAAGAACTAAAAAAAAAAACTTATAATCCCTTTTATTTTTCATATCATTAGTTTGTGACACTGAGAAATTTTTCAAAGTTTTCTAATTTTCAACAAGAATATTCAACACATAAAAGCCTTCCTTCCACATAGTAGATGATGCACACTCTATCTTAACAGGACTTTCCTTCCTTTTTAATAAATTAAATCACCCCAAAATGTAATGCTACAGTTAGAATCACTGATGCAAAGTTAATACATTTTCATGTTGTTGTATAAATCCAATAATGTGACACAGATGTCATGGACTTTAATGATCTATGCATGTCAGATTATGTGGATAATTCAAAATTCTATCCAAATAAATTAAGTGAATTAAAATTCAATTATCCAAATAGTCTCACAGTATCAGGTAGTCTGATAGCTACTATCAGCTTCTTTAATCATGTCAGACAATCATGAAAAGGCCAAAACACCATGGGGAAATGGTACCAGAAAGAATGCACTAGTATATTAAAGACCTTGCTGATCATCCCCTATCATTTTTATCTTCTTAAAAGACCATTTTGTATTTAAAGTAGCAAAATTTCATGGTTATAATGGAGAAATTAATTTGATTGATGTTTTCTCCTTATTAAAATCAGGGAGGGGTAAAAGTATTAGCTTTGTACTGGAGACACCTGAGAAACACTACCTTAGCCAACTGATCCAAGTCAGCATTAACATTTGTCAGTCATGTTAACATGTATTGATAGAGTGTGATGAATGAAAATGGCATTTTCCCTCCATAGTCCTCTTTCAAATAGCCATAAGCACAGTCTTATCGTGAGGAAAACATTAGACAGATTCCAATATTGAGCATCCTACAGAATATCTGACTAGTGTTCTTCAAAACTGGCAACATCATCAAAAGCAAGAAATGTCAGAGACTGTCACAACCTAAAGAGGCATTAATTAAATGTAATGTGGTATCCTGGAGATCATCTTGGAGCAGGAGAAAAACATTAGATAAAAACTAAAAGAATAATTTCAATAAATTACTGATATTACTTAATAGTAATGCACAAATATTGGTTCATTAATTTTAACAAATGTACCTACTAATGTAAGATGTGGATAATAAGAGACAACAAATCTGAAAACTCTGTACTAACATCAATTTTAAAACTGCTCTAAAAAACAAAGTCAATCAGAAAAATTCTCAAATTAGTCCGCTTGAAATAAGGCCAGGGAATGCACAAAACCTACTTACAGTTTTTCATTGAACATTAGCTGTGAATTAAGTTAGCTTTCCCTGGTCATTAGCAAAAAGAATATATTGATATTTTTATTGATGCAAAGATTCTCTCTCCTTCTTTCTAACAAGCTAATAATGAATACATGTTCAATTACATTCAGAAAAGGGGATTTAGTAAGAATATAAAAATCAAGGATTATCCAGGAAATAAAGGCTGAAAAGCTAGTATAATTATTAGTCTAGATTAGTGGTTTCTTGTTACTAACCTATTTCTAATTATAGATGGGCTCCTAAAGAATTATCCCTATTTCTCGTCTTATGCTATTTGGGCTCAACAGCAACACAACTTCTCTCTAAAGAAGTCATCAAAAACAAAAGCAACTTCAAATAATGTGATATCTGAAAAGGACTAGATATATATTTCTTTCAAACAAAAAGACACTTGTTAAACTTATAATGCTGGACTGGGGGTGTAGCTCAGTGTTAGACCACCTACCTAGCATCCATGATGCCCTAGGTTCAAATGTCACCACACACACACACACACACACACAATAGTAACAGTGTATGTGTAAGAAAGATGATATTAAGAGTTGACACACTGCCTTTGGCTCCTCATCACTCTTTTCTTTCTTTTTTCTTACTTTATTTCTTTCCTTCTTTCTTCCTTAATTCTATCCTTGCTTTCTTTTTTTAAATTTTATTTCTTCAGGTATTTATTTTTACTAATATATAGAGGTAACCCATATTTATGAAATACATATGGTATTTCAGTACATGTATACATTGTATACTATTTAAGTCAGAGTAAACACATCTGTCTCACTGAACATTTATCCTTTTTAGTGGTAAAACATTCAAAATACTTTCTTTTAGGTTTTTTTTGAACTGTACAGTACATTACCAATATACATAGTCATTGCTATGCAATGGAGCATCAAAACTTACCCCTCCTATCCAACCACAATTTATAGTACCATTGATGAGCCTTCTTCCCTTCTTTGAAATGCAAAAGTTTTATGGGAGTATAACAAAAGAAAATGCCCAGATATAAAGTTTAGCTCAATGTATTTTCACAGAGTGAATACTTCCATTAAACAAGCCCCTAGAAGGAGCATCACCAACTACTAGATTCTCCCAAAAGTCCCCTTCAAGTCAGAAACAGCTAACTGTAAATATTATCTCAAGTGTTAACAAAATCAATTTTGATTTTGATTGAGAAATTGAAATGACATTGTACTGTATATATTTTCTGTTTATAGGTCCATTTACCTGACATTATATTTTTCAGCTTCATCCATGCTATTATATTTTTAAATTTATATATTTTCTTTTTAAATTGTTGTTGAGTTGTATTCCATTGTCTGAGTAGGTAGCAATTTATCCATCTACTGGGCATTTAGGTTTACTCCAACTTAAGACTGTTATGAATAGTGTTGCTATGAACTTGCTTATAATTGCCCATTACCCTCTTTTTGACCTTCCTGTACCTTCATGGTCCAACATCTCTAGGAATAAAAGCCAATTCAATATTTTCTAAAATCAGAAAATGCATGGATGGTATTAAATCATTTTTAAATCTCCACAGATCTAGAACAATGCTATTAAGAAAAGACCAAGGCCACATTGTTCTCAATCTGTCCAATGAGTGATAAAATAGTTCCTCTGAATGTAGGCAAGCAAATAAGATTGGTGGTATTGAAAACAGAAGTAGACTAGATTCCAGGCAACACAAAAAACTTACCATCAGTTGATGCCAATAGAACATGAGCTTTCCATGTTACAGTATAATCTAAGAAATCAAAAGAGTCCTAAGCAAAAACAAATTTCCATCATTTGACATTTCACAAAGCTATTATCACAAAATATCTTTGGACTAATTACAAGCACATTTGTCTGGTTACAGAGACCATTCTCAAGGAGAAAGGCAGGATTATTATATCATTCCATCCATTAAGAGATACAGATAACAAACATGTTCTATAAATTTGCCCTAATCCTTCCACTTGAAGGAGAATCTTGTTAATTACCTAAAAGTTCAGTTGATATAATGGCAAAGAAAAATACCCTACAGAATCCCAAATTTGTCTCAGATCTAAATTTGTCAGTGAACACTATTTGAAACTGTTTATGTTTAGTCTGTTTATTAAGTCCACCTAAGAATATGTGTGGTTAATCTTGGCAGTATTTTAAGAGAAATTTGGGGAGGGATGAATCATAGTCTGAGAGTTTGAAATGACCCTTAAATGACTTCTACTCCACATAAATTCAGAAAACTCTTAGATAAAGGAAAGGAAAAATTATTTTCAATAATTTCATCTAACAAAATTAATGGAAAAGAAACTTCATCAGGATCCCAAGTTTTTCTGAGTTATAGTAAAACTGACTACAAGATCTTCTACTTATTTAGAGCAGGAACTAAAGGTAAGAGCTGTCTTTTAAGATGGTATGTGAAAAGAAGCCCCACTATAGAAAGAACTTAATGTGACCTTAAAGTTGCAGATCTCTACAGTTTTAAATTGTCATATGGGAACATTTCTAGATAGATACAATATGGGCCAAGATGTTGAATCCTCAAAATTCTCAGCTTTAATCCTCAGCTTATTCATTGGTTCCCTGCTAGATTCTAAAGAATAAGGACACAGAGGACAAACACTGGCAGAGGAACATGTCCAGACACTAATAAAGATGGGCCCCCAAATTCTTTTCTTTTGTCTTACCCTCAAGAGAGACTTGGATAAGATGAGTTGAGAAACCTTTTGCCCCTAGAGCACTCAAGGAATATAAAGGCCCATCATCTCTATCACCCCTGTTGTACCCCAAACTAAAAGAGAAAATCTAATATCAGATAAAGGATCTATCCCATTCCTAAACACTTTTTTTTTCCTCCAAATAGTTTCTGGTTCCACAATTTTCATGCTTGAGATTTCTAACACATTTTAATATAAACATCACACAACTAAGCACATAGAAAACAGTAAAATAAATTCCAGGGCGGGGCGGGGAAGGACCTAGTTGGTGTTAGATTCTAACAACAAATCATAAATGAACATAAGCAAACCATTAGGGAAAAGCTCTCTCTTCTCTGATCTTTTCATTTTGATAGAATAGGCACAGAAAACATATGCTGCAATCTGCAGATGGTAATACATCAAATGAAGGACTGGTGTACATTACATGACACAATAAGCCTTGGGAGATGCATGAAATGATAGAAGTCCCTGAAAAGTTTAAAAATATGGGCATTCTGAATCTCTGCAAATCTTTGGGGAATTAAGAGAACTCAGATAGGCAATTTATTTCTTGCTATAGTTACAGCACTATGGGATTTAGGGAATGCACATTTCATATGCGATTTTTAAAAGTAGGCTAATACAGGAGGTCAGAGTATTTTCTTCACAAAATTTCATTTTTGTGAGACTACTGAGATTGCACAATTTTTAATGCCACAAGAAGAACAGAAATTTCTGTGTTATGTGTGTGATGCCAAGCATTGTAGCTGAAGGGTCAGTGATCGCTGGTCTGATGAGTGACCTACAAGCCCAAGCTTTTGGAAACAGTGGCACACACCTCTCTTGTCCAAAATTGATGACTGAGAATGAGAAGGGATTTCCAGCTGGAGAGGTCAGGAGAATAACGGATTTTGCAATAACACCACAGTTAGAGCTAACTCTCCAGAGCTCCAGTGGACAGATTTGCATCCTAGTTGCAACTCCAGACAATTGATTCATTCTCTTGATAACAGTACTTTTTGTTTTTGGGGGTGTATCAGGTTGTACTAAGAAAGCACAAATCTCATTCCTTGAAGAATTTGCCATTTAGGTAAATTGCAGGAAACAAGCAATTACTGGATACTTCCAACAAAAAAAAAGGTTACCAAAGAAAAACAAATCTGTTGCATCAAAATTTTACATATTAGAAAAACATGATTTATACAAACAGCAAACACAATCTAAATGTAAAAGCAAATTAAATATTAAGTATATCCAAGTGTAGCTATGATGTAGACATTAAAAATGATACTGTACTTCTAGAGAAAACGTAATTTTGACAGAAGCATCTAACTACTGTTTCCTTCACTCCCTATTGAAATAAACAAAAATAAAATAAGACAGAGAAGAAATCACAGCAACATTAGTGCTTATATGATTTTTCATATCTATTAGTATTTGTTTTATGTAGTTGGGCCCACTAGTGTTTGGTGCATAGATATTTATGATTGTCATCTCTTCCTCTTGGATTGTTCCCTTTACAAGGATGTGGTGTCCTTTGTCTCTCTTAATCAGTGTTGGTTTGAAATCCACTTGATCTGCAAAGAGGATAGCTACTCCTGCTTTTTGGGGGGATTCCCGTTGCACGGAGTATTGTTTTCCACCCTTTAACTTTCAGTCTATGAGTTTCTTTTTTAATTAAATGTGTTTCTTGTTTATGCAGCATATTGTTGGATCTTGCTTCTTGACCCATTCTGTCAGTCTATTTCTTTTCATTGGTGAGTTGTGACCATTAACATTGATGGTTATAACTGATACATATTGACTTATTATGGTCATGACTTTTTCTTCCTGTTGGATTCTCCCCCTTTGCATTTAATTTCATGTTGTGCCTGATGGATTCATTCTGCTGGGATTCCTGGGGTTGTGATCCTCATTGACTTTCCCAGGATATTGTTTAAAATTTTTTGGAATGCTGGTTTGGTATTCATGAATTTCCTCAGGTGCTCTTTGTCAAGAAGGTATCTTATTTCTCCATCAATTTTGAAAGATAGTTTTGCAGGATACATCAATCTGGGTTGGAAGCTGTTGTCCTTTAGGGCTTGGAATATGTCACTCCAAGCTCATCTTGCCTTGAGAGTTTGCATTGAGAAGTCTGCTGTGATTCTGATGGGTTTTCATTTGTATGTGATTTGTTTGTTTTCTCTAACTGCTTGCAGAACTTTGTTCTTTTGTTGAGTTTCTGGAATCTTAACAATTATATGCCTACATGTAGATTTTTTTTTGATCAAGGCTAATTGGAGTCCTATATGCCTCACTTATCTGTATGTCACGTTCTTTTCCCCTGCTGGGAAGTTTTCTGCCATCACTTCTGTGAACAGTTTTTTATGTTGTCTGCACTCTCTCTTGTTTCTTCATTATTCTTATGTTCTTATATTATTCTTCTTTGCATCATCTAGCATCTGCTGGATTGATTTCTTGTGGACCCTTAAAATTTTAAAACAATTTTTCTTTTCCTGGTCACTAATTGCAATCTTATCTTCTATATCTGAAATTCTGTCCTCACATTGGTTCATTCTGCTGCATAGACTTTCAATGGAGTTTTTAATCTCCTGGAAATGTTTGTATCTGTTTTATGGATTCCATTTTTTTCCTATGTTGGGATTCCATCATGTTCCACAGGTCCTCTATTTTTTATCTGTGTCCTCTCTAGATTTATTAATCATGTCTTGCACTATGGACACAATCTCTGCTGTTATCTGAGAAATTATTTCTGATTTCATTTTTTCCAGGTCCACTTTTCTTGCCAGTTCAGGGAGTCCAGGTGGTTGAGTATCAGAGTGTTCCATCTTATTTCCCTTTGGGGTTGCTGTAGGTGATCTGGAAGTCTGGTTTGGGGACTTGTTTACATATCTTCTAATTTTGACTGGGGAGGGGTGCTGTTGGCACCCACATGGCTCACCTCCTCTGTGCTGGGAGCAGTGGAATGACAGCCCAGAAGCGCCTACCTCTGGGCTGGGAGCAGTGGAATGGTGGCCCAGAAGTGCCTTCCTCTATGCTGGGAGTAGTGGAACAGCGGGCTGGAAGCCAAGAATGATAATTTTCAAATAGGGATTGTAGATAATATATAACATGGGCTGTGATTTGTGTTAAAGTAAGTTATATACTTGTACAAATTCTTGTTACAACTATAAGGAATAAAATAATCTTGGAATAGAAAAAAATAACACATGATATGAACAGGAAGATTATAATGACTAGTTTTTTTCTTAATGTCTAAATATCCATAATATGGTTATATTTTTAACTAATTTACACATAATTGACATCTAATCATTATGTAATAAATACATACTATGACAGTTGTGACTAAGGTGCCATAACAGTATCACACTTTCCAGCCTCTAAACAGATTATAGAATGACTAACAAACCTCAATATATATTTAAAAGATTTTTAAAAATTTGAAACATTGGAAAATAAAATAAACTTGGAGGCTTAAAATGGAACCACCCTTTGAAAAAGTGTAATGGTTACCACTGATTAATTGTTGGCATTATCAGAATTTTATAAGTAACAAATGTACAGCTAATGGTGAATGACAGAGTCACCACGAAGAACTGACTATAATGAGACTAAAGCAATAAAAGAAAAACAAGGTATTTTGGATGTGGTTAAAAATTAGACAGGAGTACTTGTTTTGGCAGCACATATACTAAAACTGGAACGATACAGAGAAGATTAGCATGGCCCCTGCTCAAGGATGACACTCAAATTTGTGAAGCATTTCAAATTTTTTGCAAAATTATCCTTCAAAATCATTGGGGAGAGCTGAGGATATAGCTCAGTGGTTTCACCACCTGCTGCTCAATCACAAGGACCCGAGTTTGATCCCCAATACCAAAAAAAGAAAAATCGATGGGGAAATTAGATACATCCATGGCAAAGAACACCTGAGAAATTTCATGAACACCAAAACAGCACTCCAAACAATTCTAAGCAATATCCTAGAAAAAGACAATGAAGGTCACAACTCCATGAGGCCCAACAGAGCGAAGCCACCACACAAGGTAAGACACTAAAGGGAAAGGGGGAAAAAAATGAGAAAAGAGCCAACAAAAGCAAAACATCATGACAAGGATGAGCTAATATCTATCAATTATAATTCTCAATGCTAATGGCCTCAGTTCACCAATCAAAAGAAATAGACTGACAGACTGGATTAAGAAGCAAAATCCAACAATATGCTGTATACAAGAAACACACCTAACTCAAAAAGAAATTCATAGACTGAAAGTAAAAGGATGGAAAACAGTTCTCCATGTGACAGGAACTCAGAAAAAAACAGGGGTAGCAGTCTTATTTGCAGACAAGGTAGATGTCAAACCAAAACTAATTAAAAGAGACAAAGATGGTTACTGCATCCTTGTGAAAGGAACAATCCAAGGGGAAGAGATGACAATCATAAATATATATGTACCAAATATGAATGCCCCCAACTATACAAAACAAATATTAATGGACATGAAAAATCAAATAAGCATTAATACAATTGTAGTGGGGACTTCAATACCCCACTGTCACAAATAGACAGATCATCTAGAGAAGAAATTAACGACGAAATTTTAGAACTGAACCAAGCTATTGAACAAATGGACTTAATAGATGTTTACAGAGTGTTCCAGCCCACAAAATCAGAATACACATTCTTTTCACCTGCAGATGGGTCATTCTCAAAAATAGACCCCATGCTAGCTTATAGGACATGTCTAAGTAAATGTAAAAGAATTGAAGTTACCTTCTGTATATTATCAGACCATAGTGCAATAAAATTGGAGGTCAATAACATAAGAAACCGGGCCGGGGATTTAGCTCAGTGGTTTCGCCACCTGCTGCACAAGCGCAAGGACCCGAGTTCAATCTCCGGTACCAAAACAAAAACATAAGAAACTGCAAAACTCCCACAAACACATGGAAATTGAATACCAACCTCCTGAACAACCAATGGGTCACAGAGGAAGTTAAAAAAGAAATCAGACAGTTTCTACAAGTAAATGATTATGCCAGTACAGCATACAGGAATCTATGGGACACAATGAAAGCAGTTCTACACGGGAAATTCATAGCAGTGAATGCCCATATTAGGAAAACAGAGAGAACTCAGATAAATAACCTAATGCAGAACCTTAAGCTCCTAGAAAAAGAAGAGCATAACAAACCCAAAGCTCATACAAGAAAGGAAATTATAAAGATCAGAGCAGAAATCAATGCAATGGAGACTAAGAGAACAATACAAAAAAAAAATCAATGAATCAAAGAGTTGATTTTTCAAAGAATAAATAAAATTGATAAACCTTTAGCCAACCTTATCAAAAAAAAGGAAAGAAAAGGCTCAAATCCATGTAATTAAGAAGGAAAAAGGTGAAGTCACAACAGACCCACCAAAAATCCAGAGGATCATCAACTACTTTGAGAAACTGTACTCTAATAAAATGGAAAACACAGAAGTGGTCAGATTCCTAGATACATATGAATTGCCAAAGTTAAATGAAGAAGATATAGAAATTCTAAACACCCCAATTACAATGAGTAAAATTGAAAATGTAATAAAAAATTTACCAACAAAGAAAAGCTCAGGTCCTGATGGTTTCACTGCTGAATTCTACAAGACATTTAAAGAAGAACTATCGTCATTACTCTTTAAACTCATCAAGGAAATTGAAAGGGAAGCAAGGCTTCCAAATTCATTCCTGGAAACAAGTGTCACTTAGATTCCAAAACCAGGGAAAGAGCCAATCCAAAAAGAGAACTACAGACCAATCTCCCTAATGAACATAGATGCAAAAATCCTCAACAAGATACTGGCAAACGGAATACAGAGTGTCATCAAGAAGATCATACACCCTTACCAAGTTGGATTTATCCCAGAGATTCAAGGATGTTTCAACATTCATAAATCAATAAATGTAATACACTATATTAACAGAGTCAAGGAAAAAAAACATATAATCATCTCAATAAATGCAGAAAAGGCATTTGACAAAATCCAACACCCATTGATGATATAAAAAAAAAAGCTACAGAAAATTGGAATAGAAGGTCTTTATCTCAACCTGATTAAGGTTATTTATGAAAAACCAACAGCCAATATCATACTAAGTGTTCAAAAACTGAAAACTTTCACTCCAAAATTAGGAACAAAACAAGGATGCCCACTATCATCACTCCTGTTCAATACAGTTCTGCAAACATTAGCCACAGCAATTAGAAAAGAGAAAGAAGTAAAAGGAATAAAGATAGGAAAGGAAGAAGTTAAACTGTCATTATTTTCCGACGCTATGATACTCTACATAGAAGACCCAGAAAACTCGGCCAAAATACTTCTAGGCCTAATTAACAGATTCAGTAGAGTAGCTAGATATAAGGTCAACACTCAAAAAAAAAAAAAAATAGCCTTCTTATACACAAATAGCAGAATTGGGAAACAATTCCTTTTACAATACCATCCCAAAAAATGAAATATCTAGGAATCAATCTAACAAGATGCAAAAGACCTCTACACTGAAAACTACAGCACTCTGAAAAAGGAGATTGAGGAGAATATAAGAAAATGGAAAGATATCCCCTGTTCCTGGGTAGGAAGAACCAATATAATGAAAATGCCCATACTTCCAAAACTACTCTACAGATTTAATGCAATCCCAATTGAAATTCCAGCAATATACTTCACAGAACTAGAGGAAACAATCCAAAAATTCATTTGGAACCAGAAGAGACCTAGAATAGCAAAAGCAATTCTAGGCAGCAGAGACAAGGCTGGGGGTATCACAATCCCAAACTTGAAACTATTCTACAAAGCTATTGTGATAAAAACAGCATGGTACTGGCAAAGGAACAGACCTGAGGATCAGTGGAATACATTAGAAGATGCAGGAACAACTTCAGACATACTCAGCCACCTCATCTTTGACAAAGGAACCAACCCTCCTCAGGCAGGAAATATAGCCTATTTAATAAATGGTGTTGGAAAAACTGAATTTCAACCTGCCAAAGATTAAAATTAGACCCATACTTATAACCATGCACTAAACTAAAATCAAAGTGGATTAAAGATCTAAATATTAAGACAGAAACACTAAACTTGCTGGAAGATAAGTTAGGTAGAACTCTTGAAGACATTGGCATAGGAAAAGGCTTTATGAACAAAACCCCAGTAGCGCTAAGTGGGGAGCTCTGGAGGCGGCGACCCAGGCAACTGGGGAGCCATGGAAGTCCTAATCCCTTAAACCTTTTTTTGTGATGGAGGCATCTTTGGGGATTCAGATGGATGACCCAATGGCTTTTACTCCACTGTGTGACCAGTTTCAAACTGATGATTCTTTTAAAAAATATGAGCAGAATTTTAAACTTCCAGGTGTTAAAAAAGACATCGAGAAACTTTATGAAGCTGTACCACAGCTTGGTAGTGTGTTTACAATTAAGGACAAAATTGGAGAAGGGGGCAAGACAACATCATGGAAGTTAAATACTGCTTTAGGAAAAATTGTAATGTTGTTATTGCTATGCCATATCTGGAGCATGAGTCTTTTTTGGACATTTTGAATTCTCTTTCCTTTCAAGAAGTATGAGAATATATGTTTAATCTTTTCAAAGCTTTGAAATCCATTCATCAATTTGATATTGTTCACCATGATGTTAAGCCCAGTAATTTTTTATGTAATAGACACCTAAAAAAGTATGTCTTGGTAGATTTTGCTTTGGCCCAAGGAACCCATGATACAAAAATAGAGCTTCTCAAATCGGTCCAGTCTGAAGCTGAGCAAGAAAGTTGTTCACAGAACAAGTCTGACATACTCATTGGAAACAAGATCTCATTGAGTGGCTCAGCACCTAAGGAGTTTGATCAGCAGTCCACCACAAAAACTTCTATCAAAAGACCCTATACAAATGCACAAATTCAGATTAAACAAGGAAAAGGTGGAAAGGAGGGATCTGTAGGCCTTTCTGACCAGCGCTCTGTTTTTGGAGAAAGAAATTTCAATATATACAGCTCCATTCCACATGAGAGCCCTGCAGTGAAACTTATAAAGACGTCAAAGACTATGGATGTAGCATCAAAAAAATTAGCAACAAAAAAGAAGCTATTTCTACAAAAACTATGAATAGTGGTGTGGCAAAGAAAACTGCCAGTTCTTGCCCAGCCAGCCTGACCTATGACTGCTATGAAACAAAGTTTGCGGTATTTACCTTTCAAGGCATCAGCGAGTTGCCCCTAGGGCAGGTACACCAGGCAGGATTCAGAGCACCAGAGGTCTTGACAAAATGTCCAAATCAAACTACAGCAATTGGCATGTGGTCTGCAGGTGTTATATTCCTTTCTCTGCTTAGTTGACGGTATCCATTTTATAAAGCAAATGATGATTTAACTGCTTTGGCTCAAATTATGACAATTCAGGGATCCAGGGAAACTATCCAGGCTGCTAAAACTTTTGGCAAATCAGTATTATGTAGCAAAGAAGTCCCAGCACAAAACCTGAGGAAACTCTGCGAGAGACTCAGGAGTCTAGATTCTAACAGTCTCAAATTAGCAAGTGATACCCACGGAGGTCCTTCTCATGATACACCTTTTTCAGAGAAGACTGACCATAAAGCTTCTTACATCATACAAAGATCTCAAGCACAGCCCTCAGATTCATTATATAAAGGGGATAGTAATGGGTGTGGGAGTCATTTTGATGATAAGACCAATTTAGAAGGCTGGGATGAGGTACCTGATGAAGCTTATGATCTGCTTGATAAACTTCTAGACCTAAATCCAGCTTCAATAATAACAGCAGAAGAAACCTTGTTGCATCCATTTTTTAAAGATATGAGCTTATGGGCTGGGGATTTAGCTCAGTGGTTCTGGCACCTGCCTCGCAAGCGCAAGGTCCTGAGTTCAATCCCCGGTACCAAAAAAAAACCACACATACACATAAAGATATGAGCTTATGATGATGGTTCTTCATTTAATGTTATTGTTGTGTATTGTGAGGTGGAATGAAAGAGTCTTTTATAATAGCCATAAGTTATTTAAAGACCAGGGAGGGATGAATAATTTATTGTAAAATTTTAGTATTTGGGGGGGTGGCAGATTATGAAATATAAGTTAAAATTACTTGAAATGCCTCAAAGAGTTATTTGGAGTAACTACGTGATCTTGGAGTTGAACTCAACAAACTAGAATCAGATCTTTAGTTTCCTCTCACCACATGCAAAAGAGGGAACAGTTTTACCCTCTGACACGAGTTCAGGGTATAAAATTAATGGATGTGATAGGGGTTAAATGAGTCAGAAAGGTTAGTTTCCTGTTGCCTTAAGCTTATGAGCTGTATATCCTTTTGGAAAATTCAACCTGATGCTGGTGCTCTCAACAGTTATTTTAGGTAAAGAAATACTATCCTCTTCTGGAGATATACATTATAACTTTTATGAACATTAAGTGAGGAAATGTTCTTTATGAGCAAAATATCTCTTAAAATTGTATTTCATTGTTCATTTAAAAATATCTCATGAAACTTTTTTTTGCATTAATCATCAGGTTTTTGGGTTTTTCTTCTGCCTCTGCCCCTGCCTAACACATTCTCCTTGGAAATGATATGGTACCACAAATTTCTGGGTGCTTTACTAAGTGTAACATGTTTACAGTTGGGGATTAAAAATAATAACACGCACACTGGTTGATAAGGGGAAGCTTTCATGACTAAGGTGAATTTTAAAACTTAATATTTTATTAAGTTTCTCCACAGCATCTTATGTATAATTAGATAACTGCTCAAGGGAACAGTGGACATAGAATTGAGAATTTTACTGGAGATATTGTTCTTTACCTAGAACCATCCAGATTTCAACATCCTGTTTTGACTATGTTGATCATATTCAGAAGAATGATTACTGGAGTCTTAGGTGGATTGGAAAGACATAAATGAAGGATGCAAAGAAGAAAAGGACCTACTATAGAGGTTTATAGTTTATCCACATTCCAAAATAATCAGTGACAGTATATCACACTTCTTGTGGAAAATAAATCTGGGAGAAGTTTCCCATTTAGGAGTTATAGGTTATAAAAATAATTTAGGGACAAACATTCACAGTGTTATTTTGAGCATTGGTATGTCAGTGTGCTTATCTAATGTTTAGTAAATGTAGTACTATGTGTGTGTGTGTGTGCGCACACGTGCGTATGTGCCATTGCCATTGATCTGATGTCTTATGCTGTAATTAAAAAAAACTTGAATGTTCTTAAATTTGCATATTTAATAAAATTATTCCTTTAAAAAAAAAACTCAGTAGCATGGGAACTAACACAAAGAATCAACAACTGGGATCTCATCTTTTTAAAAAAGCTTCTACACTGCAAGAGAAACCACCAACAGAGCTAACAGACAACCTACAATGTGGGGAAAAAATTTTAGTAGCTGTGCCTCAGACAAAGGTCTACTATCTAGAATATATAAAGAATTGAAAAAAATCAGACCCCTCAAATTCAAAGACCCAATTCAAAAATAGGCATCCGAAATGAACAGACATTTCTCAGACAAAGAAGTAAAAGCAGCAAACAAATATATGAAAAAATGTTTAACATCACTGGTCATTCGAGAGATCCGGATGAAAACAACCCTGAGATTCCACCTCACCCCAGAAAGAATGGCTGCTATCAAGAAATCAACCAATAACAAATGCTGGCAGTGGTGTGGGGAGAAAGGAACCCTTCTCCACTGTTGGTGGTAGTGCAGACTGGTGCAACCACTATGGAAATCAGTATGGAGATACCTCAAAGAGCTAGGGCTAGAGGTCCCATTTGACACAGGTGTTCCCCTGCTGGGTATCTTCCCAAAAGAATTAAAAGAATCATACCACAGTAATATATGTGAACCCATTTTTATAGTGGCACAGTTTGGAATAGCTAAATCTTGGAAACAGCCCAAGTGCCCATCAACTGGAAACTGGATAAGGAAGATGTGGGTTTTTTTTAATAAAATGGAGTACTACTCAGTCATAAAGAATGAGAAACTAGAGATATTTATAGCTAAATGGATGCTAGTGCGAGAAACTGAAAGTGCAAATAAGGATGAAAATGATTAAAATGAATAATTGATAATTTGAAATACGAAAAGGTCCAAAGGTGTAGGGGTGGTAGGAGGGGAAGGGGAAAGGAAAGAAGGGAAAGGAAAAATTATGAGAAAAGACAAAACATGGAAATGAAATCTATGTAAATAGGAAAGGGTGGAGGGGGTGAAGTGCACACAGGTAATGGGGAAAAAAATAAGATCCAAGATACATCATGTACAGGTACAGGCACCCAATGATAAATGTAAACATATTGTATGCCTAAAATGTACCAATAAAAGAATTTTTTAAAAAATTAGACAGGAATTTTTATGGAAATTCAGTGTTCCTTACTAGGAAGAAAAGCCACAAGGCCAGAGAGCCTCAATTCCTGAAACTCTCGTTCTTGTAAACATTTCAAGAAGCCATTGTCAGAGAAATGAACTCCATCCTGCTTTTGATTTAGAACAAGTTCTTATCACAGAGCTGTCACTTCCAGGCATTCCAACCTCAGGCACATGATGAGCTGTGGCCTGACAAAAGCTATAATCAGAAGTAAAGCAACTGGTGATAAAGTATGAGGTGACATAAGTTTTGATATAAATCAATAGAGAAATTCCATCTCTATCCAGTTAAATCATTTATAACTTTATTGTCTTACAGGAAATACAACCTGTGTCAAAAGAAAGACAAACTCAGAATATCCTGCTATAATTTCTATGTTCTTAACAGTTCTTGGGCAAACTCCTTTGATCTTAGTATTTGAAAGACCATGACTAATTCAAAGTGCCTCACTTTAACCCTACTTTGGATACAAGGGTAGAATCTTAACTGTGTTAAGTTCCCAGATAGCTCCTGCTCCACAAATTGCCCTTAACTGGCAGAATCTATTTAACCCTCCTCACATCCAGGCACAGCCCAAGATAATGGCTGAATATTTGAAGAGTACAAAAGGACCCCACCTTACCCTTTCTGGGGTTTATACTCACTCACCAAGCTGATACACAAATTCCTCACCTCTGTGGATCAAACCAAGGCCAGACCTCCTCTGATACCACAACCGTCCTGTGCTGAGCTCTACTTTTCCCTCCTCCCTTTCTTCTCTTTCCTGCTTCATTCCCTCCATTAAAGGTTTTTCCTAAAGAGCACTTCCTGAGTAAATTACAGGTAGCAGAATTCCTGTTAAGTTCTGCTTCTATGAGGAATCAATCTAAAACAGGGCAAGAATGAAAATAAACATAATCTAAAATGAAATTAAATGTTAAGACAGGTAACACAAAACTGATACTCTATCAACACTATGCTTGACCTTCTTTAGATTTTTTTCCTAATGAGAACTTGTTTCCCTGCTATCTTTAAAAGACTGTAGCAGTTCAACAAATGGATGCTGACTTCCTGAGTTATAGGACAATTCTTACATCTATGAATAAGCACAGCCTCAGTGTTTGGGCTAGATCCATCTCCTAACATACATTCAGACTTCATATTAGCTCCAATAACTCTGAAATTAGTACTAGAATATAAAATATCCTCTCTTTCCCTCACATGTCTCTATTCTTCACAAAATAGAAACATAGAATGTTTTTTAATGGCTGTTAGCCATGCTACATTACACAGCTCTCTGTGGCTCCTAAGTCAATTAATATGTGTGGGAGAACTTGTTTCAATTTGCTTCAATTCCTGCTGAGTGTTTTAATCTCCATTCCAATCACTGGGGATAAAAGTTTTGAAACCACCTGCTTTCTGCAAGGACCCAGGGATAAAATAGTGAACAGACAAGAAAATCTTCAATTTTTTAAATGCTGCTTACATTTTAATTGGGATTTCTCCCCCCCAAAAAAATCAGAAAATAAAATAAACTAGGTTATAGCTGGACAATGTAATATTATTTGCAGTAGAAAGAAATGAGCTATTATCCATGAAGACTTAGAAGAAACCTAAGTGCATAATACTGCATGAAAGAAGCCAGTTTTTTAAAGGCTACATATTCTAAAGTTCAAATATGTGACATTCTGAAAAGGCAAAAGTATGGAGACAGTAAAAAGGTTAAGTGTTTGCCAAGGGTTAGTCAGAAAGAAGGAGAAACAGGCAGAGCCCAGGAGAATTTTAGGGAAATGAAAGTAATCTGCATGATACTATAGCAGTTGATTCATGCCATATATTAGTCCAAATTTATAGAAAGTACACCAAGCATGAACTCAAATGTAAATGATGTAAATGATGGCCTTTGGGTCATAATGGCATATCCGTGTAGGCTCATAGATTGTAACAGATGTACTACTCTTGTTGGAGAAGTTGATAATGAGGGAAGCTATGCATCGAGTGGAGGATACGTAGGAAATCTCTGAACCTTCTGCTCAGTTTAGCTGAAAGCCTAAAACTACTCCTAGAAAGAAAAATTTTTAAACAAAAATATATAAAATTATAAATTACATTAATGAAGCAATTTTTTAAAATTATATAGTATTCATCTTTAATATGCATCACATTCTAGGCTAAAAAGCTTAGTGAGCATTTAGCAAAATATAGATTGATCAAGTACTTTAATATGGTTATTTCAATTCCACCTCAAAGAGTCAAGAGCATATCCATATAAAGAAAGTACTGGTTTCTCCAACAAGATAAGCTGAATCAATTCACCACTTATTAGTGGCATTATTTTGTTTTTGGTTTGGGTTTTGGTTTTTTTGGTACCAGGGATTGAACTCGGGTCCTTGCACTTGCACAGAAGGCATTGAAACTTCTGAGCTAAATCCCCAGCCTACTGGCATTATTTTTAAAGCAAATATTTGAAAAAATTTCTTCACAAATTATAGACAAACTATAACAATTTAATCAACACTTTTAATAACATGATTATTCTGCATCCATTTCATAATAAAATTAGATATCAATTACTGAAAAGTGTAGACTATGATGTAATTCCTCAAGAGTGGAAAAAACAATTGCTAGGTTACCCCAAATTTGCATTGCCCCATTCTGTGCATACTGTTATTCCCTTGTGAACACTGCAGCATCCAACTCAGCCTGTATTTCACCAACTGTACCACGACTATGCTTCCAGTAGACCACTGGAGTAATGGACACATTTACTTTGGGAGCTGATAACCAAATTGGAGCAAGGGATCACACACAGCTCCAGCCACAGCCGCTATGAACACTGCCAGATGATGAAATACATGGTGAAGGTTCCAGGAGTCCCAGATGATACTAATCAAAGGTCTATAGAGCTCATGAAAAATAAAAACATATACCCATTTTGTGAAAACTAGTATTAATATTTCTTGACTCACAAGTATTTCTTCACGTAATCTTCTAAAATCATATCCCCAATGATAATACAGTCTCAACTAGAAGACATATTAGAAATCATTTTGTAAATTTATTATAACTTTTCAATATCCTTACTATTTCCATAAAGGGGGATGTTCCATCCTCTAAAAAGTATATCAGGTATAGTCTGTGTATGTTTCATATATACTTGACAGATGAATGAGTTATATAATTTCTATATTATGTTTGTATGCTGATTTGAACTACCATTATTACTCAAATGTGTACTTTAAAATAACTATATCAGGACTCTACTAATATCTACTCAAAACTAAAAACCAAGCTCTCGAGTTTTTTTAATCACCTAGTTAGAATTGTATATTTGTTCTTAACAAAATTAACAGCTCACATTTTTAATGATTAAATAACAGGTATTTTGGCAAATTGTTTTTTAACATTTAACAACATTTTTTCCTCAAAAAAAAAAAACTATGGATAATTCTTTCTGTAGTTTTTACTTTCTCTACTGTAGTAGTAGTTCAAGTACTATGCCAAACTCAATTTCACGAGTATCATACTAGTAAAGTTTACCAGTAAGACGTCACTGAACATTACAGTGTAATTTAATGACTGAGTGGCTAGGAGAATTTAATCTCCTTTCTTTAGAATGTCACAAGAATAGCTGCTACTACCAGTGTAAAGGTGCAGTACATGATGGGAAATATAGCTTGAGCAGCTAACTCTTCAAGTTTGAAAGGAACTATAAAATTTAAATGTATTACACACACATAAAGCTACCATTTCCTTTCCTGGAAATGTCTTGTTCTGACTTTTGATCAATGTCCTGTTTTGACTTTCCTTCTCAAAAATGGAAAGTTAAAAAAAAATCCAAAGAGCTATCTTTATTAAGCATTCACATTATCCCCTACAAGAGGAGTACACAGCTAAATACACATCATTTTTAAACATAAATATAAACTGAATCAAAAAGGATTAAAAGATTGAGAGTAACATTCAGACATTTAATGTTATCCATAGATCTATGTAGATAACAATAAACCTAATTTTAAAAATTCTTTTATGATATGGTGGTCTCAAAAGGAAAGAACCAATGAGAAATGAGTCAATGCAACTTACCGCTGGATAACATACGGATATTATTGATTACTCCAGCCACTAAAACATGCAGAGCCTTTTTATGAGCACCCATGAGAAAAATTTCTCCACAATTTCTGTACTAAAAATGGTTCTTATTTTTGGCTCACTAATGACTCTTTCCCCTGTTTGTGTCTCTATTTGCTCTAACTTCTGGAGAATCCAAGCCAAAGTTCACACCCCTTTATTTTCTTATTTTCTGAACCTCATGTATGTCTAAAAACTCCAATATCTAATCCTCTTTAAATAAATAGTACATTGGGAGTCTTAGGTTTTTGTTTAATTTTGTTGTTGTTTTGTTTTGATTTTTGCTTGTTTGTTTTTCTTTTCATCATACTTGGGATTGAATCCAGGATCATTGCACCAAGCTACATCTCTAGACCTTTTTTCTTTTTCATGAGACAGAGTCTCACTAATTTGCTAAGTTGCTCAGGCAGAACTTGAATTTGTGATCTTCCCTTCACAGTCTCCCAGAGTGCTGGGATTACAGCCATGCACCACTATGTCCAGCTATATTATTTTAAAGGACATTTACAAAATCCTTCAAAAGATAGAGGTTTTTCCCTGTACCTACTCCCAGTGGAATGTCTCACGGCTTACTATGCACAAATTATTAGGTAATACAAAAGAAAATATTTCCCAAGACCATTTTATAGAAAATGAGAAGCTAGTTCTATATAACCTCTTACTTCAATTTTTGATCAACGGTTGAATATTCCCCTTTTTTGACACTGCACTTGTTTCAATTTCCTCCTGACTAGAAGTTCACATTCCCAGTCCTCCCTTCTTCTTTCTAACTCACAATTTTGCAGTGCTCAGCCCTTGGCACTCTTTTCCTTATCTGATCTCACTTTCTTGGATTCATATCTATCTTACAGCCATCTAAATGCTGACAAGTCCCAGAGTGTTGCCACTTTACACTACTCTTCAAATTTTGAACTATATACTTAACTGGTTGTTCAAAATCACCACCTGAATACCAACCTTCCAGAGTTAACATTTCTGAAACCAAACTTGTGATTTTCCTCCCAAACATACTCCACTGGTAGCCTTCCCTAAGTCAATGCTACATCCATTTTTCCAACTGTTCAAGCCAAAGTTCTAGAATTAGCTTTGATACCTCTTTCTTTCCCACTCTAATTTATCTAAGATATTCCGATGGCTCTATTTTTTTGAACTGAGAATCGAACTCAGGACCTTGTGGCTCTAGTTTTTAAATATTTCCAGAATCCAATAAATTCTTACCATTTATCACTCCTATGTAAGCCACCAACCTCATTCACTTAAAATTTACTATTCTAGGTCTTCCTGCTCCTACACCAGCCTCCTTCTACATAGTGAATTCTGTACATGAAGGCCAGAGTATGCCTTTTAAAACATAAGTTAAATCATGTCACTTGTCAGCTCAAAACCATAAAGTGATTCTTCATTCACTTAAAAGAAATCTGAAGTCTTTACAAGACTTTGTAAGTAGTAGCCCCTACCTTGCATTTCTGAATTTATCTCCACCATGGCCTCCCTGACACTGCTCAGCCACACCAGCTCCTTGCGGTGAGCACCACCGGGCCTCATTGCCATAAGGCCTGTTTTCTAAGCTGTTCTCCCTGACTAGGAAGTTCCTCCCCCAAATATCTTTTGGTAACTCTCATTCTCTTCAAGTCTTCTCATGAATTTCATCTTTTCAAGTCTCTTTTTTTCTTCTACTTCCTTCATTCCTTCTTTTATTTATTCACTTATTCATTTATAGTATATCATTCTGCCAAATAAGAACAAGATGACATAGATCACTTGGGGGCTTTCTGAATACTCTTCTATTATAATGTATAATTTTAAAAACTAAAATATATGTTGAGTCTCTAAAATGAGAAAGGGGAAGATGTCCCATGACCCCACATGAATGCTCAAGTACTTCACTTTCTTTGTGAAAGAAAAGTAAACATTTATTTTTGATTATTCATTAATCTATGAATAAGTATGGTTAAAACCATCAGATATTCCTCCATTAAAACACAAATTGTGGACTCAAATCAAAAGTATTTCATTTTCTGCTAACAAAGAGGAACACTGGCATGTAAAGCAGTGAATAATACTTATGCATAAATCCATTCAAGTGCATACTGTTAGGAATAGCACATTTCTTTCAGTATTTCTCTCATCTATTCTTTCTGTTCTATTTTATTATCATTGTTTCCTGCAGCACAGATACCCATCAGTTGATACCAGTTTTGCTGGAAATCTTTCCTGCTCTCCCTGGGTACTCTGAAGTTTCCTCCTTTTAAATTCATTTTCAGACGATCTTCTTGAGCATTACATTTAGCGGTAAATACTTATGATTAAGACACTTTTTCTCTGGGTTTGAAAGTCTTCTAGCACTCAGACCTAGAATATGTGTTCAAACTTACTTCCTACTAGCCCAGTATTATTCACATGACAAATCAACTACACTCGGGGAAGTTCCTTTATTATAATGTCTGTATTTACACCACAAGGATAATGACAATTCCCATATGACCCACTGCTATGGAATCCTCTGCATCTGCTCATGAGTCCCTTCACTCACCCAGATTTGACCTTCAGAACTTAATTCTGCTCCATCAAATATCCTCTCACCCTCCCGATTCCATTCTGATATGTAAATAGGTCTCATTGTGAGTTTTAGTTTTATTTCTTTTACTTATTCTTGATTTGTGGTGTTTTGTTGTCTATTTTTGCTTTTATAAGGCATATGTCCCTGAAAGCCTAAGAGCCACTATCTTTAATTCTTGAGAACTTGCCTCTCATGATAAAAGTGCTAGGAGACAGTTACCAAAAGCATTAAAATGTATATCTTATACCCCAGTAGAAATCTACATATGTTAGGATTTGTTACTACAATCACTAATTTTACCAGCTAGTTTTTATTTGTCCACACATGTTCATGTTGACAGTGAATTTGCCAATCTCAGCTTCTCCATTAATGGAACACATTCTCATCAGTATCACAGTACGATACAGTGTGTCATCTGCCTGACTGTTAAGAAATTATTTCTACTTTCAATAAGCTTTTGTCTAGAAATAATACACTATAAGTACTCATTAAAATTTTATCAAATAATTTCTTTTACGTACTTGTGTATAAATGAAAAAATAGAAAATGCCATGTGGCACAGGAATGCTAAAGAGAATGACTTTTTATGAAAAAATATTTCAATTTTACTGAAAAGAGTAATCAGAAGATTCACATCACAATTCAAGGCATATTAATATTTTTAACTTTCAAATATTTTTGTAGAACATAAAAATGCTAACATATGTAATCCTCAAAATAACCTCATACCCAGTAAATGTTCCCATTTTGTGGATGAGAAAGCCGAGGCACAACTTTCTCAAAGTCTCATGACTAGTAAGTGGCTGAGTTAGGATTCAAATCTAGCCAGACTTGTTCCACAGGCTGTGCTTTCAGCAACTATGAAATATTGCCACTCTGTAGAAAGGCTTATTTTTTAAAATAAAAAAATACAGTGCCACCCAGTGTAATAAAGCCTCTTCACAAAATGTAAAAAATATATATTTATATTAATATATATATTTAATTACTCAAATAAGAAACTTTATTGTTTCCTACAAGCGAAAATTTGTTTTGAGAGTTTATTTAGCAGCCTGGCTCTGATGAGTAAAAATTCTCTTAATTTCCCTCAATGTGAGACAATTAATGCATCAAAGATAAATCAGTGTCAGCTGGCATGATTAAGATAATGCTACCAGGCATCCCTCTGAGGCTTGTCTGTGCTTGTATCATCCTATTATTATGTATACTGAGCATCTGCAAAACAGTATTACCCAAGCAGACACATCTCACCTGATGGCACCAAATAGAGATATCCTGAGAGAAGTGAGTACTTTTTACCAGGGGAAACACAATATGTTTGTCAAGGATGTAGCAGAGAATGATTATTTAAAGCCGCCTCTATCAAACTGGCAAACTCATTGTGTTTGCTCCTTACTCGTGCCTCTAGACTTTCACAGGATATGTAAAATAGTCAGAAATGACCATTTGCTGTTTCCATCCACATTTTTGATTGGTGTGGTAGCAAATGCTGTTTGTTGTACCAGGGAGTCACCTCCTCCCACCCCAATCTTCCTTGTTAACAGAACTATAATTCTGTTGAGGTGGCAATATTCTCAGGGAAAGGACCCACCTCTGGAGCATTAATTAGGTTTTGTCTCAGCCTATGACAATTCCACTCTCCACTTCCCTGGACTGTTGTCAGAGAGTGGTTTGGTAGCAGGCATTGTATCCAATTCTGAGCACTGAGGAACACTGAAGAGGAGAAGTCTGCTGGGACCTTCTGGGACAGAACTTCTTCCCAGGAGAAAGAAAGACATGGAGGTCTGATACTACTGAGCATTAAATCAGTTCTGGAACAGCTTGTTTCTGAACTTCTTATCATGTGAAATTATAAGCCTCTATTACCGAAGCTATAGTAATATGATACCCTATTACTTGCAATCAAAAGTATCCTAATTTAGGGCCAGGGATTTAGCTCAGTGGTGCCGCTGCCTGCCTCACAAGTGCAAGGTTCTGAGTTCCATCCCCGGTACCAAAAAAAAAAAAAAAGTATCCTAATTTATAAACTTGACTTGCTGCCCGATTCCGAGGCCATTGTCATCAATGTGTGCATGCTACTGTGTCCTCTCATCTACGTTATCAAAATTTCTCCTCATAGAGACCTCATTCTCTTTGCATTCTTTTACATGTAAATTGAATACATTTAAATGAGATCCAATAATTAGAAGAGAAAATAAACATTTGAGGTTTTCATTGTCCTAATTGTAATAATGACAACCATCATTAATTAAGATGGAATAAACTTTCCCTAATGGCAAGAAATCTAGCCAACACACTCAGGTTGCAGAAGCATTCAGAAATAAGGTCATATTTCTGTCAAGTACTTACATGAGTCCCTGTGAGCACACAATTCTCCTTCTCTGAATTCTGAAGCATACTTACCACCTGCAGATACTTTGAAAACTGACAAATAGCTTCTGACAAATAGGCAACTATTCTATAGCAAAATGACACTGGGAAACATATACGGTGCCAAATGGCATTTTATATTGAAGAAAATACACTAAATTTTCACATTGTAGGTCAAATTTATATACTTTAAGACATCACATTTGAGGAAATGCTTTATTCTTTCCTCTTTTATAATATCCTTGTAACAACTGCAGTCAGAAATCCAAGGGGAAACTAAACGATATGCAATGACAGTCTCAAATTAGAAAATTGTTCCCTGGCTAGAACGCTTACAAGTTTGCTAAAATTGGGCACTTCAATTTCAAGAGACAACAATGGTCAGAGATGTGCAGTACACTTTAAAGAGTCTGCATATTGGCAACAAAACATCAGGGAGAATAAGCAATGTCATTCAGGTAATGAAATAAATATTTTTACAGTGTCTATCAGTACAGAGGCTACTGTGTATTAGAGCAGATAACAGTTTAGATTCCAAATAAATGAAACTATTGTCTAAAATCCATAAAGCATTATTTGGAAAAAAATCTAATAAAAGATTGGGTGCTAAAGACCACTTTGGGGTCTGTTATGGTTTAGGTCTAGAATGTCCCCAAGAGCTTCATGTGTTCTGAGGAGGGGATTTGGGAAGCAGACTGGATCCTAGGGGTGTTATATGTATCAGTGGATTCCTAGCTGAATGTACATAGTGAGGCTGGTCAGAGGAAGTGGACCACTGGTGGTAGGACCTGGAAGGGTGTATCTCCTTCCTGAGCTTATCTTTTGTTTTTTGGCTTCTTCACTGCTGTGATATGGGCAGCTCTCCCCAAGACCCTTCTATCATTTCCTTTCTGTCCTGGAGCCAGCCAACCAGAGACTGTAATTATGAGTCAAAGTAAACCTCTCCTCTTTTAAGTTACAGGTGTAGGTCTTGTGTCCAAGTGACAGGAAAGTGACTAAGACATTGTTGAAATACTCATTGTGCTGGATAGTAAGCAGTAAGCAGGCAAGATGCAATAGAACTCAACTGAAGTAAATACTTCACTATCTAAATCCTCCCTCTCTCACTTTGGTATGCAACTTCAAAACTTCGAAATATAACACCCTAACAGAGAAAATATGAACCAAAGCACTAAGATTGAGCCCTTGGGCTTCCAACATTTATGTTACTGTTGCCATAAGCACCTAACATAGAAATAAAAACATTAAACATTCTTTTAAATCTTTCTATCAACTGCCCACTTCTTCAAAGGGGATTTCATTTTTATCTTGAACAGATGGCAGGCCCATCACAGTGAATTCTTTATGATCAGAGCATAAACACTCTCTGATTAAATTGTTCTGAAGCCAATTTAAAACAGCACTTACTTTGGTGAGACATATTTACAATAAGAGAATGAATACGAGCAAACTTTATCAACTTATTGACTCATCTCCTGAGAAAAAAGGGTAACAGGGGGCATGGGTTAACATACGAAATCATGTACTTCTGATTAGTTGTTCCTTGCCACCTAAGTTCTCAATAAAAAGCACAATTGACCAGAGATTACAATTCCTTTCTCAAAAAAGTGTTGTAATTTCTCAGTGATAAAGTCATCACACACACATGCATACATGCACACACACATACAAACACAATCACTGATCAGTCACTAATTTTAACACCTTGACCTCACTAGAGAAATAAAATAAAGCAGTATAGATAACTCCAGCGCAAGTCTGGACTTAGTTTCCTGTTTATCAGACAGTATATCACATGACCACCTTACATTACCCCTTTATTCTTCAAAATATTTCATTATATAAATACTATTATTATACTATTTTACAAATCAAGAAGCTGTGCCTTCATTAGGTTAAGAACTTGCCCGCATCACACAGCTAGTACAAAGAAGAACAAGCAAGAGCTAGGCTTTGTACCATGCTTGAAATGATTATCTTCCATTTCCTTTCTTTAAAAAGCAATGTTTTCCATGCCCCTTTAGAGAAAATCAAATTAAAAGTGAAAACTCTTTAAATCTCACTATCACTAGAAAAATTATTTTCCAGCATTGCAAACAACTAAAGACCTAGTCACAAATCATTCTCATTTCTTCATTAAAGCAAAATGAAGGTGTCTGTTTACTCCAAATTACTATATATACTTAAATAAATTACTCTACAGTCTATAATTCAAATTAATTAAAAAGGATAGACTTTAAATATTTTAAGATTTATATTTTAAGATTTTTTAAACTATACTATAAATTATGAATTTTAAATAGTATCCATGTTATATTAAAATGTAACCTAATATACCTGAAATTCATCATCTAATATGGAACCTAATATACCTGAAAGTTAATATACCTAAAATTCATCCCCAAAAGACCATATATTATGGATTACCTAACTATGCATGGGTCTAGGTATTTGACAAAGCTTTTCCATGCATGGCCCCAACCGAAGTGAAGGATTTCAAGTGCTAAAACTGGACCTGGGGATGAGGGGGATTCCAAATAAATGAGGATAAGATGATACCCTTAATCCTAGATGAGTGCGAGGTACTAGAGAAAATCATTGTCCAGGAAAGATGCAAATACGTGGGAAAACATTCTTATTATGTCATTTAGTTCTGGAAAAAAATGCATGTGAAATTATATATTTTCTGGAGAAATTTGACAATTATAACTCTGCTAGCTCATTCAAGTCTGAAATTTTTCCTACAACTGGAGAAAAACTAAAATAAACCTATCTTTTTCAGGATCTTTCTCCAAGGGTGTTATCAAAAAAATGTTTCAGTGGTTAGATATTACAAACTGCTCTGCTTAGTTTTATTTGATCTCTGAGAGAATAAGTTATCACACAAAATTGGCATCTTCACATGCAGGTATAGCTAGCTGTCTGTCACACCAATATTTACTAGTTTAATGCATACTAATGATTATTCTGGATGGGGGGTTGATAACTGCAAATTCAGGAAATGGATAATTTTTGTTAAAATTGTTGCATTATGTTGCATGTGAGTAAATATTCTACTCAAAAGGGCTATTTTTAAGTTTTGCTATTAATATTTACATATCAATTAAGTTAAATTTGAATTTAACAGATTCCACTATTTCCCAGCCAAGGCAAAGCTAAGTTTGGATCTAGCCCTCTCAAAAATCTAACCCAGTGACAAGAAACTAATCAAATTAATTAACTAATCAAATTACTAATAGGTCATTATCAAGTTCATCACAAGTAGAAGAAAAAGTTCAAAATGCAATTCCTTTTTAAAAAAACATAATGAATAATAGCAATATAATATCAAATGAGAGATATAAAAGCATATATTGTCAAGTATTTTCTTGTCAAACTTAAAATGGCAAATTTGATTTATGAAGACTGTCAGCTGCAATAAAATAGATTAGAACATAATCGTGTTACCAATAAGTAACATAGTGTTCTAAATTATCTTAACTTAAAACATATTTAAAAAGCTTTCAGAGACGGAGATTTAGTTCAACGGTTCCTCCCCTGCCTCACAAGAGCAAGGATCCAAGTTCGACCCACGGTACCAAAAAAAAAAAAAAAAACAAGCTTTTAAAGTCAAGAACTGACCAACTACAAATTTACCTAAGAGGAAGAAAGGGAGAGCTGATTGAAAATATAATTTATTCTTGATTTATTAGAGAAAGGACAGAAAATTTTGATGAAAATAAAAATCAGCACATTTTAAGCCAGAGTAAGCACGTTGCATTTTCTTCAATATCTTTCTATCCCAATACATGCATTGTTATAAGGAAATTATTTTTCACATACATTTTGTGATTTTTATTTCATCTATTGATGTGCTAGCCCTATGGTAATTGTGCTTATTGTGTTATTTTAAATAAATATACTAATGAATAAAACCAGGTAATGCACAAAGTAAAGAGATTGTATCATGTAATAATGATTAGAATTTTAAGTACTTGAGATCCCTTAATATAAGAGCTTACCACCTATTTAAATCTTCATTATTAGGGTCAGAAAACCAATAAGATGATGGGGTTAATCTTCCTGCCTCTGGTTGACGTTTCCATTTCACCTATGTGTCTCTGATACATTATCTTGAAACTTCAAAAGCTACATATTAATTGTGAAATACAGACCAGGTCAAGAGACCCCATGGTGCAGATGGGATTTTTCCTTCCCTATCCTCTCACTGAAGCACACAATCCAGCTCACATGAGGATCTAGCTCTGGAGAACTTCTCTGAAGTTCAGCATCTCTTTCTTCCTAACACAACCTTACTTACCTTGTAAGAAGTAACACAAATGCTGCCACATCTTCAAATTATCTAGTCTGAAGCCTATTTTTACTCTGTATATCAAAACATATTAAATGTATTCCTATCATTATTTTATCTACAGTACTTCATGTATATTGCTAGTCTAGGAAAAATGTATTGAATTCTATTAATAAGCAACAAACAGATTTGGAGGAAGAGTTGTGACCAAAACATATGCAAGGTCCTCAGAGAATTTACAACTTAGAATTATTTACATCCCTAACTCACTTGTCCTATGTTATAACAAAAGATATTCTGAAATAGGAAGAAAAGATCTAAAGGAGTAGCGGAAGTGGGAGGGGTAGAGGAAAGGAAAGAAGGGAAAAGAAAAAATATGAGAAAAGGAAAAGAAAAAAATGGAAACAGTCTTTGTAAATAAGGAAGGGTAGAGGGGCTGAAGGGAGGACAGGGAATGGGGAAAAAATAAGAACCAAGATACATCATGTAAAGGTACAAGTTCCCTATGAGAAATGTAACTGTATTGTATGCCTAAAATGTACCAATAAACTTAATGGAAAAAAAAAAGTAACTTTCGATAAGTTTCACCTTTATGTATTTCCTAATAAATACCACACAAAAGGTAATTAATTAATAAATATTACTTCAAATCTACCTATACTATTTTAATTTCAGAGCCCAGTAAGCTAACCAAAGAATCACAGATCATATTGCCTTTCATATGTTTCCTATAATTGTGTCTGAATAAATTTTGCAATTCTTGACAGTGTGTCTTATCACTAAATTAGCTATGAAGAAAAAGCTTACAGGCAAAAACTAACAGCCTACTGGTAAAACCTGGAATGCTCATAAGATCTAAAAAGCTAAAATGAATCACCATTAAAGTCATTATTTGTTTTGTTTCTCAAAAAAGACCTTGGAATTGAGATGTATTACGTACATGTACTAATTTCACAGGAGGAATGTAAACATTACATACTGCAAACAACGTGTACCCCCAAAAAAGGAAGGGGAGCAAGAGATAGGTAGAGGAGTGAGGCAGGGAAGGGAAAGGGATATAAAAAGGAATCAAGATGTGCCAGGCCGGGGATTTAGCTCAGTGGTTCCAGAGCCTGCCTTGCAAGCGCAAGGTCCTGAGTTCGATTCCCAGTACCAAAAAAAAAAAAGGATGTGTTATATGCACATACCCACTTCCCACAAGGAAAGTAAACATTATGTACTACACACGTGACCTAATAAACTAAACAAACAAACAAAAGAGATGTTGGACTGATATCTCCTGTAGCCTGTCTGTTTTTTCAGGCCGCCATGAAAAAATACTGTACCATAATCTAGGTGGCTTATAAATGATAAGAATCTATTTCTATTTGTAGCTCTGGAAACTAGAAAGTACAAAATCAAGGTGTTGACACATTTAGTACCTGATGGGGTTCCTCTTACAGATGGAGTGTTGTCACTGTGTCTTCACATTATATAAGGGTAAATTCCTGTGAGCCTCTTACAAGGTCACTGATCTCATTCATGAGTTCTCTACTCTGATGACCAATCTCTTCGCAGAGAAGCCTACAGTTAGGATTTCAACATATGTATTTTAAGGGCACATAAATATTCAGACAGAGTTATGGCCAGAGATATTCCTGTATTTGACTTTTTCCATATATTGCCAGTAATTCAAATGGCAAAGGTTTTTTTGCACTTACTAATGTGCAACAAATTATACCACAGTGACATCCTAAATCCACAGTATTTCATTCATTCTTATTTATAATATTACTTCAAATTATCTAGAAATAAGTAATCTCTGATTATAAGAACAAGATATGTCTCTTCAGTCTAGAACTTCAGTTGAGGTAAATGACAAATAGAAATTGAAAACTTCCCTATGGGTGATCACAAACCTTTAACACTTACATTTCAAGATTGAGAATAGAATTCTAAGACCAAAAAAGGAACTAACTGCATCAGTCCCAAGCTCAGTCATAATATTTTCTTCATCTTCTTAATTAGGTAATGCAATTTCTCACTTGAGAGACTAAAGCTCAAAATACATACATCCATTGCAACTGTGAGTGGCTATGTGACACAGTTCTTAGCAATGAAATGGAAACAGAAATGTCCTGAATGGATCATTCACACATACATTACTTTTCTGATTTAAAAAAAAATGGACCTATGGACCTTGTCATTCCCTTTTTGAAGATGCCCATGGTAGATAGATTAGAGTTGGTACAGTATTTTGAAACAATGTGAATGAAAGTCACACTGAGGTTGGAGATTCAAAAGCAAGAAGTGTTGGTAATCAGCAACTTCTTTTACCAGCTGTGAATGGGCCAGCACTTCACTTGTGGTCATATAAGGATGGAAGGCTCTATCTGGTCAAAGCACTTAGCTTTGCCTTACCTCAGCCAAAAGCAATTCTACCTGACATGGCATCCCTGTTTATGAGCCATAACCAGGTTGGACTTACTTCTTGCAAAATGAATAAAAAATGCAAAGATGAGTTGGCGGTTAGAAAACTTTGCTTTAACATGAAAGACATAACATCAAGAATTGATTTTTAAAAGGACACTACAGGAAATGAGAGCTTAGAAACATTTTCTTCTGTTCATAATAAAATTCAAAGTATAGACCTGTGAGATAAGCACTGAGAGAGGATGAGATAACATTCTAATATAAAAGAAATTTGGCTAGGAGTTAAGTTGAACTAAAAAGAAATTAAGTTTAAAATAAAGTGGTAAAATTAATATCTTTTGGAAATTAGAATCTCTCAAGATTAGATCTGCAAAAGAACAAGGCAAACTGATGAAAATTCAATACCAATATGAACAACAAATTTGAACAGCTACCCCTAAGGTGTAAGAAATGAGAATAGATTAAAAAGATGAGAGAAGAAAAGTAAATGTAGTTGCCAAAGAAATGATAGAACAAAATTTGTATTCTTGGAGAAAATATCTTAACAGAAGCTTAATACATCTGAATTATAACAGGACTGTGTATTCCTAAGCAAAAGAAAGGCTTAAGACTATAGATATAATTAATAGGCAACATTAATGAGGACAAAGGTCTAAACAGATCTTGTTGAAATTCGCAAGTTCAAGAATAAAGAAGCAAAAAATACATTTTAGTTCCTAACTAGGCAGAAATGTTTGCTTACAAAAAGAACAATTCAATTAACATGATATTCTCTTCCTCTACAATACCAGAAAGAAATGAGCTAACATCCATGTGGTTTGAGTTGGCAAAAATCATAAACCAAGAAATCCATACATAAAATATTTATTTGTGAGGATTTAGGTTAAAAAGATATAAGTAATTTAAATATGTCAATTATATTTTTAATTTTTATTTTTATTAGTGCATGTTTGCAGTACATAATGATTACATTCATTCTAGGGTGTTGTACATGTCTTAATTCTTTTTATCCCCTTTTTCTCCCTTTGCTCCCCTCCTCTTTTCATCTCTTGGTCCCCTTCCCTTTTAAATATGAAAAATTTAAACATCAAATTCTACCATAAAGATTAATTAAAAATTAAGGATTCAATAATAAAAACAAAAAATTCTAAGAATAACCAAGTATATGAAAAAAATTTTTACCATACATGTGTCCTACAGGTAAAAATTTGAAACATACAAATGACTATATACACAAAATTAATAAATGAAATGGATTATTAGTATCATTATTGATGACTATGATGTGGCTTTTTTAAACCACATATTCAAATAATGAAAATACAGGAAATCATCACTACTTGTTTTTCTCCCCTTATCCGCTCTTTTGCACCCTGTGTTTTCAGCACAATTGAAAATATTAAATAGAAAATTCTAAAACTAAATAATTCATAAATTTTAATATGCATCCCATTCTGAGTAGCATGGCCAGAGTCTCCTGTAGTTCCACCCTGTCCTGCCTAAGAACTGAATCTCACTGTTGTCCACATCCCTCAGTAGCCCACCTCAAGTACCTCACCCACTCTGGTACCATGGCAGTGTTTGTTTATAAGGTTTGTTACATCTGATGTTCCAAACTCACTTTTTCTTTTGAAAGCATAATATAAAAGTATTTATTTTAATCACTCTTATTTGAAAGTCCTTATTTTTGGAGAGCAGCAAGGCATTTTATTATTCACTCTCAATTCCTTAAAGACCTCCACAAGTTTTTGGCGAATTCTTATTATTCTAACAACTGTGTTTCGGAGTTGTTCTCTGTTTATCAGCAGATTCGTCATGAATCCACCCCATCAGCACCTTCTATCTTTCTACGGTACTGAAGCCAAGAGCAGATTGCAGCTTGTGCGAACAGACAGGACAAAGATTGAGAGGGTCTGGTCAGCTTCTTCCAACAGGTTGGAGCCTTGCATTAAGCATGCAAGTCATTGGCAGTGTCGCAGTCCAAATATATGTCCAATCTCATGTGTTAAAGTCTTACAGTATCACAGCAGTAAAGCTAGTGATTTCAGGAATATAATAGCTATCGAAAATGGAATAGTCACCCGAAGAATTTTTTGTGTAGTTTCTTTGTTTTGCTTTCATAGCGTGACGTATAGAAATCCCTGCCACGCCTGGGTAACCTGAATGTTCCCACATCATCTGCCAGAGAGGCCTATCTGAAGGCAAAATTTCAGGGGTCTCTTGGGTAAAGATCAGTCATTGTTATTCCAGCAACAGAGAAGGCATCTTCAGGTGTCTTCTTTTTTAAGATAGTCAGGACACATCCTGAGTGAATTTGTAGATTCTGTGTGATCAGAACCTCTAAAGCAACACCTGGCTGCGGAAACAAAAACTGGTTCTGGAAGCTTTACTGTCAGGCCATAGAAAAGTGCCTTCCAGTGGCCTTTGGGCCATCTAATATATTCTTCCCTGATAATACCGGGGCTTCTTAGAGCTCCAGTGCACTGTATCTAAACACTGTTTCTCTGGAGAGGGTGACTTCAGGTAGGGATCACTGAAAAACCCTTCAAAGTCCTGGGGAGCCTCAGGGAAGTAGCTAGGTGATCCAGTCTGGCTGTGCATGCAAGGAAACGGGTCCATGGAGATCGCAGGCTGGCTGGAAGACTTCATTCATTAAACGCTGTTTCCCAGCCTCTGATTCCTCACACTGTGATACAGGTATTGGATTCTCTGAAATGAGCTGTTTGGAGTGTCTGTTCCAAGTGCCGTACTATTTGCATCTTTTTAAAGGAGGAAGGCTCCCATTGAAGTTTTTACCTTACAAACACCAGCGAGTCCAGAAGAGTGTGGAGGTGCCTTTACCCCTGCCCAGATGGCCCTGGCTTGGCAATGACTGGGCCATCGTATCCCCTTCACCCCTCTGCAGGCCACCATATGCCCTCCCCGCTCTGGGTATTGCAATGTGTTCACATTGGAAAGAGGAACTAGTGCATCAATAAATTAAATAATTACACTATATATGTGCTGAACTCTTTTATTATAATAATGCATGTGTTTGGGTAGAAAAATATTGAAGAAAATGAAACAAAATACTTTCTCTGGCTTAGAATGTGCTGATTTTTATTTTCATTAAGCTTTCTCTAGTAAATCAAAAAGAAACTATTTTCAATCACCCTTCTTTCTTTTTTTTTTTTTTTTTTTTGGTACCAGGGATCCAGCTCAGGGCCTTGTACTTGCCAGGCAGCAGAACCACTGAGCTAAATCCCCGGCCACCTTTCTTTCCTTTGAGTGAATTTGTAGTCAATCAGCACTAGTACCTTAATTATGACTTTGAAAATTTCTCTCTATGTGATTTCAGTAATATTCAGTGTTGAGATAAGAGTTTAGAACATCATATTACTTATCGGTAAGATGACTATGTTATGATTTGTTTTATTGCATCTGACAATCTCCATAAATCAAATTTGCTATTTTACCTCTGACAAGAAAATACTTAGATATTTGTGTCTTTATAACTTTCTCTAAAAACTGTAAAACTCTAATGGAAATATATATTCTCAACATGCAAAGATATTCCATAGTGCTTTTTGTTTTCAGGGCAAAGCTGTAACCATTTTAGAATTATAAGTTTGCTTCCAGTCATTTCTTCTACCACCTCACACTATCTTTTCTACTTTTGTTGAACTTTACTTAACTGATTGATGTTTTGTATTCATAATTTAGGTTGATTTTAACAAATATAAAGTAGAAATCATCAACCTTTTTTCAGGAATCATTGCACTTTAATACAGTAAGCAGGACTATGGATTTAACTGAAGATAAGAGTCATTTTGTTTTCATTTGGCCATTTTCTAGAGTAATGAAATTTTTCATAGCAGAGCTCAGCAAAGTAGTAGCCTTTGGCAGTGAACTAGGGAGACTAGTTTGTCAGCTCAAAGAAATATATGAACCAGAAAAAAGATTGTTTATGTTATTATCTGGAGGTATGTTTATGGACTCCTGGGTTCTTAACACCCCAGACACAAGCTCAGAGTGAGAGCCTCAAGCCATCCCAGGTAGCACTGACTCTCAGCTCTACCTTTGCTTCTCTATTTGCTGTGGGATCTGCTCAGGAGTTGGTGAAAATTTCTTGACTAAGCCTAAGATAAAGCATCCAGGGTTTGACATTCTAATTCTCTCTTTGCCCCTGGCTTACTGGTGATCTTGGATAAGACACTTATCTGGTCTGTGCCTAAAGCAATCTTTAAAATGAGAATAATATTTTGATCCCTACTCTCTAGGATGCTGTGATGGTTAGCTAATAATTTATTTTGTGGCTAAGAAGAGACATAGAAAAGTTCAAAGTTATCAGTGTATTCAGATAAACTTGTTTAAAACCTTAGGTACCTTGACTTTCTCATACTCAACTACCCACTGTAAAAACAAGGCAGGAAGGTTCTTAAAAACCAGAACTATGTGTTCATATTCTAGATCAGCAAATTTACACTGAACCTCAGTGTTGAGATTATTTCACCTCATCCATGGGTAAATTTCCCTTCTTTCCTTGATTAGGTAGAACAATTATTTTCTTGTTATAAAATTTAACACACTAATATTTACATTATAATATTATAAATTACTAATATTTACTCTTTGATTGTTTTGCTATCAGTGTTTTCTGCAGTCCTTTGAACCTGAATAAAGCCATTAATCAATTAATAGATTTCTATAATCTTTCTTCAGTATTCTCCTTCCTTTATTCCAAAATATCAGTGACTATAATGATGTAGCTTTTGATCAATGACTGTTTTTATAAAGTTCTATACTGTTGCTAATATATATCTCATGCATTTTTGTTTCTCACAAAATATAGTGTTATGAATTAGATTACTGAAATAAAATAGACACTATAAGCTGAAAAAATTTAAAAATACAAACACAAAATCAAATGTTCTGTTTTTATAGACAGAATCGCATAAGGGAATTCCAATTACTTCTTTTGAAATTTGTAATGACAGAAATGCTTATTACATAGAATTGTTATGAAGATGTAAAGGTCCAATCTTTCAAGCTTATTATACCAGAATTTTTCATAAATAATTAATAAATGTTTTCAATTACTATCATTCTATTGCAATCATAAACATGGTCCTAGAGAAACTAAAATTCTGAACATCTAATAAGTAAAATCCAACATTATTTGCATTTTCAAATATTTTACAGAACTAAAGATGTAATAGTATTTCCAAAATTCTTAATTTAAGTAGATTACATGAAACTTAGAAAGTTATTTGCAAAATCAATCAGAAGTTTGGTTATTTTGTTCAGTGTTCTTTTTATGCAGACACCATGATAAAATGAGGATTCAGTAATGTCAAATAATAATGTTTATTGGGAGGTTATATCTGAGTTTGCCTGCCATTATGCCTGGCATATAATGAATATTCAGTACATAGTACTATTATTTTTATGACTCCAAATATTTAAGCAGAGATCATTAAGTGCCTTGTATTATTAGCAAAGTACTGAATACTTAATAAAGATTAGTGAGAAAGATGATTTCTAGACAGTTATTCTAGGAAGACTGTGACACAATTACATTTGAGTTCTACCTAAAGTATTAGCTATGAAAGATTCAATGCCATGTTCTTTTATACTGTTTCATCATTGTGTGTGTGTATAGATATATATAACATGATAAACTATATAATAACTATCTTAAGATCTGCCCCCACTATCTATCTTTAAAATTAAACAATCATATAACTTAAAGCATAATGACTCACCCAATTATCAATGAGAAAAATTCCAAAACTAAGATAATAATAGGTCCTCTGTGAGTCACACTGGAAGAAGACAAAAAGATTGTGAGATGACAAGAAAGAGAGGATGACTAAGGTAGTAATAGAGCCTAGATATTTTCTGTTACTCACCTTGCCTTTTCTTATGTTCATCTTCTTGACTCAAAAAAATGGAAATAGCTACTCAAACATGTTAAAATACCATTTCTAAAGCCAAACCTTTGACTTCCATCAACATAGACATGACTTGCTTAAATCTTGGCCCTGCCTTATCCCATCTCAACAATATTCAAGTAAAATCAAACTCAAATTCTGTTCCAGGTTCTATCCTACCATAACTCACACCATCCTTGTTATATTTAAGTGGATAGTGTTTTTAATTTACAATTTTTTAATTAGTGACTATTAGTTTTACAGAATATTGAACTTGAAGGTGTATAATATATTTTGATTATATTTATCCCATCATTACTCTCATGTTCTTCTCTTTCATGCCTCTTTATTCCCTTTTTGTTGTCTAATAGTAATCTCCCTTCTGCTTTCATGCCATCTTTTTTTTAGATTCCACACATTAGTGAGAGTATGAGATAATTGTCTTTCTGAGTCTGGTTTATTTGCTTAACATGATGAGCTCCAGTTCCATCCATTTTCCTGCAAATGATAAAATTGTGTTCTTTTTTTTCATTAGGTTTATTGATATATTTTAGGGGTATAATATGATGATGTTCATCATTAGGCATTTGTACCTTCACATGACATAACTTGGTTCTTATTTTTTCCCCATTCCTCTGCCCTCCCTTCAACCCTTCCACACCTCCATATTTACAAAGATTTTGTTTCCATTTTTTCCTTATCTCATATTTATTCCTTTCCCTTCTTTCCTTTCCCCTACCCCTCCTATTTCCCCTTCCCCCTTTGGATCTTTTCTTCCTATTTCACATTATCTATTATACATTTTGGTTCCCATGTACACTTTCAGTTTCTCACACCAGAGAAACTATTCAGTATTTACACTTGTGTCCTATTTATTTCACTTAAGAATATGGCCTCAATATGTATCCATTTAGCTATAAATGTCTCTAGTTTCTCATTCTTTATGGCTGAGGGGTACTCTTTTATTTTTTAAAAAAAACACATCTTCTTTATCCAGTCACCAGTTGATGGGCAATTGGGCTGTTTCCAAGTTTTATCTATTACAAACTGTGCTGCTAATAAACATGGGTGCACATATATCGCTGTGGTATGATTCTTTTAATTCATTTGTGAAGATACTCAGCAGGGGAATGGCTGGGTCAAATGCAACATCTAATCCTAGTTTTTTGAGGTATCTCCATAATGATTTCTACAGTGGTTGCACCAGTCTACACTCTCATCAACAGTGGAGGAGGGTTTCTTTTTCCCCACATCCGCACCACCATTTGTTATTGGTTGATTTCTTGATAGCAGCCATTCTTTCTGGTGTGAGGTGGAATCTCAGTGATGTTTTCATTTGCATCTCTCAAATGACCAGTGATGTTAAACATTTTTTAATACGTCTATTTGCTGTTTTTACTTCTTTGTCTGAGAAATGCCTGTTCATTTCAGATGCCCATTTTTGTATTGGGTCTTTAAATTTGGAAGGTCTGATTTTTGTAAGTTCTTTTTTTTTTTTTGGATTCTACCTCATTTATTATCAGTGTTATTATTTGTGGTAAAATACACATAGAATTTCCATCTTAACCATTTTAAAGCATACAGTTCAACAACTTTATAAGCACAATCCTATTACTGTGCAATCAGTTCTCCAGAATTCTTATCATCTTGTAAAACTGAAACCCATGTCCTTATACAATTCCAAGTGTCCCTCTTCCAGCCCTTGGCTACCATATTTCTACTTTGTTAATATTGTACATTTGATTATTCTAGATGCCTTTCATTTTTTTTTCTTAATACTGGATCTCACTATATAGTTGAGGTTAGCCTTGGACTCACTACATACTCCAGGCTGGCCTCGAACTCATGGTGATCCTCCTGCCTGATTACAGGCATGTGCCACAATCCCCAGACTCTAGATGTCTCTTGTAAGTGAAACCATACATTAATATCTGTGAGTTTGAGGCTATCCTGGGCTACATAGTGAGTTCAAGACCAGCCTACACTACGTAGTCAGACCCTGTCTTAAACAAAGTTTCATTTTTTTTTCTTTTCTGCCAGTACCAGATCGAATTCAGGGCCTTGGGCTTACAAGGCAGATGTGGCACCACTGAGCTAAATCACTAGGCCTCATTAATTTTTAATTGATTACATGTTGAAAATAAATTAGATTAAGATATATTGATTTCACCTGTTTCTCTTTACGTTTTTTCTCTTTACATTTTAAACTGTTGTTACTAGAAAGAAAATTTTGTTTTGTTTTGTTTTTTGAGAAAGGGTCTCACTATGTAGTTCAGGCTAGCTTTGAACTGACTATGTAACCCAGGCTGGCCTTGAACTCTTGGTGATCCTCCTGCCTCAGCCTCTTGAGTGCTGGTATTACAGGTGTGTGCCACCATGCTTGGCTGAAAATTTTACATTAAATGTGGTTCTCTGAGATAGTCCTGTGCTAAGACCCTTGTATGAACTAGAAAAACTGAGAAGAATAAAGAAAGCATGGTCTCTGGCATCAAAGAGCTCACAACCTAGTTGGAGAAAATAAGAACTTAGGACAATATTTACAATATAATGGCATTAAGCCCATTGATTAAGGTAAATATTGAGGTATACAGACTGAGGAGGGCTGGAGTGGACTCAGATAAAAAGGAGAGGTAAAGAGAGCTATTAGATTGGTCTACTCACAAATATATCTTTAAATTCTTGCTTTTGCAAGTTATGGTGGCACATGGGTCTCACCTCTCAGGAGGCTGAGGCAGGGGGATTCTGAACTCAAGGCCAGCCTGGGCTACCTAGCAAATTCTAGGCTGGGATGGCCTATGCAGTGAGATCTTGTCTCAAAAAATCAAAAAATTAAAATGAAACAAAAATTTTAAATCCTGCCTTTGATTCTTTTGGATACCCAGAAGTATAACTGCTGGAGCATATAATAATCTCACTTTTGAGGAATTGGCATACTGTTTTGTGTAGTGTAGTAGTTGTACCATTTTACATTCCTAATAATGCACAAGGGTTCAAATTTGTACAAATCCTTGTCATCTTTTTTACTGCAACCATCCTAAGGGGTGTGAGATGGCATCTAATTGTGATCTTTCTGCCCCTACTCTCAGTCCCTCCACTCCTCTTTCTTTTTTTTTTCCCACTCCTCTTTCTTAAAACAGGGTCTTATTATGCAGCCCAGGCTGGTCTCAAACTTTTTTTTTTTCCTTTGGTACCGGGGACCAAACTCGGGTCCTTATGCTTTCAAGACAGACAGCATAACCACTGAGCTAAAACTCTTGATCATCCTACCTCAGCTTCCTTTAGCCTCCAGAAGAGGGTCGGTCATTTGGGTTTGCATTTTCTTAATAATTAGTAATTGTTAGCATCTATTCATCTGCCTTTTGGCCATTTGAATGTTTTCTTTGAAGAAATGTCTGTTTAAGTCCTTTGCAACCCTTTCTAAATGTACTTCATTCTTTTTAAGTGCTTACAGCATGCCATAGTTAAGCCACTTTTGATGGACATTTAGGTTGTTTTTAATTTTTCTCTATTGTAAATAACCATGCAATAAACATTTTCATATAATACTTCTTGTAACATGTGAATATTTCTTTACACATATATATCACATTGTCCATACTAAGATATTTTAAAGTAAATCACCTATATGATACTTATAAGCAACCAAAAAATAGAATTGGGGTGAGGATGGCAGTAATTTTTAATTTAATGGGTCCCGTCAAACAGCAGTCTAAAATGGTTATGCCTGCTTGCACTTGTTGTCAACATGAGTACCTACAGAGAATGGAAGGAAAAAAATGGAAACAAAGCTTGTGTAAATGGGGAGGGGAAGAAGGATTGAAGGGAGGGGAGAGGAATGAGAAAAGATGAATTAAGTTATATTATGTACAGGGGCCAGGATTTAGCTCAGTGGCAACGTGCCTGCCTTAGGAGCACAAGGTCCTGAGTTCAATCCCTGGAACCACACAAAACAAACAAACAAAAAAGATACATTATGTACAGGAACAAATTCTCTACAATGGATGTGATCAATATGTATGACAAATATGTATTAATGAAAAAATAAAGTTAAAAAAATTTTTTTAAAACATGAGCAACCATTTCCCCATACCCTTGAATGCTGGAAAATCTGATCAGTTGTTTCTCATTTAAAGGAGCAAAGTGACTTGCACAGAAATCTATAATTTTAATACATTCAAATTTATCAATCTTTTTATATTATTTAGAGTCTGCCTTTTATTTTAGAATTCTCAGGATCAAGTCCAAATCCTTTGAAATGCCATAGAAGGCCCTCTCTCAGATGAGGGTATATGCCATATCTCCCCATGAATTTTCCTATGTTTTACTCATAAAACTGTCCTGGCAGTCATCTGAACAGGTCAAATAAAGTCACGCCATGTGATCATGTGTCTCCAGGCAAACAAAAACCCTGGAGTACTCACTCCCCGCCTTTTCTACAGTAAGAGACCATCCATGTTTCTAGCTGAGTCCTTGGACTGGAGACTCTTTCTCAACCTCTCTTGCAGCTAGACCTTGCAGCCAATGGGATGAGAGTGAAAATGATTCACACATCCTTCTGGGTTTTTCCTATAAAGGTTTTTCCGCATTCTCTTTGTTTGCTTGTTTGTTTGTTTTCATTTTGTTTTTTGAGACAGGGTCTCACTATGTAATCTGGCTGAACTTGAACTCACTCTGTAGCCCAGTCTGGCCTAGATCTTGCCGTGATCCACCGAAGTGCTAGCATTACAGGTGGGCACCACCACACCCGACTTATTTTATGATATTTATTCATTTATATGTTTTTCTCTTCTATATGTGTCTTGAGGACAGGAACATACCTTAATAAGTACTTAGCATAAACTCAATAAATATTTGTTGAGTAAATCAAATCATGTGAACAACCATTGGAGCACCTGATTTATAAAAAGATGCAACAAATTTTAAAGTAGAAAAATTACCATTTTGAAAAAGCATCAAAAAGTGAATGTATTTAACCATATTTGGCTGATAATAGAGTAAATAGGTGAATAATAATTTGCGCTATAGCATGTTCGATGGAGCTGTGCAGAACACGCCGATCCATCCCGTTTCAGACAGGCAAGTCTGCAGACGCCGTAACAGGGTCCCCAGCCTCACAGAACATGCCTATCCAGCCTGCGCCCCTGCAGCAACACACTGGACACCCCCCCACACACACACTCCTCTGGCCTCTTGGCTGTACCGCCACCTGGTTCCACACTACAAAGACGCAGAGGACACCGGACCACCAGACCACTGTACTGGGTAAGTTGGAGTCATCTTCACCTCCCATCAGGACAGGGACTATCTTCAGGGGAAGGGCAGCTGGAACCTGCAGTACAACCCTGCAGAGTTTAACCCTACAAGAGGACAGGGAGCTCAATTTGGGACTTGCAGCCAGAAATCTTCCTGCATCTCACGGGTCTGCTACTGGCTTGCTGAGACTCATTGACTTATATCTACACACTGCTACCCATGTTGTCTATTGTGACAACAGTGTCATACCCTGAAAGAGGCCCTTCATTTTCATTTTTATTTTTTATTTCCAAAATTAGTTTTACTGGTTTGTTTTTTTTCTCTTTTCTTTTCTTTTTCTCCTCTTTTTTTCCTACTCTTTGCAAATATTTGTTTTTCTCTCCTTTTTTTCTTTTCTTCATTCTTTTCTCTTTCCTTTCTCTCTATCTTACACTCACTCTCTTGCTTTCCCATATTGTTCATCTCCCTTTTTTGTCCCTGTTCTGGCCCTCATTCAGAGTTCTTTATTTTTCTATTATTCTCTTTTTCCTTCTCACCTGTGTCCTCTAGCCTCACTGCTAACCTTCCCCTATCCTTCTACCTATCTATCCCTCTCTCCTCAACTCCTTCTAAGTCCCCATCCCAAAGGGTAAAGTTGTTATATTGAAGGGTTTATTCACCATATGTTGGGTTGGTCCTCAATTTTGATTTAATTCACACAGTTAAATGTGATAGATTAATAACTACCACAAAATGTCATTTTCAAAGATGTACTTGATGCAATGGTGTTGCTGATTGTATCACTTGGGCTAAGGTGTTGTTATTGATCTAGTCAATGAACCTTCCTAGTATAAGGAAAATGAGATAGCCTTAGAGTCATTAGAGACTCAAAACTTAAAGACCAGCTATATCTGGAAGACATCTCTGAGAAGCAATCATTCCATAAGGATTCTAATTACAAGCAACAAAGATACTTACAATAAGAAATTTCAAAGTGTCAACCCAGGAGTTAAACCAAGGGCAGTACCAAAAACAAAAACGAGAAGACATTTAAGCAAGGCACAAACTCAGACTTCCACCCCACCAAGGGTAAACCCCAGGGGAAATGAGGTGGAAAAGTCCAATAACCAATCAACTGGACACCCTGAATTGATAGCACAAGAAGTAACACAACAGATGAATGAGGCTCTAGAAAAATTCAAAACAGAAATAATCTCCCAGATATCTACAGAGATGGTGAGCAGAGTGAAATACATGATTAGAGAATCTAGAACAGAAACGGATAAAAAAATAGATGAGCCCAGAAACATGCTGGAAGCCATGAATTCCAAGCATAAGAAAGAAATGGAAACCATGATCACTCAACCTAAGAAAGAAATGGAATCCATGAAACAGATTCAAACAGATATTCAGGAGAGTATGTTAATGAACTAAAGAGGAAATTCATCCTAGAAAGGCAAAGGAACTTTTGTCTTGTAAGAATTAGAACCGAGGGGCTCCATAATCATCTGGTTAGAAAAGTACATGATAGGAACTCCAGGGGTCTTCTGTATTCTCTGCTTAAGGTCCCAGTCAACTGTGGCCACAATGTAACACTTGTGATGAGTTACTCTCTGCACTAAGCAGTCATCTGCATAGGTTCCTTTATGTGTGCAAGGTAATCATTCAAATCGTGGATCCTTGGCAATCCTTAGAGCCACTTGATACTTCTGTCCCAATTTCTCAATTTCAGCCATTACACAATCAGTTATACAAGGGATACACTTGGCATACAGACAGTCCATTGTACTGAGTCCAATTTGGCTTTGATGGAAAACTTGATAAAGTTTGTATCAACAGGATATGATAAAGTGGGCCCAGCTGTGTATTATATTGGAAGAATAAGCAGGAGAGATGTTGGCAGACTTCTCTTTCTTTTAGAGCCCTGGGATCTTTCTTCTCTTATTTCTTTTTAGGTCTTAATCTATCCTTTTCTTTGAGTCTCTCATCTCTGAGACTAAGCATTCACTTCATGGTCGCATACTTCCTTATTTTCTTTTGTTTCCCCATGTTCATGCCAAACTCTGTAAGTCCTTTATATATTCTAGATAGTAGACCTTTCAGGAACACCTAGTGAAAATTTTTTCCCACATTGTGGGTTGTCTCTTCACACTGTTGCTGTTGCTGCCTTGCTGTGCAGAAGCTTTTTAATAAGATGAGGTCCCAATTGTTGATTGTCTGTGATAGTTCACGTGCAACTGAGGTTTTGTTCATGAAATATTTTCCTACATCAGTATCTTCAAGAGTTCTACCTAACCTCTCTTTGAAATGGATCAAAGATCTCAATATTGAAACAGAAACACTAAACTTTGATCTATTTTGATTTTAGTTTAGTGTGTGGTGAGAGATATAGATCTAGTTTTAATCTTTGGCAAGTTGAAACCCAATTTTTCCAGCACCATTTATTAAATAGGCTATCTTTCCTCCAGTGAAGGTGGTTGGCTCCTTTTTCAAAGATGAGGTGGCTGAGTGTGTCTGGAGTTGTTTCTGCATTTTCTAATCTGTTCCACTGATCCTCAGGTCTGTTTCTTTGCCAGTACCTTGCTGTTTTTATCACAGTAGCTTTGTAGTATAGTTTCAAGTTGGGGATTGTGATACTCCCTGCCATGTCTCTGTTGCCTAGAATTGCTTTTGCTATCCTAGGTCTCTTCTGGTTCCAAATGAATTTTTGGATTGTTTTCTCAAGTTCTGTGAAGTATGCTGTTGGAATTTCAATTGGGATTGCACTGAATCTATCTAGCAGTTTTGGAAGTATGGCTATTTTCACTATATTGGTTCTTCCTACCAGGAACAAGGGATGTCTTTCTATTTTCTTATATCCTTTTCAATCTCTTTTTTCAGAGTGCTGTAGTTTTCAGAGTAGAGATCTTTAATTTATTTCATTAGATTGATTCCTAGGTTTTTTTAAATTTTGGATGGTATTGTGAAAGGAGCTTGTTCTCTAGTTCCTCTCAGTGAGTGTTTTGTTTGTGTAGAGGAAAGGTATTGATTTTTGTGTGTTGACCTTGTATCCAGCTACTCTATTGAATTTAGTTATTAAGTCTAGAAACTTTTGGTGGAGTTCTTGGGATCATGTATATAGAGTATCATGTCATCTGCTGATAGGAATGATGAGAATGAACATCCTTGCCTTGTTCCTGATTTTAGAAAAAAATACTGTTTTTTCCCATTTAGAATGATGTTGGCTGTAGGTTTGCCATATATGGTCTTTACTACATTGAAATATGATCCTTTAATACCTAGTTTCTTTCGAGTTTTTATTATAAAGACTTGCTCAATTTAGTCAAAGGCCTTTTCTGAATCTATTGAGATGATTATGTGATTTTATTCTCAATTTTATTTATGTAGTGTGTTGCATGTATTGATTTGTATATGTTGAACCATCCTTGCACCCCCTAGAATGAAACCAATTTGATCATGGTGTATGATCTTTTTAATGTGTTGTTTAATTCAGTTTGAAAATATTTTATTAGGGACTTTTATATCTGTGTTCACCAAAGATATTGCTCTACAGTTGTTGTGGTGGTGATGGTGGTAGTAGTGGTGGTGATGGTTGTATCTTTGACTGGTTTGGGTATCAGTGATGCTGTCTTCACAGAAAGAAAAGTGAATTTTTCAGTCCCCATGTGTTTATTGGTTTTACATTTTCTATAATTTCTTCCACAGTTGATTTCTAGTTTCATTCCGTCATGATCTGATAATGCAAGAAATATCTTTTTATTTGTTAATACTTGCTTTATGGCCTACAATATCATCTAATTTGGAGAATATCCCATGAGCTTCTGAGAATGTGTATTCTGTAGCCTTTGGATGGAATCTTCTGTAAACATCTGTTCAGTACATTTGATCTGTGGTGTGGGTTAGCTCTGATGCTTTTTTGTTGACTTTTTCTGTTGGAATGACCTATTTGTCAAACTGGAGTACTAGTCATTAATCATTATTTTTTTTCCTTAAGTTCTTTTATTGGTACATTTTAGGTATACAATTTGTTTACATTTAACATTGTGTGTTTGTACCTGTACATGATGTATCTTGCTTCTTATTTTTCCCCATTACATTAATCATTATTGTACTGGGACTCATGTCCCTCTTTGTCTAGTACTACTTGTTTTATGAAACTACATACACTGATGGTCAGTACATATTGACAATTGTTATTTCTTCTTGGTGGATTGTTCTCTTTACCAATACATAGTGGTCTCTTTGTGTCATCTGACTAATTTTGTCTTGAAATCTGCTTTGTCATATGATTATAGCTACTACTGCTGGCTTTTGGATTCTGTTAGTATAGAATATTGTTTTCCATTCTTTCACTTTCAGGCTATGTATCTGTGTATGTCCTTGCTAGCAAGGTGTGTTTTGTGTAGGTAGCAGAGAGTTGAGTTATGTTTTTTACTCCAATGTACCAGTTGAGGTTTTTTAATTAGAGAATTAAGACTATTTACAGGCAGAATTATTACAAAAAGTCATACACTAATTTTGTCATTTTGTTGTTTGGCTAATAATGTTTGGTTCTTTCCTAATTCTCAATATTTTGTCTAATCTTCCCCCTCTATATGAAGGATTCCTTTAAGTATCCTCTGCAATGTTGGCTTAGTGGTCAAGAATTTCTTTAATGTATGCTTATCTTGGGAATTATTTCTTCTTCAATTTTGAAGACCAGTTTTGCTGGATATAATAATTTAGGTTGGTGATTATTTTCTGTCTGGGCTTGAAATGCATTGGTCTATGCCCTCCTGGTCTCTAGGGTACCTGCAGATACTTACACAGTTATTCTGATAGGTTTGTCTCTATAGGTGATTTGACATTTCTTTCTTGTCCCTTTCAATATTCTTTCCTTGTTCTGTACTCTTGACATTGTAATCACAATGTGATATGAAGAGATTGTTTTCTGGTCATACCACTTTGGTGTTCTAAATTCTTCCAGTACCTAGATGTCTATATGTTTCCCAAGATTCGTGTTTTCTGCTATTATTTCATTGAATAGATTTTTCTATGCCATTAGTCTGAAACTGGGTACCATCTTTTATACTAAAATTTGGAGTTTGGTCTTTTAACTGTATCCTGGAGTTCTTAGCTGCTTTCCTCATGATTTGGTGTTTTTTCTTTTATTAAATTCTGTGGGTACTAATTCTTTACCTTATCTTCATGACCTGAAATTCTATCTTTTGCTTGATCCTGTCTATTTTTGAAGCTTTCCATTAAGCTTTTAGTTTGACTTATTGTGCTTTTTAATTACAAGTTTTCTCTTTGGTTCTTCTTAAGAATTGCTATCTTATAGGGTTTGAGGATTTAGCTCAGTGGTTCTGCTACCTGCCTCACAAAATCAAGGTCCCAAGTTCAATCCCCGGTACAAAAAAAAAAAGCCTTGTAAGTTCAGGGTCCCGAGTTTGATCCCCAGTACCAAAAAAAGAATTGCTGTCTCTTTGTTAAATTGCTCCTTCATATCTTGCATTGTCTTTCTGAATTCATTGAGCTGTTTATATGTTTCCTCTTTGAACTAATTAATCATTTCAAAAATCAGCCTTTTGAATTCTTTGGTATTTCATTCACTTTAATATCTTTGCTTTCAGTTACCGACAAATTATGGAGTTTTGGAAGAGTCATGTTGCCTTGTTTTTTCATACTTCTTGTATTTCTATGTTGAGATTTGTGCATCTGTGTAGATATTTTTTCCATTTTTATGTGAGGGTTTTCTTAGTATCCAGTCTTCTTTTGAGGGCTTGAACTCCAACACCACTCAAAGAGTAGACAGCAAACTGCAATAACAACAATAATACAAAGAGAAGCCATATACTGACATACAATAAAGACCAATTAGCAACAAATATAGTACCACTGATAATAGAAAAGAAAGCAGGAATAATAACGTAGAATAAACTAAAATACTAAAAATTAGTAAAAATTAAGAATAATAATAATGAAGTAATAATAAAAATGGCAATGGTGGTGAAAGAAAAAAATGAAAAAAGTAATTTTTTTAAACAAGAAGGAAAAGAAAGGTGGGAAATAAGGGAAGGAAAGCAACATTAAAAACCAAATAAAGAATTTTTAAATTAAATTAGATTAAAGTAACAAAAACAATAAAAATATGAAAACAAAAAATATAAAAAGAAAAGGAAAAATTAGTCCAAAAATTTCTTCTGGACCCTCTCATTACTGTTTCTTGTGGCCATCTCCCACCCAGTCACTGCAATAGTGTCCCCAGGGATGCTGAAGTATGGTAATTCTGTGACTTCTGATTCCTAAAGCAGCTTAGTCTTAAACAATAAACTCTTCTCAAAATAGCTCCTACATCCCTAGGTGTGGCATAAACTGCATTGGATTTCTTCTCCAAAGCTAGCCTTCCATGTGGAGGAGACAATTTTAGAGTAAAAACCCACACTAAATTTGCAGTTTACAATAATAGTGAGTTTCTTCTGCAGTGAACATTGTTGGTCCATTATTTAGTACTGGGGCTGCCAGCTCTCTCTGGACTTACCTTTTGCTGTGGAGTCAGATTCCCTTCTGGCCAGTTTCATTCCTTTCTACATATTGTCTTCTGTTTCTCTGTGATTTTTAACTTTCCTGGTGACTCTTTCTTGATTCCTGTACTCTTCTTCTTTTTCTCCTTACAAAGTATTTGTTGTCTAGCTGTTGTTTCTTGCTTCTATATGAATATTTCTTATCATTTACTATTTTAAACATTTTGAAAAAGAATATACATAACTGAGCTACAAATGTGTTCTTAACAAAGAGCTATGGAAAGGATATGCCTTCTCAAAGTAAGCATTTTAAGATTACTAGTGGCAGAAGAATGCTGAGGAAGAGGGAACATGGACCTATAATGTAGTTTCCAAGTATTTTTAATGTGGAAAGTGAATAAGTTCCAAAGAAATACCTAAAATTTCTTTCACCCTTAATCACCTTTCTATTGTGGAGAACAGATTTTCACAAAATTTACATTGCACAAAATAACAGATAAATAGTGCTACATCCATGAATTCCTGGAAAGCTTGGCAGCATTTTTCAGTTATGGATACTCAGTGGATACTAGTGCACAGGGTTTGGAACACCATGGCTGTTCCATAAATATCTGTTGAATAAATAAGTAAACAAGTTTACTTAGTAGATCTTAAAGAGAAAAATGTTCTCTTTCATTTTTTTCAGCTTTTCTTGGATCCCTATGCTTACAGTGAAAGGGCAGATCCTTTGAGGATATAGAAATTAAAATGAAGACTACCTTCAAAACTTCATTTTTGATGGTCATAATCTCTAAACAAAATGAAAATTTAGAGAAGCAAAGTACAGTTCTTCTACAAAGAAAAGGAGGACAACAGTTAAGAGTTCACATAGCTCTTGTGAGCCTGTCAACCTCTTCAGAAAACCAGTTCATTGTTCTAGAGCTCTGAGAGTAAAATGAAAAAGTTCCCAGTAAGATGAAATCAACAGAATTGAAACATATTACATAGAAGTTCCATATTGAGCTGTGGAATGATGGACTATAAAAATACCAGAAAAAGAAAAGATAAAAATAACGTACAATAAAAGATGAAGGGGAAAGCTATCATGACAATACAGAAGAAACAGCATTCACAGAGAGCTCCATGGTATGCACCAAGGTCAATTAATGTGGCTAAATGAAATAGTAAAGCTACCAACCCTGAAATACATGGTGAATGAGACAGCAATAAGGTGAAATACACAAAATGAGAAAGCTATAATAAGAAGTGAATCCACACATAAACTCAGGTCCTCATAGTGAAGCCATGTGGCTTCCCTACCAGGGCATAGACAAAAATTTGTCATAACAATAACAAGTGGAATTCCAAATCACTGGTGCAAATCTCAGCCCAAGTTGAAACATTTAGTCACCCTGAGAATGCACAAAACTTTCAGAGAAAGAAGTCATGGAGCATTTCACACAACAGCAGGATACACATTCTTCTCAGCAGCCCACAGAACTTTTCCAAAATAGACCACATCTTAGGTCATTAAAATGATGAAATAAATACAAAAGAATTGAAATTATCTCTTGCATCATATTAGATCATAATGGAATGAAACTAAAACAATACATTAAAAACACCAAAAACCACACAAACACATGGAGATTAAATAATACATTTTGAATAATTAGCAGGTCACAGAAGAAATTAGAAAAGAAATTTTTAAATTCCTAGAATTAAATGTCATTGTAAAAACAATGTATCAGAACATATGTAAAACAATGAAAACAGTTTCAAGAAAAAAGTTTTTAGCTATGAGCACTTACAATAGAAAAAAAAGCAATTCCAAATAAATAACCTAATGATGTATCTCAAGGTTGTAGAAAAACAAGAGCAATCCAAACACAAAACTTGTAGAAGTAAGGAAGTTAAAGATCAGAGATCAAATCAATTAAATTCAGCCTGAAAAATACAAAGGGTCAATGAATCAAAGAGTTACTTAATTGAAAGGATAAATAAGATCAATAAACACACAGTTACCAAAAGAAGGAAAGGCCCATATCAATGCAATCAAAATTTTAAGAAAAAGAAAGTTACAATAGACATCACTGATGTCCAGAGGATTATAAAAAAAAACTACTTTGAAATCTTATATTCTAATAAATTGTAGAATATGTAAGAAATGGATACATTTCTAGACATCTATGACTTACCAAAATTTAACCAATAAGATACAAATACCCTGAGTAGATCAGTAATAGGCAGTGAAACTGATGGATAATAAAAACTCTATAAAAGCAAAACCCAGTAGATTTACTGCTGAATTTTACTGCAGCTTCAGAGAAGAATTAATACCAATCCTTCTCATACTCTTTCATAAAATTGAAAAGGAAAGAAGACTCCTGAACTCATTGCATGAAGCTATCATTACCGTGATACCAAAACTGAAAAAGTGTAGCATCAGGCAGGTGGTTTTGGGGGGGTCAGAGGTCTTCAACAACCTCCTGTCTCCTATCTTGGTATCTCTGGGTCCCTCACCTTCACTTCAAGGAAGAATGGGGAAGTGAGGCAAGACTGGCTCAGAGCCAAAGGCCTCCCAGCAGAGAATGAGGAATTCAGGTTCTACACAGAAAAAGAAAGTTAGAAGTAAAAGTAATGTGAGGCAAAAGTTTATTTATGAGGTTGTGAATGCAAGAAAAAGCTGCCAAGCAACAAACATTTGACCAAAACTCCCAAGGGTCAGAGGACCTTTGTACTCATACTTATAGGGCTAAGCTAGTTTCTAAAAATAACTTTCACTGATTGATATAATCTAAGCCAGTCAGGGTCTTAACTTTTGTTTCTGAGTTGAGAAAGAGCATATAGTGAGTACAAGTAATGTTTCACAAAAGCTAGCTTCCACAAGTACATATCATACTATAAACTTGTGGTAAATGCACAATCATCAGCCACCCAGGTTATGTCCTATATCATTCTTATATACACCTTCATCTAACTGTTCCTACACAAGAACTCAAAAAAGGAAAACTACAAGCCAATATCCGTGATTAATATAAATGCAAAAATTCTCAATAAGATACTGGCACACAGAATGCAAAAAATCATTTTAAAAAATCATACACCATGATCATGTCAGCTTCATCTCAGGGATGTAAGGATGCTATTACATACATAAACCAATAAATGTAATACACCACATAAGTAGAATTAAAAATAAAAATAACAACCATCTAAATAAATACAGAAACCACCCCCACCCCAGGCCTTGAAGGAAGAAGTGGAGCTATGAGAAGCTGAGCTGTGCAGGTAGCCCATCATTAGCACCCCCACCCCGGGCCTCTGAGCAGAGCTATGTGGGTGTCTGCAGCACTAACCCAGCACCCACACACACACAGCTCTGGGCTGCGCCGGTACATAGATCCATACCATAGAGACACAGGGAGTCATAAAGGCCATTGTTTTGAGATCTAGAAGATAGAGCACAAGTGAACAACAGAAAGAGGGCTCCTTGATGAAAATTGAAGCCCACTGGAAAAGTGAAGAGAAGCCCTCCAATAAAGGCACACCAGACCACCATAGCTGGTAAGTTGGAGGGATCATCACTTCCCATCAGAACCTGGACTATCTTCAGGGGAAGGGCAGCTGGAACCTGGAGTAGAACCTTGCAGATTTCAACCCTAAATTGGGCCTTGCAGCCAGAAATCAGCCTGATCTCAGGGGTCTGCTGCTAATTTCCTGAGACTAATTGAATTAGATCTGCACACTGCTGCCCACATTGTCTATTTTGACAGCAGAGTCATACTCTGAAGGTCTTTCATTTTATATTTTTTATTGTCAAAATTATTTTTTCTCTTATTTTTAATTTTTCTCTACTCTTTTCAATTTTTTTCTTTCTTCTTTTTCTTTTTCTTCTCTCTCTCTTGCTCTCTCCCCCCCCCATTGTACTTCATCTCCCTTTCTATTCCTGTTCCTGCCATAATTTGATTTCTTCTTTCTTTTTCTTTTCTTCTCTCTTTTTCCTTCCCTCAATTGTCATTAGTTTCAAAGGAAAATGAATACAGTTTCTAGCATCCCTATTACTGTTTGTTCTGTTCTTGTCTTTGTTCTTTCATTCTACCTTTTCCTCTTGTCTTCAACAGCTCCCTAGAGTTATTTGCATGAACTTTCTGTGTCCTCTGACCTCACTTCTAACCTTACCCTATCCTTCTACCTATCTATCCCTCCTTCCCCAACTCCTTCTAAATCCCCATCCTGAAGAGTAAAGTTGCTATATTGAAGAATTTATTCACTATACATATGTTGGGCTGGTCCTTGAGTTTGATTGAATTCACATGGATAAAGGTGATAGATTAATAACTACCACAAATATTCATCTTCTAAGCTGTGCTTGAAGCTATTGTGATACTGATTGTATCACTTGGGCTAAGGTGTTGTGATGGATCTAATCAGTTGTTCTTCCTGGTGTAATGAAAATGAGATTGCCTCAGAGTCATTAGAGACTCAAAACCTAAAGACCAGCTATATCTGGGAGATGCCTTTGGGAAGCAATACATTCCACAAGGGTTCTAAATGCAAGCAACAAAGATACTTACATTAAACAATATCAAAGTGTCAACCCCGGAATTAAACCAAGGACAGCACCAAAAACAAAAATAGAAATGAGAAGACATTTCAGCAAGGCACAAGCCCAGATTGACAGCTCACCAAAGGCAAATTCTGGGGGAAACAAGGTGGAAAAGTCTGATAATCAACCACCTGGACACTCTAAACTGATAACACAGGAAGTAACAAAACAGATGAATGAGGCTCTAGAAAATTCAAACAGAAATAATTTCCCAGATAACTACAGAGATGATAAGCAGAATGCAAGACATGATTAGAGACTCTAGAACAGAAACAGATAAAAAAAATAGATCAGTTCAGGACCAAGATGGAAGCCATGAATGCCCAGAAAAGGAAAGAAATGGAAACCATGAATGCCCAACATAGGAAAGAAATGGATTCCATGAAACAGATTCAAACAGATATTAAGGAGATTAAAAATTCTATTAAAAGTATACACAGCAGAGAATCACTGCAGCACCAAAGAAATGAGGGTGTTGGACCACCATACCACCACCATCAGTGCCAAGGAGCAAAAAGCCCCCAGCACAGAGAAGGTGAGACTTTTGGGTCACTGTCCACCACCCCCAGTGTGAAGCAGAGCACCCTCTCAACACTGAGGATCTGACCCTTTCAGGCCACCATAATACCACACAGAGCACCAAGGAACAGAGCCCCCCAAAGAAGAGGAGCTCAGCCTTTTGAGCCACTGTACCACTCTGATACTCAAGCACCTGCACTCCCTGGAATGGCAATGAAAGGGGACATGGAGAAAATGAAATCAGAACTAATTTCTCATAAAACAGTAGAGATTGTGCCCATACTGCAAGACATGATTAATAAATCTAGACAGGACACACATTAAAAAATAGAGAAGTTGAGAAACATGATAGAATCCCAACGTAGAAAACAAATGGAATCCATAAAACAGGTGCAAACAGATTTCCAGGAGATTAAAACCTCCATTGAAAGTTTACACAGCAGAATGAGTGGAAGTGAGGACAGAATTTCAGATATAGAAGATAAGACTGCAATTAGCAACCAGGAAAAGAAAAAATTTTTAAAATTGTAAGGGACTATGAAAATCAATCCAGTAGCTGCTAGACAGTGCAAAGAAGAATAACATAAAACAGATTGGAGTCAATGAAGAAATAGGACAGAGTGCAGACAATATTAAAAAACTGTTCACAGAAGTGATGGCAGAAAACTTCCCAACCAGGGGAAAAGAACTTGACATACAGATAAGTGAGACATATTGGACTCCAGCTAGCCTTAATGAAAAAAATAATCTACACATAGGCATACAATAGTTAAGATTCCAGAAATCCAACAGAAGAACAAAATTCTACAAGCAGTGAGAGAAAAGAAACAAATCACATACAAAGGAAAGCCCATCAGAATCACAGCAGACTTCTCAATGCAAACCCTCAAGGCAAGAAGAGCTTGGAATGATATATCTCAAGCCCTAAAGGAAAACAGCCTCCAACCCAGATTGATGTACCCTGCAAAACTATCTTTCAAAATTGATGGAGAAATAAGACACTTTCATGATAAAGAGCACCTCAGGAACTTCATGAATACCAAACTATCACTCCAAAAATTTTAGACAATACCCTAGGAAAAGGCAATGAGGATCACAATCCCAGGAAACCCAGCAGAATGAACCCATTGGGCATGACAAATTAAACACAAAGGGGGAGAATCCAACAAAAAGAAAAAGTCATGACAAGCCTTTTAAAACTTTTAACTTCATCTCCCTAATGAGTGTATAATTCAATCTTGTTATTGTACTGATTAGTATTTTTCTGATTCTACAGTTGCACACCATTCCTTGTGCTATACTGGCTATTTATCATCTTCTTATGTCACATTTTAATTGAGTTGTCTATTAATGAGCTGTAAGAGTTCTTTGTATATTCTGGTCATAGGTTATATGTATTGTAAATACAGTCAGTTTAAAGACTAATTTTCATTTTAATGATATCATTTAAAGTTCTAAATATTAATGAAATCTCATTTATCAATTTTTTTCTTTTACACATCATATTTTTTGTATCCTAGGTAGTTCTTGCCTACCCTGAATTCATAAATATTTTCCTTATAATTTCTTCTTAAAGTTTCATACTTTTAGGCTTTCTTATTTAGGTTCATAGATCCCTTCAAGTTATTTTCATGTATGGAAAAAAGGGGTGAGGTTAATTTTTTATATATGGATACCAGGTGTTCTAGTGCCATTTGCTGAAAACACTATCTCTTCCTCAGCTCTTGAATTGAGTTTATATTCTATAAAATGCTAATGTTAAATAATCTTTCAAAACACAGTGAACCATATATGTGTGGTTCTATTTCTAGATTCTCTGTTTTATTCCAATGATCTATATGTCTTTCCTTACACCAACTCTGCCTTGATTACTGTAGCTTTAGAAGAAGTCTTAAAATTAGGTACTAAATGTCTTCCAACACTGTTTTTGCTTTTGTTTTTGTTTTTAACTTTTCTAGGTCCTTTGTACTCCTACATAACTTTTACATTTCAATATCCAATTCTTCATTTATAGCAAGTATACACAGACCTGAATTTTTATATATACCTTGTGTTTTCTAATCCTGCTAAATTCAAATACAAGTTCTAGGGGCTCCTAGAGATTTCTTAGTATTTTCTCTGTAGATGATCGTTTCATCTACATATAAAGATTTTGCTTCTGCCATGCCAATCCTATCCTAGTTGTGTCATTTTACTGCCAGACTATTTTGGTGGGGACTAGGTTTCAAAGTTTAATGGACAGACAAAGTGTAAGCATATCTGCCCTTGTTCCCCACCTTAAGGAGAAAGCATTGTATCTTCTCCATTCATATAAGGCATTCTCGCTGGAAGTATGGAGTACATGTCTTTAATCTGTTGAGAAGTTTCTGTTCTACTTCTAGTCTCCTGATAGCTTTCACCATGAACAGCTGTGGAATTTAGTCCAATACTCTTTCTCCAACTAGTGACAGGATCATATGGCCTTTTCCTTTCCTCTGTTAAAATGATGACTTTTGGGGGTGGATCTTCAATGCTGAACCAACACTGCCATTCCTATAACAAAACCACTTTCTACATCCTGCCAGATCTGACTTCTAATGGTTTGTTTTGTTAAATGAACTTCTATCTATGTCCATACATTTTTCTTCTATTATCTTTATCCAGTTTTAGGATTAGCACAATGTTGAGTTCCTAAAATGAGGTGAGAAGTGTTCCTTCTTTTTTCTGATTTAATTGTTTAATATAATTTATCAGTTAAAATGTATATGAGCCTGTTGTTTTCATATAGGTAGGTTTTCAAGCTAGGAATATACTTTCTTTAATAGGTGCTATTCAAATTTTATATTTCCTCCAGATTTAGTTTCATTAATTTGTCTTCCAAGGTACTTCTTAGTTGTCAAATTTATTTCAAAAAAGATTTTTGTAATATGCTTTCTATATCTTTTTAAATTCTATAAAATCTATGGTAATGTCTCCTAGATCTTGATATTGTAATTTAAAAAATGTATAACTGATATTGTGTAACAGGAAGCAAAGGTCTAAAAGAGCAGGGGAATTGGGAGGGGTAGGGGAAGGGAAAAAAGGAAAGGAAAAAATATGAGAAGAGGAACAAAATGGAAACAAGGTCCTTGCAAATAGGGAAGGTTGGAGGGGGTGAAGGGAGGACAAGGGAAGGGGAAAAAAATAAGAACCAAGAAACTCATGTAATGGTACAAGACCCCAATGATGAATGTAACTGTATTTTATACCTAAAATGTACCATTAAAGTTAATGGGGGAAAAAAAATGTAAAAAAAAAAAAAAGGAATCAGTATAGTGAAAATGACCATACTTCCAAAACTGCTATACAGATTCAATGCAATCCAAATTGAAATCCCAATAGTATATTTCACAGTACTAAAGAAAATAATCCAAAAATTCATTTGGAACCAGAAGAGACCTAGAATAGCAAATGCAATTCAAGGCAACAGACATGGCTGGGGGTATCATAATCCCCAATTTGAAACTATACTACAAATCTACTGTGATATAAACAGCATGGTACTGGCAAAGAAACAGACCCAAGGATCAGTGGAATAGATTAAAAGATACAGAAAGAACTCCAGACATACTCAGCTACCTCATCTTTTACAAAGGAGCCAACCACCCTCACTGGAGGAAAGATAGCCTTTTTAATAAATAGTGTTGGAAAAACTGGATTTCAACTTCCCAAATATTAAAACTAGACCTGTATCTCTCACCATGCACTAAATTAAAATCAAAATGGATTAAAGATCTAAATATTAAAACAGAAACACTAAATTTGCTGGAAGATAAGTTAGGTAGAACTCTCAAAGACATTGGCATAGGAAAAGACTTGATGAACAAGCATAGGAACTAGCACAAAGACTCAACAACTGGGATCTCATCTTATTAAAAAAGCTTCTGCACTGCAAGAGAAACCACCAAGAGAGTGAACAGACAATATACAATGTGGAAAAAAAAATTTTACCAGCTGTTCCTCAGACAAATGTCTACTATCTAGAACATATAAAGAGCTCAAAAAAAAAATCAGACACCCCAAATATAAAGCCCCAATTCAAAACTGGGCATCTGAAACAAACAGACATTTCTCAGACAAAGAAGTAAAAGCAGCAAATAAACACATGAAAAGATGTTCAACATCACTGGTCATTTGAGAAATGCAGATGAAAACAATGCTGAGATTCCAACTCACCCCAGAAAGAATGGCTGCTATCAAGAAATCAACCAATAACAAATGCTGCCAGGGTTGTTGGGAGAAAGGAACCCTTCTTTATTGTTGGTGGACATGCAGACTGATTCATCCACTGTGGAAATCAATATGGAGTTACCTCAAACATCTAGGATTAGAAGTCCCATTTGACCCTCTATTCCTCTGCTGGGTATCTTCCCAAAAGAATTTTAAAAATCATACTATAGTGTTACATCCTCACCCATGTTTATTAGAACCACAGTTTTTAATAGCTAAAATTTGGAAATAGCCCAATTGTCCATCAACTGGAGACTGGATAAATAAGTTGTTGCTTTTTTTATAAAATGGAGTACTACTCAGCCATAAAGAATGAGAAACTAGAGACATTTATAGCCAAGTGGATGCACATTGAGGCCATACTCTTAAGTGAAATAAATAGGACACATGTATGTAAATGCCAAATAGTTTATCTGGTGTGAAAAACTAAAAGTGTAAATAGGGATCAAAATGTATAATTAATATGTGAAATAGGAAGAAAAGGTCTAAAGGAGTAGGGGAAGTGGGAGGAGTAGGGGATAGGAAAGAAGGGAAAGGAAAAATATGGGAAAAGGAAAAATATGAGAAAAGGAAAAAATGGAAGCAAAGTAAATAGGGAAGGGTGGAGAGGTTGAAGGGAAGGCAGGGAAATGGGGAAAAAATAAAAACCAAGATACATCATGTAATGTTACACGATCCCAATGATGAATGTAACTGTATTGTATACCTAAAATGTACCAATAAACTTAATAGGAAAAAAAGAATATAGTCAGGGAAAGAAGAAGGAAATGGGAAAAGACAGAGAAAAGCAAGAGGAAAGAAGGAAAAGGGAAGAGAGAGGGTTGAGAGGGCAAATCAGACACAAATATGCCTAGTACAGTTAGGATAAAGTAGTTAGACTGTGAGAATGTGAAAAGTAAATGATTGCTGAACTTTCTACTAGATTTTTTTTCAACACCTGCTCTGAGGGTGGGAAATTGTAAAGTTTTCTGTCTGTTCTTGAATCACTTAGCAGAAAATATTAGTCAGTTTTCTCATTACCAAGGTGAAATACATGACACCTGCAACTAAAAGAAGAGGTTCATTTTGACTCACAGTGTCAGAGATTTCCGTCCATTGTCAGTTGGCTCCAAGGAGGAAACATCGTGGCAGAAAGAGACGGTGGAGAAAAGCTGTTTCAGTCATGCTATGTAAGAAGGAGATCATAGGAGGAAAGCCAGAGAAGAATCTGTATCTGTTAGGGATCAGATATAATTTCCCAAGGTCACATCCCTATGACCTACCCAGAAATACTCACAAGTGTGTTTTACAAATCTGCTAGACATCTTTCAAGCCAATCAAATTGACAGTCAAGATTAACTTTCATGGTGACATATAGGAAATAAGTAAAGCATTACATCATTGAAAAAAGTTAATAGGAAAAATATCAGAAACAAAAAGTTAGTAAAGAAAGTATTTCAGAAATCTAAAAAAATCTGAATCACACCAGTGATAATTTTTTCTTTTATGTATTCTGTGTTTTATATCCTTTTTTTTTTTGAGGTCAGATTTGGTTTAAAAATTGTAAAGGCATTTGCAGGTGTGATCCACAAGATGTTCAAAGTTTCCAAGTACAGAGATTTTGCCTTTGATTCTTAGAATTTGAGAAGAACCTGAAAATTAAATAACTTCTCAAAATAAAGAAAAATGAAATACTTGCCAGATCCTAATTCTCCATCAAATTTCATCACTACTTGACTTACCTGGCTTTCTCATCCCAGTAGATATTCATATTCTATCACATATCACATGTTGTGTAGATAAATATAAATTCTGTGCCATGTTTACCTGTGGACTTTTTTTGCCAAGTTTAGCCTGGCTGATACTAGAACTAGGGATCAAAAGAGTTAAAAATCACAAGTCCAGAATTTGTCTTGAAAGTCTCAGGAGGCAAAGAATAATATTGCAAGCACAATTAAGGAGTTCAAGTGTTTGTCTAAATCTGTGTGGTAAATAAGCATTAATAAGAGCATATAATAGAAGACAAAAGGAAAGTTTCTATACACTGATTCATCTTTTCTGTAGTATCATAGAAAAAGAAATAAATTAAATATTTTTTCAGAAATCAAATGCCACCAGCAAGAAGTTAAAGATAATTGAATAAAAGTTTGTCTTACCGCCGGGGATTTAGCTGAGTGATTCCGCTGCCTGCCTCGCAAGAGCAAGGTCTCAAGTTTGTCTTAGATATAGTTCTATTACCTTAGCTACATGAGTGTTACAAACGTATTTCATGAAATGTAAAGATTTTGACATAATACTAAATGATACCAGCACACATTAAAACCACCACATGTTAGCAAATCAGAAGTATTTAAAGTTGAACTTAAACCAGTATAATCAAGCAAGAAATAATGAAAAGCCATTGATCTGAACAAACTAATGATTTTCTAGATCAGAGCACAATTAATATTTAAGTGCAAGGAAAGTATTTCCAGGTCTTGCTGATCCTATAAAAATTTGTCGTCTGTGATATTGGATTTTGCATTTCACTCTAAAAGGTCAGAGAAATAGCAGGAAAATTACAGTTCCAGCTTGTCCATAAATCATTTTGTATTCATGAAGGTACTGCTTCTTTGCCAAGAGTACTGCCTAGAAACCAGACTGAAAATGTCTATGAATTGAGTAAGTTCCAGATGGGCAGTGAACTACACAGTGACCACACATTTCAAAACTTTCTAGATATATATGCGTGTGTGTGTGTGTGTGCATTTGCATAAACTGAGATTAAGATACTTCTTTTCAAAGTTCTGCATCCTTATGCATCTAGAACTACTTTTATCAGCCATAGATTGCTTTTTTAGTATTAAACTCTTAAAAAGTCATTACGTGCCATCAAATTAAGTTTCAATAGAGATAGAATGAAATCATGTACTACTTTTCCTGTTATCTGCTTTCTAAAAATTCCATGTAGTTCAATTACTCCCTGGCATTTTTCCTTATTTATATATAGTATATAAAACACACACACAGACACACCACAATTTCTGACCATTCCCTTACCCATATGTATACTTTATCACTAGCAATAATGGCACTTTCTTCATAATCTCAATGTCAAGATTCCCAATCTTTGATCATGACTTGGAGCTTTCCAGTTCAACTTCTCTGTCACTGAAATTCAAATAATCCCTATATCTCACAAAACTTCCAATCCATAATCACCACCATAGTTAAACACCCCCAGCTTCCTACTTCCTCCTCAGCAAAATTATACAAAATTTCACAATCAATTATAGCTATCATTACGTTGAATACACCTTCAAGGACCATATCCACCTCCTGCTTTGTCTTTCTCTGGAAAAACCATATACCAGTTAATCACATCTGCTTCCTTTCACCTGAGCTTAGTAGGTGGATCAAAATATAGAAAAATCTACACTTAGGTCAAATAGTCCTTCTTGTTTTGTATCCATGGCAATGAATCAATCCTTGAATGCTTTCTGAATGTTATATTTCCCTTAACTTTTTATAGTCTATTTTAAGAAGATGATTTCCAACCTTCTCCTCTCTATCATATCTCCAATCCTTCCTACTCATCTTCATTCTCAGTAGATAACATGGCTCCCTACTTTGTGCAAACAATGGAAAGAGACCTCTCACAGTCCTACTGATCCTTAACCAGCGTCTTTACTAACTGTGCTTAATTTCCCCTGAAATAAACTATACCCTCTCCTTTCTAAAGATAATTGAGTTGTGCACTTTAACCAATTTGAAAATATCACTCGGTTTATTCTTTCCTTTCTATTTCATAAGTTTTCTTTTACTACTGAATTATTTCTGTCAGCTTATATTCTATTAATGCTCTACCTTTAAAATCAAATCTCCGTGTTATTCCTTATTCTAGATAGCACCAAATTTCTTTACTTTCCTTCACACCAAACCTTAAAGGAGTCATCTTTGTACCAGGTCCCCAAATTCTCTCTTTAATTTATTTTATTTTTTTTCTTCAATTCTTTTATTGATACATTTTAGGTATACAATACATTTACATTTATCTTCGGGTGCTTGTACCTGTACATAATGTATCTTGGTTCTCATTTTGCCCCATTACTTGTGCTCCCTTCACCCCTAAACCCTTCCCTATTTACATACTGTGTTTCCATTTTTTTTCTTTTCTCATAATTTTTCCATTCCATTCTTTCCTTTCCCCTTTCCCTCCCACCACCCCTACCTCTTTGGAACTTTTCCTATTTCAAAGTATCAACTATTAGTTATTAATCCTTTTAGTCCTTATTTACACTCTCAGTTTCTCACACTAGAGAAACTATTCAGTATTTACACATGTATGTCTTATTTATTTCACTTAAGAGTATGGCCTCAATATGCATCCATTTAGCTATAAATGACTCTAGTTTCTCATTCTTTATGGCTGAGTAGTATTCCATTTTATAAAGAAAAACACATCTTCTTTATCCAGTTTCCAGTTGATAGGCACCTGGGCTGTTTCCAAGCTTTAGCTATTGCAAACTGTGCTGCAAAAAACATGGGTACACAAATATCTCTGTGGTATGATTCTTTTAATTCTTCTGGGAAAATACACAGCAGGGAAGTAGCTGGGTCAAATGGTACCTCTAGTCCTAGTTCTTTGAGGTATCACCATACAGACTTCCACAGGGGTTGCACCAGTCTGCACTCCCACCAACAATGGAGAAGGGTTCCTTTCTCTTCACAACCCCCCCAGCATTTGTTATTTGTTGATTTCTTGATAGCAGCCATTCTTTCTGGGGTGAGGTGGAATCTCAGTGTTGTTTTCATCTGCATCTCTCGAATGAGCAGTGATGTTGAACATTTTTTCATATGTTTATTTGCTGCTTTTACTTCTTTGTCTGAGAACTCTGTTCATTTCAGATGCCCATTTTTGAATTAGGTCTTTGAATTTGGGTGTTCTGATTTTTTTCAGTTCTTTATATATTCTAGAGAGTAGCCCTTTGTCTGAGTTACAGCTGCTAAAAATTTTTTCCCACACTGTAGGTTGTCTGTTAGCTCTGATGGTGGTTTCTTTTGCAGTCCAAAAGCTTTTCAGTAAGATGAAATCCCAGTTGTTGATTCTTTCTGCTAGTTCGCGTGCTACGAAGGTCTTGTTCATAAAGTCTTTTCCTATGGAAATATCTTCAAGAGTTCTACCTAACTTATCTTCCAGCAAGTTTAGTGTTTCTGTCTTAATATTTAGATCTTTAATCCACTTATATCTCAGTTTAGTGCATGATGATAGATATGGGTCTAGTTTTAATCTCTGATAGGTTGAAATACAGTTTTTCCAACACCATTTATTAAATAGGCTATCTTTCCTCCAATGAGGGTGGTTGGCTCCTTTGTCAACAATGAGGTGGCTGAGTATGTCTGAAGTTGTTTTTGCATCTTCTAATCTATTCCACTGATCCTTGGGTCTGTTTCTTTGCCAGTATCATGCTGTTTTTATCACAGTAGTGTTGTAGTATAGCTTCAAGTTGGGTATTGTGATACCCCCAGCCATGTCTCCGTTGCCCAGAATTGCTTTTGCTATTCTAGGTCTCTTCTGGTTCCAAAAGAATATTTGGATTGTTTCCTCTAGCTCTGTGAAGTATATTGTTGGAATTTCAATCGGTATTGCATTAAATCTATATAGCAGTTTTGGAAGTATGGCCATTTTCACTATATTGATTCTTCCTACCCAGGAACAAGGGATGTCTTTCCATTTTCTTATATCCTCCTCGATCTCTTTTTCAGGTTGCTATAGTTTTAATAATTAATAATAGTTTTAATAATGACAGTTTAACTTCTTCCTTTCCTATCTTTATTCCTTTTATTTCTTTCTCTTTTCTAATTGCTGTGGCTAATGTTTCCAGAACTATATTGAACAGGAGTGGTGATAGTGGGCAACCTTGCCTTGTTCCTGATTTTAGCATGAACGTTTTCAGCTTTTAACCATTTAGTATAACATTCGCTGTTGGTTTTTCATAGATAGCTTTAATCAGGTTGAGACAAAGACCTTCTATTCCAATTTTCTGTAGGGTTTTTATCATGAATGGGTGTTGGATTTTGTCGAATGCCTTTTCTGCATCTATTGAAATGATCATATGGTTTTTGTCCTTGACTCGGTTAATATAGTGTATTGCATTTATTGATTTATGAATGTTGAACCATCCTTGAGATAAATCCGACTTGGTCAGGGTGTATGATCTTCTTGATGACCCTCTGTATTCTGTTTGCCAGTATCTTGTTGAGGATTTTTGCATCTATGTTCATTAGTGAGATTGGCCTGTAGTTCACTTTTTGGGTTGGGTCTTTCCCTAGTTTTGAAATCAAAGTAACACTTGCTTCCACGAGTGAATTTTAAAGCCTTGCTTCCTGTTCAATTTCCTTGATGATTTTAAAGAGTAATGGCATTAGTTCTTCTTTAAATGTCTTGTAGAATTTAGCAATGAAGCCATCCAGACTTGGGCTTTTCTTTGTTGGTAAATTTTTTATTACATTTTCAATTTCAATCATTATAATTGGCATGCTTAGAATTTCTATATCTTCTTCATTTAACTTTGGCAATTCGTATGTATCTAGGAATCTGACCATTTCTTCTGTGTTTTCCATTTTATTAGAGTACAGGTTCTCGAAGTAGGTATTGATGATCCTCTGGATTTCTGCTGGTTCTGTTGTGACTTCCCCTTTTTTGTTCTTAATTGCATGGATTTGAGTCTTTTCTTTCCTTTTTTTCATAAGGTTGGCTAAAGGTTTATCGATTTTATTTATTTTTTCAAAAAACCAACTCTTTGATTCATTAATTTTTTGTATCATTCTCTTAGTCTCCATTGCATTGATTTCTGCTCTGATCTTTATAATTTCCTCTCTTGTGAGGGCTTTGGGTTTGTTATTCTCTTCTTTTTCTAGGAGTTTGAGGTTCTGCATTAGATTATTTATCTGAGTTCTCTCTGTTTTCCTAATATGGGCATTCACTCCTATGAATTTCCTGTGTAGAACTGCTTTCATTGTGTCCCATGGATTCCTAAATGTTGTACTGGCATCATCATTTACTTGTAGAAACTGTCTAATTTCTTCTTTAATTTCCTCTGTGACCCATTGGTTGTTCAGGAGGGTGTTATTCAATTTCCAGCTGTTTGTGGGAGTTTTGCAGTTTCTCATGTTATTGATCTCCAATTTTATTGCACTGTGGTCTGATAATATACAGGGGGTAATTTCAATTCTTTTACATTGACTTAGACATGTCCCGTGAGCTAGCATGTGGTCTATTTTGGAGAATGACCCATGTGCAGCTAAAAAGAATGTGTATTCTGATTTTGCCGGCTGGAACAATCCGTAAATATCTATTAAGTCCATTTGTTCAATAGCTTGGTTCAGTTCTAGAATTTCGTTGTTAATTTTCTGTCTAGATGATCTGTCTATTTGTGATAGTGGAGTATAGAGGTCTCCCACTACAACTGGATTAGTGCTCATTTGGTTTTTCATGTCCATTAATATTTGTTTTGTATAGTTGGGGGCATTCATATTTGGTGCATATATATTTAGGATTATCATCTCTTCCATTGGATTGTTCCCTTCACAAGGAAGTAATGACCATCTTTGTCTCTCTTAATTAGTTTTGATTTGAAATCTACTTTGTGTGCAAATAAGATTGCTACCCCTGCTTTTTTCTAGGTTCCTGTCACATAGAGAGCCATTTTCCATCCTTTTACTTTCAGTCTATGAATTTTTTTTTGAGTTAGGTGTGTTTCTTGTATACAGCATATTGCTAGATTTTTGCTTCTTAATCCATTCTGTCACTCTACTTCTTTTGACTGGTGAATTGAGGCCATTAACATTGATAGTTATAATTGAGAGATATTGACTCATCCTTGTCACGATGTTTTACTGTTTTTGGCTCTTAATTCTTTTTCCCCCTTTCCCTTTAGTTTCTTACCTTGTCTGGTGGCTTCCCTCTGTTGAGCTTCATGGAGTTGTGACCTTCGTTGTCTTTTTCTAGGATATTTCTTAGAATTGTTTGGAGTGCTGGTTTGGTGTTCATGAAATTTCTCAGGTGTTCTTTGTCATGGAAGTATCTAATTCCCCATCAATTTTGAAAGATAATTTTGCTGGATATAACAGTCTAGGTTGGACGTTATTTTCTTTTAGGGCTTGAAATACTTCACCCCAGTCTCTCCTTGACTTGAACATTTGTGTTGAGAAGTCTGCCATGATTCTGATGATCTTTCCTTTGTAGGTGATTTGTTTCTTTTATCTAACTCCCTATAGGATTTTGTTCTTCTGTTGGGTTTCTGGGATCCTGACTGTTATATGTCTAGGTGTAGATTTTTTTATCTTGGCTGGGTGGAGTTCTATATGCCTCACTTATCTGTATGTCCAATTCTCCTCCTCTGTCTGGGAAGTTTTCTATTACTTCTGTGAACAGTTTTTTTTATGTCAATTGTACTTTCTCCTGTTTTTTCTTGGACTCCTGTCAGTCTTATGTTATTCTTCTTTGCATCATCTAGCAGCTGTTGAATTGATTTCTCATGGTCCCTTATTATTTTTAAGAAATCTCTGTTTTCATAGTCCTTCACAGTAATCCTGTCTTCTATATCTGATATTCTATCTTCAGATTCTCTTAATCTGCTCTGCAGGCTTTCAATGGGGTTTTTAGTCTCCTGAATATCTGTTTGAATCTGTTTCATGGATTCCATTTCTTTCTTATGTCGGGCAATCATGGTTTCCATTTCTTTCTTATGCTGGGCATTCCTGGCTTCCAGCATGTTTCTGAGCTCATCTAATTTTTTATCAGTTTCTGTACTAGAGCCTCTAATCATGCCTTTTACTCTGCTCACCATCTCTGTAGTTATCTGGGAGATTATATCTCCTTTGAATTTTTCTAGAGCCTCATTCATCTGTTTTATTACTTCCTGTGCTATCAGTTCCAGGTGTCCAGATGGTTGATTATCAGACTTTTGCACCTCTTTTCCCCCATAAATTGCTTTTTGTGGGGTGGAAGTCTGGGTTTGTGACTTGCTTAAATGCCTTCTCGTTTTTGTTTTCGGTACTGTCCCTGGTTTAGTTCCTGGGTTGATATTATGAAGTTGTTTATTGTAAGTATTTTTGTTGGTATATTTAAAACCCTTATGGAATGATTGCTTCTCAGAGGTGTCTACCAGCTATAGCTGGTCTTTAGGTTTTGAGTCTCTAATGACTCTGAGGCTATCTCATTTTCTTTATACCAGGAAGGAAAACTGTTTACATCAATCACGTCACCTTAGCCCAAGTCATACAATCAGCAACACCATAGCATCAAATACCTCTCAAAGAATGACAATTTTTGGTAGTTATTAATCTATCACCTTTAAAAAATAAAGGGCCTCCTTCAAGGTGTGTCTCTGCTGTCACAAAAGACAATGTGGGCAGCAGTGTGCAGTTATAAGTAAATGAGTCTCAGTAAGCTAGTCCCAGACCCATGAGATTCAGGCAGATTTCTGGTTGCAAGTCCCAAGTTGAGCTCCCTGTCCTCTTGCAGGGTTGCACTCTGCAAGTTTCTACTGCAGGTTTCAGCTGCTTTTCCCCTGAAGAAAGTCCAGTTTTTGATGGGAGCTGATAATCCCTCCAACTTACCAATCGTGGTGGTCTGGTATGCCTCTGTTGCAGAGATTCCCTTCACTTTTCCAGTGGTCTTGTTTTCATCAGGGAGCCTGATGTTGTTCACTTTTGGAGCTCAGGACAATGGCTTTTGTCCCCCTGTGCTTCTGCAGTGTGTAACCAAGTAGTTGTACAGCCAAAAGGCCAGAGACCGGGGGGGGTAGAGTATTATTGGGGGTGCCCACAGGGCCCAGCCATCAGCTGGTGGGCCTGCCCAGTGGGGAAGGGGTCCTCCTCACCCTGTTCTGGTGGCTGGTGGAAAACTGGTGGAGCAAGCCGGAGCAAGCAGGTCCCAGTCCTCTTTAGTTTACTTTAAAATCCCAGGCCTCAGTCTATAGTTCCCCTCTCCTCCCCATCTCTATTTCTTTCTTTGATGATCTCATTAGACTTATGCTTATAAATCTCATCTACATCCAGATAATTCTCAAATGTATAACTCCAGTTCAGACATCTTCTTCCCAATTAGAGACTATTGTTTTCATTGCATATTCAATATACCTGTTATAGACTAAATGCCTACTTCCCCATTCAGATGACATCTTAACACTACTGTGGTTATATTTGGAGATATGGCCTCTAAGGAAATAATTAAGTTTAAATGAAGTCAATGAGGGTGGGCTCTGGTATGATAGGATTGATGTCCTTTTAAGAAGAGATACTAGACCTCTAGTTTGTACCATTTCACTCTCTGCATGGACCCAGAAAAAAAACATATAAAGATATTTAGTGAAATAAGTCAGATTCAAATTAACAAATGTCTTATGTTCTTCTCCTTAATATGTGAAATCTAAAAGGAAAGTGATAAAAGGAAAATATAATGGAAACTATAAAAGGAAGAGAATGAGGTATGGTGGAGGCCAATGTATAAGGACCGATGATAGGGGATAAAAATAATATATTATACACATTGAAAGCAAAAAAAAGTGAAATGAGGAGAACAAAGAAGGATGGGGGTAAAAATGACCACAGTATCCACTTTCCAGTTGATGGGCACTTGGGCTGTTTCCAAGCTTTAGCTATTACAAACTGTGTGGCTATAAACATGGGTGTACATGCTTTTTTATAAAATGGAGTACTACTCAGACATAATGAGAAACTAGAGACATTTATAGCTAAATGGGTGTATATTACACCCATACTTTTAAGTGAGATAAATAGAACACACATGTGTAAATACCAAATAGTTTCTCTAGTGTGAGAAACTGAAAGTGTAAGTAAGGATTGAAATGATTAAAATGAATAATTGATAATTTGAAATAGGAAGAAAAGGCCCAAAGGGGTAGGGGAAGTGGGAGGGGAAGGGGAAAGGAAAGAAGGGAAAGGAAAAATTATGAAAAATGGAAAAAATGGAAACAAAGTCTTTGTAAGTAGAGAAGAGTGGAGGGGGTGAAGGTAGGGCTGGGAATGGGGAAAAAATAAGAACCAAGATACATCATGTACAGGTACAAGCACCCAATGATAAATTTAAATGTATTGTATACCTAAAATGTACCAATAAAAGAATTTAAGCAAAAAAATTATCACAGTATCTTATGCATATGTACAGATCTGCCTAAAAATAAATAAAAACCATTATTCTGTATAACCAATATACACTAATAAAAATAGGCAAAACAAAAAAAGAAATAAAAAGGAAACATTAGTCTAGAGATCTCTAAAATTTACATCTCTAAAATTTAAAAATGAAAAAAAGAAAAGGCAGCCATCCAGAAGAAATGAAAAAAAGCCCTCACCAGAAATCAAATTTGTTACTCTCCATAACTTTGAAAAATGAAGTTCTATTGTTTAACCCATCCAATCTATGGTATTTTGGTATGGTAGTTCAATCATACTAATATAATCCTCGTTTGGATGTCTTAAATTCAGCATATTTAAAGCTAAACTTATTTTACCCCCAAAATCCGTGCTACCACCTTCCTCATCTTGATTGTAAAACCATCTTTCCAATGTCCTGATCAAAAATTTTAAATAATCATTAATTTCTCTCTTTCCATCATATTCTATGTTTTCCTCCTGGAAGTCTGGTTATACCATTGAATTATAATTAGAATCCAACCACTCACCCTACTTGTTTTGCTACATCTGTGGGCCAAGCCACTGTCGCCTCTCTTGAACTATGGTGATACCTGGATAGTTGATCTCACCATTTCTATCCTTGCAGCTCATGGTCAGTTCACAGTGTAGCAAAATAAGTGATCAGTACTTTTCCAAAGGGTTCAAATCATGAAAGTCTGAAGCATGTTTCCAGATCCAGGGATACCAAAGAGACACAACAATGAAACATATTGTAGGAATATAAAAAAAGGATCTGCAAAAAGAATATTAGGTGGAAGAAAAGAAGGGAAAAGAAAAAATATAGAAAAGGAAAAAATGGAAACAAAGTCTGTAAATAGGAAAGGATGAAGGGGGTGAAGGGGGTGAAGGAAGGGCAGGGAAATGGGGAAAAAAATAAGAGCTAAGTTACATCATGTAAAGGTACAAGATCCCAAGGAGGAATGTAACTGTATTTTATACCTAAAATGTACCAATAGACTTAATGAAAAAAAAGAATATTAGGTGGATAATTGGTAAAACTTAAATAAGGTTTTTAGATTGGTGTTATATAATTGCATCAATATTAATTTACAGTTTCAATAATTAAAGCATGGTCTTATAATGGGTTAACATTGAGGGAAGGTGAGGAAAGGGTTGAGGGGCATATAGGGACCATCTATTCTATTTTTTGTAAATGAAATTTATTTTAAAATAAGATATTATGAATAAAAGATGGATCACATCAAGCGTTCCTTTTCCAAAATCACACAGTGGCTTCTCATTTCACTCAGGTATACCCAGTAGTCCATCCCTCACTAATCTCTCTCTGTTCCAAATTTATTTTCCTCTTTGCTGTTCCTTAAACAAGCTAGGCATGCTTTTACATTGGAGATTTTTCTGGTGTTTTCTCTGTATGGCATGTGACTTCCCAAGATACCCTCAAAGCTAATTTCCACATTTCCTTCAAGTCTTTCTTCCTGCTCATCTTCTCAGAGATTCCCCACCACCCTATGTGTTACTGCAAACTTCAACTTCACAATAACTCCAATTTCTGATTACCTTCCTTGCTCTATTCTGTCTTATTATCTTTCCATGGTACTCTCACTGTCTACAGTGCCATTTAATTTACTTATTTAGTACTTTTATTGTTTAGTGTCTGCCTCTATTCAGTAATATGTTGGTTCATTAAAGAGAGAAAACATTGTCCAATGTGTTTCGTGTTGCTTTCAAAATACTCAGAACAATCCCTGGAATGGAGGAGTGATTCAGTTAGTAATTGCTAAATAAATGAATTCTTAGTCCTACAATACAGCTTAACTTAATTTTTGAACTTTTGTTCTTTTCTTACACTGCCCCTTATATTCCTTTTACTCTTTTATCTTCTTTCAGAATATCTCTGATCTATAGCATAATATCATTTCTGACCCAAGGTATTGATCATAATAGTATATTAAAAGTACAAAAATATCTGACAATATTCACCACATATATTACAGATTGTGTGATATATTAAACATATAAAAACTATTAAACTAATAAGCAAAAGATACACTTTAGAAAATATGCAGAAGATATAAATAGGTAATGCATGGAAAGATAAGTAAGGCATAAAGATTAATAAATTTACTAACAAATGCAAGGAAACAATTTTAATTTTCAAACTGGGAAGAAAAAAATAATAAGTAATATTTTCCTTCTTCACAGAAACTTCCGCAAAAAAGAAAGCTCATCACAATCAGACCTTCTTGTAAATGTGCCAAAGAGATTTTACTAACATGAAGAGAAATAGGGAAATATTATTCTAAAAAAGAATTTCTTTTTGATAAAATATATCTGCTTAATCTCCATTGGTACTTTTCAACTAGGAGCAATTTTTGTCCTCCAGGGGATATTTGACAATGTGTGGAACCACTTTTGATTTGTCACAACTAGAGGAAGTATAACTGGCAACCAAGGAATAGAGACCAGGGATGCTGCTAAATGTTCCATAATGCACAGGACAGCCCTTCATGACAAAGAGCCATCCAGCCCAAAATGCCAATACTGCCATGGTTCAGATACCCTTGACTAGATGGATTATTGTAAGTAAAGCTGTATTTTAAGAATTTGTGCTGAGGAAATGGAAGTGGTAGGGGAAAAGAAAGAAAGGAATGGAATTAATATGAGAAAAAAAATGGAAACAAAGTCTTTGTAGATAGGGAGGGGTGGAGGGGTTGAAGGGAGGGCAGGGGAATGAGGAAAAAATAAGAACTAAGATGGATTATGTAAAGGTGCAAATTTCCAATGATGAATGTCATTATATTGTATATACCTTAAATGTACCAATATAATTAAAAAATAAAAAGAATTTGTGCACTGGTAGCAGATTGTCCCTCAGAGTCTCCACCTGTTAGCATTTTGCCAACCACAGTAAAGGAACCAGTGAACATACTGAACTTCTTACCTAGAGAATGGTGAGATAAAAAACTTTTTAGGCCATTTGTTTGGTTCATAGTAGACAACTAACACAAGCTTAAATGTAAACAATCTCTGAGCTATTATGTTCTATACATTGTCCAATTGATTCTTGGAAACTAAAATGCAACCTAGTATAGGGGAAAAAAAGAAAATTACTAAGTTGCCGCTGATCCAGGTTCTTCCAGAAAATGCCAGATCTAGGTCTTTTCTGTGCTTATGCCCTTTGAGCCATCACTAGTGCAGTGGCAGGTATGATTGACAGTGTCCTGGTTGGAAAATCAATCCTGTGTGGTAATATCGAAATGATGAAGGTGAATGTGGTTTTAATGGCAATAGTTATTAAGATAATGCTAGTATTAGCATCAACTTTCCTTTCACTGGGAAACAAAAACAATTAAAGGAAGAGAGATTTATTTTGGATCTCAGGTCCAGTGAGTTCTATAGTTGGCTAGTTCCAAGGAAGAAAGAACATGGTAAAAGGATCTGGCAGAGGAAAGCTTTTCATGTCAAGGCAACAAGGAAGAAGAGAGAGGGAGAAGGAACCCAAGACATGAATGAGACTTGAATGCACCTTTGTTGGTCATGCTCCCCAATGACTCATTTCTTCCTATCAGAGCCCACCTTCAAACAGTGCAATCACCTATAAACTCATCAGTGGACTAATCCACTGATGAGGATAGCATCCTCATGATGCAATCACCTTCCAGATACACTTCCAATGACATCTTCCAGATACACTTCCAATGACACTTTTGGGGGGACATTTTAGATCTAAACCATAACATTTTACTTCCCTTGCCCATAAAAGGCTCATATCCATTTCATTATGCAAAATGCATTTAGACAGTTTCTAAGAGCTGCCAAAGTCTTAACAGTTCCAGCACTGCTGAAAAGTCCAAGTCCAATGTCTCTTCTGGAACTCATGGCAATCTAGTACCTGTGAAGACTGTAAAACTCAAAAAGAAAAGTAAACACTTTCAGTATACAATGGCACAATGTAAACATTTTAATTTTAAAAGAAAGGAATAGGAGGAAAGAAAGAAATCAAACCAAAGCAAAACCAAAAGTCAAAAGGGCAAACATTAAATCCTTTAACTCCGTGGCCAGCACCTGAGGTTCTGCAAAGAGCTTGGGTAGCCCCACCCCATGACCTTGACAGTTAAAGTCTCACACATCCTCTCTCTTGAGGTGACCCCGCTGACTGTCTACACTTTTCTCAGAAGATATTACATGTTTTGGCATCTTCAACTTTCCAGGGTCTCCTATGCACCTTCAGGTTCACTCTCACAGCTTCGTAATTGCTCTCTCAAAAGCACACTAACCGGCCTCTAAGACCTTCTGAAATCTCGGGGGGGGGGGATCTCTGTGGCCCTGCATCTCTTTCATTCTGCATGCTTGAAAAAACAGCACCATGTGGATGATGCCCAGGTTGACCACCAGGCTGAGAAGTAGTCAGGATCCTTGGACCATGGCTGCAGCAGCCACCCTGCAGACTGAAGTCAGGCATACATTTCCCTTCAGAGTCAGACCCCCTGGCCAAAAACATCTGCCATAAATAAAGGTGCCTGAAATCCTGCTTTAAAAAAAAACAGGTGTACACTTCCCTAGGTGGCCCTGAATGAGCAGGAGTCCCAGGGACACTCTTCTCAAATGAAAAATTTTCTGTTTTACACCCTTGATCCTGCAATGAATGAGGTCTTGCTGATTTCTGACATGCTTTCAAGGCATCTTTCTTCTTGCCCCTGTGCAAAGTCCTTGGTTTCTTTTTGCATGCTAATCTCAGCAACTATGGTCTCTTTTGTCCCAACTTTGTGGGTGCTACTTTTATGGTCAAACTTCACATCAGTTGGCTATGCTTTTTGTTCCTGCTTCTCACTGTAAATCTGGTTGAATGTAGCCAGCTGTATCTAAGCCACAGCCTGAACACTGGGCTGCCTTGAAATTTCCTCTGCCAGATTAATTACTCTTCTACCCTTAAACTAAGTTTCCTGAAAATTCTCAGAACATGGGCAAAAAAATGTAGCCAAATTTTCTCCCAGAAAATAATACACATGGCCCATAGTTGAACTAACAATGGAATCCTTGTTCCTATCTGAAAACTCCTAAGCCTAACCTTTCACCCCACAATCTTATCAACATTCTGTGTCTTAGCTCCAACAAGAATTACCAATCAGACTCTACTTAGAGCATTCTATGTCTTCTCTAGCCCATTTCTCCAAACTTTTCTGGCAAATGAGTTCCAATGGCTTTAATAGCACATGGTCAGACACAGTCATAGTAATGAGTTCACTCTCAGTAGTATCAATTTTCTTTATTAGTAAGCTTTTCTATTTCTAGGATCTGACATCCACAACCTAAGGTGCCACAGACCAGCTGCAGTCGATGCAGGGTAGGAAGGGGAGAGGTCCCAGGCCGGCCAGCAAGTGAGAAAAGAACCTTCACAAGCAATGTTCAGGTTCCCTCTGATAAGTCTCAGGGTCTGATTTATTTTTATACCTTTAAGCAATAGCTTGGAGGCATTGGGCGGAACATGTTTACATTTTAGGTTGCCTTAGCAATTTCTATTGAAGTAAAGGTTATTTTTTGTTAAACAGGGTATATTTTTTCTAAGCTGATTCATTTCATTGAACATCATGAATATATTTTAAAAATTACAATTGTCCCCTTATTTACACAAACCTAAGCAGAACAGAAGGTAACTTAATCAAAATCTCTATATCAGCGGGGGTACAGGCAAGATTTAAATTAAATGTCAAACTTGTGGTCCTCAGCTGGCCCTTGAGAAACTGCACAATGGTTAATAAAGTTTGCTATTAGCTCTCTATTTTTCTATACCTCTATTCATCTTACTTAAGTGTTATTTGGGTTCATGGTCCATGAGCAGGAGATGTTTACAGTACTTTGAGAAAAACTGAGTAACTTGCCTCCTTAGTGTATTTATCTGTCTTAACTTTCTTTCTATTTCCCATTTCCCACTGTTTCTTACATCTAAAATCTGTCCTTTCAGGCTCTTTATAAGACCCCTTTAGTAAAAAGAAAGTCATCAATAGAAGAAAGGAGTTATAGTAGCGGGAAAACAGAGGGGGTTTTAGGAGAGGTTTCTTTAGAAGTGAGTGTGGCAATAGAACTAAGAGAAACAGGAATTTGGGACTTTTGAGCCAGATCAGATTTCAATACATCATTGCCAATTTTGCCTCATGGAGAATATGTTGTTAGTCACAAACACAATGATTCCTGTGACCAGAGTAACAATTGTAAACATTATGGCAAGAAAAAATAAAACATGAGAGTACAATGTGTTCCACCCTCCTTTTCCCCCAGCTGGAACTTTGTCAAGAAGCATTAGAGGTCAGTTGGGCTTCGCCACTAAAGAAAGAGAGATTTTTTTGGTGCTCAGTTTCAGAAAGTTCAATACATACTTGTCCAGCTCCAAGGCAGAAACAACATGGTAGACAGGCCTGGCAGAGGAAAGTTGCTCATGTCATGGCAGCCAGGAAACAGACAGAGAGGGAGAACCCTAGGTCAAGAATATACCCTTCCAGGACCAGGGATTTAGCTCAGTGGTGCTGTCACCTGCCTCTCAAGAGTAAGGTTCCAAATTCGATCCCCAGTACCAAAAAAAAAGAATATACACTTCCAGGTCATGCTCCCAGTGACCTGCCACTTCTAATCCCGCCCCACCTTCCAAATAGCATGGTCAGCATTGAACTCATCAATGAGTTCATCATCCACTGATGAGAATGGAGCCCTCGTTTGCCAATCACAATCCAAATAAATGACACTATTTGGGAACATCTTAAATACAAATTATAACTATACCATACAGTGGCCCACACTTAAACACTTGAGGCAGAAGTATAAATTGTTAAATTATCAAAAACCTTGACAATATGTATAAAAAGACTTTCACAGTTTATACAATTTCACACAGAAATTTTTCTTTTATGAATGTATTCTTTCTGGAAGATATGCAGGAAACTATATGATCTATTTCTCTAAGCATTAGTTATCTGTTTAAACATTTGGAAAATAATATAGGTCAACATGTTTTAGAGACATATAAAGCAATACTATGTAATGATTAAAAAGTATATTTCCTAAGAGTTGCTTAAAATAAACCAATATTAATAATATAATATTGAGTTAACATAGAATAATTTACAAATATATATAAAACATCTTCATAGATGGAAATAAATATACCTGAACCCTGAGGCATTGAATGGGATATTTGCCTTCTACTGTACAGATTTTGGTAAAGTTGGGAAGGTATCTCAGGCCAGAGGAACTGTCAAAAGCCAAAAGCATGGACACAATACTGTACTAGCTTAGAACATTAGAAAGCACTACCACAGTTATCACTTTGAAAGAAACAGACTTCTCTTAGAAAATCGTAGCCCTCCTCCCTCCTTTTTTCTGTGTGCCTTCTATCTCTCCCTGACAAGGACTACATTTATGAACTACCCACACAATTCAGAATAATCATCACATCTCAAAATCCCTAATTTAAACATATCTTCAAAGACCTCCTCTCCAGGTAAAGTAACATTTACCTGTTCCATGGATTAGGACATGATACCTTTGAGTAGCTGTTTTTAGCCCACTGTAGTAGAGGAGCCCTATCTCCAGGTCTTCAGCTGCCCCTGCTGCCCCTGGACTCAAACAAGCTTCTCACCAGAAGTTCCAGTCCTGCCTCAGAGCTACTTAATGTAAAGAGTAACAGGATAGCCTCACAACTCTTACTGTGTGCCCTGTTTAACTGGTCCATCCAAACTTAGGTAATTTAAATAGCTGGTCACTCAAAGCACAAGAGACAATGTTGTCAAAGTCCATTTGAATACACATTAAAGTGTAGGGAAATCTGGACTGATGGATCCTGGAGAGATGATCTCCCAGGAAACTTTATGTAATTCAACATAACAAAACTGAATAGAAAATTGAGGCATGGTGGATGGGATAGAAACATCCTTCTTTGCATGGCCAACCTCCACTGATTCCTCCTAGATGATTCATCAGGGAAAGCTGAAGATTCCTTGTCAAGTCTCAGAGCAGGCCCACCCACACTATGCCTCACACTGGGCTTCTTTGTGCCATCTTCTCTCACCACTTGTGAAAGCTCTGGGTGAGATTTCCTGCAGTACGGCTAGCTGGCTTGTCATCTGACATTTGTTTAGCACATCAATATGAGCTTTCTCTGTGGGTCCTATTGTCTATCTGGCACATGGCCAAGAAGTACAGGTCCCTCTCTGCAGAGATCAAAACTCATTCTCTGATCATCACTTCTCCCCAAAACCCAAGGGAATATTTTTGTACACCTTTTTTCCTTCTTGACTAAACTACCCCTCGGGGAAATCTCTGGCACTTGATGTTTCTCTCAGAAGTATTTCCTCACTTTTGATATTTCACTCAGATCTACCTAGTTTAAACTCTTTAATGAACTTAGCCTTTGAAAGTTAAATCCAGAAAGATTCTTTTACCTGTTTTTTCTCTCTACTGTATCCCTTATGAGCTACTAAATACTCAGCAGGCTAACTGCTTGAACAGGGAAAAAGAAGAAAATACTGAGGACAAAGAAGTTTGTAAATAAATCAAAAATATTTTCCTCTGATATACTATTTATTGCTGGTGTCAATATGCTGAAGAGTCTTAAAAAGCAAATGACACAATATTGAAAAGGCTTTATCTCAGCAAAATGCCTTCTCCTTGAAATTGCCATAGCATGGAAAACAAAGCAAAACAAATAGGCAAATCTGTAAGCATCATATACTCAAGTTAACCAGACACTGCTAAAAGATTAAAAAGAGTTAGAACAGTAACTGTTCATCAATAAAGGACCTAATATGTAGGTTTTGGGACCATGCCATGTGGTAACCAAGAAAGAACCCAGACCAATCAATATGGTTTTTGTGTTATTGTGATTGTTGTTGTTTCTTCCTTTAGCTGGGAGGTTAAAGAGCATTACCAGTTCCTTAGAGACTTGTAACAAGAAAATACCACCTTATCTATACAATAGCCTTCCCATATTGCTATATATACATAATCATACTTTTTTACTTTCTTTTAAAATGGAAATAGAGATTTTGCAAGTGGGAAAGGAAACAAGAGTTTGGAGGTAGCAAGAAGGGATGAGAGGGGAAGGGAATAAAAAAAGAATTAAGATGTGTTATGTACATGTATAAACTCCCCCATGATAAATGTAATCACTATGTACAGCAAACATGTACTACCATGACTACTGATAAGAAGAAGAAGAAGAAGAAGAAGAAGAAGAAGAAGAAGAAGAAGAAGAAGAAGAAGAAGAAGAAGAAGAAGAAGAAGAAGCAGTCAGTCATTCTCAGTGAATTTCTTTAGGTTCCCAGGAAGTCTTTTTTTTTTTTCTTTTTTTTTTTTTTGGTACTGGGGATCAAACTCAGGTCCTTGCACTTGCAAGGCAGGCAGCAGAACCACTGAGCTATATCCCCAGCCCAGGAAGTCTATTTTTAAAAACCCTCTCAAGATGTTTGTAACATGATATGTCAAAGTCAAATCTTAGGCACATTAAAATATTATATTAAATTACATTCAAGATAAGATGACTATGAAACATAAATGAATTTTAGGCTTAGACTCAGGTCCCATCCCAAAGATATCTCATTATGTATATGTAAATATTCCAAAGGCTGAAAGAAAACCAAAATCTGAATCAGGTCTATTTCCAAGTATTTTAGATAAGGAATAAGGGATACTCAGGCTGTATTTACAGTGTGTTTGGAACTGCACAAGGGTTTTACAAATACTGATAATTGCAAATCATCATACTAACCCTGTGAGGTAAGACTTTCAGTACTCCCTGTCTAACCTTTAGAGTTAAAATAAAAAACCTCTTTCTCTATTAGAACCCTGTCCTGATATGCTTTATATTTCCTAGCACTATAACTAGTCTTTTTTGGACTAATAAGTAGAACAAGTATTTAACTCCTTTATTAATTTAAGTCTTTGACTAAAGGTAAAATTGGTTGAAATGGGCAAAGACTAACAAAGGATAGTGATAGAAATTAAATGAATACTCAGTCCTGGCATTTGTCCTCTGCTCGTCAGCCACTGCACTTACTCCGCTTCCAATTTAAAAGTAGTAAATCTCTAGATAATCTTTTGACTGGCTTTCAGCCACTAAAATGTATTTTATAGCTTCCATGGAAGTGTGACACTGATTATAAGTAAGATTTGTGAAACATTAAATAGCATTAGATTCTCGAATTTAAAATGAAGATCGACATTTCATGAGACTATTTGAGATCAGCTGATTTGACTCTTGTCTGCCATTGAATTCTCATAAGATAGAGAGCTAAGTAAGGGGAACAATCACCTCTAGTCAGCAACTCATTTTGTCTTTTTGCATTTCATTTTGTTTTCATTTGTTGTCTTTTGATGATAGTACTTGGGATTGAACTCATAGCCTTCACACTGAGCTACATCCCCAGTCCTTTTTATAATTTTACTTTTTACTTTAAGACAAGGTCTGTCTAAGTTGCCCAGGCTAGGCTCAAACTTTTGATCCTCCTGCCTCAGCCTCCCAAAGAGCTAGTATTACAGGAATATGTCACCATATTCAGCTCCCATTCTGTTTTTAAACAGCTTTAACTCATATCCTGACCACTACAACCCTAAAGAAGTAAGCCAATAAGAGAATGAGAAGTTCCAGTATCAATAACTTTATTAATAATAGCTTTATTTTCTTAACTCTTGGTAGATGCTAGGCATGTATTGTGCCCTAAACAGTCACTTAACAAATACTAATCAAGATTTCAAAAATGAGCATAGAGTTAGACTACACAACCAGAGTCCCTCAGTCTACCACTTTTAACTAAATGACCTTAGCCATAATCTATAAATTCCCATCTATACAATGGGATAGAAATACATCTATCTCATTGGTTGTGATACAAATTATTTTGTGTATGTTAAGCCCTGGGAAGAGTGTTTATCACACAGTAAACACTCAATAAATATAGTTTTTAATGTGTCTGACAACTAAGTTCCATACATGATTATTGAGCCCTGGAAATATGAGGTTGAACAAGATATCCATGTTTCCATATCTCAGTGAAGCTTATATTTCTGGGATGGGAGTGGAAAATACAAATGAGAAAATAATAAATTGTAAAAGATAACTTTATACTCTGGTAAAGAAAATAAGCCTAGTGATTAGATTGGTAATAGCAAGTTTTGGACAGATGAGATAAAGGAATAAGGTAGAGCTCTCCATAGCACAATCAGCTGAGATGGACATAAAGGATGATATTGAGTCACCCATACCAAGAACTGGGGGGAGAGGGGTCCGACTGTATGGAGAAGGGGCAGCAAGTGCAGGAGCCCAAAAAAGATGAAGCCAGATTGCTTAAGCCCTTACAAGCCACGAAAAGAAACTTAATATCTTATTCAAGGAGCAAAAGAAAATGTTGAATGGTTGTAAGTCATCATTTGATCTAGTTTTATAATAATTACTTTGTTTTCTGTGTGATAGGTAGGAAATGGAGAAAATCAAGAAAAAGAAAGAGGAAGACCAGAAAGAAAATATTGCTATATTTCAAGTAAGCAATGAGTTAGGATGGATAATGGCAATGGATATGGAAATCATAATATGACTTAAGAAATAAAAATAAATAATAAGGATAATAATAAATCTGTGGAATAGGTACCATGGTTATCCTAATTTCATAGATAAGTGAACTACAGCTAAAAGAATTTGAAAACATAGCAAAAGAGAAACCAGGGTTCAGGACCCCCCAGGAATATCTGACTGCTGTTTATATATTAGGATATAAAATGTGATTGTGTGGAAAATTAGCATTCACTTCAACATTTCCTAAATCACACGACACAGTCTAGAGTCAAACTGAACACTGTGAAATGCTTTGTGAGTGTGCCTCTGTTGTGGATTTGCTATGTGGAGAATCTCTAGTTTTGTTTTATTCAAGTCTTGTAAGTTGTCAAATTTTTGTTTTTTGTTTTCTTTCTGCCTTTCCTTGAGACTCTTAAGATATTCTCTGGATTTTTTACTTTTTTAAAAAAATTATTTTATTGGTACATTTTAGGTATACAACACAATTACATTTCTCATTGGGAACTTGTACCTTTACATGATGCATCTTGGTTCTTATTTTTTCCCCATTTCTAGCCCTCCATTCACCCCCTCCACCCTTCCCTATTTACAAAGACTTTATTTCCATTTTTTCCATTTCTCACCATTTTTCCTTTCCCTTCTTTCCTTTCCCCTGCCCCTCCCACTACCCCTACCACTTTGGACCTTTTCTTCCTATTTTGCATTATCGATTATACATTCTAATCATTGGTACATATTGGGTATACAATATAATGACATACATCATTGGAAATTTGCACCTTTACATAATCTCTCTTAGTTCTTATTTTTCATCCTTGCCCAGCCCTCCCTTCAACCCCTCCATTCCTCCCTATTTACAAAGATTTTGTTCCTATTTTTCCATTTTCTCAAATTGATTCCATTCCCTTCTTTCCTTTCTCCTACCACACCCAGTTCCTTCTCCTTTGCCCCTTTTCTTCCTATTTCACATTACCTATTATACATTTAGTCCTTATTTACACTTTCAGTTTCTCACACCAGAGAAACTATTCTGTATTTATACATGTGTGTCCTATTTATTTCACTTAAGATTATCATCTCAATGTGCATCCATTTATCTATAAATGTCTCTAATTTTTCATTTTTTATGGCTGAGTAGTACTCCATTTTATTTAAAAAACCACATTTCCTTTATCCAGCCTCCAGTTGATGGGCATTTGGGCCATTTCCAAGTTTAAGCTATCACAAACTATGCTGCTATGAACATGGGAGCACATATATCACTGTAGTATGATTCTTTTAATTCTTTGGGGAAGATCCCCAGTGTTGGGAGCAATGCTACATAATTCTAGGGAAAAATCATTTGAGTAGGCCTAGTTCTCCTGCCTACAGGCGAGCTATAACATTCCAAGACATAATTCCATTTTGGCCTCAAATCACACAGGAGATCTCAATGATCCCATGATGCTGTAATGCTCCAGGACAAGACCACACCTGCAAGAGACACCCTGGGAGGAAACAGATCTTCATCTGTGTAGTTCCTGGGAGGAACTAAATCTTCATCTGCATAGTTCCTCCTTGTTCTTAGATTTCCCCCACCCCCACTCAGTCTTTTGTTACACCTTGTTCATCCCAATGTGATACTGAAATCTACATATTCATTTGCTACATTTGTTTCTCCTGATGTACTAAAGGTGCTTCAAGCTAGGGCTTCTTGTCTCTGCTGCCCAGAGCAGCACTGATCAGACCCAAAGCTCAGCTTCTTCTCAGTCTCATTTGTCTACCTTTCCTGTAATTTGCCATGTGCTGCCATGGCTCGCAGGAGACTAGGACTTACTGCAGAGGTTCTGGTAACGTGTCCTTCCCCTGTTCCCTACACCCCAGCAGGGGAATAGCAGGGTCAAATGGGACTTCCAGTCCTAGTTCTTTGAGGTATCTCCATACTGATTTCCACAGTGCTTGCACCAGTCTACACTCCCACCAGCAGTGGAGCAAGGTTCCTCTTTGCCCACATACCTGCCAGCATTTGTTATTGGTTGAATTCATGATAGCAGCCATTCTTTCTGGTGTGAGGTGGAATCTCAGCATTGTTCACATTTGCATCTCTCGAATGACCAGTGATGTTGAACATTTTTTCATATATTTCTTTGCTATTTCTACTTCCTTGTCTGAGAAATGTCTGTTCATTTCAGCTGCCCATTTTTGGATTGGGTCTTTAAATTTGGGAGGTCTGATCTTTTTAAGTTCTTTATAGATTCGAGATAGTAGACCTTTGTCTGAGGAAGAGCAGGGGAAGATGTTATCCCACATTGCCGGTTGTCTCTTCATAATTCTGCCGGTTTCTCTTGCTGTGCAGAAGCGTTTTCATAAGAAGAGATCCCATTTGTTGATTGTTTGTGCTAGTTCATGGGCAACTGAGGTTTTATTCATAAAATCTTTTCCGACACCAATGTCTTCAAGAATTCTACCTAACTTCTGTTTCAACTGGTTCAGAGTTTCCATTTTAATATTTAGATCTTCAATCCATTTTGATTTTAGTTTATTGCATGGTGAGAGATATAGGTCTAGTTTTAATCTTTGGCAAGTTGAAGCCCAATTTTTCCAGCAACATTTATTAAAGAGGTTATCTTTCCTCCAGTGAGGGTGTTTGGCTCCTTTATCGAAGATGAGATGGCTGAGTGTGTCTGGCACTGTTTCTGCATCTTCTAATCTGTTCCACTGGTCCTCAGGTCTGTTTCTTTGCCAGTACCATGCTGTTTTTATCACAGTAGCTTTGTAGTATAGTTGCAGGTTGGGGATTGTGATACCCCCGCCATGTCTCTGTTACCTAGAATTGCTTTTGCTATTCTGGGTCTCTTGTTATTCCAAATGAATTTTTGAATTCTTTTCTCAAGGTCCGTGAAGGATGCTGTGGGGATCTCAATTGGAATTGCATTGAATCTATATAGCAGTTTTGGAAGTATGACCATTTTCATTATATCAATCGTTCCTACCCAGGAGCAGGGAATGTCTGTCCTTTTTCTGATATCATCTTCAAACTCTCTTTTCAGAGTCCCGTAGTTTTCAGAGAAGAGGTCTTTGATTTCTTTGCTTGGGTTGATTCCTAGGTATTTCAGTTTTTTGGATGCTATTGTGAAAGGAATTGTTTGCCCTATTTCTCTCTCAGTGAGTTTCTCATTCATGTAGAACAAAGCTATTGATTTTTGTGTGTTGACCTTGTAACCAGCTACTTGACTGAATTTGGTTATTAAGTGTAGTAGACTTTTGATGGAGTTCTTGGGGTCTTCTATATAGAATATCACGTCATCTGCAAATAATGACAATTTGACTTCTTCATTCCCTATCTTTATTCCTTTTATTTCTTTCTCTTGTCTAATTGCCGTGGCCAATGTTTCCAAAACTATATTGAACAAGAGTGGTGATAGTGGACATCCTTGTCTTGTTCCTGATTTTAGTGTGAAGGATTTCAGTTTTTGACCATTTAGTATGATATTGGCTGTTGGTTTTTCATAGATGGCTTCTATCAGTTTGAGGTAGAGACCATCTATTCCAATTTTTTGTAGGATTGTTATCATAAATGCATGTTGGATTTTGTCAAATGCTTTTTCTGCATCTATGGAGATAATCCTATGGTTTTTGTCCTTGGCTCTATTGATACAGTGTATTACATTGATTGATTTGCATATGTTGAACTATCCCTGCATCCCTGGGATGAATGTCACTTGATCAGGGTGTATGATCTTTTTGATGATCTTCTGCCTTCTATTTGCCAGTATCTTACTACGAATTTTTGCATCTATATTCATTAGTGAGATTGGCCTCTAGTCCTGTTTTTTGGTTGGGTCTTTCTCAGCTTTGGGGATCAAAGTGATGCTTGCTTCCAGGAATGAATTTGGAAGTACTGCTTCCCTTTCAATTTCACTGAAGAGTTTAAACAGTAGTGGCAGCAGTTCCTCTCTAAATATCTTGTAGAATACAGCAGTGAAGCCATCAGGGCCCGGGCTTTTCTTAGTTGATGCTTTTAATTACATTTTCAATTTCATTGGTTGATATTGGGTTGTTTAGAATTTTCAGGTCTTCATTCAACTTTGGTAATTCATATGTATCTAGGAATCTGTCCATTTCTTCCATGTTTTCCATCTTATTGGCATATAGGTTCTGAAAGTAGGTATTGATGATCCTCTGTGTTTCTGCTGGGTCTGTTGTCATTTCACCCTTTTCATTCCTAATTGCATAGATTTGGGCCTTTTCTTTCCTTTTTCTGACAAGGTTGGCTAGGGGTTTGTCATTTTGTTGATTCTTTCAAAGAACCAACTCTTGGTTTCATTGATTTTTTGGATCTTTCTCTTAGTCGCCATTGCATTGATTTCTCCTCTGATCTTTATAATTTCCTCCCTTGTATGAGTTTTGGGGTTGTCCTGCTTTTCTTTTTCTAGAAGCTTGAGGTTCAGCATCAGGTTGTTTAATTGGGCTCACTCTGTTTTCCTGATATGCATATTCACTGCTATGAATTTCCCTCATAAGGCTGCTTTCATTGTGTCCCATAGATTCCGATATGTTGTATTGTCATTGTCATTTAATTGAAGGAACTGTCTGATTTCTTCTTTAATTTCCTCTGTGACCCATTGGTTATTCAGAAGTGTGTTGTTCAATTTCCACGTGTTTATGAAATTTTTTGAGTTTCTTTTGCTATGGATCTCCAATTTCATTGCACTATGGTCTGATAATATACAGGGGATAACTTCAATTCCTTTGCACTTACTTAAACATGTTCTATGTGTGAGTATGTGGTCTATTTTGGAGAATGATCCATGGGCAGCTGAGAAAAATGTCTATTCTGATATTGTAGGGTGGAAGACTCTGTAAACATCTGTTAAGTTCATTTGTTCAAGAGTTTGATTGAATTCTAGTATTTCATTTTTTATTTTTTGTCTAGTTGATCTCTCTATTTGTGACAGTGGGGTGTTGAGGTCCCCCACTATAATTTTATTAGTGCATATATGACTTTTCATGTCCATTAGTATTTGTTTCATATAGTTGGGCACACTAGTGTTTGGTGCATAGATATTTATGATTGTCATCTCTTCCTCTTGGATTGTTCCATTTATAAGGATGTAGTGTCCTTCTTTGTCTCTCTTAATCAGTGTTGGTTTGAAATCTACTTGATCTGCCAAGAGGATAGCTACTCCTGCTTTTTTTTGGGGGGGGGGGGCGTCCTGTCACATGGAGTATTGTTTTCCACCCTTTAACTTTCAGTCTATGAGGTTCCTTTTGAATTAAGTGTGTTTCTTGTATGCAGCATATTGTTGGATTTTGCTTCTTGACCCATTCTGCCAGTCTGTTTCTTTTGATTGGTGAACTGAGACCATTAACATTGATGGTTATAACTGAAACATATTGACTTGTCATTGCCATGACTTTTTCTTTTTGTTGGGTTCTGCCCCTTTCCATTTAATTTCTTGCCATGCCGGATGGGTTCATTCTGCTTTGCTTCCTGGGGTTGTGATCCTCAACGTCTGTTCCTAGGATATTGTGTAAAATTCTTTGGAGTGCTGGTTTGGTATTCACGAAGTTCCTAAGGTGCTGTTTGTCAAAAAAGTATCTTATTTCTCCATCCATTTTGAAAGATAGTTTTGCAGGGTACATCAATCTGGTTGGAGGCTACTTTCTTTTAGGGCTTGGAATATGTCACTCCAAGTTCTTCTTGCCTTGATGGTTTGTGTTGAGAAGTCTGCTGTGATTTTGATGGGATTTCCTTTGTATGTGATTTGTTTCTTTTCTCTGAGTGCTTGGAGAACTTTGTTCTTCTGTTGAGTTTCTGGAATCTTAACAATTATATGCCTATGTGTAGATTTTTTTTGATCAAGGCTATTTGGAGTCCTATATGCCTCACTTATCTGTATGTCAAGTTCTTTTCCCCTGCTTGGGACGTTTTCTGCCATTACTTCTGTGAAGAGTTTTTTTATGTTGTCTGCACTCTCTCCTGTTTCTTCATTGACTCCAATGAGTCTTATGTTATTCTTCTTTACATCATCTAGCAGCTGCTGGATTAATTTCTCGTGTTCCCTTGTAATTTTGAAACAATTTTTCTTTTCCTGGTCATTAATTGCAACCTTATCTTCTATATCTGAAATTCTGTCCTCACATTGGCTCATTCTGCTGTGTAGATGTTCAATGGAGTTTTTCATGTCCTGGAAATCTATTTGCTTCTGTTTTATGGATTCCATTTGTTTCCTATGTTGAGATTCCATCATGTTCCTGAGCTCCTCTCTAGATTTATTAATCATGTCTTGCACTAGGAGCACAATTTCTCCTGTTATCTGGGAAGTTATTTCTCATTTCATTTTTTCCAGATTCCCTTTTGTTGCCAATTCAGTGGGTCCAGGTGTTTGAGTATCAGAGTGTTCCTTCTCATTTCCCTTTGGAGTTGCTGTAGGTGATCTGGAAGTCTGGTTTTTATCCTTATTTACATGTTTTCTCATTTTAACTGAGGAGGGGCAGAGGGGGTGCTGTTGACGTCTGCAAGGCTCACCTCCTCTGAGGTGCCAGAGATGGGCCAAGGGCCAGGAGTGGTGGTAGGTATGGTGGCCCAAAAGCCCCTTCCTCTGGACCAGGAGCAGTGGGATGGTAGCTCAGAAGCTCCTATCTCTGGGCCAGTAGCAGCAGGATGGATAGCAGCCCAAAAACCCTTTCCCCTGAGTTGAGATAGGCAGGAGGGATGGTGGCCAGGGAGCCCCTTCCTCTGGACCAGGAACAGTGGGACAGTGGCTCAGAAGCCCCTACCTCTGGGCAGGAATTCTTTAAATGCTGAGAACTTGATTAGCTCCAGTACAGTGGTCTGGTGGTCCGGTGTCCTCTCTGTCTTTGTAGTGTGGAACCAGGTGGCTGTACAGAGAAGAGGCCAAAGGAGTGGGGGTAGGGTCCAGTGGATTGCTGCCTGGGGCATGGACTGATTCAGTGTTTTCCGAGCCACTGGAGACCTTGGGACCACGTCTGCAGACCTGCCTGTCTGCAACAGGCTGATTCAGTGTTTTCAGAGCAACTCTCTGGATTTTTTACTTGAAGTAACAGTTTGTTTTGTTGCCATATTCTCCAAAAGGTAGATTGCTTTCTGAAATGTGTGAACTTTCACTTGAGAAAAGGAAGTTGAACTCTTATTCATCTCTAACACTGCTTAGTCACATGAGGAATTCAGAATTATAGGGTTGTTATTTTACCATGTACTGATCTCTACCTGAATCAGGATTTTTTGCTGTAAGGAAAAAACCCTCCAAAAGAGAACTTTAATTCAATGCTGCCAATACTCCTAATCATTCTAACAAACTTTTTTTTTACTTTGACGCTGCACCTGCCAGAGTTCATTCTCACCCCAACAATCTCTTGACCTATATGACTGTTCATAGTTGTTGGAGTTTGTATTGAAAAGTACTGAAATGTATTAGAAAAATTCTCCGGGGACAGCACAGGAAGCAAGATTTTTCTGAAATGTATTCAAATAAGGTGAGTAAATTTGATATCTTTTCTCTAGATAGTCTAATAAATTTTAAGTCTTTTATATAATTTGGAGAAGGCAAATTATAATACAACAACATAGGTGCATTTAGTAAATAGTACAAAGTTCAAAATGAGAACAGGAGGGAAAAAAATGAGTAAATTTCCTTTAGTAAATGTATTGTTGCAACAACTCACTCTTATTAGACATCTTGAGTGCAATTTCATTTCTCTTTTCTGAAAACATCTCTAAAAGTAATGTTACTAGAACCCAATTCTTTAGCCTGACACCATTTTACATATTTTACAAATCCAAATTGACTGGCCTTTTTACCTTAGTAAAACATTTGTAGAAGTTGACAAGGAGGAAATAGAAGAGGGAATGTGAATAAATTTATACATATTCACAATCTATACATTAATTTTCTTACATTCTCAATTTTCCCAGCTTCCTTTACTTTTCATGTCCTGAGTCAAGAGAGCACAGTTCATGGAAAGAAGATAAGGTACAATGCTGAAAGCACATGAAATCATAATTAAGACTAAAATTATAGGGAGTAGTAAAGCACACCTAGTAGTCAGAAAGGATCACCTACCTCTGCATTCCTAATTAATCAACTTCAGCTAACTTTCAGGATTGGACAGATGGCATGTTTGTTTCTATGTGTTGTCAAACATCACGTAATTCTCTCATAAATTCCTAAGGGTTTACTTTGTATGGCTCTAACACAGTTTAAGTTATTTATCTTGATGTTCCTCATGAGCATGACAAGATCTGGCACTATTTCTATTTATACCATTCTAATTAGCATTGAGCTGGTCACCTCCCTATCCAGTGGTGTGTTGGTAAATGTTTAACTAGCTCTCCCAAAATTAAACAGCTTTGATTTGTAGCATTTGACAATTTATTGGTATGAATACTCTCAATATGGCCAAATTCTAGTTGTCTCAACATGATGTCACTGAACACAGAGTTGGGAAGAGATGGGCACACTCAGCTCTAGACAACCATTATAAGTGTCTGGCACAATATCGACAGTGACTTCTTTGCAGGCAACAAGGAGGTTGGGGAGAAGAAAGATGAAGATTAGAACCCAAATTGTTAGCCCAATTGTTAGCCACTATCATGCTTGCTATTAGCATTTTGCCATGATTCCTATATAAATGCCCCTTTCATATCTAAACCATTAACTCCTGGATAATGATGGCATATGGTGAATACCTATATAAAACACATTTGGTACATAATTAAAGACATTCATAGGAATAGAAACACATTATAAACATAAATGTGAGCATTTTTGACATTGTATAAATTGATATGGAGAAACACTGGTATCTTTGTGAGTTTAGGATAGGTTCTTCTGTTTTCCTAAAAGAGCCAATTTCTGGTTCTTGATATGAGGGTGATATTGGCTAGTCATAATGTAGTTAACACACTGAGGAAAATGATCATGTAACAAAACTTTATGTAATAAGTGGTCAATGAAAAAACATTGAACATCTGTTATTTGACTTCTTGTACAAATATAACTTTCATGCAAAAATTTTACCAAATTTGAACACTTCACCTAATTCCCTTCACCTAACACCTTGACAGCTTTCTGGCCTGTTAAAAAAAAAAACATGTTTAATCCTGAACAAAGCCAAGGTATTGAAACTTTCACATAATGCATGTTCAATTACTATGCAATGTAATTCTTCAAGAACACTTTCCTTTATATCACTCAAAGATCAATTATATACACAAAACAGAAGTAAAATTGTTCATGAACGCATAGTCACTGAACTCCTTACCTTACCTGAAAATGTATATTCCTCCCTTGCTTTAAAATGAAAAAACAAAACAAAAAACAACTGAATTCATTTTTGGGGAGTGATATTTTAAGAATTCTAATTCTACTACCTAAGAATTCTTATCAAGACTGATAGATAAGTGCATCACCTAAGGAATATTTCAACCTTTGGGTCTTTCTGTCAGTTATGTAGAAACTAACCAAATGTGGCTACTCAGATTTAAGTTAAGTAACATTAAATAAAATTTAAAATTCATTTCCCAGTCACACAAGCACATTTCAAGTGCTGAATAGCCACATATTAATGGCTACCATATTGAACAATGAAGACATAAATGAGTTCCATCATTGTAGAAAGTTCTATTGGACAACAACGACAGGTTACTTTAGCTTTACTCTACCAGCAAATTAGAAAATGGAGGAAACAGGAAAAAAATGGAAATTACCATTTGCCTTAATCTATTGCTATGTTCTATTAGAAATGATGTTGGGAGGTGTCTGCCCAGAGAGGAGCTGCATGGGCACATCCCTAAGTGTGGACCAGACTCTGGGGAGCAGCTGTGTGGCCTGGACAGCTGGGGCTCTGCCCTGACCCCAGAGGCTCAGCCATACTTGCCCAAGTCAAAGGCCCACCCAGAACAGGGCTGCACAGGCACAAGGGCTTCAGCCAGAGGCTCACCATACCATAACCCACAGCTAAAGGCCCACCTAAAGAAGAGCTGTACAGGCACACAAGCAATACCCAGAGGCTCACCCCAATATCATTGATAAGAAGGAGGAGACCCTAGCCAACGCCTGTTCAAACAATAGAAACTGGAGTGCACAGCACTCAACCAAAAACCCTCAAGACAACAGCTACATAGGGGCCCCAGTGAGAGGCATGTCTAGATACCATCCCAGGTGTGCTCAGGCCCCAGCCAGAAGCCTGCCCAGACAACAGGTCAGGTCAGGGATCTAGAAGGCCACCATTCTGAACCCAGGAATTGGTGTACTGCTTAGCAGCAGAGCAAAGGCAGCTCAGTGGCTTGCTGAGAATTCAAGACCACTGGGTGACAAAAAGTTGCCTCAACAAAGACACAGGAGGCTGCATCTGTTGAAATGAGAGGAAACATAAATAAGTCCCAAAACCAGACTCACATATCACCTAAGGCATCCCCAAAGGGAAACAAGATGGAACAATCTGATACTCACCCACCTGGACTCCATGAACTGTCAAAGAAAGGGGACTTGGAAAAAAATGAAATCAGAAAAAATTTCTCAGATACCAGCAGAGATTGTGCCCATAGTACAAGACATGATTAATACATGTAGAGATGACACAGATTTAAAAAATAGAGGAGCTGAGAAATATGATGGAATCCCAACATAGAAAACAAATGGAATCCATAAAACAGATGCAAACAGATTTCCAGGAGATGAAAAACTTGATTGAAAGTTTACACAGCAGAATGAGCCAATGTGAGAATAGAATTTCAGATATAGAAGATAGGATTGCAATTAGTGACCAGGAAAAGAAAAATTTCTTTAAAATAGTAAGGGACCACAAGAAATCAATCCAACAGCTGCTAGATGATGCAATGAAGAATAAAATCAGAGTGATTGGAGTCAAGGAAGAAACAGGAGAGATTACAGACAACATTTTAAAAAACTCTTCACAGAAGTACTGGCAGAAAACTTCCCAAGCAGGGGAAAAGAACTTGACAAACAGATAATTGAGGCATATAAGACTCCAACTAGCTGAGATCAAAAATATTCTACACATAGGTATATAATAGTTAAGATTCTGGAAACTCAACAGAAGAACAAAATTCTACAAGCAATTAGAGAAAAGAAACAAATCACATACAACAAATCACATACAATGAAAAGCCCATCAGGATCACAGCAGACTTCTCAACACAAACCATCAAGGCAAGAGCGTAGAGGAATATTTTTCAAGCCCTAAAGGAAAACAACCTCCAACACAGATTGATGGACCCTGCAAAACTATCTTTCAAAATTGATGGAGAAATAAGATACTTTCATGACAAAGAGCACCTGAGGAAATTCATGAATGCTAAACCAGCACTCCAAAAAATTTTAGATAATATCCTAGGAAAAGACAATGAGGATCACAACCCCAGGAAGCCCAGCAGAATGAATTCTTCAGGAACTACAAGAAATTAAATGCAAAGGGGAAGAATCCAACAAAAACAATAAGTCATGACAATGATAAGTCAATACTTATCAGTTATAACCATCAATGTTAATGATCTCAATTCACCAAAAAAAGAAATAGACTGGCAGAATGGGTCAAGAAGGAAGATCCAACAATATGCTGCATGCATGAAACACACTTAATTCAAAAAGAAACTCATAGAATGAAAGTTAAAGGGTAGAAAACAATACTCCATGGGACAGGAACCCACAGAAAAGCAGGAGTAACTATCCTCTTTGCAGATCAAGTGGATTTCAAACCAACACTTATTAAAAGAGACAAAGAAGGACACTACATCCTTGTAAAGGGAACAATCCATGAGGAAGAGATGACAATCATTAATATATATATACCAAACACTAGTGCACGCAACTATATAAAACAAATACTGACACGCAAAATCATATAAGCACTAATACAATAAAAATGGGGGACCTTAATATCTCACTCTCACAAATAGATAGGCAAACTAGGCAATAAATAAACAACAAAATACTAGAACTCAATCAAACTCTTGAACAAATGAACTTAACAGATATTTACATAGTGTTTCACCCCACAAAATCAGAATACACATTCTTTTCAGCTGCACATTGGTCTTTCTCTAAAATAAACCACATACTAGCTCATAGAACATCTTTAAGTAAGTGCAAAGGAATTGAAGTTATCCCCTGTATATTGTCGGACCATAGTATGATGAAATTGGAGATCAATAGGAAAAGAAACTGCAAGAATTTCATAAACACATGGAAACTGCACAACACACTTCTGAAAAACGAATGGGTTACAGGAGAAATTAAAGAAAAAATCAGACAATTCCTACAACTAAATGACAATGCCAATACAACGTATTAGAATCTATGGAACACAATGAAAGCAGTCTTATGTGGGAAATTCATAGCAGTGAATACTCATATTAGGAAAATCAAATGAGCCCAGTTAAACAATCTGATGCTGAACCTCAAGCTTCTAGAAAAAGAACAGCAGGACAATCCCAAAGCACATACGAGGGAGGAAATTTTAAAGATCAGGGCAGAAATCAATGCAATGGAGACTAAGAGAACAATACAAAAATCAATGAAGCCAAGAGTTGGTTCTTCGAAAGAATTGACAAAATTGACAAACCCTTAGCCAACCTTATCAGAAAAAGTAAAGAAAAGGCCCAAATCCATGCAATTAGGAATGAAAAGGGTGAAATTACAATGGGCCCAGAAGAAATCCAGAGGATCATCAGTACCTACTTCTAGAACCTATACGCCAATAAGATGGAAATCACAGAATTGGACAGATTCCTAGATACATATGAATTATCAAAGTTGAATGAAGAAGACCTAAAAATTCTAAACAACCCAATATCAATCAATGAAATTGAAAACATAATTAAGAACTTACCAACTAAGAAAAGCCTGGGTCCTGATGACTTCATTGCTGAATTTTACAAGATATTTAAAGAGGAACTACTGCCACTACTGTGTAAACTCTTCAGTGAAATTGAAAGGGAAGCAATACTCCCAAATTCATTCCTGGAAGCAAGCATCACCTTGATCCCCAAAGCAGAGAAAGACTCAACCAAAAGAGAGAACTATAGGCCAACCTCACTAATGAACATAGATGCAAAAATCCTTAATGAGAAAATGGCAAACAGAATGCAGAAGATCATCAAGAAGATCATACACCCTGATCAAGTGGGATTCATCCCAGGGATGCAAGTATGGTTCAATATATGCAAATCAATTAATGTAATACATTATATCAATAGAGCCAAGGACAAAAACCATAGGATTATCTCCATAGATGCAGAAAAAGCATTTGACAAAATCCAACACGCATTTATGATAAAAACCCTACAAAAAATTGGAATAGATGGTCTCTACCTCAAACTGATAGAAGCCATCTATGAAAAACCAACAGCCAATATCATACTAAATGGTCAAAAACTGAAATCCTTCACACTAAAATCAAGAATAAGATAAGGATGTCCACTATCACTACTCTTGTTCAATATAGTTTTGGAAACATTGGCCACGGCAATTAGACAAGAAACAGAAATAAAAGGAATAAAGATAGGAAATGAAGAAGTCAAATTGTCATTATTTGCAGACGACGTGATATTCTATATAGAAGACCCCAAGAACTCCACCAAAAGTCTTCTAGACTTAAAAACCAAATTCAGTGGAGTAGCTAGATACAAGGTCAACACACAAAAATCAATAGATTTTCTAAACACAAAAAACAGACTCACTGAGAGAGAAATGGGGCAATCAATTACTTTCACAATAGCTTCCAAAAAATGAAATATCTAGGAAGCAACCTAACAAAAGAAATCAAAGACTTCTATTCTGAAAACTATAGGACTCTGAAAAAAGAGATTGAAGAGAATGTCAGAAAATGGAAAGATATCCCATGCTCCAGGGTAGGAAGAATCAACATAGTGAAAATGGTCATACTTCCAAAACTGCTATATAGATTCAAAGTAATCCCAATTGAAATCCCAGCAGCATACTTCACAGACCTTGAGAAATCAATCCAAAAATTCATTTGGAACAAGAAGAGACCTAGAATAGCAAAAGCAATACTAGGCAATAAAGACAAGGTAGGGGGTATTACAACCCCCAACTTGAAACTATACTATGAAGCTACTGTGATTTTTTAAAAAAGCATGGTACTGGCAAAGAAACAGACTGGAAGACCAGTAGAACAGATTAGAAGATGCAGAAACAACTCCAGACACACTCAGCCATCTCATCTTCAACAAAGGAGCCAAACACCCTCACTGGAGGAAAGATAACTTCTTTAATAAATGTTACTAGAGAAATTGGGTTTCAACTTGCCAAAGACTAAAACTGGACATTTATCTCTCACCAGGCACTAAACTAAAATCTAAATGGATTAAAGATCTAAATATTAAAACAGAAACACTGAACCAGTTGGAACAGAAGTTAGGTAGAACTCTTGAAGACATTGGTGTAGGAAAAGATTTTCTGAACAAAACCTCAGTTGCCTGTGAACTAGCACAAGCAATCAACAAGTGGAATCTCTTCTTACTAAAAAGCTTCTGCCCAGCAAGAGAAACCACAAACAGTGTGAAGAGACAACCCACAATATCGGAAAATATTTTCAAGAGCTGTCCCTCAGATAAAGGTCTACTATCTGCAATCTATAAAGAACTTTAAAAAATCAGACCTCCCAAATTGAAAAACCCAATCCAAAAAGGGGCATCTGAAATGAACAGACATTTCTCAGACAAAGAAGTAGAAATAACAAATAAACATATAAAAAAATGTTCAATATCACTGGTCATTGGAGAGATGCAAATGAAAACAACACTGAGATTCCACATCACTGCAGAAAGAATGGCTGCTATCATGAAATCAACCAATAACAAATGCTGGTGGGGCTGTGTGGAAAGAGGAACACTGCTCCACTGCTTTTGGGAGTGTAGACTGGTGTAACCACTGTGGAAAACAGTATGGAGATACCTCAAAGAACTAGAACTGGAAGTTTCATTTGACCCAGCTACTCCCCTGCTGGGTATCTTCCCCAAAGAATTAAAAGAATCATACCACAGTGATATATGTGCACCCATGTTCATAGCAGCACAATTTGCAATAGCTAAAACTTGGAAACAGCCCAAATGCCCATCAATTGGAGACTGGATAAAGAAAATGTGTTTTTAAAAATAAAATGGAGTACTACTAAACCATAAAGAATGAGAAACTAGAGACATTTATAGCTAAATGGATTCACATTGAGGTAATGCTCTTAAGTGAAATAAATAGGACACATGAGTAAATACCAAATAGTTTCTCTGGTATGAGAAACTGAAAGTGTAAATAAGGACTAAAAGGTATAATAGATAACGTGAAATAGGAAGAAAAGTGACAAAGGGGAAGGGGAAGTGGGAGGGGTAAGGGAAAAGAAAGAAGGGAATGGAATTAATATGAGATAATGAAAAAATGGAAACAAAGTCTTTGTAAATAGGGAGGGATGAAGGGGTTGAATGGAGGGCAGGGAGATGGGGAAAAAATAAGAACCAAGATGGTTTATGTAAAGCTGCAAATTTCCAATAATGAATGTCATTATATTGTATACCTTAAATGTACCAATATAATCAATAAAAAAAGAAAAAGTGATTTTGACCTAGTGGCATCTTTTGAACAGTCAAATGTTAATAACAACCTCATAATCTGGAGCCCAATATCCTTGTTTGAATATGCATTTTTTTTCTTTTATATGTAATTTTATCTCTCTCTCTCTTTTTTTTTTTTTTTTTTTTTTTTTTGGTACCGGGGATCGAACTTGGGTCCTTGAACTTGGGTCCTTGCACTTGCAAGGAAGGTGGCGGAACCACTGAGCTAAATCCCCAGCCTTTTATATGTAATTTTAATGGGGAGAAAAGAAAGAAACATTTATCAAGTCACACTTAACATAGTAATTTCCAAGCACTGCCAGAAGGAGAATTAAGATTCTAGTTGCTCAGAATTTATTGTTTCTCCTTATTTTGCAGTTCCCTTGACCCTGGGATAATAGAAATTTTTACTACAAGCACTGTTTTAGTCTTTAAGAGGAAATTCCCCAAGTGCTCCCTGGTCCCTTAGCAACCTAGAAGTTTCTCTACCAAATTTTGCCTCTATCCAGCTGGATCATAAAGCAAGTTCAGAGAGGCCCTCCTCTTGGGCCTATTAATGAAGTAGAATTTTCCTTCTTTGACAAGCAAGGGCTAATGATTGTCCTTGAGTATAAAGGATTCACTGAGTGCCCCCATCAAGAAAAACAATCAAAATTAAAACTTAAAGTCAGCAGTTTCTGAATTAAATTTTGCAGAACCTCAGATTGATTAATTTTCCAACTTGTTCAGCAGCAACTCTGTCCTTGGTTGTGATCTGCACCCTTTCGATAGAGTGGTTATTGCAGTATTAAAAGTATTAGCAAATTCAATGCTACAGAGGCAGAAACATAATGTTTTATAATTATATATCTGCCTGTCAGAGGTTCCTTGTCTGCTCAAACAATCTCTTGATGAGAGACAGGAGAAGGAAAAAGAAGAGAAAAAAATCTCTTGTATGCACTGTCTGGTTGTTCTAGATAAGCTACAAAGAAAACAACACTTAGAGGCCTATCTTAAGCATATAGGTTAGAAAATGACATTTCCCAAAATATACACTACAGAGAAGTTACTATTGTGTGAAATAAAAATCTCTATAGTAATTATTTTTTCAGATTATCCTTTCCTATGTTAGGTGCCTTTCACCTGGTCCTTATCCCCTGATTCTCTTTTTTGTCTGGCATCCATTTGCCCTTATCTGCAAGCTATGCAGCTTGCTTCCAGCATCTGAAAGTGGCTGTTCATACAGTGATACCCAAAAAAGATCTTTCTCTCCAATCTCAGAGTGGTTTATCTAAGTTATAACTATGAATGTCACCAGCTTATAAAAGTATGGATTAAGGAAAGCTACAATGGTTCCTACTTTACTTTGTTTTAATTGGGGGCAGGGAGGCACAAGGGGATTTGGTCATTTGCTTTTCTTTATTTTTGTTTCTGTTTTAACTGTTGTACTTGGCAATATTTTTTAATTCTTGTCTTCTGTTTCTTTTTCTTAATTTGAAACTGTGTATTCTCTTATAATTAAGTAAGCAAATAATTTGGAATCCTGAAGGGCAGTATTAATTTTATATTCCTGTAGTCATGTCACTGAAAAAATTGTGAGTGCAGATTATAGGATAAATGTTTATAAATGGATTCCAGTTCCTCCCTGAATGTCATTTGCTACACATTTTGAGTGCAGTTCAATTGCTTGTGGGCAATTTGGAGGTTAGTAGTGGGGAAAGTTTTTTTCCACCTTTTGGGAACTGTATTCTATGGTCCTTCAATTTCCTGTTATTCTAAGCTTTACAGGAGTCATGAAAAGCTATGAGCTACTTTCATTTCTTCTTTCCTACTCATTCTGTCATCTGTAGAATTTAGCTGAGGTAAAGAGGCACCTTTTTCTCATTAATCATTGTAGGTTAAGGGATAATTTTATTGCTATGAATGTTTTTGGCAGTATGCCCATCTCCAAGTACAAGATGGTAAACTGACCCATTTTCTCATAATATATATGTTTCTGCATCTTCCATCAATATTCCTTAGTCTGCTGAAATCCATTAAAGAGTAGAAAAGATAAATAGACTCACCTAGATCTTTTGAGGTAGTAGATTGAACCATAAGGCATGTAGAAGTTATAGATTCATGCCAGCTTATAGTATAATAAATAACTTCAAAAATAGACATTTTCATCAAATAAAATCTTGATTGCTTCTCAGCCTTTTGGCTTAGATTAAGTGAAATAAAATCTTGAAGTGAACTAGAAGGCCAGAGCCATAGAACACTGAATCTCACCTTCATCAGACCTGGCCTGATGAAGAGTAATGCAACGGTGCAAGGTGTAGAAATGTTGAGTGAACAATACCTATAAACAATTGCATTACAATATTTGCTACATAAATATTTGAAATCTTGGTTTAATACAGCACAGAGAAAAATGGCTTCATTATAGAAATTCTAGCTATAAATTATTTTTTTGTAGCAAAAGGATAATAGTCATAACATATCTATGAATACATGTTTGGATATATATGTAAAACTCCATAAGAATTGTGTCTATGTGTGTCTCTATATGTGTTCATATGTATGTTTGTTATTCACTGATGTATGTATGGCATACAGGTGCATAGAATCTATTTATTCAATAAATTCTAACAAAGAGTTTCCTTTGTATGGACTCATGTGATGTCACTTGATCCAATAATATGGAAAAGAAGGCATGCTTTAGCCCATGGGTGTGTAATAAGGAAGCCAGCTCTTCAAGGACTCATCTGCGAAGCCAGGGAAGAACCACTGGTAAAAGTACCAATGATCAATGGGTGTCAATGCCCAGCACTCTGTAAACACACAATAAGTACTCCTTGAATGGCAAAGTCTTCCCTTTAGATTCATTCTTAACTATGCCCTCCTCAATTAACTATCATAGCATTGTATTTCACTTTGTTCATAATGCCTGCCATAATAAGAAATTATATTATTCAGCTAGACATTTACTTATTTGTTGTTTCTCCCATCTTAATACAATGTCAACTCCATGAATGAAAAGTCCTTCATCTTAGTCCTTAATGAATTGTCAGATTTGGAACAAAAAAATATATCAATCAGGCAACCAGCTATTTGGAAGGACTAGGTTGAATTATCTTTTATCTCTCTCTCTCTCTCTCTCTCTCTCTCTCTCTCTCTCTCTCTCTCTGTCTCTCTCTCTTTGGGTGGTGCAATTGTTTTAATTTGTGTGTGCATGTGTCTGTCTGCTTTTCTTTCCTTCTCTCTCCTCCCCTGTAATGTGGGCTGACTCCTTATTGACTGGGTTAAAAGCCAACAAGAGATAAAATAAGATCATGGTAGAATCCAAGAAAAAATGAATCATATTTTGGATGGACTGTGCTAGCCCTTCTCTAATATATTAAGAAAGAAATATTCTTTATACCTTCTATTTATCCTTATATTTTCTTCCTTACCATTAGAAAGGTAAGACAACTGAGAGCCAAGAATAAGAAAATAAGAGTGCAGAGGAGGTGAGCTGCTCCCAGTACCCAGGAGGAGACTTCCAGGCCACCATACCAGCACCTCCCCAGCACAGAGGAGGTGAGGTGCATGGGTGCCATCAGCACCACCCCCCATGCCCCATGGAAATGAGAACACACATAAACAAGTCTCAAAACCAGACTTCCAGATCACCTACAGCAACCCCAAAGGGAAACAAGGTGGAACAATCTGATACTTAACCACCTGGATTCCATGAATTGGCAACAAAAGAGGATCTGAAAAAATGAAATCAGAAATAGTTTCTCAGATAACAGCAGAGATTGTGTCCCTAGTGCAAGACATGATTAATAAATCTAGAGAGAACACAGATAAAAAATAGAGGAGCTGAGGAACATGATGGAATCCTAACACAGGAAACAAATGGAATCCATGAAACAGATACAAACAGATTTCTAGGAGATGAAAAACTCCATTGAAAGTCTACACACCAGAATGAGACAATGTGAGGACAGAATTTCAGATGTAGAAGATAAGATGGCAATTAGTGACCAGGAAAAGAAAAATTTCTTTAAAATTGTAAGGGATCACAAGAAATCAATCCAGCAGCTGCTAGACAATGCAAAGAAGAATAAGATAAGACTGATGAGAGTCAATGAAGAAACAGGAGAGGGTGCAGATGACATAAAAAAAAAACTGTTCCAAAAGTGATGGCAGAAAACTTCCCAAGCAGGGGAAAAGAACTTGACATACAAATAATTGAGGCATATAGGACTCCAACTAGCCTTCATCAAAAAAATCTACACATGGGCATATAATTGTTAAGATACCAGAAACCCAACAGAAGTACAAAATTCTACAAGCAGTTAGAGAAAAGAAACAAATCACATACAAAGTAAAGCCCATCAAAATCACAGCAGACTTCTCAATGCAAACCCTCAAGGCAAGAAGAGCTTGGAGGGATGCATTTTAAGCCCTAAATGAAAATAGCCTCCAAACCAGATTGATGGACCCTGCAAAACTATCTTTCAAAATTAATGGAGAAATAGAATACTTTCATGACAAAGAGCACCTTAGGAACTTCATGAATACCAAATCAGCACTCCAAAAAATTTTAGATAATATCCTCGGAAAAGACAACGAAGATCACAACCCCAGGAAGTCCAGTAGAATTAATCCATCAGGCACAACAAGAAATTAAATGTAAAGGGGAAGAACCCAACAAAATGAAAAAGTCATGACAATGACAAGTCAATACATTTCAGTTATAACCATCAATGTTAATGGTCTCAATTCAGAAATCAAGAGAAATAGACTGGCAGAATGGGTCAAGAAGCAAGATCCAACAAAATGCTGCAACCAAGAAAAACATTTAATTCAAAAAGAAACTCACAGACTGAAAGTTAAAGGGTGGAAAACAATACTCCATGTGACAGGAACCTGAAAAAAAAAGCAGGAGTAGCTATCCTCTTTGCAGATCAAGTGGATTTCAAACCATAATCTGAAACACTCTGGTCCCAAGAATTTCAGATAAGGGATAGTCAACTTGTATGTACAAATCTATTGTGAACATGTGTTTTCATTCCTCTGAAGTAAAAACTTGAGAACATAACTGTTAGTTCTTAACAATAATACAAGAAATTTCTATATTGTTTTCCAAAATGGGTTTATCATTTTACATTCACATTAGCAGTATTAGAAAGTTCTATCTGGTTCACACCTAAGCTGACATTAGTTCTTTCAAAACTTTTAACTTCATCTCCCTAATGAGTGTATAATACAATCTTCTTATTGTACTCATAAGTATTTTTCTGATTCTAGTGTTGCACACTGTTCCTTTTACTCTACTGGCTATTTATCATCTTCTTGTGTCTACTTTTTAATTGGGTTGTCTATTAATGACCTGTAAGAGTCCTTTATATATTATGGTCATAGGTTATATGTATTATAAATATGGTCTGTTTAAGGACTACTTTTCATTTTCTTAACCATGTCATTTAAAGTTCTAAATTTTGAGAGAATCCCATTTATCAATTTTTTCCTTTTATACATCATGTTTTATCTATCCTACAAAATTCTTGCCTACCCCAAATTCATGAACATTTTCCCTTATAATTTCTTCTTAAAGTTTTATAGTTTTAGTCTTTCATATTTAGGTTCATAGAACCTTTCCAGTTATCTTTATATAGGGAAATAAAGGGATGAGGTTAACTTTTTACATACAGATACCAGGTGGTCTAGTAATGTTTGCTGAAAACACTATCTTTTCCTCTGCTCTTGAATTGAGTTTATGTTCTATAAAATGTTAATGTTAAATAATCTTTCAAAACTCAGTGGCCCATATATGTGTCATTCTATTTCTAGATTCTCTGTTTTATTCCACTGATCTATATGTCTTTCCTTATGCCAACACTGCCTTGATTACTGTAGCTTTAGAGGAAGTCTTAAAATTAGGTAATAAACATCTTCCAACACTGTTTTATTTTCTTTTTACTTTTCTAGATCTTTGTACTCCTACATAACTTTTAAATTTCAATATCCAATTCTTCATTTAGAGCAAATATATATAGACCTGAATTTTTATATATAACTTGTGTTTTCTAATCCTGCTAAATTCAAATACAAGTTCTAGGGGCTCCTAGAGATTCCTTAGTATTTTCTCTGTGGATGATCATTTCATCTACATATAAAGATTTTACTTATACCTTGCCAATCCCTTGCTAATTGTGTCTTTTTATTGCCAGACTATTTTGGTTTGGGCCTATGTTTCAAAGTTTAATGGACAGATCAAGAGTAGGCATATCTGCCTTTGTTCCCCAACTTAGGGAGAAAGCATTGTATTTTTTCCATTCATATAAGGCATTGTGGCTGGAAGTATGGAGTACATGTCTTATCTGTTGAGAAGGTTCTGTTCTACTTCTAGGCTCCTGATAGCTTTTACCATGAACAGCGGTGGAATTTAGTCCAATACTTTTTCTGAAACTACTAACAGGATCATACGGCTTTTTCCTTTCCTCTGTTAAAATGATGACTTCTGGGCATGGACCTTCCAGTGCTGAACCAACAGTTCCATCTCTGTAATAAAACCACTTTCTACATACTGCCAGATCTGACTTCTAATAGTTTGTTTTGTTAAACAAATTTCTATGTTCATACTTTTTTCTTCTATTATCTTTATCCAGTTTTAGGATTAGCACAATGTTGAGTTCCTAAAATGAGGGGAGAAGTGTTCCTTCTTTTTTCTTCTTTAAATGTTTGATATAATTTATCAGCTAAAATGTATATGAGCCTGTTGTTGTCATATAGGTAGGTTTTCAAGCTAGGAATATACTTTTTTAATATGTGCTATTCAAATTTTATATTTCCTCCAGAGTTAGTTTCATTAATTTGTCTTCCAAGGCACTTCTTAGAAGTTGTCAAATTTATTTCAAAAAAGATTTTTGTAATGTGCTTTCTATATCCTTCTAAATTCTGTAAAATCTGTGGTAATATCTTCTAGATCTTGATATTGTAATTTTAAAAATGTATAATTGATATTGTATAATAGGAAGAAAGGTCTAAAGGAGTAGGGGAAGTGGGAGGAGTACGGGAAAGGAAAGAAGGGAAAACAAAAAATATAAGAAAAGAAAAAAATGGAAACAAAGTCTTTGCAAATAGGGAAAGGTGGAGGGGATGAAGGGAGGGCAGTGGAAGGGGAAAAAATAAGAGCTAAGATGCATCACGTAAATGTACAAGATCCCAATGATGAATGCAACTGCATTTTATACCTAAAATGTACCAGTAAACTTAATGGAAAAAATTTTTTAAAGAATAAGGAAATAAGGAGGTACTGGGCCTGCTTCTTAAATTGGGTAGTAAAATGATTCTTTGAGGCTTGCATTCTCTCCATTCATAACAAAATACAACATAGGGCATCTTATGATCAAGTCCTCAGCATATGCACATCTGTCTCAATAGCCCTCAGCTATTCTTTGGCAACCTAGATTACATTAAGCAGCAGAAAAATTATTCTGAACCTTGTGTTATTTAGTTCTCTATGGAAATTAATAGCATATGCTGAAGAGGAAACTGAGTCTCAAAGCAGTAATGAGATAAGACTTGGACACTGGTCTCTCTACTTCTCTCTTATTTCATGCTTTAATTGCTTTGCATTTCACTGAAAATGTGAAAATTAAAATGAGTATGTATTAAAGAACACAATGAAATATACATTTATCTTTTATTCTTTAGAAGTAAACTAAATTGATTTTAAGACAACCTAGCAAAAGATGTAAGCTAAATTTAACTTGAAATAGGAAAATTCTATTATAACTTTGACTCATTGGTTTGTCATATTCATTTATTGTTTCTTTTTTTCCTTCCAAGAAATTTTCTGGAAATTTCAAAGTTTTGCTCTCATTCTGGTCAATATGGCATGAATCCTAAATATTAAAGCAATAAAACTAGTCATTATAAATTCAAGGAAAGACTTGGAATATTTTTTATGAAAATATGGCTATGTCTTCTTATTGGTGTCACTTAAAGAGTTATTTATACAGATCCTGCTGCTTTTCAAATGGTTAGCTCTCTGCAAGTAATATCTTGTAATACAAGTAATATCTTTTCTTTTTCAATTGAACATACTTCTACCTTATCCTCACAGCTCAATACTTTGTTAAATATATGTGACTAGATTTACTGGTCTTTCTCCAATAATTACTGTTTTCCTTCTGTTTTATGTTTCTTCTCACTTTGTGAAAGTCATGCTTTTGTGCTTACCTTTTGTACCTTCTAGGGCATTAGATCTTTAAAAAGTTTAAGAACACTATATTGCATAGTGTTTGATCTGCAGCAGTGCATTGTCTACATAAATGAAAGTCAGGGTTAATATGCAACAATTATGTCCTCCTGTTTGCTCTTCTTATAGTTTAATATGCTCTGATAATTAGATTTGCACTGAAAATGGAAATTTAGAAAAAGCTTTAGGCTAATAATGGACATTGTCCTACTATTGGACATTAGCTGTAACAAGCCTAGGCTAGATCCTAAGGAATTAACCAAATACCTTGAGCACTTTCATCTTCAATCCCATTATATCTAAATGGTATCTATGTCCCTTGAAATTTTAATCACCTAGAAAGTTGTTGCATGTACCCTAGAGCCAGCTGAGTGGAATTATTTTCCTGTAGCATTTTTTTCCCAGGCATGAGTTGATCTTGGAGCCATAGCACCACATATCTCTCTTCTTTCAATTCAAAAGTAGTAAAATCGCCAAAGAGATGGCTTAAAGATTGGTCATGGAACTATATCAGCAAATAATCTCATGAGTTTGTCAAGGTGAAATCTTGGCCACTGACAAGAAACCAAATGCCTTTTTTCAATCCCATTGTTCCAGGAGAAAAGAGAAAATGACAGCTTTGTACAAAATGGACAGACAGGACATAGTTCTGGGTTCTGATATATAGGCTTCAAATTTAAGGGAGGGATTTAGTTTTGGCAGGAAAAAGTTTCTAACTGTAAATATTTACTTGACAGTGGAATGTAATATTAAAAAATCATAATTTGTGTACATAGGATTTTAGATTTTTAGATGTTATAGTGAATTCTCCAAGGGCTACCTATAGGTAAAGAAATGGCATCTTTAAAAATAATTCTGAGGGCCAGAGATTTAGCTCAGTGGTTCCACCACTTGCCTCACAAGTGCAAGGACCCAAGTTCGATCCCCGGTACCAAAAAAAAAATTATGTAGGGCTAGGGATTTAGCTCAGTGGCACCAGGCCTGCCTTCCAAGTGCAAGGACCTGAGTTTGATCCCTGGTACCAAAAAAAATTCTGTAAGAGAGGCCTGCCTGGACACCATTGGTAAGGGCACACAGGCTCCAGCCAGAAGACCCTTGAACAACAGCAGTGTGGGTTCACAAGCCCCAATCAGAAGCCCATGCAGACACCAGAAGCTTCAGCACACAGGCCACAGCCAGAGGCCTGCCTGGGCACCATCTGTGTGTGCGGGCCAAAGCCAGAGGCCCATCGGGACAGCAGTGCAGTGCAGAAATCCAGAAGGCCATCGTTCTGAACCTAGGAATTGGCTCAGTGGTGAGTAGTAGAGAGAAGGCCTCTCCAAAGCTTCTTGAGAGTTGAAGACCACTGGGAGAGAAAAGAGTCACCTCAATAAAGGTGCAACAGACTAGACTGCAGTGGTTGTTGAGTTGTTGGGGTCAGTCAACCCCTCCTCCCAGAAGCAGACATGTTGCAAGGGAAGGGCGGCTCAAACCTGCAGGAGAACCATGCAGAGTTCAAACCCACAGGAGGTCAGGGAACTCAATCCTAGCCTCATAGCCAGAAACCAGCCTGAACTTCAGTGGACTATGACCAACTCACTGAGATCAGTCCACACAGGTCTGTCTTCTTCCTCATTTCTTGCTTTTCTTGTCTCTGTTTTTGTCCTATTTTGCTCAATTGTTTTTATTTTTATAGGAGTGAGAATATAGTTTCTGGTTTTTCTGTTGTGTCAGTTTGTTGTGTTCTTGTTTTTGTTCCTCCTTCTCTCTTTTCCTTCTCTTTTCACCAGTTTCCAAAATTTTCAAGATCTTCCTGTGTCCTCTAACATTACTTTTAACCTTTCCCTCTCCTCATATTTCTCTACCCACCCCCAACTCCTTCTAAATCTCCCCAGAGGACAAATTCACCATATTGAAGGGCTTATTTACTGCAAATATATTTCTGATTGGTTCTAGATTTTGATATATAATCACAAGTCTCGTTCATGCAGTCAAAGGTGGTAGATTTATAGTTATCACAGTTTGTCATTTACTAGGCTGTGTTTGATGCAATTATTGGTGCTGAATGTATTACTTTGGCCACAGTAACATCATTGTTCTAGTCAGTTGTCCTTCCTTGTATACCAAGACTGAAAATACCTAAGGGCCATTACAAACTGAAAACCTAGAGGCCAACTAAACATGGAAGACAATCCAAAACAATAGCCAATCTCTAAGGGTTCTAAATACTAGCAATAAAGATACTCTCAATAAGCATTTTACAAGCAGGAACCAAGGAATTAAACCAAAAACATCACTAACAACAACAGAATAGAAATGGGAAGTCACCTAAATGAGATTCAAAACCAGCTATCAGACCACCAAAGGCAACTCCAAGGGGTAACAACATGGAACAATCTGAAATTTAAGCACCTGGACTACCTGAACAGGTAACAAAATGGGATCTGAAAAAAATAAAATCAGAAATAATTTATCAGACAACAACAGAGATGGTGTCCATAGTGAAAGACATGATGAATAACTCTATAGCAGACACAGATAAAAAAAAAATAGAGGCATTCAGGAACATGATGGAATCCCACCATAAGAATGAAATGGAATCCATAAAACAGATTCAAATAGATATCCAGGAGATTAAAAACTCCATCGAAAGTTTACACAACACAATGAGCCAATGTGAGGACAGAATTTCAGATATAGAAGACAGGATTGCGATCAGTGACTATTAAAAGCAAGATTTCTTAAAAACAGCAAGGGACCCAGATAAATCAATCCAGCAGCTGTTAGATGATGCAAAGAAGGAAAACGTAAGGCTGATCAGAGTCAAGGAAGAAACAGGAGATAGTACAAATGACATAAAAAAAATCTGGGCACACAAGTAATGCCAAAAAACTTGACAAGCAGGGGAAAAGAATTTGACATACAGATAACTGAGGCATATAGGACTCCAAAGAGCCATGATAAAAAAAAAAAAACTCCGCATAGTAATATAATAGTCAAGATTCAAGAAACCCAACAAAAGGACAAAATACTACAAGCAGTTAGAGAAAATAATCACATACAAAAGAAAGCCCATCAGAATCACAGCAGACTTCTCAACACAAACCTTCAAGGAAAGAAGAGCCCGGAATAAAGGATTTCAAGCCCTAAAAGAAAACAACCTCCAACCCAGATTGTTGTACCCTGCAAAACTGTTTTTCAAAATTGATGGAGAAATAAGAAACTTTCATGACAAAGAGCACCTGAGGAAAATCATGAATACCAAAACAGCACTTAAAAAAATTTTAGACAATATCCTAGGAAAAGACAATGAGGATCACAACTCCAGGAATCCCAGCAGAATAAATCCATCAGGTATGACAAGAAATTAAATGCAAGGGGGAGAATCCAACAAAGAGAAAAAGTCATGACAAGGATAATTCAAAAAATATCAGTTATAACCACTGATGTTAATGGTCTCAATTCACCAGTCAAAAGAAATGGGCTTCTGCACAGCAAGAGAAACCACCAGCAGTGTGAAGAGACAACCCACAATGTGGGAAAAAAATCTTCACCTGCTTTTTCTCAGACAAAGGTCTACTATCTCGAATCTATAAAGAACTTTAAAAGATCAGACCTCCCAAATTTAAAGACTCAATCCAAAAATGGGCATCTGAAATGAACAGGCATTTCTCACACAAAGAAGTAGAAATAGCAAATAAATACAAAAAAAAATGTTCAACATCACTGGTCATTTGAGAGATGCAAATGAAAACAACGCTGAGATTTCACCTCATTCCAGAAAGAATGGCTGCTATCATGAAATCAATCAATAACAAATCCTGGCAGGGCTGTGGGGAAAAAGGAACCCTGCTCCACTGCTAGTAGAAGTGTAGACTGGTGCAACTACTGTGGAAATCAGTATGGAGATACCTCAAAAAACTAGGACTGGAAGTCCCATTGAAACCCACTATTGCCCTGCTGGGGATCTTCCCCAAAGAATTAAAAGAATCATACCACAGTAATATATGTGCACCCATGTTCATACCAACACAGTTCGTGATAGCTAAAACTTGGAAACAGCCCAAATCTCCATCAACTGGAGACTGGATAAAGAAAATGTGGGGTTTTTTTATAAAATGGAGTACTACTCAGACATAAAAAAATGAGAAATTAGAGACATTTATAGCTAAGTGGATGCACATTGAGACAATACTCTTAAGTGAAATAAATAGGACACACATGTATAAATACCAAATAGTTCCTCTGGTGTGAGAAACTGAAAGTGTAAATAAGGACTAAAATGTATAATAGGTAATGTGAAATAGGAAGAAAAGTGGCAAAGGGGAAGGAAGTGGGAGGGATAGGGGAAAGGATAAAAGGGAATGAGATTAATATGAGAAAATGGAAAAATAGGAAAAAAAATCTTTGTAAATAGGGAGGAATGGAGGGGTTGAAGGGAGGGCTGGGCAAGGGTAAAAATAAGAACCAAGAGAGATTATGTAAAGGTGCAAATTTCCAATGACAAATGTCATTATATTGTATACCTAAAATATACCAATGATTAGAATGAATAATCGATAATCCAAAATAGGAAGGAAAGGTCCAAAGGGGTAGGGGTAGTGGGAGGGGCAGAGGAAAGGAAAGAAGGGAAAGGAAAAATGATGAGAAATGGAAAAAATGGAAACAAAGTCTTTGTAACAGGGAAGGGTGGAGGGGGTCAAGGGAGGGCTAGGAATGGGGAAAAAGTAAGAACCAAGATGCATTATGTAAATAAATAAATAAATAAATACTGAACAGGATTCAAGACAAAAAGACAATATAATTAGCGATTTTGCTGAAATAAGGCAAGTAAATACTAAAAAATAAATTATAGTAAGTGATTAAAAAAAAAAGAAATGGTCTAGCAGAATGGTCCAAAAAGCATGAGCCAAGAATATGCTACATACAAGAAAAACACCTAATTCAAAAAGAAACTCATAGACTGAAAGTGAAAGGGTAGAAAACAATATTCCATGTGACAGGAACCTGAAAAAGAGCAGGAGTAGCTATCCTCTTTGCAGAGCAAATGGATTTCAAACCAACACTAATTAAGAGGGACAAAGGACAATACATCCTTTTAAAGGGAAAAACTCTAGAGGAATAGATGACAACCATAAATATATATGAACCAAACCCTAGTGCATCCAATTATATAAAACAAATTTAATGCACATTAAAAATCAAGTAAACAGTAATGCAATAGTAGTGGGGGGCCTCAATACTCCACTCTCAAAAATAGATAGATCAACTAGACAAAAAATAAGCAATGAAATACTAGAACTCAATCAAATTCTTGAACAAATGAACTTAACATGTTTGCAGAGTGTTCCACCCCACAAAATCAGAATACATATTCTTTTCAGCTGCACATGTGTCATTCTTCAAAATAGACCACATACTCACTCATAGAACATATTTAAGTAAGTGCAAAGGAATTGAAATTATCCCCTGTATATTATCAGACCATAGTGAGATGAAATTGGAGATCAATAGCAAAAGAAACTGCAAGAATTTCATAAACACATGGAAACTACACAACACACTTCTGAACAACAAATGGGTCACACAGGAAATTAAAGAAGAAATCAGGCTCTGCAATTAAATGACAATCCCAATACAACATATCAGAATCTATGGGACACAATGAAAGCAATCTTACAAGGGAAATTCATAGCAGTGAATACTCATATTAGGAAAACAGAGCAAGCTCAAATAAACAACCTGATGCTGAACCTCAAGCTTCTAGAAAAAGGAGAGCAAGATAAAACCAAAGCTCAAACAAGGGAGGAAATTATAAAGATTAGAGCAGAAATCAATCCAATGGAGATTAAGAGAATGATACAAAAAATCAGTGAAGAAAAGAGTCGGTTTTTCAAAAGAATAAACAAAATTGCAAACGCTTAGCCAACTTTATCAAAAAAAGCAAAGAACCAAATTCATGCAATTAGGAATGAAAAGGATAAAATTACATATGAATTACCAAATTTGAATGAAGAAGACCTAAAAATTCTAAACAACCCAATATCAATCAACAAAATTGAAAATGTAATTAAAAACTTACCAACTAAGAAAAGCCCAGGTCCTGATGGCTTCATTGCTGAATTCTACAAGACATTTAAAGAGGAACTGCTGCCACTACTGTTTAAATTCTTCAGTGAAATTGAAAGGGGAGCAATACTCCCAAATTCATTCCTAGAAGCAAGCATCACCTTGATCCCAAAAGCAGAGAAAGGTCCAACCAAAAGAGAGAACTATAGGCCAATCTCACTAATGAACATAGATGCAAAAATCCTCAATAAGATACTGGCAAACAGAATGCAGAAGATTATCAAGAAAATCATACACCCTGACCAAGTGGAATTCATCCCAGGGATGAAGGGTTGGTTCAACAAATGCAAATCAATAAATGTAATACACTATATTAATAGAGTCAAGGATGAAAACCATATGATCATCTCAATAGATGCAGAAAAAGTGTTCAACAAAATCCAACACACGTTCTTGATAAAAATCCTATAGAAAATTAGTAGAGATTGTCTCTACCGCAATCAGATAAAAGCCATCTATGAAAAACCAACAGCCAATATCATACTAAATGGTCAAAGACTAAAATTCTTCATGCTAAAATCAGGAATAAGACAATGATGTCCACTATCACCACTCCTGTTCAATATAGTTTTGGAAACATTAGCCACAGCAATTAGACAAGAGAAAGAAAAGGAATAAAGACAGGAATTGAAGAAGTTAAATTGTCTTTATTTGCAGATGACATGATACTCTATATAGAAGACCCCAAGTACTCCACCAAAAGTCTTCTAGACCTAATAACCAAATTCAGTAGAGTAGCTGGATACAAGGTCAACACACAAAAATCAATACCTTTCCTCTACACAAACAACAGATTCACTGAGAGGAACTGAAGTAACAACTCCTTTCACATACCATCCACAAAAAAAGAAAAACCTAGGAATCAATCTAATGAAATAAATTAAAGCCCTCTACTCTGAAAACTACAACACTCTGAAAAAAGAGATGGAAGAGGATATCAGAAAATGAAAAGACATCCCTTGCTCCTGGGTAGGAAGAACCAATATAGTGAAAATAGGCATACTTCCAAAACTGCTAGACAGATTCAGTGCAATCCCAATTGAAATTCCAACAACGTACTTCACAGAACTTGAGAAAATCCAAAAATTCATTTGGAACCAGAAGAGACCTAGGATAGCAAAAGCAATTCTAGGCAACAGAGACACGGTAAGGGGTATCACAATCCCCAACTTGAAACTATACTGCAAAGCTACTGTACTGGCAAAGAAACAGACCTGAGAACCAGTGGAATGATTAGAAGATGCAGAAACAACTCCAGACACACTCAGCCACCTCATCTTTGACATAGGAGCCAAACACCCTCACTAGAGGAAAGATAGCCTGCTTAATAAATGATTCTGGAAACTGAAAGTGTAAATAATGACTAAAAGGTATAATAGATAATGTGAAATAGGAAGAAAAGAGGCAAAGGGAAGGGGGAAGTGAGAAGGGTAGGGGAAAGGAAAGAAGGGAATGGAATTAATATGAGAAAATGAAAAAATGGAAACAAAGTCTGTGTAAATAGGAAGGGATGGAGGGTTTGAAGGGAGGGCAGGGGAAGGGGAAAAAAATAAGAACCAAGAGGAAGACAGGCGGGACTGTGCACACCCTACCAAGGTCCTGAGTCATGTGGAAGACACCGAATCACCCCACTGCAGAAAGGCAGCCATCTGACTCCACATTACCAAGGTGCAGAGGACACCAGACTACCAGACCAAGGTACTGAGTCCCACTGTTCCCAACCCAGAGGTAGGGGCTTCTGAGCCATCATCCCACTGCTCCTGGTCCAGAGGAAGGGGCTTCCTGGTCACCAACCCTCCCACTGCTCCCAGCCCACAGGAAAGGGCTTTTGGGTCACCATCCCTACCACTGCTCCCAACCCCTGTCCTACCTCTCCCAGCTCAGAGGAAGTAATCCGTGCAGGTGCTAACAGCCCCCCGCCCCAGTCAAAATGAGAAAACATGTAAATAAGTCTCAAAACCAGACTTCCAGATCACCTACAGCAACCTCAAAGGGAAATGAGATGGAACACTCTGATACTCAACTACCTGGACCCACTGAACTGGCAACAAAAGGGGATCTGGAAAAAATGAAATCAGAAATAATTTCTCAGATAACAGGAGAAATTGTGCCCTTCGTGCAAGACATGAGTAATAAATCTAGAGAGGAGCTCAGGAACATGATGGAATCCCAACAGAAGAAACAAATGGAATCCATAAAACAGATGCAAATAGATTTCCAGGACATGAAAAACTCCATTGAAAGTCTGCAAGGCAGAATGAGCCAATGTGAGGACAGAATTTCAGATACAGAAGGTAAGATTGCAATTAGTGACCAGGAAAAGAAAAATTGCTTCAAAATTATAAGGGAACATGAGAAATCAATCCAGCAGCTGCTAGATGATGCAAAAAAGAATAACATATGACTGATTGGGCTCAATGAAGAAACAGGACAGAGTGCAGATGACATAAAAAATCTCTTCACAAAAATAATGGCAGAAAACTTCCCAAGCAGGGGGAAAGAGCTTGAAATACAGATAAGTGAGGCATATAGGACTCCAAATAGCCTTGATCAAAAAAAAAAATCTACACATAGGCATATAATTGTTAAGGTTCCAGAAACACAACAGAAGAACAAAGTTCTCCAAGCACTCAGAGAAAAGAAACAAATCACATACAAAGGAAAGCCCATCAGAATGACAGCAGACTTCTCAACACAAACCATCAAGGCAAGAAGAGCTTGGAGTGACATATTCCAAGCCCTAAAAGAAAACAGCCTCCAACCCGGATTGATGTACCCTGAAAAACTATCTTTCAAAATGGATGGAGAAATAAATAAGATACTTTGATGACAAAGAGCACCTTAGGAACTTCGTGAATACCAACGCAGCACTCCAAAGAATTTTAAACAATAGCCTAGGAACAGACATTGAGGAACACAACCCCAGGAAGCAAAGCAGAATGAACCTATCTGGCATGACAAGAAATTAAATGTAAAGGGGGAGAACCCAACAAAATGAAAAAGTCATGACAATGACAAGTCAATACATTTCAGTTATAACCATCAACGTTAATGGTCTCAATTCACCAATCAAAAGAAATAGACTGGCAGAATGGGTCAAGAAGCAAAATCCAACAATATGGTGCATACAAGAAACACACTTAATTCAAAAGGAACCTCTTAGCCTGAAAGTTAAAGGGTGGAAAACAATACGGCATGTGACAGGAACCTGAAAAAAAGCAGGAGTAGCTATCCTCTTGGCAGATCAAGTAGATTTCAAACCAACACTGATTAAGAGAGATGAAGAAGGACACTACATCCTTGTAAAGGGAAGAATTCAAGAGGAAGAGATGACAATCATAAATATCTATGCACCAAACACTAGTGCACCCAACTATATAAAACAAATACTAACAGACATGAAAAGCCATATATGCACTAATACAATTGTAGTGGGGGACCTCAACACCCCACTATCACAAATAGATAGATCAACTAGATTAAAAATAAGTAATGAAATACTACAACTCAATCAAACTCTTGAACAAATGAACTTAACAGATGTTTACAGAGTCTTCCACCCCACAAAATCAGAATACACATTCTTCTCAGCTGCACATGGGTCATTCTCAAAAATAGACCACATACTCACACATAGAACATGTTTAAGTAAGTGCAAAGGAATTGAAGCTATCCCCTGTATATTATCAGACCATAGTGTGATGAAATTGGAGATCCATAGCAAAAGAATCTCAAAAAATTTCATAAACACGTGGAAATTGAACAACACACTTCTGAATAACCAATGGGTCACAGAGGAAATTAAAGAAGAAATCAGACAGTTCCTTCAATTAAATGACAATGACAATACAACATATCGGAATCTATGGGACACAATGAAAGCAGTCTTATGAGGGAAATTCATAGCAGTGAATATGCATATTTGGGAAACAGAACGAGCCCAATTAAACAACCTGATGCTGAACCTCAAGCTTCTAGAAAAAGAAGAGCAAGGCAAACCCAAAGCTCATACAAGGGAGGAAATTATAAAGATCAGAGGAGAAATCAATGCAATGGAGACTAAGAGAATGATACAAAAAATCAATGAAGCCGAGAGTTGGTTCTTCAAAAGAATCAGCAAAATTGACAAACCTTTAGCCAACCTTGTCAGAAAAAGGAAAGAAAAGGCCCAAATCTATGCAATTAGGAATGAAAAGGGTGAAATGACAACAGACTCAGCAGAAATCCAGAGGATCATCAATACCTACTTCCAGAACCTATATGCCAATAAGATGGGCAACACAGAAGAAATGGACAGATTCCTAGATACATATGAATTATCAAAGTTGAATGAAGAAGACCTAAAAATTCTGAACAACCCAATATCAACCAATGAAATTGAAAACGTAATTAAAAACTTATCAACTAAGAAAAGCCCGGGCCCTGATGGCTTCACTGCTGAATTCTACAATACATTTAGAGATGAACTGCTGCCACTACTATTTAAACTCTTCAATGAAATTGAAAGCAAAGCAATACTCCCAAATTCATTCCTGGAAGCAAGCATTACCTTCATCCCCAAAGCAGAGAAAGACCCAACTGAAAAAGAGAACTATAGGTCAATCTCACTAATGAACACAGATGCAAAAATCCTTAATAAGATAATGGCAAACAGAATGCAGAAGATCATCAAGAAGATCATACACCCTCATCAAGTGGGATTCATCCCAGGGATGCAGGGATGGTCTAATATATGAAAATCAATTAATGTAATACACTATATCAATAGAGCCAAGGACAAAAACCATATGATTATCTCCATAGATGCAGAAAAAGCATTTGACAAAATCCAACATGGATTTATGATAAAAATCCTACAAAAAATTGGAATAGATGGTCTCTACCTCAAACTGATAGAAGCCATCTATGAAAAACCAACAGCCAATATCATACTAAATGGTCAAAAACTGAAATCCTTCACACTAAAATCAGGAACAAGACAAGGATGTCCACAATCACCACTCCTGTTCAATATAGTTCTGGAAACATTAGCCACAGAAATTAGACAAGAGAAAGAAATAAAAGGAATAAAGATAGGTAATGAAGAAGTCAAATTGTCATTCTTTGCAGATGACATGATACTCTATATAGAAGACCCCAAGAACTCCACCAAAAGTCTTCTAGACTTAATAACCAAATTCAGTCAAGTAGCTGGTTACAAGGTCAACACACAAAAATCAATAGCTTTCCTCTACACCAATGGCAGACTCACTGAGAGAGAAAGAGGGCAAATAATTCCTTTCACAATAGCATCCAAAAAACTGAAATACCTAGGAATCAACCCAAGGAAAGAAATCAAAGACCTTTTCTCCGAAAACTATGGCACTCTGAAAAGAGAGATTGAAGATGATATCAGAAAATGGACAGACATCCCCTGATCCTGGGTAGGAAGGATTAATATAGTGAAAATGGCCATACTTCCAAAACTGCTATATAGATTTAATGTAATTCCAATTGAGATCCCAGCAGCATACTTCATAGACCTTGAGAAAACAATCCAAAAATTCATTTGGAATAAGAAGCGACCCAGAATAGCAAAAGCAATTCTAGGTAACAGAGACATGGCAGGGGGTATCACAATCCCCAACCTGCAACTCTACTACAAAGCTACTGTGATAAAAAAAGCATGGTACTGGCAAAGAAACAGGCTTGAGGACCAGTGGAACAGATTAGAAGATGCAGAAACAACTCCAGACACACTCAGCCATCTCATCTTCGACAAAGGAGCCAAACACCCTCACTGGAGGAAAGATAGCCTCTTTAATAGTGCTGGAAAAATTGGGCTTCAACTTGCCAAAGATTAAAACTAGAACTATATCTCTCACCATGCACTAAACTAAAATCAAAATGGATTAAAGATCTAAATATTAAAATAGAAACACTGAACCAGTTGGAACAGAGGTTAGGTAGAACCCTTGAAGACATCAGTGTAGGAAAAGATTTTATGAACAAAACCTCAGTTGCCCATGAACTAGCACAAACAATCGACAAATGGGATCTCTCTGTATTAAAAAGATTCTACACAGCAAGAGAAACCACCAGCAGTGTGAAGAGACAATCCACAATGTGGGAAAAAATCTTCACCTGCTCTTCCTCAGACAAAGGTATACTATCTCAAATCTATAAAGAACTTAAAAAGATCAGATCTCCCAAATTTAAAGACCCAATCTGAAAATGGGCATCTGAAATGAACAGACATTTGTCACACAAAGAAGTAGAAATAGCAAATAAATACATGAAAAACTGTTCAACGTCACTGGTCATTCGAGAGATGCAAATGAAAACAACGCTGAGATTCCACTTCACTCCAGAAAGAATGGCTGCTATCATGAAATCAACCAATAACAAATGCTGGTGGGGCTGTGGGGAAAGAGGAACCCTTCTCCACTGCTGGTGGGAGTGTAGACTGGTGAAACCACTGTGGAAATCAGTATGGACATACCTCAAAGAACTAGGACTGGAAATCCCATTTGACCCCGCTATTCCACTGCTGGGGATCTTCCCCAAAGAATTAAAAGAATCATACCACAGTGATATATGTGCTCCCATGTTCATAGCAGCACAGTGTGTAATAGCTAAAACTTGGAAACAGCCCAAATGGCCATCAACTGGAGACTGGATCAAGAGAATGTGGTTTTTTTATAAAATGGAGTACTACTCAGCCATAAAAAATAAGAAATTAGAGACATTTATAGCTAAGTGGATGCACATTGAGGGAATACTCTTAAGTGAAATAAATAGGACACAGATGTGTAAATACCAAATAGTTTCTCTGGTGTGAGAAATTGAAAGTGTAAATAAGGACTAAATGTATAATAGGTAATGTGAAATAGGAAGAAAAGGGTCAAAGGGGAAGGAAGTGGGAGGGCTAAGGGAAAGGATAGAAAGGAATGGGATAAATATGAGAAAATGGAAAAATAGGAACAAAATTTTTGTAAATAGGGAGGGCTGGAGGGGTTGAAGGGTGGCCTGGGCAATGTTGAAAAACAAGAACCAAGAGAGACTATGTAAAAGTGCAAATTTCCAATGATGAATGTCATTATATTGTATACCTAAAATGTACCAATTATTAGAATGGATAATCGATAATGTAAAATAGGAAGAAAAGTTCCAAAGGGGTAGGGGTAGTGAGAGGGGCAGAGGAAAGGAAAGAAGGGAAAGGAAAAATGATGAGAAATGGAAAAAATGGAAATAAAGTCTTTGTAAATAGGGAAGGGTGGAGGGCGTGAAGGGAGGGCTAGGAATGGGGAAAAAATAAGAATCAAGGTGCATTATTTAAAGGTACAATTCCCAATGAGAAATGTAATTGTGTTGTATACCTACAATGTACCAATAAAAGAATTTAATACAAAAAAAAAAGGAACCAAGAGAGTATATAAAGGTGCATATCTCCAACGATGAATCTCCTATTGTACACCTAAAATGTACCAATAAAAGGATACACAAATAAATAAATAAATAAAGATGGAAAAATTGGGTTTCAACTTGCCAAAGATTAAAACTAGACCTATATCTTTCACCATGCTCTAAACTAAAATCAAAATGGATTAAAGATCTAAATATTAAAACAGAAAAGCTGAACCAGCTAGAAGACAGGTTAAGTAGAACTCCTGAAGACATTGGTATAGGAAAATATTTCATGAACAAAACCTTAGTCGCACATGAACTATCACAAAGAATCAACAACTGGGATCTAATCTTATTAAAAAGCTGCTTTATCCCATCTCCAGTTGATGGGCAATTGGGCTGTTTCCAAGCTTTAGCTATTACAAATTTGTTTTTTCTGTAAAATGAAATACTACTCAGCCATAAAGAACTAGAAACTAGATACATTTATAGCTAAATGGGTGCACATTGAAGCCATACTCGTAAGTGACATAAATAGGACACACGTGTAAATACCGGATAGTTTCTCAGTGGGAGAAACTGAAAGTGTAAATAAGGATCAAAATGTATAATAGGTAATGTGAAATAGGAAAAAAGTTCCAAAGGGGAAGGGAAAGGGGAAATGGGATGGTTAGGGGAAAGGAAATAAGGGAAAGGAAAAAATTGAAACAAAATCTTTATAAATAGGGAAGTGTAGAGGGGTTAAAGTGAGGGCAGGGGAATGGGGAAAAAATTAGTACCAAGATATATCATATAAAGGTACAAATTCCCAATGATGAATGTCATCATATTGTATACCTAAAATGTACCAATAAACTTAATGAATTTAAAAAATAATAATTCTATAATCATAACAAAGAATTGTTTAATACTGTGATTTTCAGCGTGGTACAAGTCAGGGGAAAAACAAAGAACACCATTCTGTTGCTAGTTCAGGGAGTCCAGGTGGTTGAATATCAGAGTGTTCCATCTCATTGCCCTTTGGGGTTCCTGTAGGTGATCTGGAAATCTGGTTCTGAGGCTTGTGTGTCTTCTCATTTCAACCGTGCCGGGCGGGGGATGGGGGGGTGCTGCTGGCGCCTGGTCTGTTCTGGGAGCAGTGGTAGGTTGGCCTGGAAGCCTCCTCCTCTGTGCTGGGGAAAAAACATCATTCTGGAAGTTTAAACACAAAAGATATATGGTTCAATCCAAAATAGTTTTTAAATTAAGTTCAGTATTCAAAAATACAATCCCAAGGAGGGGAAGAAGGATTGAAAGGAGTGTAGGGAAATGGGATAAAAAAGAATCAAGATATATCATGTACAGGTACAAATTCCCTATGTTGAATGTGATAGTCACGTATATCTAAAATGTACCAATAAATTTAATAGATTAAAAAATACAATCCCAATGTATGGTACAATCTGAATATTAGAAAGAATCAATCTATATCCATTTTAAAGTTTGAACTAGAACTTTTAAAGCTGAGAAAATAAAACATCTGGGGAAGAACACTACCATCATTTTATAAAATGTTAACATTATTTTTCTATTTTGTTGTTTAAGTTGCTTTTCTCTTTTGTATATACAGTGCATGAATGAATCTTCTTAAATTCTATTCTGCTTATATTTATGAGAAGGAGGAAAACCATCCAAACTTCTTGGTACATACATGCATGAATTAAACCAGCTTTTTCAGAGATATCTGGAATATTTTCATCCCAGTTTAATCAATTAGCCAGGCTAGACTGCAGACCAGACTCTAACTTAAATGCAAGCAGCATGAGAAGCACTCCTTTTTATTATTATTATTATTTCAAATAAATTGTTTCATTAAAAACCTCATGAAGGAGGTGGCTTCCTGTGTTTGTACAGGGAAAAGTGCCAGCAACAGATAAGTCAACAGAGCCCAAATTAACTTGCTTCATTATTTCACCCACTCACCTACGTGGAAGGAGCTACCTTAGTGCATCTCCTCCTTCCTACCCCCACCATTGCTTCCCTTCCCATCAAGATGAGAAGACCAAGAGCGAATCAAGTTTGCTCTCTGGGAGCCCTGTCCCAGAAATGGCTGTGCACTTCAGAGGATGTTCAGGAACAGCTGCTGGGCAGCTGTGCCTATGAGCTGGGCTTTTTAAATAATATCTTTAAAAGCCAGTGGCTGTGTTTGTAACAGACTCTACAAGGCGTGGAATATGCAGTTAAAAAAATCATTTTCTACTCTAGAGGTTTAATAGTTCCAAAAATGACTTTACATCAGTAAGAAAAGTTTGAGTACTTGTGAGGCTGAGACAGGAGAATTGCTGTGAGTTTGAGGCCAGACTGGGCTACATAGTAAATTCATGACCAGCCTGAACTACAGAGCAGGAACCTGTTTAAGAAAAAGAAAAAAAAAGAAAAGAAAAAGATTATGAGGTGAACTGTCATTAAATTGGAGACAATCTGTAGTTAGGTGTACTCAGATATGCAGTATTTGTTTTAAGATTGTCAGCACTGTGAATTTACTAGCCAACATCAAATGCAAGAAGGCACAAGAGCTCAGAACAATAAGAAAATGTACTTTTCTTAGTTGCCAAAGACAAAATTGAGAAAAAGTAAAAATGCAAATAATATATTCTCAGGGTACAGAAAATTTACGAGTTTCTGGACTGGCTAGAAGGTACTTTAACCAGTAACTATGGAAAGATTTAATACACATAAAACATATGTGCTGTAAGTAGTCTCTGGCCTGATTCTAGAATCTCTTGTTGACTTATTAATGACTAGAAACTTGTCAGGTGAGAAGATAGAACAATGGAATAAGAGAGGGGAAATTGAACCAACGTGAACAAAGTGATGGTTGACAGACTCCATAATTAGCATAGAAAACGAAGCCAGCCTGAGGTTGAAAAGTTCCAAGAAAGTAAAGGGTAGACTGGACTCAGGAATTAAAAGATATGGTACACTGGGAAATTGGCATATCAAAGTTAGACTAGTTCTAGGTAACAGGTGATAGGACTGAGATTTCGGGGTTCAACTGTCCTATTTTGCTCATCTGCATATTTTTGCCAAATTGCTGCTTTTAGAGACAACAAAGACTGGAGGTGTGTTAGTTTTAAAATATTTGAAAAATGAAGTAGGTTGCTTCCTTACCCCTTACTTATATCATGAGAGACATTAATCTGTCTTTTTACATAAATTTTCATACTCATCTGACTGTTTACAATGTGCTTTGGGATTATTTGGATCCAGAGCATACTGTACAAGAGCTAGTATTTTGTGATGGTATTTTCTAATTTATATTTTTTCATTGTTTTGAATATAGTTTTCAGGATTACTTAACAAGGAGTAACTCAGAACCATGCTCTACACAACTGCGTATTAACAAAAAGTCATTACATGCTCAATTGGATAATCATTTTTAGAATTTTTAACACCAGGAATTTCTGAGCTATAGACTGAAAAATGATCAGAGCCACAAGCACTAATCTTACTTCTGTTAATTGTCATCACCCTGGTCCCCAGTGCTGAATGCTCCTCTTGTTCGACTCCAGTCATCCTGAACCTATCACTTAGGTTCCAATCGATTGACTTAAAGTTTCACTGATGAATGTTTTTCTCCATTTGGTGACTGCCTTTGGAAATATAGCTGCAAGCAAGGAACACTCAATCTCAGTTATACATGGGGGATGCTCTGAAGAAAGGCGGATTACAGGTGGGTGCAAAAGGGATGTGCATTCAGTAGAAACAGTGTTTTAAATTTTCAATTTTGGTCTTTTCCCAGGCTACAAAAATGCAGTATGATACTCAGCATGATGCTGAACAACAGCAATAAACTGCAGTTCTTAGAAACCCTTGTAATCATGAGAGTAAACAGCCAATATTATAGAAGGTACTGTGTTGTAGGCTATGATGTTCAGTCTTAAATACATTAAATACATAATTCACATATAGTATTTTCAACTCACAGTGTATTTATTAGAATGTAATCACATTATAAGTCAAAAAACATTTGTATCTTTTGGTCTTCAAAGAGCAATAAACACTTTACAACATAGTTAAGTGTAAGTGATATATCCACAGCCTCTGACAGCACCACCCAAGGATGCTGGAACATCACCACACAATTAATAACTCTTATGCCGAGTGACTTAATGTTCTTTTTCAGATCCAGCTAAACCTTGTAATATTTAAGTGACACCCCAAAAGGGCATAATTACTCTGCAGGAAGTAAGGATGCCACAATCATAAATTAGTAACATAAAGCAGGAAAGAACAACTAAGTTTCTACTAATGTAAGGCAGAAGCAGAGAGAGTTGACTGACACTAAGAAGATTATCTCTGTTTTTTCCATACAGCAGGAAAATGAATATTGCAGATAAACACATAGCAGCTTTATTCTTACAACACTGACATTAACTTCAGTTCTGAATTTGGAATGCTTCTCTATCCACACAAAATCCTTTTGAAATGACTTTTTTAAAAAAGAGAAACAATAATTTAGTGAAAAACTTTTATTTGGGTTTTACTATGGGCCAGATAACTATGTGATCTCTCTCTCTCTCTCTCTCTCTCTCTCTCTCTCTCTCTCTCTCTCTCTCTCTCTCTCTCTCTCACACACACACACACACACACACACACACACACACACAGACATAGCTCATGTAATTTAATTCTTATGACAACGTGATAGAGTTACTGTTCACATCCACTTTTTGCAGATAGGAAAATTGAACCTTTGTGAAGAATCAGAACTACTTGAGAGTAGGGTCTGAGCTCTTTTCTTTTTCTTTTTCTTTTTTGTTTTTTCGGACACAGGCTTGTACTCAGGACCTTGTGCTTGCAGGCGGGTGCGGCGCCACTGAGCTAAATCCCCTGCCCCTGAGCCCTTATTTTCACTTCTAAATTGCACTCCACTATTTAATATCTCATTTATCTGACTTCCTATTGTTAGCACTCAGGGCATTTACTAGTAACTATTAAAAACACAGGTGAAAATAATAACTAAAAGAAGGTGGTAAACATAATGTATGTTAAATGACAGCAGATAATTAATTGCATTCAAAGTATTTTTTAAAAAGGAAAGGCAAAATTCATAGCCAATTCCAGCTTTCCCTATAGGAAAAACAGGCCACTGACTATGTAATAATCTTTAAGGAAACCTTAAAACTTCCTCCATACAAGTATTAAAGATATTTCTCATCAGTGTTCTTTATAGCATTTTCTTTTAATTTCCTTGGAGGTACTTTTAAGGACAAATTATTTTAAATGAGTCATTTGTTACGTTTTCTAGGAAATGAAACATATTGACTAAAAAAGTCAAGGAATTCATTTGTCCACTGTAGACAACTACTATCTCTTTTCAACTCACAAATTTTTCTGGAAAGAGTTTCATTGTGTTTCCTTTTTCTTATTCCACTTCAAGTCCTCAATCTGTCCCTATTTCTTCACTAAAATTCCTTTGTCAGGGTGACCCTGTTATTAAACCCAATAATTATTTTAAGTTTTTAATTTACTCTTTTTTAAAATAAATTCTTTTATTGGTACATTGTAGGTATACAACACAATTACATTTCTCACTGGGAATTGTACCTTTACATAATGCATCTTGGTTCTTATTTTTTCCCCATTCCTAGCCCTCCCTTCATCCCCTCCACCCTTCCCTATTTACAAAGACTTTATTTCCATTTTTTCCATTTCTCACTATTTTTCCTTTCCCTTCTTTCCTTTCCCCTGCCCCTCTCACTACCCCTACCCCTTTGGATCTTTTCTTCCTATTTTACATTATTGATTATTCATTCTAATCATTGGTACATTTTAGGTATACAACATAATGACATTCATCATTGGAAATTTGCACCTTTACATAGTCTCTCTTGGTTCTTGTTTTTCAACATTGCCCAGCCCTCCCTTCAACCCCTCCATTCCTCCCTATTTACAAAGATTTTGTTCCTATTTTTCCATTTTCTCATATTAATCCCATTCCCTTCTAGCCTTTCCCCTAGCCCTCCCACTTCCTTCCCCTTTGACCCTTTTCTTCCTATTTCACATTACCTAGTATACATTTAGTCCTTATATACACTTTCAGTTTCTCACACGAAAGAAACTATTCGGAATTTATTCATGTGTGTCCTATTTATTTCACTTAAGAGTATTGTCTCAATGTGCATCCACTTAGCTATAAATGTCTCTACTTTCTCATTTTTTATGGCTGAGTAGTACTCCATTTTATTAAAAAAACACATTTTCTTTATCCAGTCTCCAGTTGATGGCCATTTGGTCTGTTTCTAAGTTTTAGCTATTACAAACTGTGCTGCTATGAACATGGGTGCACATATATCACTGTGGTATGATTCTTTTAATTCTTTGGGGAAGATCCCCAGCAGGGGAATAGTGGGCTCAAATGGGACTTCCAGTCCTAGTTCTTTGAGGTATGTCCATACTGATTTCCACAGTGGTTTCACCAGTCTACACTCCCACCAGCAGTGGAGCAGGATTCCTCTTCCCCACAGCCCCACCAGCATTTGTTATTGGTTGATTTCATGATAGTAGCCATCCTTTCTGGAGTGAAGTGGAATCTCAGCATTGTCTTCATTTGCATCTCTCGAATGACCACTGATGTTGAGCATTTTTTCATGTATTTATTTGCTATTTCTACTTCTTTATGTGACAAATGTCTGTTCATTTCAGATGTCCATTTTTGGATTGAGTCTTTAAAATTGGGAGGTCTGATCTTTTTAAATTCTTTATAGATTGGAGATAGTAGACCTTTGTCTGAGGAAGAGCAGGTGAAGATTTTTTCCCACATTGTGGGTTGTCTCTTCACACTGCTGGTGGTTTCTCTTGCTGCACAGGAGCCTGTTAATAAGAAGAGATCCCATGTGTTGATTGATTGTGCTAGTTCATGGGCAACTGAGGTTTTGTTCATAAAATCTTTTACTACACCGATATCTTCAAGGGTTCTACCTAACCTCTGTTCCAACTGGTTCAGAATTTCTATTTTAATATTTAGATCTTTAATCCATTTTGATTTTAGTTTACTGCATGGTGAGAGATACAGTTCTAGTTTTAATCTTTGGCAAGTTGAAGCCCAATTTTTCCAGCACTATTAAAGAGGCTATCTTTCCTCCAGTGAGGGTGTTTGGCTCCTTTGTCGAAGATGAGATGGCTGAGTGTGTCTGGAGTTGTTTCTGCATCTTCTAATCTGTTCCACTGGTCCTCAAGCCTGTTTCTTTGCCAGTACCATGCTTTTTTTATCACAGTAGCTTTGTAGTAGAGTTGCAGGTTGGGGATTGTGATACCCCCTGCCATGTCTCTGTTACCTAGAATTGCTTTTGCTATTCTGGGTCGCTTCTTATTCCAAATGAATTTTTGGATTGTTTTCTCAAGGTCTATGAAGTATGCTGCTGGGATCTCAATTGGAATTACATTAAATCTATATAGCAGTTTTGGAAGTATGGCCATTTTCACTATATTAATCCTTCCTACCCAGGAGCAGGGGATGTCTGTCCATTTTCTGATATCATCTTCAATCTCTCTTTTCAGAGTGCCATAGTTTTCGGAGAAAAGGTCTTTGATTTCTTTCCTTGGGTTGATTCCTAGGTATTTCAGTTTTTTGGATGCTATTGTGAAAGGAATTATTTGCCCTATTTCTCAGTGAGTCTGTCATTGGTGTAGAGGAAAGCTGTTGATTTTTGTGTGTTGACCTTGTAACCAGCTACTTGACTGAATTTGGTTATTAAGTCTAGAAGACTTTTGGTGGAGTTCTTGGGGTCTTCTATATAGAGTATCATGTCATCTGCAAAGAATGACAATTTGACTTCTTCATTTCCTATCTTTATTCCTTTTATTTCTTTCTCTTGTCTAATTTCTGTGGCTAATGTTTCCAGGACTATATTGAACAAGAGTGGTGATAGTGGACATCCTTGTCTTGTTCCTGATTTTAGTGTGAAGGATTTCGGTTTTTGACCATTTAGTATGATATTGGCTGTTGGTTTTCCAAGATGGCTTCTATCAGTTTGAGGTAGAGACCATCTATTCCAATTTTTTGTAGGATTTTTATCATAAATGCATGTTGGATTTTGTCAAATGCTTTTTCTGCTTCTATGGAGATAATCATATGGTTTTTGTCCTTGGCTCTATTGATACAGTGTATTACATTAATTGATTTTCGTATATTGGACCATCCCTGCCTCCCTGGGATGAATCCCACTTGATCAGGGTGTATGATCTTCTTGATGATCTTCTGCATTCTGTTTGCCATTATGTTATTAAGGATTTTTGCATCTATGTTCATTAGTGAGATTGGCCTATAGTTCTCTTTTTTGGTTGGGTCTTTATCTGCTTTGGGGATCAAGGTGATGCTTGCTTCCAGGAATGAATTTGAGAGTATTGCTTTGCTTTCAATTTCATTGAAGAGTTTAAATAATAGTGGCAGCAGTTCGTCTCTAAATGTGTTGTAGAATTCAGCAGTGAAGCCCTCAGGGCCCGGGCTTTTCTTAGTTGATAAGTTTTTCATTACATTTTCAATTGCATTGGTTGATACGGGATTGTTCAGAATTTTTAGGTCTTCTTCATTCAACTTTGATAATTCATATGTATCTAGGAATCTGTCCATTTCTTCTGTGTTGACCATCTTATTGGCGTATAGTTTCTGGAAGTAGGTATTGATGATCCTCTGGATTTCTGCTGAGTCTGTTGTCATTTCACCCTTTTCATTCCTAATTGCATAGATTTGGGCCTTTTCTTTCCTTTTTCTGACAAGGTTGGCTAAAGGTTTGTCAATTTTGTTGATTCTTTTGAAGAACCAACTCTTGGCTTCATTGATTTTCTGTATCATTCTCTTAGTCTCCATTGCATTGATTTCTCCTCTGATCTTTATAATTTCCTCCCTTGTATGAGCTTTGGGGTTGTCCTGTTCTTCTTTTTCTAGAAGCTTGAGGTTCAGCATCAGGTTGTTTAATTGGGCTCGTTCTGTTTCCCTAATATGCATATTCACTGCTATGAATTTCCCTCATAAGACTGCTTTCATTGTGTCCCATAGATTCCGATATGTTGTATTGTCATTGTCATTTAATTGAAGGAACTGTCTGATTTCTTCTTAAATTTCCTCTGTGACCCATTGGTTATTCAGAAGTGTGTTGTTCAATTTCCACATGTTTATGAAATTTATTGAGATTCTTTTGCTATGGATCTCCAATTTCATCACACTATGGTCTGATAATATACAGAGGATAACTTCAATTCCTTTGCACTTACTTAAACATGTTCTATGTGTGAGTATGTGGTCTATTTTTGAGAATGACCCATGTGCAGCTGAGAAGAATGTGTATTCTGATTTTGTGGGGTGGAAGACTCTGTAAACATCTGTTAAGTTCATTTGTTCAAGAGTTTGATTGAGTTGTAGTATTTCATTACTTATTTTTAATCTAGTTGATCTATCTATTTGTGATAGTGGGGTGTTGAGGTCCCCCACTACAATTGTATTAGTGCATATATGGCTTTTCATGTCTGTTAGTATTTGTTTTATATAGTTGGGTGCACTAGTGTTTGGTGCATAGATATTTATGATTGTCATCTCTTCCTCTTGGATTCTTCCCTTTACAAGGATGTAGTGTCCTTCTTCATCTCTCTTAATCAGTGTTGGTTTGAAATCTACTTGATCTGCCAAGAGGATAGCTACTCCTGCTTTTTTTCAGGTTCCTGTCACATGCAGTATTGTTTTCCACCCTTTAACTTTCAGTCTATGAGGTTCCTTTTGAATTAAGTGTGTTTCTTGTATGCACCATATTGTTGGATTTTGCTTCTTGACCCATTCTGCCAGTCTATTTCTTTTGATTGGTGAATTGAGACCATTAATGTTGATGGTTATAACTGAAATGTATTGACTTGTCATTGCCATGACTTTTTCTTTTTGTTGGGTTCTCCCCCTTTGCATTTAATTTCTTGTCATGCCAGATAGGTTCATTCTGCTTTTCTTCCTGGGGTTGTGATCCTCAATGTCTGTTCCTTGGATATTGTGTAAAATTCTTTGGAGTGCTGGTTTGGTATTCATGAAGTTCCAAAGGTGCTCTTTGTTATGAAAGTATCTTATTTCTCCATCCATTTTGAAAGATAGTTTTTCAGGGTACATCAATCTGGGTTGGAGGCTGTTTTCTTTTAGGGCTTGGAATATGTCACTCCAAGCTCTTCTTGCCTTGATGGTTTGTGTTGAGAAGTCTGCTGTCATTCTGATGGGCTTTCCTTTGTATGTGATTTGTTTCTTTTCTCTGAGTGCTTGGAGAACTTTGTTTTTCTGTTGAGTTTCTGGAATCTTAACAATTATATCCTATGTGTAGATTTTTTTTGATCAAGGCTATTTGGAGTCCTATATGCCTCACTTATCTGTATGTTAAGCTCTTTTCCCATGCTTGGGAAGTTTTCTGCCATTGTTTCTGTGAAGAGATTTTTTATGTCATCTCCACTGCCTCCTGTTTCTTCATTGAGCCCAATCAGTCTTATGTTATTCTTCTTTGCATCATCTAGCAGCTGCTGGATGGATTTCTCATGTTCCCTTATAATTTTGAAGCAATTTTTCTTTTCCTGGTCATTAATTGCAATCTTATCTTCTATTTCTGAAATTCTGTCCTCACACTGGCTCATTCTGCTGTGTAGACTTTCAATGGAGTTTTTCATGTCCTGGAAATCTATTTGTATCTGTTTTATGGATTCCATTTGTTTCTTATGTTGGGATTCCATCATGCTCCTCAGCTCCTCTCTAGATTTATTAATCATGTCTTGAACTAGGGGCACAATTTCTCCTGTTATCTGAGGAATTATTTCTGATTTCATTTTTTCCAGATCCCCTTTTGTTGCCAGTTCAGTGGGTCCAGGTGGTTGAGTATCAGAGTGTTCCATCTCATTTCCCTTTGGGATTGCTGTAGGTGATCTGGAAGTCTGGTTTTGAGACTTATTTACATGTTTTCTCATTTTGACTGGGGCGGGGGGCTGTTAGCGCCTGCACAGATTACTTCCTCTGAGCTGGGAGAGGTAGGACAGGGGTTGGGAGCAGTGGTAGGTATGGTGACCCAAAAGCCCTTTCCTGTGGGCTGGGAGCAGCGGGAGGGATGGTGGCCAAGAAGCCCCTTCCTCTGGACCAGGAGCAGTGGGAGAGAAGGTGGCCCAAAAGCCCTTTCCTGTGGGCTGGGAGCAGTGGGAGGGATGGTGACCAGGAAGCCCCTTTCTCTGGATCAGGAGCAGTGGGACAGAGGCTCCAAAGCCCCTACCGCTGAGCCGGGAGCATCGGGACTCAGTACCTTGGTCTTGTGGTCTGGTGTTCTCTGCATCTTTGTAGTGTGGAACCAGGTGGCTGCCTGTCTGCAACAGGGTGATTTGGCATCTTCCACGTGACTCAGGACCTCGATAGGGCATGCACAGACCTGCCTGTCTGCAGCAGGCTGATTCGGCGTGTTCTGTCTCTTAATTTATTCTTTACAGCATCTAAAACTGTTGACATCTTCTGCCATCTGAAATATTCCCTTTCACTGGAGTCCAAGTAATGGCTCCCTCCTTATTTTCTATTTCCCTGCCCCTCTTGTGGGTTTTTCTGTGATTCATTCTTTTGTGTTGGAATTCTTCAGACTTTGTTCCAATCTTCTTCTCTTCTCACTTTACATATTCAGTCCAGGCTGCTTCACCCATTCATGTAGTTTCAGTCACTGTATTTATGCGGACAACCTTGAAATCTCTACCTTCAGTTCAGAATTCCATACATTCAGATTCATATATCAAAATGTTTTCCAGATCTTCCAAACATCCCATAAGCACCTTAAATTCTATAATTTCCAAAATTCAGTTATCATCCTCCAACCAAATGCCTGTCCATCTTCTGGATTTCAATAACCTCAGTGTCATAATTCTCATCACTTTTCCTCATTCCCATGTACAGTGAACCACCAACTCCTGTGTATTCTAGCTCTTAAATATGTCACTACTCTTTATCCTCACTGTCACTAGCAGCACCCAGTATCATTTATGCTCAGGACTACTGCAACCAACCACACTCCTAGTTTACATGTTTCTTGGTCTAATTGGGAAAACTATATAATTTATCACCTAAACTACATTTTATGATTGAAAGAGGGCACCATGAACATTCATAGCAGGATAATAATCACAAATTGTACTCACTCAGGAGAACTTGGACATATGGTCACACTCTCAGCCTTTAGTAGAGAGATCTCTTTCTAAACCGCCTCCCTAACAGGGTAATGCCCCTGCTTCAAATATGTCCATGGTTACTGCTTGCTTTAAGGAAGAAGACTAAACTTCTTAAGAAGGCTCTTCATAGTCTGGTTGTGCCTGGTTCTCATGCCCCATCTCTCATTTCCCTTGTCCTTACATACCACACTTCTACCACATTTTTAATTTCCCCAGATTTGTGTGTTCTTTTTTGGTCCTAAATTTACTTATATTTTTGTCTTCCCAAAAGGCTCCTACTACTTCCCTGCTACCAAATTTCTAAATAGCCTCCACATTTCAGGTTAGCTGTTATATCCATTGAAGAGTTTCTCCCTACCCCAAGCATGCACCTCTTGTATACCAGTATCCCTCCTACCTCTTCTTATCCATATGCCACTGCAGTTGTTAATTTTCTAATCTTTATTGACCGTGAGATCACTATAGTGCCAGAAATCCTCTACATATATAGAAACATAATATAATATAAGATATTTAAGAGCACAGAAATTGATTTAAGGATGTGGTAGACAACAAATTTATGCTCAAGTTCCATTTAAATAGTGAGCATAATATTTTTACTTGTGTTTACTCTTTTTTTGATATGCATTCAGAAAGGTTAACAATTATGAAGGTAGAAGGTCTAAATTTTCTCCCAAGCCACCTTTTAGTACCAACAAATGTACTGAACCAGTGCTCTGCAAACATTTTTTATTGAAATCTCTACCAGTAAATGATATAAGCACTTATTCTTAAGATATGTGGATTTTCTGATTCATAAATTATGCATGTGTTCTACTGTATTAATATACAACATACCTTCGAAACATTCTCAGAAGCCATTTTTTATTTTAAAGGTAAACAGAAGTCCTAAGTTTTCTATATATCAACTGGCCATCTGTTAATTCCTGTTTGAAGATGATATTTGAAGTGTATTTTAAAGATAGGAATTATAACAGAAGGGCTGAGCCTAGCACAGAGCCTGGCACAAAGTAAGCACTCAGTAGTTATTAAATAAATGAAAGATAGTTTGGATAAGAGAATGGAATAGCGTGAGGGATTTGCCTCACCACCAATAGGATCCATGAATATACACAGGAATATTTCTTAAGGTTACCTTATATAGAAGAGATGTTCGCCTTCTAAGATAAAAAAAGAAAGTCAATACTTAGGCAAACACTATCATTTCTTTCTAATCTAAGTCATTTTTTATGGGTTTTTTAAAACAAATTCCATATATTTCCAATCATTCTTTTTTTTTATAGTGATGACATCCATTTTATTCCTGTGTATAATCTGGGCTTCTGATTCTATTAAAACTTAAATTTACTGTGTCAAAAGGCTGGAATCCAGGTTTAATTTCCTATTTATCTCAGTATTTTAACACTTTATATGAAAGACAACATTTGGAATCCAAAAATAACTATCATCTCCAGGATGGAAAACACAAGTTATTTCTGTTTCTCATACATATACCCATATGCACATGGCTGCAACCCACCTTCAAGTCCTGGTGTTATAGGTAGGATCTCCCTCCAGCATTAAATAATGTTAAATATGTAAACTTCTGATCACCAATAAGAGGAAGTGAACATTTTATCTTGAAGTTTTATGGTCAATTTATTAAGTTCACTGGTGAAATTTATCAGAAGAATATTCTCCAGAGAGTTATTTTTTCTTAGAAAAAAAAGAAAGGAAAATTAAAAGCCTCTCAACACAGACACAGATGCTGTGGCTGTGAGGCTCACTGGAGATGGTGCATCAGTCCTCTGAGTCACTCCCTGGGCCAGCAGGGTTGTAGTCTGGGTCATTCTCAACATCCTCCAGCTCCAAGTCATCCAGTTCCTGGAACAAAGACTCATCTACTTCCACATTATTTCCAGCATCCTCCAAGAACTGGATATCAGATGTGTCAAGATTATGATCAGTTTCAAACAGCTGTTTGCCATTTAATTTATCTTTTGCTGCTTGCTCTTCTTCTTTTATCCATTTCTTTTTAATTTCCAAGAGTTCTGCATCAAACTTGGCTTTCCAACATAAGAAATTCTCAATTGTAACAGGGGTGCCATGGAATAATTGCTTCTCTGCTTCTTCTGCTTCTTTTTCTTTTAATTTCTTTTCTTCCTCTCTTCTTGTTTTTATCTGATCTACTATTTCATTTAATTTTTCTTGCACTGCTGTCACTAGAATAAAGATCATGACCACACCAAGATTTTCCTCAGCCTGTAATGCTAATAATTTTTAAATGTCTATGACATTATTATCTTCTAGGTTTTCCTGGGAAAATATTTCATAAAGAGGAGCTTCATCTGGGTATTTTTCACTGTATGTAAACTTGGAGGTAGTCTGGACAGTTTCATCATTTTCTCCAGCCTCAGATGTCACAGTGATGGTGAAGCTGGGTGGATTTTCTGTTAATGCTGGGAAGGAGCCGGGGTAGATGGACTCCAGAGCCTCCTGCTCATTTCACTGCTCCTTGCTGTAGTCTGGCATCACGGCCCTGGCTGCTGCCCATGGATCACGCTGACGCTCAGGCAGTGCGCCACAGCTGAGTCTCTCCAATCATTCTTAAAATAGTAGAAATACTTTAGTTTCTCTTCAGATCATACAAATCTTTCAACTTTTATTAAAATAGTAGCAATTATCAGTAATATTTGCAGGAGAGAGATAAGAAATGTATTCCCATAAATGCAATTAATTTATTTGTGAATATTCTTCCATAAGTTTCCCTTAATATTTGGGTTTTTTAAAAACATATTTGTGTTTTAAGGGCTTTTAAATCTAAGTGATGCCATAAATTCAGAACCACTGATGTCAGGAAATATAACAGTTGTTGCATTGTTCTGACCACTTATAACAGCAAAAAAAGATCACAAAGCCACACTGAGAATGGTAGGGAAGAGTATAGTCTGTCAAAAGTTAGCCAGGAAAAAATACCTCCCAATAATAATATTAAATTGTTCAACATATGCCCAAACACGGTGTCCATGTTCCTTGAAGGGAAGGACCATAACTTAGAGAGTTTGGTCTGGTTCAGAGAGTTAAAGTAGACTGTGTGAGTGAAAGGAATGTTTCAGGAATCACAGCCCAACTCAAGGTCCACAGTTTGAATTCAGATGCTTTCATTTAGGAGCATCTAGCAGTTTGTTTTCTTTTGTTTTGTGTTTTGTTGTTTTGTTGTTTTGTTTTCAGAGTGATAGAAATTAAAGTCACTCCTTCCTACTCTTTTATTTTTATTCTTAAAGACAAAAATGTGGCCTGGCCTGGGAAATTGAAATAATTAATGAGTTTAATTTCTTCCCTCCTGAAGAATATTATAAATTTGCATGAAACATTTGATGCAAATTCAGAACTATTCTAAATAACTTCTACTTTTAAACAGTGTAATCTGAAAAGTTTTAAGCTTATAATTCAATGACTACTAATAAATTACATTGCAACTAACACCACCATGTGATTTTTTTTTATTAAGTTTATTCATACATTTTAGGTATACAATACAGTTACATTCATCATTGGGATCTTGTACCTTTACATGATGTATCACGGTTCTTATTTTTTCCCCATCCCCCTGCCCTCCCTTCACCCCCTCCTCCCTTCCCTATTTACAAAGATTTTGTTTCCATTTTTTTCCTCGTATTTTTTCTTTTCCCTTCTTTCCTTTCCCCTACCCCTCCCACTTCCCCTACTCCTTTAGACCTTTTCTTCCTATTTCACATATTAATTATACATTTTGATGCTTATTTACACTTTTAGTTTTTCACACCAGAGAAACGATTCAGTCTTTACACATGTGTGTCCTATTTATTTCACTTAAGAGTATGGCCTCAATGTGCATCCACTTAGCTATAAATGTCTCTAGTTTCTCATTCTTTATGGCTGAGTAGTACTCCATTTTATAGAAACACCACATCTTCTTTATCCAATCTCCAGTTGATGGGCATCGGGGCTGTTTCCAAGTTTTATCTATTACAAACTGTGCTGCTAATAAACATGGGTCCACATATATCACTGTGGTATGATTCTTTTAATTCTTTTGGGAAGATACCCAACAAAGGAATAGCTGGGTCAAATGAGACTTCTAATCCTAGTTCTTTGAGGTATCTCCATACTGCTTTCCACAGTGGTCGCACCAGTCTCCACTCCCACCAACAATGGAGAAGGGTTCCTTTCTCCCCACAACTCCGCCAGCATTTGTAATTGACTGCCATGTAATTTTAAAACACCTCTATTCCCCCAAAAATAAACTTCCTGCCTGCTTGCAGGCAATCCTATTACCAATCCACCTCCCAGACTACCATTAATCTACTTTCTGTCACTATAGATTTGCCTTTTCTGAACTTTTCTTTAAATGGAATTATAAATATGTGATCTTTTGTGACCAGCTTCCTCCACTTCACATAATGTTTTTAAGGTTTATCCATGCTATAGTATGTATTAGTACTCCATTTTTTATTACCTGATAGTATTCTTTAAGTAGATATACTACTTTTTGTTTATTCACCACTTAATAGACAATCAAAATTTTTTTCTAATTTCTGACTAATAGAATAATGCTGCTAATGAACACTTATACACAACTCTTATGTGAATACCTATACGATATCATTTCTCTCGGATAGATAAATAGGGTTAAACCTGCTGGTAATGTGATATATTTATGTTTAACCAAAATTCCAACATGGCTGTGCTATCATTCTGACAAATTTAAATTTTCTGAGTACCAGATAATAACTACTAGTGTGTTTTGAACAAGCCTAAATATCCTAATCCATGTGGACTCTATAAATCTCTATGAACTCTACCCAGATAAAGTACTTCTACCTTCCACCATTTTATCCTATCATATTTTTTGCTCAAGTGGTATAATTTGGCAAGCAAATTTGAACTACATAGATGCCTTAAAAAGTGCTAGCTACTTGGAAAGATTAGGAAATTCAAGGACAAATGGACCATTAAAAGTAACCTTTGCTTCCTTGAACATATTCTTGAAGAACATCAGAAACCTTCATATCACTCATATTTCTTGTGAAAAGGTCTGTGGAAGTGCTGAAGAGAAGACTAACAGAGGGATCCTTCAGTAAAGTTGTCTCTGTACAGAGACAGAAGCAAATTCACTGATTTAGTCTTACAGCAGTGTGACATTTCTGTGAAAAACAATGTTTATGTGAGCCTGTTGCTTGAGTAGTCCATGAAGAATAAAGAAAAAAGGAAACTAAACATGGTTCACAGATCAACAGATAGACATTCCTTAAGTGAATTCTGCATTGTCAATCTCAAAAGAGCCAAGATATAACCATGACGTTGAACAGAGTTCTTAATACCAGGAATGAAGCATTCAGCTTTCCACAAGGAGAAAAATCTAAATTCACTTTTTTAAAAAATATGCTTACTGAAAGAACGAGACCTCCCCCTAGTGGATAACTTGAGAATTTGGTTTTTATAGTGTACTTCAGTAAAATGTCATAATGGATGTACAGAGCAAAAGGTACAAAACAGAAATGTTGGTAATTAGCTCTCATTTACTCATGAAGCTCATTAAAACTTCAAAAATTGTTCTCTAACTTTTCAGAGTGACAGGGAAAGTTACACTCGCCAATAATACATTTAAAAATAAATGTAGGAAATAGAAGAAAGTGTAAGAAAGCAAATTTTTGGAAGTATGGTGAACATTTAGCTAGATGATTAAAATCTGTTTATATTGTAAATCCTAGAGTATTTTCCATTAGCAGTTTCATGAATTTTCTGATGACTCAGAAGACCAAAAGTGGCTATAGTTTTAAATTGTGTCATTCTTAAAAGCAAGTACAGGATACTTATAATTATATATGTTTCCAAATCAGACTGGCAGATTGATTAATATGGCTTTAAGATGAGTTGATTAAAATTCTGATAAAATTGGTTTACAATTGTGCTATAATATGCTCTTTATTATTTTATTAGGATCTCAGCACTTGTGCAGAGATTAAACAAAAAATACTCCTTGAGGATTCATTATGCTCTAGGTACTATTAGTATTAATAATTTGTTACAAATTATTTTGCCTCCAAACAGTCCTACATTGCCCCTCTTTTATAGTGAAAAATGATACAGAAGTGGCAAAACTGGAATTTGACAGGAAGTCCAAAGACCATGTTCTTAACCTTTGAATGAAAACAGAAAGCACTATATAAAGCAAATGCACATTGCTCAGTGTTTTTGAAGAGAAATATGCTTCTGTTTGAATTTATTTACTTGCTAATTTTCAAAAAAGTCTGAACTTCCAAATTTATTGTGGCAATCAACACTGAAGTAAGAGGCAAAAGTCCTGAGCTTTAACTTTTTCTCTGCCTTTACTTCCTTTTTCTATTTTAGACCACTTTGACCTTTCTAATGAAGTAGCTGCCTCTTTTTCCTAGTTTCCTGGAATTGAACCCACGTGGTATTGTGTTCGTGTCAATGGGGCTGTGAGAAGAGATATATCCTAAAGTTCTTATGTTCTTTATGCTCACTTTGAGACACCCATCATAAAATATAAAATGAGCTGAAACCTCCTTTAGGAGAAATACACTTAAAAGTACATGAAGATCATTTAGCAAAACATCTCTGAGATCTCTATTTCCTTTACTATATAATAATGTTGACTAAGACTCATTGCTGTCCAAGGAAGAGAAGCCACTGGGGGCAGATAGGAGGCTGAGCTCCCCGCTTCTGTGGTCCTGGGTGAATACTCCAGTAGGTCTGCCAGTGAATGCCAGCTTACACTTGCTGACCTGATCTGTCCATACCTGGGTGTGAAGGCACAAGAAAATCTGAGCTGTCCACTGAATCTATCACTTGCATAGTCCATGGGCAGGTCCAGATCACGAGCCAAAGCTCCATGCATTTCCAGACTGTGCTCTTGGAGGCACAGCTGCCCAGTACCTGTGAGTGGCTGTGTTCACTGTGAGTGCCTTTAAGCAGGTGGGCGTGGGGGGACAGGGTTTGTTTTAGAGGCCTTGGGTGCCCAGCCTTCTGCTGGCCCCTGCTGCAGCACTTCAGCCCTTCTCCCCACGTAGTCAAACGCTTTACCTGCTGCTATATCCAAACTGTCACTGCTTTGTGCTATCCATAAGCCCCACTGAGATTCTCCAAGCCCAGAGTTCAGTCCCTTACGAGATAGGGGCCGAGGCCTTCCTCCCGAATCTCATGCTTTTAGTTTCATTGTGTCACAATCACTTTTGTCCTGGGTCCATGCTATTAGGGGGGTGAGCTCCTCCTCCCTGTGGTGCTGTAGCAGTTAGGTGTTGAAGTTACAGATGGGATTGTCTGCAGCAGGCAGAGTGAGTTTTTCAACATGGCTTCCTGCCCCAAATTTGCCCAAGTCCAACTACTGCTTATTCTCCCAAGACAGGCCCTGTAAGATGGCTTTCCAATCCAACCCTGTGTACATCTAGAGAGAAAAGATGGAATTACCACTCCCATCTCTGTTCTGTCACCTGTACTCAGATCTCATGACAACTCAGGCTGTGTCTCTGACCAGTAGCAGTTGATGCTCCTGGCCTTGAACTTTCCTCCTACCTTGGCGCCTACACCCATTAAGTAACCCAGTAGTGGGGATTTCAGGTGGGCATCACTATTCATACCAGTCTCATACCACCAACATATATATATATATATATATATATATATATATATATATAACCTTCATTTCTCCCTTTAGCAAAAATTTCCTTAGTTAATCAGTCACATTCTGGAGATTTTTCTCCAACTTGAGAATCACATTGTGTTTCTTTCTGTCTATGGGCAAACACTGCTGGAAACTTCTGGCCTGTTTTACTTTTCTCTCAAGTTGCTTCTGCAACAGCCTGTCTCCTTGTGATTAGATTCTCAGTTTGTCATCCCAAAGCAAAGTTCTGTCATTACCAAGTTTAAAGAAATTTCAAAGGCTCTCCAAAACAGGTTGAGCATCCTTAATCTGAAAGTCCCAAATCCTAAACACTACAAAATCTGAAACATTCTGAGCATTAATAGGGTTCCAGAAGTGAAAAAATCTACACTATGGAACATTATTTTAATAAATTATTTAAATTATTGCAGGTCTGCGGTGGCCGTAGCAACGTCGCGAGTCGCATGGAACGCGCTGAAACAGACGCCTGCAGACAAGCAGGTCTGCAGTCATCGTAGCAACCTCACGAGTCCTTCAGGACATGCCAAATGAGCCCGCGCCCCGGCAGCAATCCACTGGACACTCCCCCACACTGCTCCTCTGTACAGCCACCTGGTTCCACACTACAAAGACGCAGAGGACACCAGACCACCAGACCACTGTACTGGGTAAGTTGCAGTCATCTTCACCTCCCATCAGGACCGGGACTATCTTCAGGGGAAGGGCAGCTGGAACCTGCAATACAACTCTGCAGAGTTCAACCCTACAGGAGGACAGGGAGCTCAACTTGGGACTTGCAGCCAGAAATCTGCCTGAAACTCATGGTTCTGCGACTAGCTTGCTGAGACTCATTGACTTATATCTGCACACTGCTACCCACGTTGTCTATTGTGACAGCAGAGACATGCCCTGAAAGAGGCCCTTCATCTTCATGGTTATATTTTATTCCCAACATTAGTTTTATTATTTTGGGATTTTTTCTCTTTTCTTTTGCTCTTCTTATCTTTAATTTTTTCCCCTACTCTTTGCAAATATTTGTTTTTCTCTCCTTTTTTCTTTTCTTTTCTTCTTTCTTTTCTCTTTCCTTTCTCTCTCTCTTACTCTCACTGTCTTGCTCTCCCACATTGTTCATCTTCCCTTTTTGTCCCCGTTTTGGTCCTCATTCAGAGTTCTTCTTTATTTTCCTATTATTCCCTTTTTCCTTCTCACCTGTGTCCTCTGACCACACTGCTAACCTCCCCTATCCTTCTTCCCATCTATCCCTCCCTCCCCAACCCCTTCTAACTCCCCATCCCAAAGGGTAAAGTTGTTATATTGAAGAGTTTATTCACTATATGTTGGGTTGGTCCTCGATCTTGATTTAATTTACATAGCTAAAGGTGATAGATTAATAACTACCACAAAACATCATTTTTGAAGATGTACTTGATGCAATGATGTTGCTGATTGTATCACTTGGGCTAAGGTGTTGTTATTGATCTAGTCAAGGAACCTTTCTAGTATAAGGAAAATTAGGTACCCTTAGAGTCATTAGAGACTCAAAACTTAAAGACCAGCTGTATCTGGAAGACACCTCTAAGAAACAATCATTCCATAAGGGTTCTAATTACAAGCAACAAAGATACCCACAATAAGCAATTTCAAACTATCAACCCAGGACTTAAACCAAGGACAGTACCAAAAACAAAAATGAGAAGACATTTAAGCAAGGCACAAACTCAGACTTCCACTCCACCAAGGGTAAATCCTGGGGGAAATGAGATGGAAAAGTACCATAACCAACCACCTGGATACCCTGAACTGATGGCACAGGAAGTAACAAAACAGATGAATGAGGCTCTAGAAAAATTCAAAGCAGAAATAATCTCCCAGGTATCAGCAGAGATGGTGAGCAGAATGAAAGACATGAGCAGAGGCTCAACAAAATTGACAAACCTTTAGCCAACCTTGTCAGAAAAAGGAAAGAAAAGGCCCAAATCCATGCAATTAGGAATGAAAAGGGTGAAATGACAACAGACCCAGCAGAAATCCAGAGGATCATCAATACCTACTTCCAGAACCTATATGCCAATAAGATGGGCAACGGGAAATGGATAGATTTCTAGACACATATGAATTACCAAAGTTGAACAAAGAAGACCTAAAAATTCTAAGCAAACCAATATCAACCAATGAAATTGAAAATGTAATTAAATACTTATCACCTAAGAAAAGCCTGGGCCCTGATAGCTTCACTGCTGAATTCTACAAGACATCTAGAGAGGAACTACTGCCACTACTGTTTAAACTCTTCAGTGAAATTGAAAGGGAAGCAATACTCCCAAATTCATTCCTGGAAGCAAGGATCACCTTGATCCCCAAAGCAGAGAAAGACCCAACTGAAAAAGAGAACTATAGGCCAATCTCAGTAATGAACATAGATGCAAAAATCCTTAATAACATAATGGCAAACAGAATGCAGAAGATCATCAAGAAGATCATACACCCTGATCAAGTTGGAATCATCCCAGGGATGCAGGGATAGTTCAATATACACAAACCAATCACTGTAATACACTATATCAATAGTGCCAAGGACAAAAACCATAGGATTATCTCCATAGATGCAGAAAAAGCATTTGACAAAATCCAACATGCATTTATGATAAAAACCCTACAAAAAATTGGAATAGATGGTCTCTACCCCAAACTGATAGAAGCCATCTATGAAAAACCAACAGCCAATATCATACTAAATGGTCAAAAACTGAAATCCTTCACACTCAAATCAGGAACAAGACAAGGATGTCCACCATCACCACTCTTGTTCAATATAGTTCTGGAAACATTAGCTACAGCAACTAGACAAGAGAAAGAAATAAAAGGAAAAAAGATAGGTAATGAAGAAGTCAAACTGTCATTATTTGCAGATGACATGATACGCTATATAGAAGACCCCAAGAACTCCACCAAAAGTCTTCTAGACTTAATAACCAAATTCAGTCAAGTAGCTGGTTACAAGGTCAACACACAAAAATCAATAGCTTTCCTCTACACCAATGGCAGACTCACTGAGAGAGAAAGAGGGCAAATAATTCCTTTCACAATAGCATCCAAAAAACTCAAATACCTAGGAATCATCCTAACAAAAGAAATCAAAGACCTCTTCTCTGAAAACTATGGCACTCTGAAAAGAGAGATTGAAGATGATACCAGAAAATGGACAGACATCCCCTGCTCCTGGGTAGGAAGGATTAATATAGTGAAAATGGCCATACTTCCAAAACTGCTATATAGATTTAATGCAATTCCAATTGAGATCCCAGCAGCATACTTCATAGACCTTGAGAAAACAATCCAAAAATTCATTTGGAACAAGAAGAGAGCCAGAATAGCAAAAGCAATTCTAGGTAACAAAGACATGGCTGGGGGTATCACAATCCCCAACCTACAACTGTACTACAAAGCTACTGTGATAAAAACAGCATGGTACTGGCAAAGAAACAGACTTGAGAACCAGTGGAACAGATTAGAAGATGAAGAAACAATGCCAGACACACTCAGCCATCTCATCTTCAACAAAGGAGCCAAACACCCTCTCTGGAGGAAAGATAGCCTCTTTAAGAAATGGTGCTGGAAAAATTGGGCTTCAACTTGCCAAAGATTAAAACTAGACCTGTATCTTTCACCATGCACTAAACTAAAATCAAAATGGATTAAAGATCTAAATATTAAAATAGAAACTCTGAACCAGTAGGAATAGAGGTTAGGTAGAACCCTTGAAGACATCAGTGTAGGAAAAGATTTTATGAACAAAACCTCAGTTGCCCATGAACTAGCACAAACAATCAACAAATGGGATCTCTTATTATTAAAAGGTTTCTGTACAGTGAGAGAAACCACCAGCAGTGTGAAGAGACAACCCACAATGTGGGAAAAAATCTTCACCTGCTCTTCCTCAGACAAAGGTCTACTATCTCAAATCTATAAAGAACTTAAAAAGATCAGACCTCCCAAATTTAAAGACCCAATCAAAAAATGGGCATCTGAAATGAACAGACATTTCTCAGACAAAGAAGTACAAATAGCAAATAAATACATGAAAAAATGCTCAACATCAGTGGTCATTCAAGAGATGCAAATGAAGACAATGCTGAGATTCCACTTCACTCCAGAAAGAATGGCTGCTATCATGAAATCAACCAATAACAAATGCTGGCGGGGCTGTGGGGAAAGAGGAACCCTGCTCCACTGCTGGTGGGAGTGTAGACTGGTGCAACCACTGTGGAAATCAGTATGGACATACCTCAAAGAACTAGGACTGGAAATCCCATTTGACCCCACTATTCCACTGCTGGGGATCTTCCCCAAAGGTTTAAAGGAATCATACCACAGTGATATGTGTGTGCCCATGTTCATAGCAGCACAGTTTGTAATCGCTAAAACTTGGAAACAGCCCAAATGCCCATTAACTGGAGACTGGATCAAGAAAATGTGGGTTTTTTAAGAAATGGAGTACCACTCAGCCATAAAAAATGAGAAATTAGAGACATTTATAGCTAAGTGGATGCACATTGAGGCCATACTCTTAAGTGAAATAAATAGGACACACATGTGTAAATACCAAATAGTTTCTCTGGTGTGAGAAACTGAAAGTGTAAATAAGAGCTAAATGTATAATAGGTAATGTGAAATAGGAAGAAAAGGGAGAAAGGGAAAGGAAGTGGGAGGGCTAGGGGAAAGGCTAGAAGGGAATGGGATTAATATGAGAAAATGGAAAAATAGGAACAAAATCTTTGTAAATAGGGAAGAATGGAGGGGTTGAAGGGAGGGCTGGGCAAGGGTGAAAAATAAGAACCAAGAGAGATTATGTAAAGGTGCAAATTTCCAATGATGAATGTCATTATATTGTATACCTAAAATGTACCAGTGGTTAGAATGGATAATTGATAATGTAAAATAGGAAGAAAAGGTCCAAATGGGTAGGAGTATTGTGAGGGGCAAGGGAAAGCAAAGAAGGGAAAGGAAAAATGATGAGAAATGGAAAAAATGGAAATAAAATTTTATAAATAGGGACGGGTGGAGGGGGTGAAGGGAGGGCTAGGAATGTTGAAAAAATAAGAACCAAGATGCATTATGTAAAGGTTCAATTCCCAATGAGAAATGTAATTGTGTTGTATACCTACAATGTACCAATAAAAGTATTTAATACAAATAAAAGAATGAAAAAGGGGAAGTCACAACAGAACCAACAGAAATCCAGAGGATCATCAATACCTACTTTGAGAATCTGTACTCTAATAAAATGGAAAACACAGAAGAAATGGTCAGATTCCTAGATACATATGAATTGCCAAAGTTAAATGAAGAAGATATAGAAATTCTAAACACCCCAATTACAATAAGTGAAATTGAAAATGTAATAAAATATTTACCAACAAAGAAAAGCCCAGGTCCGGATAGCTTTACTGCTGAATTTTACAAGATATTTAAAGAAGAACTAATGCCTTTGCTCTTTAAACTCATCAAGGAAATTGAAAGGGAAGCAAGGCTTCCAAATTCATTCCAGGAAGCAAGTGTTACTTTGATTCCAAAACCAGGGAAAGACCCAACCCAAAAAGAGAACTACAGGCCAATCTCCTTAATGAACATAGAGGCAAAAATCCTCAACAAGATACTGGCAAACAGAATACAGAGGGTCATCAAGAAGATCATACACCCTGACCCAGTCGGGTTTATCCAAGGGATGCAAGGATGGTTCAACATTCATAAATCAATGAATGTAATGCACCATATAAACAGAGTCAAGGACAAAAAACATACGATGATCTCAACAGATGCAGAAAAAGCATTCGACAAAATCTAGCACCCATTCATGATAAAAACCCTACAGAAAATTGGAATAGAAGGTCTTTATCTCAACCTGATTAAGGCTCTTTATGAAAAACCAACAGCCAACATTATACTAAACGGTCAAAAACTGAAAACTTTCACACTAAAATCAGGAACAAGACAAGGATGCCCACTATTACCACTCCTGTTCAATATAGTTCTGGAAACATTAGCCACAGCAATTAGAAAAGAGAAAGAAATAAAAGGAATAAAAATAGGAAAAGAAGAAGTTAAACTGTCACTATTTGCTGACGATATGATACTTTACATAGAAGACCCAAAACCTCTGCCAAAACACTTCTAGACTTAATTGACAGATTCAGTAGAGTAGCTGGATACAAGGTCAACACTCAAAAAACAATAACCTTCTTGTACACAAATAACAGACTCACTGAGAGAGAAATTAGGGAAACAATTCCTTTTACAATAGCATGCTCCAAAAATGAAATATCTAGGAATCAATCTAACAAAGGAAGAAAAAGGCCTCTACACTGAAAACTACAGCACTCTGAAAAAAGAGATCGAAGAGGATACAAGAAAATGGACAGACATCCCTTGCTCCTGGGTAGGAAGAACTAATATAGTGAAAATGGCCATACTTCCAAAACTACTATATAGATTCAATGCAATGCCAATTGAAATTCCAACAATATACTTCACAGAACTAGAAAAAACAATCTAAAAATTCATTTGGAACCAGAAGACACCTAGAGTAGCAAAACCAATTCTAAGCAACAGAGACATGGCTGGGGGTATCACAATCCCCAACTTGAAACTATAGTACAAAGCTACTGTGATAAAATCAGCATGGTATTAGCAAAGGAACAGATCTGAGGATCAGTGGAATAGATTAGAAGATGCAGAAACAACTCCAGACATGCTCAGCCACCTCATCTTTGACAAAGGAGCCAACCACCATCATTGGAGGAAAGATAGCCTATTTAATAAATGGTGTTGGAAAAACTGGATTTCAACCTGCCAAAGATTAAAACTAGACCCAAACCTATCACCATGAAGTAAACTAAGATCAAAGTGGATTAAAGATATAAATATTAAGACAGAAACACTAAACTTTCTGGAAGATATGTTAGGTAGAACTCTTGAAGATATTGGCATAGGAAAAGACTTCATGAACAAAACCTCAGCAGCATGGGAACTAGCAGAAAGAATCAACAACTGGGATTTCATCTTATTAAAAAGCTTCTGCACTGCAAAAGAAACCACCAACAGAACTAACAGACAACCTACAATATGGGGAAAAAATTTGTCTGTACCTCAGACAAAGGACTATTATCTAGAATATATAAAGAATTGAAAAAAATCAGACCCCCCAAATTCAAAGACCCAATTCAAAAATGGGCATCTGAAATGAACAGATATTTCTCAAAGAAGTAAAAGCAGCAATGTGTGTATTTTATATATGAAAATATGTTCAACATCACTCGTCATTCAAGAGATGCAGATGAAAACAACACTGAGATTCCACCTCACCCCAGAAAGAATGATTGCTATGAAGAAATCAACAAATAACAAATGCTGGCAGGGTTGTGGGGAGAAAGCAACCCTTCTCCATTGTTGGTGGGAGTGCAGACTAGTGCAACCACTGTGGAAGTCAGTATGAAGATACCTCAAAGAACTAGGACTAGAGGTCCCATTTGGCCCAGCTATTCCCCTGCTGGGTATCTTCCCCAAAGAATTAAAAGAATCATACCACAGTGCTATATGTGCACCCACGTTCATAGTGGCACAGTTTGTAATAGCTAAAGCTTGGAAGCAGCCCAAGTGCCCATCAACTGGAAACTGGATAAAGAAAATGTGGGGTTTTTTATAAAATGGAGTACTACTCAGCCATAAAGAATGAAAAACTAGAGCCATTTATAGCTAAATGGATGCATATCGAGGCCATACTCTTAAGTGAAATAAATAAGACACACATGTATAAATACTGAATAGTTTCTCTAGTGTGAGAAACTGATAGTGTAAACAAGGGTTAAAATGATTAAAATGAATAATTGATAATTTGAAATAGGAAAAAAGGTCCAAAGATGAAGGAGTGAAGAGAGGGGAAGGGGAAAGGAAAAGAGGGAAAGGAAAAACTATGAGAAAAGAAAAAAATGGAAATGAAATCTATGTAAATAGGGAAGGGCGGAGGGGGTGAAGGCCACACAGGTAATGGGGGAAAAAATAAGAACCAAGATATATCATGTACAGGTACAAACACCCAATGATAAATGTAAATGAATTGTATACCTAAAGTGTACCAATAAAATGGGCCAATAAAATTAAATTTAAAAAACAATCCAATAATGAGACACATCAGTGTTTGATTACTTTGCATAAAAAGTCCAATACGAAAGACATCTATCTTTCATTTTCATACATGATAATATACAATTCATAACTTTCCTCAAGAACTGAAATTACTTTCACTTCTATATGCAACTGCCAATAAAACTTATAAAATCTATGAAATTATAATACTTACATTTAAAAATGAATTAATAGCTCTAAAATATTTAAAGTTTTTATTGAAGGAGATATTATTTTCTTGTGGTTTTATCATTCATATAAACTTGATCCTCATAGAAGAAAATGCAAATATCTGCCATATTGTTTTCCTAACACATTAATAACAATATCTGTTGAGTTCCCTTAAGTATTATTGCAAGTCTTATTTTATCAAAATATCAAAAGTCATTGAGAGCTGATTCGCTAAAACAGGTGAATAGAGTAGCTGTTCAGAAATACTGCAGTCTTTAGTATCCTCATGTATCTGTAAATCATAGAGTTCCATAAATGACCTCCTAAAGCCCTGCCAATTCTAATCTTTCATTATTTTAGAGATGTTTATAAATTGAATGCAAACACTAACCAAAAGGAAAGGCCTCAAGATGTTTGGAATTGATGGCAGCCTTAAAGCATAAATTACAGTCACCTCCCACAGACCAACTTTTTTAAAAAGAATGCACCATCTAGGTGTATTTATATTCTTTTTATGGTTGAACAGACCTGCAGGTTCACTTAATCAGGGTTGGTTTGTTTTTGAAAATAAAGTTTTATTGGAACAAAACCATACCCATTCATTCAAATATTGTCTATGGCTACTTTTTTACTACAATGGCTAAGTTGACAAGTTCCAAGAGAGACAATTCTGCTTTCTGGACCAGAAAAACCTAAAATATTTACTACTTGGTTCATTAGAGGAAAAGTTTGTCCACCTTTACTTTATTTAAAAAACTTATTTCCATATGTTATTAAAATACTCAGGGTTTTTTTACAAAAAATCTTGAAAGTAGAAATGAGGATATTTCAATTTTTCTGTATATACTTTGGTGATTTTTAAATATTATTAATAGTACAAGTTAAATCACAATACTAGTTTAAGTTTAATTCTACTTCTGTGATACTTATTATAATTTCTAATGTTTATAATATTGTAAAGCCACATTTGCAAATAAAACTGCCTCCAAATAGCTTTCCTTCCTGATTCCAGCAATCAGGTGAGTCCTGTTTGGTAATACTTTCATTGATCAGTAGAGGGCATGCTTGATCTAACTAACTGCACACACCCTGGCAGCTTACTTCATTCAGCTGGGAAAAAGTTCAAGTGCTGCATGGAGGAAACTTGAGTGAAGCCTTACGTGAATGAGTTTTCTATTTTTGTGTTGTTGGTGAATAAGATTAGAATAACAACCAAAAAGGCAGGTCTATTGCTATTTAACTGACAGCACTGTTTTCTTCCTGAGAAGAAAACTGTTATTTACCTCATGCTCTCTTCTCTCAGCATTTGCTTGAGGGACCTTGATTATTGTCAACAAGAGACTGCAAACATTTGGCTACAAAGAACAGGATTTTTTTCCACCAAGATGATACACCATCTCTTGTGATAGTGACCACTCTTTCTCCACCTTCCTCCCTTTGCATTGTTGTCTCTTTATGTACTGATCCCATTAGTATGGAAAGAGCCATTGTCCATTGTAAGAAAATATAAAAGAAGATCATTAGAAGTTCAGATTTCTGTAGTGGGTCTCCTGCCTTTTTGATCAACAGAGAGGCTGTCTGAAAAGTGAAACATTTCCAAGGAGAATGTGCTGCCTGACTAAAGAATGCTAGGCCCCTAAAAGAGTCTGAAAGAAACCCACCTACCAGCAGGCTGGACAAAGGGTGCAGGTTGGGGCCTCTTCTTTGAAAGACCTGATTAATGTGAGGTCTTGTTACCTGCTTTATCACTGTTTTGTTATGAGTGAAAGGTTTCAGCATTCTTAATTTGTCTTGGGGATGGGAAAAGCCAAGGCAAACTTGCCTGACGGGGGTCTAAGGGTGAGGTAGATCCATTTGCCCTCAGTGAAAAATAACAGACACAAAAGATGTAGGTCATTGTACAAATTCATACTGCATGTTTTCTTCTAAAAAGCAGCCGAAAGGCACTCATTGCTTAGCTACTTATCTTGAAGGATAAGCTGTAGGCTCTGGCAGTTATTGAAAAAAAAGTTATCTGTTTTGCTAAAATAAAAGAAGATTCAAAGACATGAATAGGAAAACAAAGATTTTAGGAAGGAGTGGGGAAAGAACACATATAAATAGATAAAAACTAAATCATGATTTTACCTTATTATTGTGAATTCTGTTCTTTAGTAGTTTTAGTCTACAGTACATTTAAAGTCTCTAGGAATAATTTTCTCATGATATGTACAATCTAAATATTAATTCCAAAACACTTATCATACCAACTATAAAACTAGAACATGTATATCATTCCCTGAAGATTTGGATTTATAGACCAGAAGCAGAATGTGGGTCTTTTACAATGTTTTAACTCAAAGTCCTTGAAATTTAAGTCTTAAGCTAAAAGATACATGCCATTGATGATGTCAGATGTCTAACATGTATGGTCCAGGGGAAGAGATAGTGTAGGGTAAGATGCCTACACTGGTAAAGTGAGTCATGAGCACTGTCTAAGAAGGAGTAATATTTAACAGAAGCTGATACATATATTTTTGTATTAGCTAGCCATGGAGAGCAAGTAAAGATATACTTAAATTGTTATTAAAATATTCCACAATAAGTAAACAAATAAAATGTACAAAAATGGATAGATTTGATCCAATTATTTCACAAATAATAACCAGTGGTAATTATGATAGTGCAAGTACAACTTGGCTTGAATGGGTTTATTTTGCCACACTTTTTATTCTCACTTTGATCTCAGGTCTAAGAAACATTGTCCTACTATTTTTCTCCTTATGGGTAGACTTTGACATAATATAAGAGAGAAAATGATTCAAAATATATATATTTTATTTAGGTAATTATACATTTAAGTATACATTTAGGTATTTATATTCCTACATACAACTTTTTGCCTTAAAAATTAATTATTGATGAACATATTAGCATGGTGGTTGAATAATACTTTTTTCTTTCTTTTCAAAGGTTTAGTGATGTAAATAACTAAAAAAGTAATAGGATTAGGTGATATTAGACTCAGCTGTGAGCTTATCTCTTGTCTCTCTGATTTTTATACTTCCCAAGCCCACTTGAGCTCTTCCCATGAAAGTCTGCTTTCAAAATCAGTTTGCTGAATGAGTGAACCAAGATCAGACACAACCAAACTTTCAAATTATTCCACTTTTGCTCAGTCATTTGGTTGAAATTCTTTTATTGGTACATTTTAGGTACACAACACAATTACTTTTCTCAATGGGAATTGCACCTTTACATGATGCATCTTGGTTCTTATTTTTTCCCCATTCCTAGCCCTCCCTTCACCCCTCCACCCTTCCCTATTTACAAAGACTTTATTTCCATTTTTTCCATTTCTCATCATTTTTCCTTTCCTTTCTTTCCTTTCCCCTGCCCCTCCCACTAGCCCTACCACTTTGGACCTTTTCTTCCTATTTTACATGATTGATTATTCATTCTAAACATTGGCACATTTTAGGTATACAATATAATGACATTCATCATCAGAAATTTGCACCTTTACATAGTCTCTCTTGGTTCTTATTTTTACCCTTGCCCAGCCCTCCCTTCAACCCCTCCAGTCCTCCCTAGTTACAAAGATTTTGTTCCTACTTTTCCATTTTCCCATATTAATCCCATTCCCTTCTATCCTTTCCCCTAGCCCTCCCACTTCCTTCCCCTTTGCCCCTTTTCTTCCTATTTCACATTTACCTATTATACATTTTAGTCGTTATTTACACGTTCAGTTTCTCACACCAGAGAAACTATTGAGTATTTACACATGTGTGTCCTATTTATTTCACTTAAGAGTATTGTCTCAATGTGCATCCACTTAGCTATAAATGTCTCTAATTTCTCATTTTTTATGGCTGAGTAGTACTCCATTTTATGAAAAAACCACATTTTCTTTATCCAGTCTCCAGTTGATGGGCATTTGGGCTGTTTCCAAGTTTTAGCTATTACAAACTGTGCTGCTATGGACATGGGCACACACATATCACTGTGGTATGATTCTTTTAATTCTTTGGGGAAGATCCCCAGCAGTGGAATAGCGGGGTCAAATGGGACTGCCACTCCAAGTATTTTGAGGTATGTCCATACTGATTTCCACAGTGGTTGCACCAGTCTACACTCCCACCAGCAGTGGAGCAGGGTTCCTCTTTCCCCACAGCCCCGCCAGCATTTGTTATTGGTTGATTTCATGATAGCAGCCATTCTTTCTGGAGTGAAGTGGAATCTCAGTGTTGTTTTCATTTGGATCTCTCGAATGACTAGTGATGTTGAACATTTTTTCATGTATTTATTTGTTATTAATACTTCTTTGTCTGAGAAATGTCTGTTCATTTCAGATGCCCATTTTCAGATTGGGTCTTTAAATTTGGGGGGGCTGATCTTTTTAAGTTCTTTATAGATTGGAGAGAGTAGACCTTTGTCTGAGGAAAAGCAGATGAAGATTTTTTTTTCCACGTTGTGAGTTGTCTCTTCACACTGCTGGTGGTTTTCCTTGCTGTGCAAAAGCTTTTTAATAAGAAGAGATCCCACTTCTTGATAGTTTGTGCTAGTTCATGGACAACTGAGGTTTTATTCATAAAATCTTTTCCTACACCGATGTCTTCAAGAGTTCTACTTAACCTCTATTCCAACTGGTTCAGAGTTTCTATTTTAATATTTAGATCTTTAATCCATTTTGATTTTAGTTTAGTGCATGGTGAAAGATACAGGTCTAGTTTTAATCTTTGGCAAGTTGAAGCCCAATTTTTCCAGCACCATTTATTAAAGAGGCTATCTTTCCTCCAATGAGGGTGTTTGGCTCCTTTATTGAAGATGAGATGGCTGAGTGTGTCTGGCATTGTTTCTGCATCTTCTAATCTGTTCCACTGGTCCTCAGGTCTTTTTCTTTGCCAGTACCATGCTGTTTTTATCACAGTAGCTTTGTAGTACAGTTGCAGGTTGGGGAATGTGATACCCCCAGCCATGTCTTTGTTACCTAGAATTGCTTTTGCTATTCTGGCTCTCTTCTTGTTCCAAATGAATTTTTGGATTGTTTTCTCAAGGTCCGTGAAGTATGCTGCTGGGATCTCAATTGGAATTGCATTAAATCTATATAGCAGTTTTGGAAGTATGGCCATTTTCACTATATTAATCCTTCCTACCCAGGATCAGGGGATGTCTGTCCATTTCCCGATATCATCTTCAATCTCTTTTTTCAGAGTGCTGTAGTTTTCAGAGAAGAGGTCTTTGATTTCTTTCTTTAGGTTGGTTCCTAGGTATTTCAGTTTTTTGGATGCCATTGTGAAAGGAATTGTTTGTCCTATTTCTCAGTAAGTCTGTCATTGGTGTAGAGGAAAGCTGTTGATTTTTGTGTGTTGACCTTGTAACCAGCTACTTGACTGAATTTGATTATTAAGTCTAGAAGACTTTTGGTGGAGTTCTTGGGGTCTTCTATATATAGAATATCATGTCATCTGCAAATAATGACAATTTGACTTCTTCATTACCTATCTTTATTCCTTTTATTTCTTTCTCTTTTCTAATTGCCGTGGCTAATGTTTCCAGAACTATATTGAACAAGAGTGGTGATGGTGGACATCCTTGTCTTGTTCCTGATTTGAGTGTGAAGGATTTCAGTTTTTGACCATTTAGTATGATATTGGCTGTTGGTTTTTCATAGATGGCTTCTATCAGTTTGAGGTAGAGACCATCTATTCCAATTTTTTTGTAGGGTTTTTATCATAAATGCATGTTGGATTTTGTCAAATGCTTTTTCTGCATCTATGGAGATAATCCTATGGTTTTTGTCCTTGGCACTATTGATATAGTGTATTACAGTGATTGATTTGCATATATTGAACCATCCCTGCATCCCTGGGATGATTCTGACTTGATCAGGGTGTATGATCTTCTTGATGATCTTCTGCATTCTGTTTGCCATTATGTTATTAAGGATTTTTGCATCTATGTTCATTACTGAGATTGGCCTATAGTTCTCTTTTTCAGTTGGGTCTTTCTCTGCTTTGGGGATCAAGGTGATGCTTGCTTCCAGGAATGAATTTGGGAGTATTGCTTCCCTTTCAATTTCACTGAAGCGTTTAAGCAGTAGTGGCAGTAGTTCCTCTCTAAATGTCTTGTAGAATTCAGCAGTGAACCCATCAGGGCCGAGGCTTTTCTTAGTTGATAAGTGTTTAATTACATTTTCAATTTCATTGGTTGATATTGGTTTGCTTAGAATTTTTAGGTCTTCTTTGTTCAACTTTGGTAATTCATATGTGTCTAGGAATCTGCCCATTTCTTCTGTGTTGTCCATCTTATTAGCGTATAGGTTCTGGAAGTAGGTATTGATGATCCTCTGGATTTCTGCTGGGTCTGTTGTCATTTCACCCTTTTCATTCCTAATTGCATGGATTTGGGCCTTTTCTTTCCTTTTTTTGACAAGGTTGGCTAAGGGTTTGTCAATTTTGTTGATTCTTTCAAAGAACCAACTCTTGGCTTCATTGATTTTTTGTATCATTCTCTTAGTCTCCATTGCATTGATTCCTCCTCTGATCTTTATAATTTTCTCCCTTGTATGAGCTTTGGGGTTGTCCTGTTCTTCTTTTTCTAGAAGCTTGACGTGCAGCATCAGATTGTTTAATTGGGCTCATTCTGTTTTCCTAATATGCGTATTCACTGCTATAAATTTCCCTCTAAGACTGCATTCATTGTGTCCCATAGATTCCAATATGTTGTATTGTCATTGTCATTTAATTGAAGGAACTATCTGATTTCTTCTTTAATTTCCTCTGTGACCCATTGGTTATTCAGAAGTGTGTTGTTCAATTTCCACATGTTTATGAAATTTTTCCAGTTTCTTTTGCTATGGATCGCCAATTTCATTGCACTGTGGTCTGATAATATACAGGGGATAACTTCAGTTCCTTTGCATTTACTTAAACATACTCTATGTGTGAGTATGTGATCTACTTTTGAGAATGACCCATGTGCAGCTGATAAGAATGTGTATTCTGATTTTGTGGGTTGGAAGACTCTGTAAACATCTCTTAAGTTCATTTGTTCAAGAGTTCGTTTGAGTTCTAGTATTTCATTACTTATTTTTAGTCTAGTTGATGTATCTATTTGTGATAGTGGGGCGTTGAGGTCACCCCGCTACAATTGTATTAGTGCATATATGACTTTTCATGTCTGTTAGTATTTGTTTTATATAGTTGGGGGCACTAGTGTTTAGTGCAGAGATATTTATGATTGTCATCTCTTCCTCTTGGATTCTTCCCTTTACAAGGATGTAGTGTCCTTCTTTGTCTCTCTTAATCAATGTTGGTTTGAAATCTACTTGATCTGCCAAGAGGATAGCTACTCCTGCTTTTTTTCAGGTTCCTGATGCATGGAGTGTTGTTTTCCTCCCTTTAACTTTCAGTCTATGAGTTTCCTTTTGAATTAAGTGTGTTTCTTGTATGCAGCATATTGTTGGATTTTGCTTCTTGACCCATTCTGCCAGTCTATTTCTTTTGATTGGTGAATTGAGACCATTAACATTGATGGTTATAACTGAAACATATTGACTTGTCATTGCCATGACTTTTTCTTTTTGTTGGGTTCTCCACCTTTCCATTTAATTTCTTGTCATGCCAGATGGGTTCATTCTGCTTTGCTTCCTGGGGTTGTGATCCTCAATGTCTGTTCCTAGGATATTGTGTAAAATTCTTTGGAGGGCTGGTTTGATATTCATGAAGTTCCTAAGGTGCTCTTTGTCATGAAAGTATCTTATTTCTCCATCCATTTTGAAAGATAGTTTTTCAGGGTACATCAATCTGGGTTGGAGGCTGTTTTCTTTTAGGGCTTGGGATATGTCACTCCAAGCTCTTCTTGCCTTGATGGTTTGTGTTGAGAAGTCTGCTGTCATTCTGATGGGCTTTCCTTTGTATGTGATTTGTTTCTTTTCTCTGACTGCTTGGAGAACTCTGTTCTTCTGTTGTGTTTCTGGAATCTTAACAATTATATGCCTTTGTGTAGATTTTTTTTGATCAAGGCTATTTGGAGTCCTATATGCCTCACTTATCTGTTTGTCAAGTTCTTTTCCCCTGCTTGGGAAGTTTTCTGCCATTACTTCTGTGAAGAGTTTTTTATGTTGTCTGCACTCTCTCCTGTTTCTTCATTGAGCCCAATCAGTCTTATGTTATTCTATTTTGCATCATCTAGCAGCTGCTGGATCAATTTCTCATGTTCCCTTATAATTTTGAAGCAATTTTTCTTTTCCTGGTCACTAATTGCAATCTTTCTTCTATATCTGAAATTCTGTCCTCACATTGGCTCATTCTGCTGTATAGACGTTCAATGGAGTTTTTCATGTCCTGGAAATCTGTTTGCATCTGTTTTATGGATTCCATTTGTTTCCTATGTTAAGATTCCATCATGTTCCTGAGCTCCTCTCTAGATTTATTAATCATGTATTGCACTAGGAACAAATTTCTCCTGTTATCTGAAAAATTATTTCTGATTTCCTTTTTTCCAGATTCCCTTTTGTTGCCTGTTCAGTGGGTCCAGGTGGTTGAGTATCAGAGTGTTCCATCTCATTTCCCTTTGGGGTTGCTGTAAGTGATCTGGAAGTCTGGTTTTGAGACTTATTTACATGTTTTCTCATTTTGACTGTGTCAGTGGGGGTGTGCTGTTGGCTCCCATGCAGATCACCTCCTCTGAGCTGGGAGAGGTGGGACAGGGGCCGGGAGCAGTGGTAGGGATGGTGGCCTGGAAGCCCCTTCCTCTGGGCCAGGAGCAGCGGGACAGAAGGCAGCCCAAAAGCCCTTTCCTCTGGGCTGGGAGCATTGGGAGGGATGGTGGCCGGCCAGGAAGCCCCTTCCTGTGCACCAGGAACAGTGGGATGGTGTCTCAGAAGCTCCTACCTCTGGGCCAGGAGCAGTGGAAGGGATGGTGGCCTGGAAGCCCCTTCCTCTGAGCTGGGAGCAGTGGGACAGAAGGTGGCCCAAAAGCCCTTTCCTCTGGGCCAGGAATGGCAGAATGCTCAGTCATTTTTAAAAGAAAATATAAATCCTCATATTCCCAAAGCATATAACAATTTGCCCTACTTTTCAAACCACTTAAGAAGCACTTTGCAACCTCTCTGAGGCCACCAGGGAAAGCATTAGTTAAAACAAGGGAAACCTCAATTTAAATACTGTATCCAAAGTAAAATAAATGAATGGACAAATACTTTTTCTAATGATACTATTGACTCAGTCCAGTTCACCCCAAGAAGGGCACTGGACTCTTCATGAAGTGGTGGTGAAAGGTATAGGTCTAATTTCTCTGCATGAACTTGAGTATGAAGCATAACCTCCAAAGACTCCATTTCCTTTTCTGAAATATAATGATAATATCTCTCTATTTCATGAGAATCCTTGGAAATACAATGGCCTTGTCTGCTCCTAAGCATGTGGAAGCCAGCCACTGTTTAGAAACATCTGTCACAGTGCCAAACTTTCAAGACTTAAAAAGTTAGAAATCAATAAATACTACATGTTGAGCTCAACTGTCCTGTAAATACTTGACCTTAATGCAATAGCCAACTCCTTTCACATTTCTCCAGTAGCCCCCAGGACTGCACCCAGGGCAAACTTTTTCCCAGTTTTATATCATTAACAAGCACATTACAGGTAGTAGGCAGTGTTCAATGCCCTTTATTAACAATAAATGAGTTGACTCCATGAGCTTCATGCTGCCTCCTGAAAGGTAGCCCTATTGTCTTGTTCTACCTAACAGTCTCTTCTTTATTGTTAAATAATTCTGCTTTCATTCCTAAATTAAATATATAGCAATGGCCATAGTTGTTAACGGTAGGGACAAGCTTTAAGTAGACTGCAGAAAATCTGATGGAGAATATTCCAGAAAACAATTAGAAATTTCATCTTAGGAAAAATACCTTCTGCCTCAGCACAATTCTATGACTTCAGAGGAAGCTTTTTGTCCATGAGGCCAGATCCAGAATAATCCAGAAGAATCTCTGCAAAACTAAACAACATCTTACATCACTTTCATTTTCACTGATTCTTTGAGGTAAATCAGGACAGGACAATAAATTACCTGAGAAGTGAAAAAAGATTTTCTCCTTCAGAACACTGGCTTTGTTTCATCTCATAACCCTTACTGGCAGAAATGATGGATGGACAGGTGGGTGGCACTGCCAACCTTGCTTTTCTGGTGCTTAACACAGATTACAGAAGCCTAGGCTGCTTCTTTCCAGTCTTGACACCTGATTTGTACATCTGTATCTAAAGATATTTAATAGTTACACTAAACCTGCTCTGTTATAATATTCTGCTGTCAGAATAATGCAATGGCTACAATAGCAGGCTTGATTAGCTAGGTTGCCTGGATTAGAAAGCAGGCTGTATCAACTTGCTGACTGTATAAACTTGGACAAGTTGCTTAGCCTCTCTTTGCCTCAGTTTCCTGTTTTAAAGTAATTACAACAATCTCATAAATATGCTGTAAATTTTAAATAAGTTAACACATCTAAAGGAATTAATACAGTACCTAATGCATAGTACAGATGAAATGATAGCTATGCACTTTACAATTCTCCCAGACTTTTCATAATTGAGCTAAATTTCTTTGTCAAGAGGAAAATACAGTTTCCCAAATTGTATTTCAGATCCCACTAGTCCTTGAAGTCTGTTAATTTCTGAAAATACTACTTTTGCCTTGGAATTCAAAATGCAGAGACATATGAAAGACTTTGAGAGACCTATAATTAAGATATCTGTTTCATGAAAACAACACTGAGATTCCACCTCATCCTAGAAAGAATGACTGCTATCAAGAAATCAACCAATATCAAATGCTGGCTGGGGTGTAGGGAGAAAGGAACCCTTCTCCATTGTTGGTGGGAGTGCAGACTGGTGCAACCACTGTGGAAATTGGTATGGAGATACCTCAAAGAACTAGGACTGGAGGTCCCATTTAACCCAGCTATTCCCTTGCTGAATATCTTCCCCAAAGAATTAAAAGAATCATACCACAGTGATATATGTGCGCCCACATTCATAGCAGAAACTAGAGACATTTATAGCTAAATGGATGCATATTGAGGACATATTCTTAAGTGAAATAAATAGGACACCCAAGTGTAAATACCAAATAGTTTCTCTAGTGTGAGAAACTGAAAGTATAAATGAGAATTAAAATGATTAAAACAAATAATTGAAAATTTGAAATAGGAAGAAAAGGTCCAAAGGTGGAGGGGTGGTGGGAGGGGAAGGGGAAAGGATAGAATGGAAAGGAAAAATTATGAGAAAAGGAAAAAATGGAAACAAGGTCTTTGTAAATAGGGAAGGGTGGAGGGGGGAAGGGAGCACAGGGAATGGGGAAAAAATAAGAACCAAGATCCATCATGTACAGGTACAAGCATCCAATGATAAATGTACCAATAAAAGAATTTAAGCAAAAAAAAGTTATCTGTTTCATTTTGGGTAACATTCCCAAATGTGCAAGACCACCAACCCTTCAGCTCCACATTGGCTTATTCAATTTTTTTCTACTGTTTCAACTTTGGGCTTTCTAGTTTAAGGTCTTAATTTGCCTAAAATTAAGATCTTAATGGTCTGGGGATTTAGCTCAGTGGTTCCGCCGCTTGCCTCAAAAGCACAAGGTCCTGAGTTTGATCCCTGGTACCACCAAAAAAAGCCTAGATGCATTAATTTCCCTAAAATGAAGTCATTTCATTTTTCCTTAACATATACAAAACATGAAACAACAGAAAATACAGAGGTATCTTAGATGAAGAGACATCTTGGATTATATGAGTGGACCATAAATCCAAAGACAAGACAGCTCTCCTTATAAGAGAAAAGGAACAAGGGCCAAGGATTTCGCTCAGTGGTTTCACCACCTGCTGTGCAAGCACAAGGACCTCAGTTCAATCCCCGGTACCAAAAAAAGAAAAAGAAAAAGAAAAGCAACAAGAGACTCAAGACACAAAAGAGAGATAGACATAGACAGAAGAGGGAAAGGCAATGTGACTCCAGAAACAGGAAGAGGCAGAATGTGCCACAAGCCAAGGAATCCTGAGAACTATCAGAAGCTGAAAGAGGCAAGAAACAATTTTCCCCTAGAGCTTGCAAAGGAATGCGGCCCTACTGACACTGAGTATTTTGATTTCTCCCTTCAAGGACTATTAGAAAATACTTTTCTGTGGTTTTAGGCCAGGGAGTTTATAGCGATTTGGTGTGATGGCCCTAAGAAACACAGTTTTACCACTTGCAAATTGGTTTTAATAAAAACACACCTTGCCTTGCCATGGTCAGAACCACATTGTGAGAATAAAATGCAATAATATGAAGATGCTCCTACAGTGTAAAGCACTAGTACAGATAAGGCATTATTCTATCATCACTATGTGAAGTCCAGGAACTGCTTTTTCTCCAGTAATTCCTACTTTTGGCTGCTTGGCAAGCTCTCTGCTTTACCTCATTCCTTTGTTTTGTTTTGCTTTGTTTTATGAGAACTAGATCCACAATCCTCATCTCCACAACATGCAGTAAAGTAAGTATGGAATTTGCTAGGAAGACCTGAGCCACACTGTCATTCACTTCTTGCCTGTAAAAGACAATCAGGGAACTGTTTAGAAAAAGAATTCTTCCAAAACAAGTCAAAGCTTAAATCAACAGATTCATATTTAAATTGAAACAAACCCATTAAGACAATGGGATTAAGATAAATTTGCTCCAGAGATATTTAGCATTATATTTCACTTTTCATAGAAAACACACCAAATATATTTCATAAAACCTACCTCTTTGGGTTTTAAAAATAAATATATTAATATCCTCAGTAAGTTAAGCTTTCCTCAAACTTTTTCCTGAAAATCACAAGAACACAAGCCATAAGAACTATGGCTTTTCAAACTAATGAAGGCAATCAGAGCAGCTGGCTTCTATAAAGAGAGGCACATGAGAGGCCTCCTTTGTTAGAGACCAGCTTCCTTAACTAGCTTAAGAAAAGAAGTTCAGAGATGGTGCATCTGTCAATAAGCATATTGAAAGAGGCAGCTTTGATACTCTCACTTTCTTTTTGAAACTATGTCCTTTTCTTATTCATCTCAGCAATTGACTTTACCTAATCTGGGCAGAGATCAAATTTCTTTCCCATTTTAAAGTAAGAATCTTCATTTGATAGTATCTAGACTTGACTGAATATTTAGCTCAGAGTAGCAAGCAATAAGAGTTTCCAAGGGGTCTTTTACTATAGTATTCACATTTAAATTTATTTCCAGAAACCGATTCTTTATCACTCAAAACCTCCCAAATGTTATTGGAAATTCAATACTTTCATAGAAAACTTTGTTAAAACCAAGGGGGATTTCCATTCTAACTTATCTTTTTTCTGGCACACTCTTTATTTCACAGTCCCCTTTACCAACAAGAAATTCTGCCAATATTTTTCTCCAAATTGTTTAAATTCTTTGAGTGGGTGAGCTGGGAGAACTGGTTTTTGCTTCCAATTTTATTTATGACTTGTTCTCCACATATTTCAATTTAGTCCACAAGTTTCTGTGAAACTGTTGCATTTACATAGCAGCATTGTTCTGAATCTAGTTTACAGAGATACCTCTGATATGGTGCATTCTGTTGACCTATCATACAGTTTTGTAAATTATGGCAGGTGAAGGATGTGAGAAAGATTTTTCAGTAATATGAGCCCATTGTCATAAATATAATAAAATTCCCATGATTTGTCCCATTAGAAGCCAGTATTTTGTCTTCTATAATTCATTGTATAAATTTTTAAACAGCAAGTATTAGATATATTTCTAGGTGATTCAGATCTACTAGTGGATTAAAATAACAAAAATTTCTCTCCTCAAAGAGCTTACATTCAAGGCCAGGCATGATGGAACACATCTGTAAACCCAGCACTCGGGAGCCCAAGGCAGGGGGATTGCTAGGAGGCCAGTCTGGACTACATAGTGAGACCCTATCTCAAAAAGCCAAAAAAAAAAAAAAAAAAAGAAGAGCTTACATTCAAGTGAGTAATAATACCTCTTACTGTGTATCAGGCACTGTTTCTGGTATCAGATATATAAATTTACTTACTATTCATAAGAACCTTATGACATTGATATCCTCACTTAAAAGAAAAAGAATTGAAACACAGAATTAAGTGGCCTACCAAGAGTCACAAGAACAAAGTCTATTTCGGTTTTAACTCTCAAAATTAAAATGCAAATATTTGCAAAAGAATATAATAGATTCACAATGTTACATAGACTCTTGTGAATAAATCTATTCCCATTGAATTTATTATAGACTTTGTTATGCATCTTTTTTATAACCAATAGAACTAAAATTAATATGGCCATGACAATATTTTCTAGACTTAAAATTATAACATCAATATAAAAATTCATATTCCAATATGATAAGAAAAGTGCAGTTCACAGTAACTTTACTATTAAACTGGTGTTTTAGTAATAAAAATCATTTTAGCACTTAGCAGTTCATAAGCATTCATATATTATTCTTTAATTTACATCTGTCATTAGCCACTATCTGCTTTTAGATGTGTCCTCTATAGTAGCAAAGGCAACATAATAGAATAGTGTCTTGTTTATCAGAAATGTGTAAGTTTAGCATTGCCTTGGGATTTTTTTCAAACATGATGTGGGCACTAATGATTTTATCAAGTAGATACATACATGTACTTTAATTTTCAATGAGAACGATGCCCAATAAAGACAGTAGATGAAAGTGCTAAGAAAAATGAAGAAAGAATAGTTCTTCAACAAATGGTTCTGGGGCAATTGGATATCCACATGCAGAAAGATAAATATGAATTCTTCACACTACCTACAAAAGTAACTTGAAATATATTGTAGACCTACATCTAAGAACTAAAACCATGAAACTCTTAAAATATAGGAGTAAATGCCAGTGATCTTGGATTATGTAATGATTTTACAATAGTAAACACAAAGCAATAAAATAAAGTATTAATAAATAGTCATCATTAAAATTCAAAACTTTGCACTTAAGGTAAAAAGATAAGCCAAAGACTAGAAAAAAGTGTTTAAAAATCATATCTCCAATGAAGGACTTATATCTAAAATATATAAAGGACTTTTACAACTCAATAATTAGTAAGGTAAATAACCCAATTAAATAGTGGGTAGGGCTGGGAATGTAGCTCATTGGCACCATGCCTGCCTGGCAAGTGCAAGGTTAGATCCCTGGTACCAAAAAAAGAAAGTGGGAATGAGTTTCTAATCCCAGCACTTGGGAGGCTGGGGCAAGAGGATTGCTGCAAGTTTGAGGCGAGCCTGGGCTACATAGTGAGTCAAGCATGGCCTGAACTACATAGCAAGACCTTGTCTCAAATAAATAAATAAATAAATAAATAAATAAATAAATAAATAAATAAATTAGATTTGAATACATATTTCACTAAAGAAGATCGTGTTCAACATTATAATTTGTTAAGAAGATTGAAATTAAAGTCACAATGAGGTCCCACTTCACATCCACTAAGACAGCAATAAGACAAAAGTCAGACAATGCCAGATGTTAGCAAGGAAACAAATTGGAAGGAATCCTTATCTTGGTGGAAGTGTAAAATGGTGCGGTTATGTAAAACATTTGCATCAACCTAGGTCAGTCTAATAAGTTGCTATTCTCTATCCTTTAGATTAGAGTCAAGACATCCTCTTACTTACAACTTCAGGAAATAAAAGATAAACATCTTGGGCTGGGGATTTAGCTCAGTGGTTCCGCTGTCTGCCTCAAAAGTGCAAGGACCGGAGTTCAATCCCCAGTACCAAAAAAAAAAAAAGATAAATATCTCACCTTTCCCTAGTCTACAGTTCATGGAAAATAACACTAACTGATCACTGAACTCTTCTCCCATCCAACCTACAATAGCCACATAATTTTTCCAATTGAGAATACTGCTCAAACATTTCTATTTGTCATCTCCAGCCATTTCCTACTTTTTAGAACTCTCACCAACAGTCACCTTTTGTATTATCATACCCAAACTTATAGATTACATATTAATTTTATCTGTGAGTTTTAAAGCATTCTAGGAGAGAAAAGTTTCTTACCTATATCCTAACCTGGAGCACAAAAGCTGTCATATATAAAAGACCTAGCTATAAATCTTGTTCTATATAAAAAACATCTACTGTACTCAATTATGAATTTATTTTCTTAGTCAAATATAAGTTTGTATCTTGGTCAAATATAATATCAAATATCCCATGAAAATGTGTTTAAAATAGAAGAAAGTAAATTATATTATCCATACAATAACTCTCTGTAATTATTCTTAGGGTAATTTTTAGGTAAAGCAAGTATAGCCTCAGAAATATTGGCTAATTATCTAATATTGAGATTGCCCTAAAAAAGGTAAAGAACAGATAGTGTTAAAAAATCTTGATATTAAATCTCCTTTCTTCCAACTTCTTTATATAATAAAAATTATAAAGTAATTAATGTTCTGTTTGCTTTTGTTCATTTGATTCAAACCATGTCAGCCTCCATTTGAAGAATATCAATCACTGTCTTTGACAAGCTATTTCTTATCTTTCCTCTCACTTGTAAAACAAAACTCAGAACTGCAATATTAACCCTCCCCTTAACTTGAGAAATGACCTCTTGTGTCAAGGTTATAATTATCACTGAATCTCACACAGATACCTCACAGGAACATATTTCTTTCATTTCATCCTCAAACTAAATAGAAACCATGGCTTTGAAGTCACCTGCTGACTTCGTTTTCAACTACTTTAAATCATACACTATCTCCTCTACAGCTAAGTACAAAATCATGTTAGGCAGACTAAATTTCCTGGAACTATTTTAAGTGGAGTTACATTCAACAATATTGTAAGTCAAATTGACCTAATGCAATAGAATACATGGTCAGAGTAATAGAAAGTGAGATAAAAGTCTTCATGAAGGATCAAATAACTATTATCCTACCCACTTAGAGTGTTCTTCTAAGATGCACTTACTACCCTTGCAACTGTTGATAACAGCAGCCTTGAATTATTTTTTTTAAAAAGTGATTTGTCTTCATTCAAATGATACCTCAGTTGCCCACAGAAAGCCTAAACATGAGGTAACAAATAAATCTGAGATCTGACTTGTTGTGCCCAAATCACATCTTTTCAGGGCACTTCTCATCATGAGTTGCCACTTTTGTAGAATATTCTCTCTGCACAATTTGTTTTATTGCTCTGCCTCCCTCTGGGTTGTTCAAATCAGCATGACAAAATATGCAATTAGACTACTGGATCTTAGCATAATTCTTTGACAAGAAGCAACACTGTGAACCCCTGTGTTAACATGAACAGATGATAAAGAGAGTCAAATAGCCCACTGAAGCTGCCAATAGCAGAGTCCCATGAAACACAGAAATCTAAAAGCTAGCTATTTAGCTGAAGCCCCAAGGAGTGGAATTTGCTCTTCTAATGCCCAATGTGCTCTCCTCTTTCTGGTTGTGCCAGGAGTACTTCACTTTCTCTCTAAACAGTATGGCAGCTCATTAAAGGAAAAAAGCTTTAGTCAGTGAAGCAATAAAGTTGAATTATTGATGCCTTAAATTTTTCTCAAAGTCATTTGAAAGATAACCATTACAAGATAGATTTACTTCTGGTAAATGATCTATGTTAAAGAGCAGGTTACAAAACAGGGGGTCTAGGTGTGAAATGTTACTAGCAGCAGCAGTGAAATGGCAAGTAAATCATCTAAAAAGCAGCAACTGCCTCACTCCCCACAACTCTGCTAAACCTTCAGTACATTGAGGCCAGCACTGCTTTTCTATCAGCTTTGCTATAGATAAACTCATTATAAGAAATATAATTGTCCAATCACTCAAACCAAGTATGAGTAACACAGAGAATTTAGGAGCAAAGACTAGGAAATTGCAAAATTAGAAAAAGCATAGCACTTCTATAAAGTCATTTCAAATCTAATGGGATAAATGGAAAATAAACAATTCTAACCATGCATGGTATCCATGGAGGATTATGGTGTACAGAGGATATTCCATATCCACTTTCTTATTTGATAAATACAAACTCTGCCATTTGTCAATCATGTGATTGTTGTTAAATTACCTCATCTCAGCCAGGTATGTTAGTGCACACCTGTAATCCCAGCTACTCAGGAAGATAAGGCAGGTGGGTTGCAAGTTCATGGCCAGCCTAGAGAGTTTAGCAAGACTTTGTCTAAAATAAAAAATCAAAAGGAATGGGGTTGTAGCTCAGTTGTGAAATACCCTGGGATAGGATCCTCAGTAACACACACACACGCACACGCGCACACACACACACACGTACGTTACCTAATCTCTGCTTGCCTCTATTTTGCCAATTGTGAAATTAAAATGCTACCCTCTAGAAGTTCACAACACATAGTAAGTAGTTCATAAAGGTTAGCTTTTAAGTATTCTAATAGAACAGAAGCTGGGCATGGTAACCCACACTTTTAGTTCCAGCTACTTGGGAGGCTGAGACTAGAAGAGCTCATAGCTTGAGACCAGCCTGAGCAACACAGCAGCAGTTTATCTCAAAAAAAACTGTAATAGAGCAAGTAATATAGAAAATTTTACATAGTTCTATGAAATTAGAAATGAATATAATGCATAGATTTCCAAACTTCTGGTTTTCCAGGGCCACACTGAGTGAATGAGGAAGAATTGTCTTGGGCCACACTTAAAATATAAAATATAAAGTATGTAAGTAACACAACTATTATAACTTATTAAATTATTTTATGAAATAGCACAAACCCAAGTTTAATAATTGAGTAAGAAAACTTGCATGTCTTCTTTTTTTTTTTTGGTACCAGGGATCGAACTCAGGTCCTTGAGCTTTTGCAGCAGGTGAGGAAACCACTGAGCTAAATCCTCAGCCCATTTGCATGTCTTAAGAACAATAAATGCCTGTCTTCACAGGCACACACCGTTAGGTAGGTTGAATATGAATATCAGCGCTCTCTGTGTTTTACTGGCCAAGTCACACAAGCCAGGTAGCCATCGATACACATGGATTTCTATTTGAGCATGCGGTGGACGCCAGAGGTGGAGTTAGCGCGGCACAATGTTCTCCATTCCACAGCCTTCAGTCAATCATTGCTGAGCAGTCCATACTCAACCACTGCACAATTGGAGCATGAAAACTATCCTAAAAATATCAAACAATAATGTTAAAAGTTTGCTTGTGAGGCTATCAAAGGACAAGATATGGGACACTATTAGCAGTCCATAGACAAGCCATGGGCTGGACATGCCTATAGGAGCGCACAGACCTTTAGAGTAAGTAGAGCAATGCAGTTTCTGAGAAGTTTTTGATAAAAAGACGTTTAAAAAAATTTTTTCCTTTTGTAATTTTTTTTAATTTTAAAAAGACATGTTTGATGGAGAAAAATGAACAAGGTTTCTGAGAGAACTAAAGAGGGGAAAAGGTAAAGATAAGAATTGCGGGCCTGGGATTTAGCTCAGTGATTCTGCTGCCTGCCTTGCAAGCTCAAGGTCCCAAGTTTGATCCCTGGTGCCAAAAAAAAAAAAAAAAGAATTGCAATTTACTAAATTGTCAGATCATACCAGCATGAAATCACATAGTTCAATTTGATCAAATAACAATTACAGAATAACATGACTGATCCTAGAAATCAGAAAATCTTTCTCTGGTATTAACTACTTCATTGATTCAATGTAGAAGATGAGCTAGAAATTACCTGAAGCCGCTTCCAGAACTATTTGATATTTTAAGATATTCTTAACACAAATTCTTGTATTGTATTCCTTTGATCACATTTATTTTTTCAGGTTTCCATTCCTCAACACATTTTTTTTGTATTAAATTCTTTTATTGGTACATTGTAGGTATACAACACAATTACATTTCTCATTGGGAATTGTACCTTTACATAATGCATCTTGGTTCTTATTTTTTCCCCATTACTAGCTCTCCCTTCACCCCCTCCACCCTTCCCTGTTTACAAAGATTTTATTTCCATTTTTTCCATTTCTCAGCATTTTTCCTTTCCCTTCTTTCCTTTCTCCTGCCCCTCCCACTACCCCTACCCCTTTGGAACTTTTCTTCCTATTTTACATTGTCAATCATTCATTCTAATCATTGGTACATTTTAGGTATACAATATAATGACTGTCATCATCAGAAATTTTCACCTTTACATAGTATCTCTTGGTTCTTATTTTTCACCCTTGCCTAGCCCTCCCTTCAACCCCTCCAGTCCTCCCTATTAACAAAGATTTTGTTCCTATTTTTCCATTTTCTCATATTTATCCCATTCCCTTCTAGCCTTTCCCCTAGCCCTCCCACTTCCTTTCCCTTTGCCCCTTTTCTTCCTATTTCACATTACCTATTATACATTTAGTCCTAATTTACACTTTCAGTTTCTCACACCAGAGAAACCATTGGGTATTTGCACGTGTGTTATATTTATTTCACTTAAGAGTATTCCCTCAATGTGCATCCACTTAGCTATAAATGTCTCTAATTTCTCATTTTAATGGCTGAGTAGTACTCCATTTTATTAAAAAGCAATATTTGCTTTATCCAGTCTCCAGTTGATGGGCATTTGGGCTGTTTCCAAGTTTGAGCTATTACATACTGCGCTGCTATGAATATGGGCACACATATATCACTGAGGTATGATTCTTTTAATTCTTTGGGGAAGATCCCCAGCAGTGGAATAGCAGGGACAAATGGGAATTCCAGTCCTAGTTCTTTGAGGTATCTCCATACTGATTTCCACAGTGGTTGCACCAGTCTACACTCCCACCAGCAGTGGAGCAGGGTTCCTCTTTCCCCACAACCCTGCCAGCATTTGTTATTGGTTGATTTCATGATAGCAGCCATTCTTTCTGGAGTGAAGTGGAATCTCAGTGCTGTTTTCATTTGGATCTCTCGAATGACGAGTGATGTTGAACATTTTTTCATGTATTTATTTGCTATTTCTACTTCTTTTTCTGAGAAATGTCTGTTCATTTCAGATGCCCATTTTTGGATTGGGTCTTTAAATTTGGGAAGTCTGATCTTTTTAAGTTCTTTATAGATTCGAGATAGTAGACCTTTGTCTGAGGAAGAGCAGATGAAGATTTTTTCCCACATTGTGGGTTGTCTCTTCACACTGCTGGTGGTTTCTCTTGCTGTACAGAAGCCTTTTAATAAGAAGAGATCGCACTTGTTGATAGTTTGTGCTAGTTCACAGGCAACTGAGGTTTTGTTCATAAAATCTTTTCCTATACCGATGTCTTCAAGGGTTCTACCTAACCTCTGTTCCAACTGGTTCAGAGTTTCTATTTTAATATTTAGATCTTTAATCCATTTTGATTTTAGTTTAGTGCATGGTGAGAGATACAGGTCTAGTTTTAATCTTTGGCAAGTTGAAGCCCAATTTTTCCAGCACCATTTATTAAAGAGGCTATCTTTCCTCCAGAGAGGGTGTTTGGCTCCTTTGTCGAAGATGAGATGGCTGAGTGTGTCTGGAGTTGTTTCTGCATCTTCTAATATGTTCCACTGGTCCTCAGGTCTGTTTCTTTGCCAGTAACATGCTGTTCTAATCACAGTAGCTTTGTAGTATAGCTGCAGGTTGGGGATTGTGATACCCCCAGCCATGTCTTTGTTACCTAGAATTGCTTTTGCTATTCTGGGTCCCTTCTTGTTCCAAATGAATTTTTGGATTGTTTTCTCAAGGTCCATGAAGTATGCTGCTGGGATCTCAATTAGAATTGCATTAAATCTATATAGGAGTTTTGGAAGTTTGGCCATTTTCACTATATTAATCCTTCCTACCCAGGATCAGGGGATGTCTGTCCATTTTCTGATATCATCTTCAATCTCTTTTCACAGTGCCATAGTTTTTGGAGAAGAGGTCTTTGATTCCTTTCCTTGGGTTGATTCCTAGGTATTTCAGTTTTTTGGATGCTATTGTGAAAGGAATTATTTGCCCTATTTCTCTCTCAGTGAGTCTGCCATTGGTGTAGAGGAAAGATATTGATTTTTGTGTGTTGACCTTGTAGCCAGCTACTTGACTGAATTTGGTTATTAACTCTAGAAGACTTTTGGTGGAGTTCTTGGGGTCTTCTATATAGAGTATCATGTCATCTGCAAATAATGACAATTTGACTTCTTCATTTCCTATCTTTATTCCTTTTATTTCTTTCTCTTGTCTAATTGCCGTGGCTAATGTTTCCAGAACTATTTTGTACAAGAATGGTGATGGTGGACATCCTTGTCTTGTTCCTGATTTTACTGTGAAGGATTTCAGTTTGTGACCATTTAGTATGATATTGGCTGTTGGTTTTTCATAGATGGCTTCTATCAGTTTGGGATAGAGACCATCTATTCCAATTTTTCGTAGGGATTTTATCATAAATGCATGTTGGATTTTGTCAAATGTTTTTTCTGCATCTATGGAGATAATCATATGGTTTTTGTCCTTGGCTCTATTGATATAGTATATTACATTGATTGATTTTCGTATATTGAACCATCCCTGCATCCCTGGGATGAATCCCACTGGATCAGGGTGTATGATCTTCTTGATGATTTTCTGGATTCTGTTTGCCAGTATCTTATTAAGGATTTTTGCATTTATGTTCATTAGTGAGATTGGCCTACAGTCCTCTTTTTCAGGTGGGTCTTTCTCTGCTTTGGGGATCAAGGTGATCCTTGCTTCCAGGAATGAATTTGGGAGTATTGCTTCCCTTTCAGTTTCACTGAAGAGTTTAAACAGTAGTGGCACCAGTTCCTCTCTAGATGTCTTGTAGAATTCAGCAGGGAAGCTATCAGGACCAGGGCTTTTCTTAGTTGATATGTTTTTAATTACATTTTCAATTTCATTGGTTGATATTGGGTTGTTCAGAATTTTTAGGTCTTCTTTGTTCAACTTTGGTAATTCATATGTATCTGGGAATCTGTCCATTTCTTCGGTGTTGCCCATCTTATTGGCATATAGGTTCTGGAAGTAGGTATTGATGATCCTCTGGATTTCTGCTGGGTCTGTTGTCATTTCATCCTTTTCATTCCTAATTGCATGGATTTGGGCCTTTTCTTTCCTTTTTCTGACAAAGTTAGCTAAGGGTTTGTCAATTTTGTTTATTCTTTTGAAGAACCAACTCTTGGCTTCATTGATTTTTTGTATCATTCTCTTAGTCTCCATTGCATTGATTTCTCCTCTGATCTTTATAATTTCCTCCCTTGTATGAGCTTTGGGGTTGTCCTGCTCTTGTTTTTCTAGAAGCTTGAGGTTCAGCATCAGGTTGTTTAATTGGGCTCATTCTGTTTTCCTAATATGCGTATTCACTGCTATGAATTTCCCTCATAAGACTGCTTTCATTGTGTCCCATAGATTCTGATATGTTGTATTGTCATTGTCATTTAATTGAAGGAACTGTCTGATTTCTTCTTTAATTTCCTCTGTGACCCATTGGTTATTCAGAAGTGTGTTGTTCAATTTCCACATGTTTATGAAATTTTTCCAGTTTCTTTTGCTATGGATCTCCAATTTCATCACACTATGGTCTCATAATATAAAGGGGATAACTTCAATTCCTTTGCACTTACTTAAACATGTTCTATGTGTGAGTATGTGGTCTATTTTGGAGAATGACTCATGTGCAGCTGATAAGAATGTGTATTCTGATTTTGTGAGTTGGAAGACTCTGTAAACATCTGTTAAGTTCATTTGTTCAAGAGTTCGATTGAGTTCTAGTATTTCATTACTTATTTATAGTCTAGTTGATCTATCTATTTGTGATAGTGGGGTGTTGAGGTCCCCCACTACAATTCTATTAGTGCATAAATGACTTTTCATGTCTGTTAGTATTTGTTTTATATAGTTGGGTGCACTAGTGTTTGGTGCAGAGATATTTATGATTGTCATCTCTTCCTCTTGGATTCTTCCCTTTACAAGGATGTAGTGTCCTTCTTCATGTCTCTTAATCAGTGTTGGTTTGAAATCTATTTTATCTGCCAAGAGGTTAGCTACTCCTGCTTTTTTTCGGGTTCCTGTCACATGGAGCATTGTTTTCCACCCTTTAGCTTTCAGTCTATGAGTTTCCTTTTGAATTAAGTGTGTTTCTTGTATGCAGCATATTGTTGGATTTTGCTTCTTGACCCATTTTGCCAGTCTATTTCTTTTGATTGATGAATTGAGACCATTAACATTGATGGTTATAACTGAAACGTATTGACTTGTCATCTCCATGACTTTTTCTTTTTGTTGGGTTCTCCCCCATTCCATTTAATTTCTTGTTGTGCCAGATGGATTCATTCTGCTTTGCTTCCTGGGGTTGTGATCCTCAATGTCTGTTCCTTGGATATTGTGTAAAATTCTTTGGAGTGCTGGGTTGGTATTCACGAAGTTCCAAAGGTGCTCTTTGTCATGAAAGTATCTTATTTCTCCATCCATTTTGAAAGATGGTTTTGCAAGGTACATCAATCTGGGTTGGAGGCTGTTTTCTTTTAGGGCTTGGAATATGTCACTCCAAGCTCTTCTTGCCTTGATGGTTTGTGTTGAGAAGTCTGCTGTCATTCTGATGGGCTTTCCTTTGTATGTGATTGGTTTCTTTTCTCTGACTGCTTGGAGAACTTTGTTCTTCTGTTGTGTTTCTGGAATCTTAACAATCACATGCCTATGTGTAGATTTTTTTTGATCAAGGCTATTTGGAGTTCTGTATGCCTCACTTATCTATATGTCAAGCTCTTTTCCCCTGCTTGGGAAGTTTTCCACCATTATTTCTGTGAAGAGACTTTTTTTATGTCATCTCCACTCTCTCCTGTTTCTTCATTGAGCCTAATCAGTCTTATGTTATTCTTCTCTGCATCATCTAGCAGCTGCTGGATTGATTTCTCATGTTCCCTTATAATTTTGAAGCAATTTTTCTTTTCCTGGTCACTAATTGAAATCTTATCTTCTATATCTGAAATTCTGTCCTCACATTGGCTCATTCTGCTGTGTAGACTTTCAATGGAGTTTTTCATGTCCTGGAAATCTATTTGCATCTGTTTTATGGATTCCATTTGTTTCTTAATTTGGGATTCCGTCATGTTCCTGAGCTCCTCTCTAGATTTATTAATCATGCCTTGCACTAAGGGCACAATTTCTCCTGTTATCTGAGAAATTATTTCTGATTTCCTTTTTTCCAGATCCCCTTTTGTTGCCAGTTCAGTGGGTCCAGGTGGTTGAGTATCAGAGTGTTCCATCTCATTTCCCTTTGGGGTTGCTGTAGGTGATCTGGAAGTCTGGTTTTGAGACTTATTTACATGTTTTCTCATTTCGATTGGGGCGGGGGGCTGTTAGCGCCTCCACAGATTACCTCCTCTCAGCTGGGTGAGGTGGGACAGAGGCTGTGAGCAGCGGTAGGGATGGTGATCCAAAAGCCCTTTCCTCTGGGCTGGGAGCAGCGGGAGGGATGGTGTCCGGGAAGTACCTTCCTCTGGACCAGAAGCAGTGGGCAGTGGATGGCTCAGAAGCCCCTGCCTCTAGGCCGGGAACAGCGGGACTCAGTACCTTGGTTTGGTGGTCTCGTGTCCTCTGTGTCTTTGTAGTGTGGAGTCAGGTGGCTGCCTGTCTGCAGCGGGGTGATTCTGTGTCTTCTGCGTGACTCAGGACCTCGGTAGGATGTGCACAGACCTTCCTGTCTGCAGTGGGCTGATTCGGTGTGTTCTGTTTGACTCAGGACCTCGGTAGGGCGTGGGCAGACCTGCCTATCTGCAGCGGGGTGATTCGACGTGTTCTGTGCCCACATTTTTTATTTCTTTTCAAATTTTAATTTATTGGTACATTTTATGTATAAAGTATAATGACATTCATCATTGGAAATTTGGACCTTTACATAATCTGTCTTTGTTCCTATCTTTCTCCCTTCCCCTGTCCTCCGTTCAACCCCTCCATCCATCCCTATTTACAAAGACTTTGTTTCCATTTCTTCATTTTTGCATATAAATTCCATTCCTTTCTTTTTTTTAATTCTTTTTTGGGTACATTTTAGGTATACAACACAATTACATTTCTCATTGGGAACTTGTACCTTTACATGATGCATCTTGGTTCTTATTTTTTCCCCATTCCTGGTCCTCCCTTCACCTCCTCCATCCTTCCCTATTTACAAAGACTTTATTTCCATTTTTTCCATTTCTCATCATTTTTCCTTTTCCTTCTTTCCTTTCCCCTGCCCCTCCCACTACCCCTACTCCTTTGAACATTTTCTTTCTATTTTGCATTATCAATTATTCATTCTAATCATTGGTACATTTTAGGTATACAATATAAAAAAAATAAGAAACAAGAGAGATTATGTAAAGGTGCAAATTTCCAACGATGAATGTCATTATATTGTATCCATTCCCTTCTTTCCTTTCCCCTACCCCTCCCACTTTCTCTCCTCCTTTGCCCCTTTTCTTGCTATTCCACATTATCTATTACACCTTTTAGTCCTTATTTACACTTTCACTTTCTCACACTAGAGAAACTATTCAGTATTTACACATGTGTGTCCTATTTATTTCACTTAAGAGTATTGCCTCAATGTGCATCCATTTAGCTATAAATGTCTCTAATTTATCATTTTTTATGGCTGAGTATTACTCCATTTTATTTAAATAAAACACATTTTCTTTACCCAGTCTCCAGTTGGTGGGCATCTGGGCTGTTTCCAAATTTTAGCTACTACAAACTGTGCTGCTATGAACACAGTTGCACATATATTACTGTGGTATGATTCTTTTAATTCTTTGGGGAAGATACCCAGCAGGGGAATAGCTGAGTCAAATGGGATTTCCAGTCCTAGTTCTTTAAGGTATCTCCATACTGATTTCCACAATGGTTGCACCAGTCTACATTCCCACCAGCAGTGGAGAAGGGTTCCTTTCTCCCCACAGCCCCACCAGCATTTGGTAAAGGTTGATTTCATACCAGCCATTCTTTCCAGAGTGAGGTGGAATCTCAGCATTGTTTTCATTTGCATCTCTGGAATGACCAGTGATGTTGAACATTTTCTCATATGTATATTTGTTATTTTTACTTCTTTGTCTGAGAAATGTCTGTTCATTTCAGATGCCCATTTTTGGTTTTTTGTTTTGTTTTGTTTTGTTTTTAAAATTCTTTTATTGCTACATTTTAGATATACAATACATTTACTTTTATCATTGGGTGCTTGTACCTGTACGTGATGTAACTTGGTTCTTATTTTTTTCCCCATTACCTATGTGGCCTTCACCCCCTCCACCCTTCCCTTTGACCTTTTCCTGTCTCAAATTATCAATTATTCATTTTAATCATTTTAATCCTTATTTATACTTTCAGTTTCTCCATTTTTGGATTGGGTCTTTAAATTTGGGAGGTCTGATCTTTTTAAGTTCTTTATAGATTGGAGATAGTAGACCTTTGTCTGAGGAACAGCAAGTGAAAATTTTTCCCACATTGTGGGTTGTCTCTTCACACTGTTGGTGTTTTCTCTTGCTGTGCAGAAGCTTTTTAGTAAGAAAAGATCCCACTTGTTGATTGTTTCTGCTAATTCATGGGTAACTGAAGTTTTGTTCATAAAATCTTTTCCTACACCAATGTCTTCAAGAGTTCTACCTAACCTCTGTTCCAGCCAGTTTAGTGTTTCTATTCTAATGTTTAGATCGTTGATCCATTTCAATTTTAGTTTAGTGCATGGTGAGAGGTATAGGTCTAGTTTTAATCTTTGGCAGGTTGAAGCCCAATTTTTCCAGCACCATTTATTAAAGAGGCTGTCTTTCCTCTGGTGAGGGTGTTTGGCTCCTTTATCAAAGATGAGATGGCTGAGTGTGTCTGGAGTTGTTTCTGCATCTTCTAATCTGTTCCACTGGTCCTCAGGTCTGTTTCTTTTGCCAGTACCATGCTGTTTTTGTCACAGTAGCTTTGTAGTATAGTTTCAAATTGGGGGTTGTAATATCCCCTGCCATGTCTCTGTTACCTAGAATTACTTTTATATTCTGGGTATCTTTTTGTTCCAAATGAATTTTTGGATTGTTTTTTCAAGGTCGGTGAAGTATGCTCCTACGATTTCAGTTGGGATTTCATTGAATCTATACAGCAGTTTTGGAAGTATGACCATTTTCACTATGTTGATCCTTCCTACCCAGGAGCAGGGGATATCTTTCCATTTTCTGATACCATATTCAATCTCTCTTTTCAGAGTGCTATAGTTTTCAGAGAAGAGATCTTTTAATTTCTTTTTTTAGGTTGATTCCTAGGTGTTTCAGTTTTTTTGGATGCTACTGTGAAAGGAATTGTTTGCCCTATTTCTCTCTCAGTGAGTCTGTTGTTCTTGTACAGAAAAGCTATTGATTTTTGTGTGTTGACCTTGTATCCAGCTACTTTACTGAATTTGGTTATTAAGTCTCAAAGACTTTTGGTGGAGTTCTGGGGGTCTTCTATATAGAGTGCCATATCATCTCAAATAATGACAATTTGACTTCTTCGTTTCCTATATTTAGGAATCATGTCTTTATTAATCGTGTCTTGCACTATGGGCACATTCTCTGCTGTTATCTGAGAAATTATTTCTGATTTCATTTTTTCCAGATCTTCTTCTGTTGCCAGTTCAGGGAGTCCAGGTGGTTGAGTATCAGTGTTCCATCTCATTACCCTTTGGAGTTTCTGAAGGTGATCTGGAAGTCTGGCTTTGAGGCTTGTTTCCATGTCTTCTCATATCGAGGTAGGGGGGGATGCTGCTGGCGCCCATGCAACTCACCTCCTCTGTGCTGGGAGTGGTGGTACGTTGGCCAGGAAGCCTCCTTCTCTGTGAGAGCTTGAGCAAGTACAGAATCATGAGTCAGGAGAGCAGACCTTCATTCTAGATCATGTGAGGCAGGAAGGATGAGTCTGATCACATACTTTAAAAGGCTCATTACATAACTGCATTATTTTGAAGGCCTGATTCAATTTGGGCTCGTGTAATACCTGGGTAAATTATGCTATTGCCTAAAATAAATAGTTCAGAATTCTATTTAACTACTCTTTTTTCACTCCCACATTTTACTGGCCAAGTCCTGTTGAATGCGTATCTATATATTCCAAAGCATTCTTTCTTTCTCCCCACATCAAATCATTTTAACTTCTAATTCAACTTAGATTTTATTATCCATATGTACTAAGACCTCACCTTACACATATGATTAAACATAAAATTATCAAATAATAGCCTAAAATGAAGAAAAGAAGGAAAAGTTTAAAAAAGGAAAAAGTGCACATTAAGACCTGGTATATGATATCAGATCAGGTCACACATAATACAAAAGCCCGACTACCATAAGATCACATTTATATGAAATTCTACAAAAGGTAAAATTGTTCTTTTCTAGAACAGTTTAATAGTTGCACTGAGTCAGGGTTTAAGAGTGGGGACCAATTGTAAAGGGGCAATACAAAATTATTTTAGGATGTAGGAGCTATGCCTTATCTTGATTACATGACTGGTTATATAACTATATATCATTATCAATATTTATTAAACTGTTGTTCCTAAAAATGGGTGAAATTTATTTCATGTGATAATAATCTTCATTAAAAATGAGTTTTTAAAGTATTTATTGATTGATTCTTCACACTTGTGACTTAGTATTGGATATACAAACATGAAAAAATATGTAGGAACATTAAGGGATCATAATGTAGTCAGGAGTGTAAACAGGTGAACTTTGTAATTACAAGACTGATTCCTAGTGACACGAACGTCTCTTGAAATAGAAGTGAGGACAAGATGGTTAAAGTTAGTCTTACAACCTCTCTTGAAATGGATATGAAAACTCAACCTAGAGACTATAGTAAACTCTTGATAAATGCAAAAATACCCATGGCAGTTGACATATTCCCAAGTTTATCAATGGAGAGTAGCAACGTGGCATGAGCTTAACCCTGCCATCCAGGTAAAGTAAATAAATTGAGGCCAACTTGCCCTGGCAGATGAATAGTGTGGAATGGTGAGAACATTCAGATCAGATTACTTTAGAATTAGTAGGGTAGGAGATGCAAGGTGACTGCTGCTCTCAGTTTTCAATCATCTGCCAATCTGATGGTTCTCTAAACCACAATAGATAAACTGTGACTCAGAATGAATATAATTACCACCTTTACACATAGGAGTGTCTTGGTCCCTCCCCTCTTTCTGACTTAATTGGTCTGAAGTGGAGGGTGGTCATCAGTACTTTTTAGAAGCTCACCAGAACATCTGAATATACAACTTCAGAGAAAAGACACTGCTCCGTGCTCCGCACTGCCATACCTACCAGTCATCTCTTTAGTCAAATCATCCAGATCTACTTGTAGGACTCAGAACTCAAATGGATGACAGATCACAGACTACTGTGGCAGTAACTGTCTCCACCTTGTAGGTTCAATATCTTATTTTAAAAACACTTAGGGTAATTCCGTAATTATCATATGACCAGTGGCTAACAAATTAGACTTATCCCCTTCTTGGCTTATCTATCTCTGCATTTGTTCTCATGATTAATGAAGGGCTTTGGTAGAGCAATTTCCCTTTCACATGGAGGGAGGAGCAAGTATGAGATTCAAAACAACTCCAGGGCACCAGGGATTTAGCCCAGTGGTACCGTGCCTGCCTTGCAAGCTTAAGGTCCTGAGTTTGATCCCCAGTACCGCAAAAAACTAAATAATAAAAATTTTTTAAAATAAAAAAACAACTCCAGCTTAAACTTTGCATAAAAACTGATATCAGATCAATTGAAAGTGATTCATATTCCCCAGATCCCTTAAATAAAACAGTAATGAGAACAAAGGGTGATCGAAGTTAGATTTCCAGCCACTTTGGCTCACACTGCTGTTTCTGTTTGAGGTGCCTTCCCATATGTTCCCTCTCCATGCTTGCTCTCAAGAACCCACTGACCAGGCTTATCTAATTCCTCCAACAAGAGCCTTTCTCACATTTCTTTTACCCAGACTAACAATTTCAGAGATGCAGCATAGAATAGAAATTTAGGCCACAAACTTTGGAGTCACGTAGGCATGTGTTCAAATATTGCTACTTACCATTAGCAGCAGCTATGACTTAGGAGTTAGCTGTCCAAATTCCCAGATGTACTGAGCATTAGAAGAGATTTTATATGTATCTATATCCTTTTTATGTAGATTTACTATATGTTTTATTATATAGAAATATATGAGAGGTATGGTGGCATATGCCTGTAATCCTAGGTATTTGAGAGGCAGCGGCAGGAGAATTACAAGTTCAAGGCCAGCCTGGACAACTTCATGAAAGACTGTCTCAAAAAAAAAAAAAAACAAGTGTATGGCTTAGTGGTAGAGTGCCCCAGGATCAACCTCCAGTACAAATAAATAGTATATTATAGGGCTGGGGATTTAGCTCAGTGGTTCCATCGGTTGCCTTGCAAGTGCAAGGTCCCGAGTTCGATCCCCAGTACAAAAATAAATAAATAAATAAATAAATAAATAGTATATTTTAGATTTATATATATTATAATACATAGACAAAGAAATCTAAGTATACACAGTTCCTCACATACTGGAACTCAATAAATGGTATGCTATTATAAAAAACTATTGTAAAATACTACTAACTTATATGTCCCTTTAAGAAAAAGCAACATCATCAGCATTTCTCATACTGACTGACATGCACTTAGTTTATACTATACAAATTGTTTTTGATTTCATGAAATTAAAACAAAATTTTTTCACAGAACTTTTAAAAGTAGTAAGTGGTGGGCAATGCATGACAATTCAATTCAGCTTGATTTCATCAAAGCAAAAGCTGTTCTAATACTTCACTGCCTCCTAGAGTGAAATTTTCTCAGAGCTCTATAATTTTTACCAAAATAATCTTGTTTTGCTATTGAACACTGGAATACAACACTCCATGGATATTTTTACATTTCTGAACAATCTGAACTTTCTGAACAAAGGTCGCTGGTTAAAGATGACTAAGAACAACCATGTCTTGGAAGCTAGGGTGGTCATTTGCTCCACAGAGACTTAGGGGCAGCTTCCCTGGAGACATTTGCTTATACTTCATGCTAAGCAGTCCAAAGACTTCACCTCCCTCCCCTTCATGGAGATCTTTGTGTTTACATTTGATAAGAAAATTCCCTGTATGGGGCCAGGGGTTTAGCTCAGTGGTTTCGCCGCCTGCTGCACAAGCGCAAGGACCCAAGTTCGATCCCCGGTACCAAAAAAAAAGAAAGAAAGAAAAGAAAAGAAAATTCCCTCTACCCTCTCCACTCCCCTCCCCCACAGAGGAGAAGATGGTGTGTTACTACAGTCATATTCCCCAGCAGTATAAATTGCTGCATGTGCAAGGTAATGTCAGTCTTTCTGGGCTGTTCCATTGAGACTGGAACTCTACCACCACTAAGATGCTCCATGGTTAATGACCGATCTGGTCTCTCATTCAAAGACTTATTTCCTGTCTAAATATGAACATATATATGAAATATATGTGGTTACATATTATAAAATATATTTAAATTATTTATATTAAAATATATGCTTTGTTAAAGATGTTGTGTTGCACAACATAATTCATTCTCCTAAACAGTGTTTTCACCTTTTCTACAGCACAATTACATAGTAAGAGTAGTTTCACAGAGCTATGCTGGTATTCATTTAAGCCAATCATTAGATTCCTTAATAATTTTATTGTTTGGTTCAAAAATATTGCCTTAAATTATTACCATAGGGGATTTCTCTGGAAACAGAGGTTGATTCAAGAATAGGTAAATGATCCACTTAAATTTTGAGAAGAAAACATGAAAAATTTTCTACCTCTTAAGAAAGCCAGATATTTATTTGCTATTTCTACTTCTTTGTCTGAGAAATGTCTGTTCATTTCAGATACCCATTTTTGGATTGGGTCTTTAAATTTGGGAGGTCTGATTTTTTTTTACCTTCTTTATAGATTCTAGATAGTAGACCAGTGTTCAACATCACTGGTCATTCAAGAGATGCAAATGAAAACAACGCTGAGATTCCACCTCACTCCAGAAAGAATGGCTGCTATCATGAAATCAACCAATAACAAATGCTAGCGGGGCTGTGGGGAAAGAGGGACCCTGCTCCACTGCTGGTGGGAGTGTAGACTGGTGAAACCACTGTGGAAATCAGTATGGAGATACCTCAAAGAACTAGGACTGGAAATCCCATTTGACTCAGCTATTCCCCTGCTGGGTATCTTCCCCAAAGAATTAAAAGAATCACACCACAATAATATATGTGCGCCCATGTTCAAAGCAGCACAATTTTTAATAGCTAAAACTTGGAAGTAGCCCAAATGCCCATCAACTGGACACTGGATAAAGAAAATGTGGGGTTTTTTTTTATAAAACGGAGTACTACTTCGGCCATAAAAAATGATAAATTAGAGACATTTATAGCTAAATGGATGCACATTGAGGCCATACTCTTAAGTGAAATAAATAGGACACATGTGTAAATACTGAATAGTTTCTCTAGTGTGAGAAAATGAAAGTGTAAATAATGTCTAAAAGGTATAATACATAATGTGAAATAGGAAGAAAAGGGGCAAAGGGGAAGGAGAAGTGGGAGGGGTAGGGGAAAAGGAAGAAGGGAATGGAATTAATATGAGAAAATGAAAAAATGGAAACAAAGTGTTTGTAAATAGGGAGGGCTGGAGGGGTTGAAGGGAGGGCAGGGTAAGGGGAAAAATAAGAACCAAGAGAGATTATGTAAAGATGCAAATTTTCAATAATGAATGTCATTATATTGCATAGTTAAAATGTACCAATAAAATAATATTTTAAAAAATAAAAATAAAGTCACTGCTGACATGGGAAAAAAGAAAAATAAAGAAAGGAAGGAAGGAAGGAAGAAAGAAGGAAAGAAAGAAAGCCAGAGAGGGCTGGGGATTTAGCTCAGTGGTTCCAGCACCTTCCTCACAAGTGCAAGGTCCCGAGTTTGATCCCTGGTACCAAAAAAAAAAAAAGCCAGAGAAAGATCCATGCTCTAGAGAAAGATCCAAGTTCTCACCTATTAAGTACAAAGAAGACTTTAGACCAGTGACAACTTACACCTCTTCCTTCTTAAGGGAAGCAGTCTTAGGATGAAATGGAAACTATAGAAAGGACTTCAGAGGACTAGTCCTGAGTCTTTGAATTATTGCTCCTCGGGTTCAGCCAGCAGAAAGCTTCCCCTAATTTGGAACTTTTTATTTTGTTTGCCAATTAATTTAATTATGTGTTAATTTGAATGTAAGTTTTGTGTTACATGCAACTAATAGATACGTGATATGGTGTCTATGGACAATTAATTCTAAAACTCTCTTTGACTAAAGCAAACATATGTGCTATGCAAATTGTCTTGTTGGGTCAATCTTATCTTAAGAAGAAAAGAATTATACTAAATAGGTGAAGACAGATAATTGAACAGCAAAAATTACTACAAGGCATCAATATAAATAATTATAATAAATAATTGGATGAGTAAATTTAAAAACATATACACGTATCAGTGGCTACCCAGCAAGTACCTATCAAATCAAAGATGTCTTTTTTCTTTGAGGGTAAAAGAAAATTCATCTTTTCCTAGTAGAAGTTACTTGGGAATGTTTCACACATTCAGATTCAAAGTAATTGTTTCTATTACTTTAATTCAATATTCTGTACAGATAAAGGCAGGAAACAGTTAAATTCATGAAAATTGCTTTATAAATAGATTGCAAAGTAGGTTGTAGGCAACAGGTGTGAGAAGATAAAAGAACTTATGATGTAGAACTGGCCTTTGATAGCAAGTAGACCACATTCAAGTGGCTTTAAAAGTATTAATTCAGGATGAATAGGAGTGCATAATTCTGCTTAAATTTCCCAATAAGAAAAATATTGTGTGATAATGGCCTGTTGCTGCTAAGGAATTTTTTTGTGTCTCTATAGTTTATTTTTAGGACATTTTATTCTGTGCTACATAAGTATTTTGGGAATGTAAAACATATGTAGCAATGTATGGTATGTATAAAAAAGAAAAATTAGAGTACATTCAGAGGAAGATTTTGAGGAAGATGAGGACCTAGAAATTATGTCTTATAAGGAATGGTGAATGAATCAAATCCATTAACATGTCCCCACTATTAACATGCTTTCAGAAAACATTCTAGTATTCTCATCAGTGTGGGTTATTTTTGTTTTGTATTGTTTGTTTTGTTTTGTTTTTTCAATACCAGGGATTGAACCCAGAACCTTGTGCTTACAAGGTAGGCATGGTGCCAGTGAGCTAAATCCTTTGACCTATCAGTGTGGTTCTTACTTTTTATCTTGCTTTAAAATTACTTAAGATGTTATTTGAAACATAGACAATCAAGACTGACCTGAGGGATTCTAACAGAACAGATGTATATTGGAGTCCAAGAATCTACAGGTTTTTGTTTTTTGGGTTTTTTTGGTACCGAGGATCAAACTCGAGTCCTTGAGCTTAAGAGTCAGGGAGCAGAACCACTGAGCTAAATCCCCAGCAGAATCTACAGTTTTAACAAATGCTTAAATAAACACACAATTATTTCTGATGCCGGTGATTAAGGAAACATACTTTGACTATTTTTCAGGATGCTATTTTTTAAAACTAGGGCATAGGTTCAGTAGAGCCTCTTACTAATTTGTGGAAATCATCAAGTTTGGGAACTGATGAGTTGAAAAGGAAATATACAATAAATGGTTTTCAATATTTTAATAACTATTCCATAGAAAAAAGAATAAGTATTTTGGTAGTTTACACAAAAATAACAAGCCAAAAGGCCATATATCTTCTCAATATAACAATATGTCTGTTTGAGAATGGTACAGTGTACCTTTCTCCTGCCAAACTATAAACAGTAACTGTGCAAGGATCATGTTTCCTAGATCATCAGAACACCCACCGTGCCTACCTATGCTAATGCACAAGATGCACTGATATTTGCTAAATGAATGAAATCAATCATTGTATAGATGGGATATCTTATATAGTAATGATTACCAAATTTTAATTTGCATCTGTAACATAAATGGTGAATCATGTTAAAATGCAGACTGTGGTTCTGTACATCTGGACTGGCATCTGAAAATTTTTGCATTTATGATAAGGTCCCAGAGAATACAGGTGTTGCGGGGATATTGACCACATTGACAGCAAGAATTCAGACCTGTATTTTCCAGTATGTTAGCCACTAACAACATATGGCTATGTACATTTCAATATCAAATTTAATAAAGAAGTCAGTTTTACAGTCTCACTAGCCACATTTTAAGTACCTAATAGCCACATATGGTAAATAGCTGCCATAGGAGAAACACAGTTTACAGATTAGAAAATATTTTCATCTTCTATTGGTACAAGTATTGGTTCAAATGATTACAATTCATAAGATTATTATCATCATAAGAATAATGTCTTTATAAATGATACAACATGACTAATGAAATCCAAATAAATCATCCACAGGCATAACAAAACACTCTAAAACTCAACAGATTAAAATGACATTGATTTGTTATTTTTTTATGGTTTTATCAGTTAGTTGGCACTTTTTTTTTGGTACCGGGGATCAAACTCAGGGCATTATGCTTGCAAGGCATGCGAGGTGCCACTGAGCTAAATCTCCAGCCCAGTTGGCATTTATTTTGATAGTTTCACCTAGGCACATTCATTGAGTTACATACAGCTGGAAAATAGACTGGACTTTCCTCTCTTTTTGGTCTTTCATCCTCAAAGACTAAATCAAGCTTCCTCACTGGCCAACAGCAGATTTCCAAAGGAGTCAGCCACAGTTTGAGAGTGCTCATCAAGCCTCTGCTTTATTTACTGATATGCTACTGACAGAACAAGTCACAAGGCAAAGCCATAGTTAGTAGGCAGGAATTACATAAGATGTATTTAGGGAAGGGAATTGAATAGAAGGAAAGACAAGGGAAAGCAAGGGAAGGAAAGGCAAGATAAGACAAGATAAGGCAAGGGAAAGGAAATTAAGCAAGGCACAAACTCAGACTTCCACCCCACCAAAGGCAAATTCTGGGGGAAACGAGGCAGAAAAGTCTGATAATCAACAACCTGGACTCCCTGAACTCATAGCATAGGAAGTAACAAAAGAGACAGAGATGGTGAGCAGAGTGAAAGACATGATTAGAGGCTTTGGAACAGAAACAGATAAAAAAATAGATGAGGTCAGAAACATGCTGGAAGCCAGGAATGCCCAGCATAAGAAAGAAATGGAATCCATGAAACAGATTCAAACAGATATCCAGGAGATTAAAAACTCCACTGAAAGTATGAACAGCAGATTAAGGGAATCTGAAGATAGAATATCAGATATAAAAGACAAGACCGCAGTTAGAGACCATGAAAATAGAGATTTCTTAAAAATGGTAAGGGACCACGAGAAATCAATCCAACAACTGCTAGACAATCCAAAGAAGAATAACATAAGACTGATATGAGTCCACGAAAAAACAGGAGAAAGTACAATTGACATTAAAAAACTGTCGACAGAAATAATAGTAGAAAAGTTGCCAGACAGAGCTGGAGAAATGGACATACAGATAAATGAGGGATATAGAACCCCAACTAGCCACGATCAAAAAAGAATCTACACCTAGACATATAATAGTAAGGAACCCAGTAACCCAACAGAAGAACAAAATCCTACAAGCATTTAGAGAAAAGAAACAAATCACCTACAAAGGAAAGCCCATCAGAATCATAGCAGACTTCTCAACACAAACCCTCAAGTTAAGGAGAGCCTGGAATGAAGTATTTCAAGCCCTAAAAGAAAATAATTTCCAACCTAAACTGCTGTATCCTGAAAAATTATCTTTCAAAATTGATGGGGAAATTAGATACGTCCATGAAAAAGAACACCTGAGAAATTTCATGAACACCAAATCAGCACTCGAAACAATTCTAAACAATATCTTAGAAAAAGACAATGAAGGTCACAACTCCATGAGGCCCAACAGAGGGAAGCCACCAGGCAAGGTGGCTAAAGGGAAAGGGAGAAAAATAAGAAATAAAAGAGCCAACAACAGTAAAATATCATGACAAGGATGAGTCAATATCTATCAATTATAACCATCAATGTTAATGGCCTCAATTCACCAATCAAAAGAAATAGACTGGCAGAATGGATTAAGAAGCAAAATCCAACAATATGCTCTATACAACAAACACACCTAACTCAAAAAGAAATTCATAGACTGAAAGTAAAGGGATGGAGAACAGTTCCCCACGTGACAGGAACCCAGAAAAAAGCAGGCATGGCAATCTTATTTCCAGACAAAGTACATTTCAAAGCAAAACTAATTAAGAGAGACAAAGATGGTCACTACATCCTTGTAAAGGAAACAATCCAGAGGAAGAGATAACAATCAAATATATATGCACCAAATACAAATGCCCCCAACTATACAAAACAAATATTAATGGACATGAAAAGCCAAATAAGCACTAATACAATTGTACTAGGGAACCCCAATACCCCACTATCACAAATAGACAGAATATCTAGACAAAAAATTAACAACGAAATTCTAGAATTGAACCAAACTATTGAACAAATGGACTTAATAGATGTTTACAGACTGTTCTACTGTGCAAAATCAGAATACACATTCTTTTCAGCTACACATGGGTCATTCTCCAAAATAGACCACATGCTAGTTCATAAGACATGTTTAAGTAAATGTAAAAGAATTGAAGTTACCCCCTGTATATTATCAGTCCAAAGCACAATAAAATTGGAGGTCAATAACATAAGAAACCGCAAAACCTCCACAAACGCATGGAAATTGAATAACACCCTCCTGAACAACCAATGGGTCACAGAGGAAATTAAAGAAATTAGATAGTTTCTACAAGTAAATGATGATACCAATACAACATACAGGAATCTATGGGATACAATGAAAGCAGTTCTACACGGGAAATTCATAGCAATGAATGCCCATGTTAGGAAAACAGAGAGAACTCAAATAAATAACCTAATGCAGAACCTCAAGCTCCTAGAAAAAGAAGAGCATAACAAACCCAAAGTTCATACAAGAGAGGAAATTATAAAGATCAGAGCAGAAATCCATGCAATGGAGACTAAGAGAACAGCACAAAAAGTCAATGAATCAAAGAGTTGGTTTTTTGAAAGAATAAATGAAATCAATAAACTTTTAGCCAACCTTATCAAAAAAAGGAAAGAAAAGGCTCAAATACACGCAATTAAGAATGAAAAAGGTAAGTCACAACAGACACAAAGAAATCCAGAGGATCATCAATACCTACTTTGAGAACCTGTACTCTAGTAAAATGGAAAACACAGAAGAAATGGACAGATTCCTAGATACATACGAATTGCCAAAGTAAAACGAAGAAGATATAGAAATTCTAAACACTCCAATTACAATGAGTGGAATTGAAAATGTAATAAAAAATTTACTAACAAAGAAAAATCCAGGTCCTAATGGCTTCAATGCTGAATTCTGCAAGACATTTAAAGAAGAACTATCACCGCTACTCTTTAAACTCATCAAGGAAATTGAAAGGGAAGCAATACTTCCAAATTCATTTCTGGAATCAAGCGTTACTTTGATTCCAAAACCAGGGAAAGACTCAACCAAAAAAGAGAACTACAGGCCAGTCTCCCTAATGAACATAGATGCAAAAATCTTCAACAAGATACTGGCAAACAGAATACAAAGGGTCATCAGGAAGATCATACATCACGATCAAGTCAGATTTATCCCAGGGATGCAGGGATGGTTCAACATACATAAATCAATAGATGTAATATATTATATTAACAGAGCCAAGGGCAAAAACCATATGATCATCTCAATAGATGCAGAAAAACCATTCGACAAAATCCAACACCATTCATAATAAAAACCCTACAGAAAATTGGAATAGAAGGTCTTTGTCTCAACCTGATTAAGGCTCTTTATGAAAAACCAACAGCCAACGTTATACTAAATGGACAAAAACTGAAAACTTTCACACTAAAATCAGGAACAAGACAAGGATGCCCACTATCACCACTCCTGTTCAATGTAGTTCTGGAAACATTAGCCACCGCAATTAGAAAAGAGAAAGAAATAAAAGGAATAAAGATAGAAAAGGAAGAAGTTAAATTGTCATTATTTGCTGACAATATGATACTTTGCATAGCAGACCCAGAAAACTCAGCCAAAAGACTTCTAGATTTAATTGACAGATTCAGTAGAGTAGCTGCATACAAGGTCAATACTCAAAAAACAATAGCCTTCTTATACACAAATAACAGACTCACTGAGAGAGAAATTAGGGAAACAATTCCTTTTACAATAGCATTCAAAAAATGAAACAGCTAGGAATCAAACTAATAAAGGAAGCAAAAGACCTCTACACTGAAAATTACAGCAGTCTGAAAAAAAAGATCCAAATGGATATAAGAAAATGGAAAGACATCCCTTATTCCTGGGTAGGAAGAACCAATATAGTGAAAATGGCCATACTTCCAAAACTACTATATAGATTTAATGCAATGCCAATTGAAATTCCAACAATGTACATCACAGAACTAGAGAAAACAATCCAAAAATTCATTTGAAACCAGAAGAGACCTAGAATAGAAAAAGTACTTCTAGGCAACAGAGACATGGCAGGGGGTATCACAATACCCAACTTGAAACTATACTACAAAGCTATTGTGATTAAAAACAGCACGGTACCAGCAAAAACACAGACCTGAGGATCAGTGGAATAGATTAGAAGATTCAGAAACAACTCCAGACATACTCAGTCACCTCATCTTTGACAAAGGAGTCAACCACCCTCATTGGAGGAAAGATAGTCTATTTAACAAATGGTGATGGAAAAACTGTATTTCAACCTGCCAAAGATTGAAACTAGATCCATACCAATCAACATCCACTAAACTAAGATTGAAGTGGATTAAAGATATAAATATTAAGACAGAAACACTAAATTTGCTGGAAGATAAGTTAGGTCGAACTCTTGAAGATATTGGCATAGGAAAAGACTTTATGAACAAAACCTCAGTACCACGGGAACTATCACAAAGTATCAACAACTGGGATCTCATCTTATTAAAAAGCTTCTGCACTGCAAGAGAAACCAATAACAGAGCTAAGAGAAAACCTACAGTGTGGGAAAAAACTTTTAGCAGCTGTACCTCAGACAAAGGACTACTATCTAGAATATACAAAGAACTGAAAAAAATCAGACCACCCAAATTTAAAGACTCAATTCAAAAATGAGCATCTGAAATGAACAGATATTTCTCAAACAAAGAAGTAAAAGCAGTAAATGAAGATATGAAAAAATGTTCATCACTGGTCATTCGAGAAATGCAGATGAAAACAACACTGAGATTCTACCTCACCCCAGAAAGAATGGCTAATATCAAGAAATCAACAAATAACAAATGCTGGCAGGGTTGTGGGGAGAAAGGAACCCTTCTCCACTGTTGGTGGGAGTGCAGACTGGTGCAACTACTGTAGAAATCAGTATGGAGATGCCTCAAAGAACTATGACTAGAGGTCCCATTTGACCCAGCTACTCCCCCGCTAGGTATCTTCCCCAAAGAATTAAAAGAATCATACCACAGCGATATATGTGCACCCATGTTTATAGTGGCACAGTTTGTAATATCTAAAGCTTGGAAACAGCTCAAGTGCCCATCAACTGGAAACTGGATAAAGAAGATGTGCTCTTTTTATAAAATGGAGTACTACTCAGCCATAAAGAATGAAAAACTAGAGTCTTTTATAGCTAAATGGATGCATATTGAGGCCATACTCTTAAGTGAAATAAATAGGACACACTTGTGTAAATATCAAATAGTTTCTCTAGTGTGAGAAACTGAAAGTGTAAATAAGGATTAAAATGATTAAAATGAATAATTGATAATTTGAAACAGGAAGAAAGGTCCAAAGGGGTAGGGGCAGTGGGCGGGGAAGGGGAAAGGAAAGGAAAAATGATGAGAAAAGGAAAAAATGAAAACAAAGTCTATGTAAATAGGGAAGGGTAAAGGGGGTAAAGGGCACACAGGGAATGGGGAAAAAATAAGAACCAAGATGCATCATGTACAGGTACAAGCACCCAATAATAAATGTAAACGTATTGTATACCTAAAATGTACCAATAAAAGAATTTAAGCAAAAAAACAAATGAATAAATTTATAGAAAGTATAAAAAGAAAGTTCATATTCATCATATTTACACATATGCATATATGTATTTGTATAAATATATATTTGTGAAATCTTAAGTTTGGTGAATATATTGATGTCCACCAATGTGAAAGACATTTTTTCACATAAGTTGAAAGTCCAATTTGGGAAGACTAAATTCATCAGTCTGATTTATCAGTTTATCACAACAAAGAAATCAATGAAGCATATACTAAAGAATATGTATATTTAAAATTCTTTTTCTGAAAGAGAAATAGAGAAGTTAATCAAAGTTCAAGCATTCTAAAAGTACAATAATAAAAAACAAAAATAAAAGTATAATAACTAAAAAAGTCAAAAGAATTGAGAAAACAATACAGAAAGTCAAAGCAATGGAAGAAAATAACAGCCTAATAGAAAAACCTAGTGCGTATCAGAATTAATACGGCATAGAGACAAAATACACCAATAATGAGAGGTTATTCATACTGTCACTCAGTAATTATTTGAGTTTGAGCTATGTGTTCCAATTGTTCTAAGAGCAGGTGATACAGAAGTGAGTAAAATACTCAAGGATCCTTCCTTTTATTGAGCTTAATATATTACTTGTTATTTTAGGAGAATACTCATTCTTGGACAGCAATTTATTTCAAACTCATTTGACATATATTGCCAAAATAAAACACCGAGTAAAAGGCTAATTGTGTCTTATATCCCCCTTTCTACTTAATAACTTATAAGCAGTGGCATGGTTCGGTCCTACCTATTGAGCTTGTTCTTGAAAATGAGCACGTTTCTCACAGCTGCACAGTCTAGTTATTCTGAGTTAAATGTTTGGAGTCATCTTCACATTCTCTTTCTATTCCCTCAATTATAGTTTCAAAGTCCTGCAGATTCTACCCCTTCCCAGTCTTTCACGATAATCCTTTTTTCATATTAATCAGAAATTTAGATAAAATATTTGTAGTGCCTTATTTCTCATTATCATAACACACTTTCCCCAAATGACTCTTCCTAAAGCACAAAGTAATCAGTAATACTCTTTGATCCAAATTCAGATCTGATTTCCCACTGCCTTCTTTTTTTTTTTTTAGTTCTTTTATTGGTACATTTTAGGTATACAATTCATTTACATTTATCATTCAGTGTTTGTACCTGTACATGATGTATCTTGGTTCTTATTTTTTCCCCATTACCTGTGAGCCCTTCACCCCCTCCACCCTTCCCTATTTACATAGATTTCATTTCCATTCTTTTTCTTTTCTCATAGTTTTTCTTTTCCTTCTTTTCCTTTCCCCTTCCCCTCCCTTCACTCCTTCGTCTTTGAACCTTTTTTCCTACTTCAAATTATCAATTATTCATTTTAATCATTTTAACCCTTGTTTACACTATCAGTTTCTCACACTAGAGAAACTATTCGGTATTTACTGAATATGTGTCCTATTTATTTCACTTAAGAGTATGGCCTCGATATGCATTCATTTAGCTATAAAAGACTCTAGTTTTTCGTTCTTTATGGCTGAGTAGTACTCCATTTTATTTAAAAAACCACATTTTCTTTATCCAGTTTCCAGTTGATGGGCACTTGGGCTGCTTCCAAGCTTTAACTATTACAAACTGTGCCACTATGAACATGGGTGCACATTTATCACTATGGTATGATTCTTTTAATTCTTTGGGGAAGATACCCAGCAGGGGAATAGCTGGGTCAAATGGGACCTCTAGTTCTGGTTCTTTGAGGTATCTCCATACTGACTTCCATAGTAGTTGCACCAGTCTGCACTCCCACCAACAGTGGAGAAGGGTTCCTTTCTCCCCACAACCCTGCCAGCATTTGTTATTTGTTGATTTCTTGATAGCAATCACTCTTTCTGGGGTGAGGTGGAATCTCAGGGTTGTTTTCATCTGCATCTCTTGAATGACGAGTGATGTTGAACATATTTTCATATATAAAATACACACAGTGCTGCTTTTACTTCTTTGTCTGAGAAATATCTGTTCATTTCAGATGCCCATTTTTGAATTGGGTCTTTGAATTTGGGAGGGTCTGATTTTTTCAATTCTTTATATATTCTAGATAGTAGTCCTTTGTCTGAGGTACAGCTGCTAAAAATTTTTTCCCATATTGTAGGTTGTCTGTTAGCTCTGTTGGTAGTTTCTTTTGCAGTTCCACTGCCTTCTTAAAAGAAGTCCAGCTCCAGCACGTAGAAGAAGAAGACATCAACAGGCTTGACTCTAAACTCTCATTGTCATTGTACAACTTGCTGTATTTGTTGAGCAAGACAAGTTATAATCCAAAAGTTAAATCTGTGAATGAAAGTCTTCTGTAAAATCTTAAAGTAATGATGAACAATCATGATACTAATTATAAATAAAGGATAATATGGCAGGCAGTTCTGAGTACTGAGTACATATTCTTGCAAAGACAGAAAATTTCAGGCCATTTTAGGCTTTATATTTTAGGAGGAGAGAGAGGAGAGAGAGAGAGAGAGAGAGAGAGAGAGAGAGAGAGCATAAACACATCATAAATAATAAGCATGGTAAATTATACCAAGTATCCCTAACCCTCAGCCCATGGATGGACTGGTACCTGCCCATGGCCTCTTAGGAACCAGGAACAGCACAGCACAACAGGAGGTATGCATAGGGTAAGTGAAAGAAGCTTCATCAGTATTTATAGTTGCTCCCCCCACTAGTATTACTGCCCAAGCTCCACCTCCTGTCAGATCAGCTACAGCATTAGATTCTCATAGGAGCATGAACCCGACTTTAAACTATGCAAGTGAGGGATCTAGATTATGTGCTCCTTTGAATAATCCTGAAATCATCCTTTTCTCCTCTAGTAGACCTAGAAACAAGATCTTCCCTTATAGACCTAGAAACAAGTCCCTGGCAAACAAATCCCAAAGAGTTTGGGGATTGCTGAACTGCACGGTATAAGATGTGTTAAAATGTGGTGAGTACTCTGGACAAGTATAGCAAGCTAAAAGGAACTCAGAGTGCTATGGTCAAGGAAGGCCTCTCAGAGAAAGTGACATGTGAGCACAAGCAAAGAAATCTGCAGGAAATTGTGTAAGGGGAGATGATACTGAAATAATATCTTGGAGGTGCTAATGCAGGAGATGCATAGACAGCCATATGAGCTGTTTGAGGACCTCGCATTTACTCTGAGGGAAATGCAGAAGGACTAGAGGTTTCTAAGCTGCTGTAACATGATCTGTTGTATATTGTTTTATTAAAAAAAAAACTCTGGAAAATAAACCATAATGGGTCAAGAGGTGAAGCAGAGAGATGTTAGGAGGCTACTGTGGTGACCTAGGTGAAGGAGGATCCTGGCCAGGAGGAAAGTAGCATGAGGGAGCCAGGAAGAACTGGTTATATTCTTGAGATATTTTTGGAAGTAGATCCAAAGGCTTTTCTCTGGGATTTATAGGGGTAGGGAAAAAAGTAAGACTCGACCAGGGGGAAAGGTGGAGTTGTCATCAACCAAGATGGGCAAAGTTGAGAGGAAGCACATTGGAAGTGGAAATCAAGATTCCAACATTGGACATATTAAATTGGGGATGCCTAGGAGACACTGTAGTAAAAATGGGATCACTCTCCTAAGTGACACCATAGTGACTCATCCCATAGTGTCTTATGTGCCTCAGCTCACTTGAAATAATTTTACAGCAGTTTTATAAATAATTTTAACTAGGTACTAATGAACTTGCCTGAGATCAGGAAAAACTGAAATTTTAATCCATTCTTCTCTCTGTCTAAAAATCTGTGCTTTTATCCTCTATTCTACATCTTCATTCCTAATAAATGAGAAAATAATAGTAAAGTGTCATGTTTCTTAGAAATTATAATCTAAATAAAAACATGCCAATTATTATAATAGTTGTTATCTTGGAGTGAATTTCTGAAAATTTACTAAAATACCAACCCAAAGAACAATTTTATAAAATTCACTACACCATACCTCAAAGGTAAAACAAATGTTATATCAGGCCAGCTTTAAGGCTTTCATCATTTTAGTCTCAGAAGATTATTATTCCCAACTTTAAGTAGCTTTTATGATTTATCTTCATAGGTCAGACCAAAAAGTCACCAGTCATTTGGAAAAAGACCTGCCCATTGTGTTCAGTGACATTTCATATGGGCAGGAAGTAACCATTTCTGTAATCATTTTGTGTAAACCTTACGTTCTTGTTGGTGTAAGCTAGAGAAAAGAAAAAAAAATCATTTGATGATCATGTTCCTTAGTGTGAAATTGGACAAAATACCATTCCATTGCTGATCCCTTTTTTCCGCTAAAATGTAACATTACTGTAGTACCTACAACTAAAGGATAATGAGAAAATAATTTCCTTGCAATGAACAAGAAGCTTGAGTTAGAGACACATTTTCATTACTTTTCCATTTTACTTACCAAGATTCAATTTCCCCTTGAAATAGTACCTATTATAAAACCACACAAAGACAGTACTGCTAGAATTTTCATTTAAAGATATTGAGAGCTAGAGTGAAATCCCTGAATTTAAAATTCCTGTCTCTTGTTTATTCATAATGGTAGTGATGATTAATGTTGTCTCTCTTCCTAATTAACTGTGACTTTCGCATTTTAAAAAATTAGCTTTTGAAAGAAAAAAAGGAAAAAGCACATTACTCTTTTTAAAGTCTACTTCATGTATTTGCTTACTATTTTTCTAAAAAAGCCGAATCAAGACAAACATCAGCAGGACTGACTCACCTAAACAAAGATTAGAAATTTTAGGAGTAGGGCTGGGGATTTAATTCAGTGGTTCTGCCACCTGCCTCACAAGTGTAAGGTCCTGAGTTTGATTCCTGGTACCCCCCCAAAAAAATTTAGGAGTTGAAAAATGAGATTATTTTCATTTGGATATTACTTTTATCTTGTCCCATCTGAAATACTAAAAGATTCATAGTCCTTAATATATCAACCCACTTGACACAGACCTGGCAAGAGAGCCAGGTGAAGCCAGACATAGTGGTGCACACCTGTAACCTCAGCACTCAGGAAGTTGAGGCAGGAGGATTGCCTGCCACAAGCTTGAGGCCAGCCTAGGATACATAGTGAGTTCAAAGCCAGTCTGAACCGCATCGTGAGACTTGTCTCAAGTAAAACAAAAGATCCAGGTGAGTCCCAATCCTCTAGCACATTAAAATGCTTATAAACTTAGTGGGTTTATTAGTCAGATTCTCTGGAGGACCATAAAAACAGTGCAAATATGACATAGAGACAGATTTTTAGGAGTTAGCTGACATGATTGTGAGGGCTAGCAAGTCTAAAATCTGCAAGGCAGGCCAGCATGCTGGAGATCCAAGGGAAAGTTGATGTTGCAGCTGATGTCTGGAGGCAGAATTCCCTCTTCCTCAGACCTCAGTCTTTTTCTCTTAAGGCCTTCAACTGGTTGATGAGGCCCACGCACACTATGAAGAATTATCTGCTTTTCTCAAAATCTATTGATTTAAATGTTAATCTCATTATTAAAAGTTCTTCACAGAGACATCCAGACTGGTGTTTGACCAAATATCTGAATACTATAGCCTAGCCAAGCTGACACAAAAACTTGGCCATCACAGGAAGCCCTGAAAGACTTCAAAATACCAGCAGAACTTAGGTGGATCATATGTAAGGGCCAAAACAAGAGTGGAATCTTTCATTTAAAGGATAAAGAAACAAAAGAAACATTAATGACTTTTAGTTTAGAAAACAATTTAGGTAATATTAACTACACAATTAGATATTAAAATATGGTGAGCAGACCAGAAGCACCATCACCATGGAATCTTATCTCAGGCCATTCTAGACCTAGTGAATCAGAAACATAGGGGCAATGCGGGTATTTCTGCTCACTAAAGACTAAGAGACAATGAAATAGACAATTGCATCACTACAGAATGTATATTTTTCTATTTGTCTATTTTTACATTACTCCTTGGTCAATACCCCTAAACATGTTTTCCCATTCACCAAACATCACTATGGAATATCCACTGTGTGCCAGGCTCTACATTATTATTAAATCTCTGGACTAAAAAGAAATAAAGCTGATGAGGTAGAACTGGATCAGTAAAGGTTGGGTTTTATTTGCCACATTAAGGTTTGTTTGTTTGTTTGTTTGGACACTGATGATTCTCAACTTTGTGTGCCACACACCTACAATCTGAGCACTTGGGAGAATGAAGAGGGAAAATCTCAAGATTGAGGCCAGCCTGAACTGCATAGCAAGACAGTGTCCCAAAAAAATTAACTTTTGAAAAGAAATTCAATTATTGACAAGTAACTCCAACAGCAATATGAAGAAGTGGGATATCTAGAAAGTGATATCTTTACAAAAGCATTTGGAGAACAAAATATTTCAAACAAGCAAGAAGAAGAATAGAGAAGAGGAAGATGATTGCAGAAATAGAATCAAGTGGAATGGGAGATTAAGAGGTATGCAGGAGAATACAATAAAAGACATGATTGTTGGGCTGGGGAGTTAGCTCAGTGGTGCCACCGCCTGCCTCACAAGCACAAGGTCCCGAGTTCCATCCCCGGTACCAAAAAAAAAGATGTGAATGCTCATCCTAGAAGAGTGGAGTCATGCACGCACACACACAAGTACACACACATGCACTCATGCGTGTCCATACACACATACAATGAATGAGAAATGTCAAATATAAGTGGAAGATAATTTGGATATGAAAAGGGGAGAAATGGAAGTGAAAGATTAAAAAATCTCAATGTATGTAATAGATTTGAGATTCTGTGGCATAGAGGTTATATTCAAGATGATATTTCACAGTTGATAGTATATAAATATGATTTTCAACTAAGCAGGTGGAGAGGCAGAGACAATGATTTTCATCAGCAGTGTGTGTTAAAGATTATTTACTACACTTAATTCAAATTTAAGTAAAGTTTGACAAGATGGAAAATTTGACAAGATTTTGGCCAAGGGGACATGCAAACATACAATGTAGCTATGATGAACATATTAAAGGAGACAACAATTTCATTCCTGAAATGAAAGCAAGAAAACAATGAAGATCAGGCAGAACAGTATAGAAGACCAACAATTCCAGGAAAGACAGGTAAGAGGAGCCAATAAAGGAAGCTTAAAAGAAGCTGCACAGAACTTAAAAATAATCAGAAAACCAAGAGAAGAGAGCATTTCAAATGGAAAGACTCTGAAGGGAGCCACGTGTCCTGAACAGGACTCCAAAGCTTCACAACAGATGGCCACTGACAAACTCCAGGTGCCCACCGCTTGGGAGGGGAAGGGAAATTCATCTTGGAGCCATCAAATTGCTCTTGTTGTCACCTTCCCTCCTGGTACAATAAGGAAAGTGAGCTCACCCCTTTCCCTGAACTCCAAAATCCCAGGCAGAGGTTGAATAGTTAGAGGCAGAGACCAGCTGATGTTTTCTCAAATTAAATTTACTTTCTACCTGGTACAAAAAAACATAAGAATTTTTACATGTTAATGAGATGGCATACATTGACACACCTATATATTCTATAGTGGTTGTGAGGTTAAACATATCTATATACTCAAATGTTTATCATTTCTTCATAGTGAAAACTTTTCACTTTTCTCTTTTTCCTTTCCCCTACCCCTCCCACTTCCCCTTCCCCTTTGCCCCTTTTCTTCCTATTTCACATTATCTATTATACATTTTAGTCCTTATTTACACTTTCAGTTTCTCACACCAGAGAAACTATTCGGTATTTACACATGTGTGTCCTATTTATTTCACTTAAGAGTATCGCCTCAGTATGCATCCATTTAGCTATAAATGTCTCTAATTTCTCATTTTTTATGGCTGAGTAGTACTCCATTTTATTTTTAAAAACCACATTTTCTTTACCCAGTCTCCAGTTGATGGGCATTTGGGCTGTTTCCAAGTTTTAGCTATTACAAACTGTGCTGCTATGAACATGAGTGCACATTTATCACTGTGGTATGATTCTTTTAATTCTTTGGGGAAGATATCCAACAGGGGAATAGCTGGGTCAAATGAGACTTCCAGTCCTAGTTCTTTGAGGTATCTCCATACTGATTTCCACAGTGGTTGCACCAGTCTACATTCCCACCAGCAGTGGAGCAGGGTTCCTCTTTCCCCACAGCCCCGCCAGCATTTGTTATTGGTTGGTTTCTTGATACCAGGCATTCTTTCTGGGGTGAGGTGGAATCTCAACATTGTTTTCATACAATATTAATACTCACACAATATTAATTTGGTTGTTTTGGGAAGTATGCTTTAAGAAATACTGTCCTACCATTTTTATAAATTAAGTTTCTCCTGTATTCTTTCTAACAGCATCTCCTCTCTGCTTCCAAGAGTTTTTTTCTTTGTTTTGCCCCTTTTCATGAGACGTATGACACACTGTTTATGAACACAGAGTAAGACGCATTTCAGATTCTTTCCCCCTCACCCACCTCCTGAGACCCACAGGCTGCCTACTCACGGAGAGACCTATCTGCTTCAGTCCCACCTACCCTTGTATATGTGCCTATCTCTTTGAAGGTTGCCATAGCAATTTCTGTAAAAATATCCCTTCCTCAATGTATCTTAGCCATAGTAGATGATTAAAAAAATAAATGTAGGACATATAGATATATATCACAGTATCACATAGTTATTTTAAACTTGAAATGCAAACTCCATTTTGATCAGACATTTTTAAGCTAGCACAGTATTACTTTAAGAAAAATTACTAAGGGCCGGGGATTTAGCTCAGTGGTTCCGCCACCTGCCTTGCAGGAGCAAGGACCTGAGTTCGATTCCCGGTACCAAAAAAAAAAAAAAAAAGAATAATTAAAAAAGAATAATTACTAGAAGTTTCCCACTGAACTGAGCCATCCATCCATGAATAAAGCAGTTAACTCTCAGTTAAGAATCATTCCTTTTATAACGTCTAATTTTGTAAAGTTCTCATGGCTTTTGTTGTTATCATGCTAGTAATTTCCACCTTTATCACAAATGAAACAATTTTTTTAAAAATTGTTTACCCTAGAAGAAAAATATTGAAAACAAATAAAGCTCTGGTAACTGAAAACTTTTAAAAAGTGTGTTTTTTGTCAAAACAAGATCATCCTTTGAGGAATATTTCAGCAAAATCTATAGAAAACATACAGAATTACTCATTCAAGATGCCAATACCTATTCTTATCCATATCACAAGTTGTATTTCATCATAAAAATAAAATAATTTATTAACACCCCCAAAAGTGTTAACAAAAATAAGAAATAAGTTTATAAAGAGGATAAGAATCATTATTAAATAAAGTCCATAAGTATGTCAAGTTTTAATCAATGGTTTTAAAATAGTAACCTCAGGGGCTGGGGATTTAGCTCAGTGGTCCCGCACCTGCCTCACAAGTGCAAGGACTTGAGTTCGATCCCCCGTACCAAAAAAAAAGAAAATAGTAACCTGAAAAAAATATATAAATTGTTTCCAACTCTATGATGATCAAGGACATATGGCTGGACAGTCTGAGACAGGAGAAAAAAAGAAATTTGGATTATGTGGAAAAATATTCATTATAATTTTAGATCTATCCATGTAAATTAGGGAAGACAATTGAGTTGGCAGGGGGTTTTTTCCATTTTTTTTCCAGTACTGGGAATCAAACTCAAGACCTTGCACTTGCCAGGCAGGCACAGCGCCACTGAGCTAAATCCCTAGCCCTAGTTGGCAGTTTTTAAAATATAAACTTCTAGGTATAATCTCAGCACTGTATTAAAGATATTAAAATAATTATGAATGACGTTTACCAAATATTTGTGGCATATTAAAAAAAATCTAAAACTTGACTGAAATATATAGTGGACACTTGAATCATTGAAGAAACATACTGTCACTTGATAGTGCAAACTATGTAGGCTATTGAAGGTAGAAACTCAATTCTGATTTTCTAATTAAAATCCTAAAACAAATAAATAGGTGATACAGAGCACTAGGACGCAGACCATGGAGGAGAATATAACATAATAATACCAAAATGACATTATCAAAAGCAACAATACATAAAGAAACAAGTCCTCAACTAAAACAAAATCAGAAACTTTCCAAATTTAATTTTTAACTTATTCTTTTTGAACTGCTTTAATATTTTTATTTATACATAAAAAGAATCTTGTAAAAAGTAAAGAAAAATGGAATATTAAAAGACACACTATGACTTTTTGGATTTCTGCATGATCATTTTATTGGGCCCTCAGTACTTGGACAAGCATCAATGTTTATATCTAATGTAAATATCTAATTAGATTTAATATATACATATATGTTCATACATATACAGCATACATCTACATTTAGATACATACAATCTATATATTTAGAAAGATAAGTAGGAAATAAATACACATATAATTACTTGCAAATTATAAGAAATCTAATTTCAGGTTTTAGGTACTATTTATTTAACTATGGACCTAAAACAAATAAGAAAACACTAAATAAAAGATTAAGTCTGTATAAACATGTTTATAATTATACTGTGATATATCAATTATTCCATGATTTAAATGAATAATCCAAATATCCCATAGCCCTTGTGATCAAACTCCTTAAAATAATCACTTTGCTTTATTTATAGTTATTCCAAGTATCTAAACCAGTGTCAATATTGTAGGAAAAAAGAGATAACTAATGAATTATGGATTTTCAAGCATTTAGAAGCATCTGCAGCCAAAGACTGGTATGCTCATTATAGACAATTCTGAAGCATAGATGGTGTAAGCAATGTGCATTCAGTAGAGAGGGGTGCCTCACATTTTTCAAATGATTGCCCACCACAGATACTTTCTGAGGTTGTCAGGCAGTGTCAGTGAGGCACAGCCCCTACTTAGCCACATAATCATGAGGGTAAACACGCAATTCTCTGTATTGTGCTGTGTTCCCAAGATAGGGTTTTCAGTAGGTTAGGTGCATTAAATGCATTTTTTTACTTATGATATTTTCAACTTATAATAGGTTTATTGGGACATAATCTTTTGTGAGTCAAGAAGCATCTGCATTTATTAAAACAAGACCTGTATATGACATTTCTTTCCCTAAGCCACTAAGAATCAAGCTATAAATGCAAATGGTTTGTAAAATTTCTTTATTTTTCTTAAATTTTTAATACAAATGTCCCTTTCCCCAAAAGTATCTCAAATAAATAAAGTTATATAATTAATCATAAAGCAAATATATAACATTTTTCTGTTTCCACTCTTAGTATACAGTAAATGGTGGCATAAATATCCTTATATTGTATTGTAAGTACTGAAACACATCAGGAACAAACAAACAAACAAAATATAAAAAAATATGACCAATGTTGACCTGTTATACATGAAATATTCTGTATTAAATTATTCTCCCATGGGGTAGCCTACCTAACAGCTAAGAAACTTTGAACTATTAAATAAAGTTATTTCTTTCATAATTGTTTAAGAAATTGGGCATCTACATTTGAATGAACCTCCAAATGGATTTTTTAACCTAAGAGGAATATCAGTATAAACTTAGATTTCAAATGGACAAATATATTTACATTAAGGAGAAAAGTGTATATTCAGTGATAAGATTAATATTTGGAATTAAACTAAAATTTTAGTTTTGTCTTTGTAGGACAAGGAAAACTTTCTTTAATATTCATTTACACTATCAATAGTACAAATCCTTCCTGATTTTCTTTGGTCTTATGCTCAGAAAAATATTATTAGTTTATTGTATGATATTTGATTAAAAGCTATTATTCAAAAGTATAAAGTGATTAAAATATACATCAGTAGTTTTCAACTGAAAAATAGTCATTGTTTCTATGGTAAAACAAACAAAATATAATTTCTGAACCAAATCTTTCATAATACATAAACATCTAAAATTACCATTAAACATAGATATGTTTTGAAAGAGGCTAATCTTACTTGAGTCAAATTAAATAGGGTTAAACATGAAAGTCCACATGAACAGTCTATTTCCAGTTCCCTCTCAAGCAAAGTATCTGCCGGGAGAGGCCCTGAGTCTATAGCTGTCATCTTCCCTAGAGTTTGACCCATGAAGGAGCCTTTTGTTCTTCTGATAAGAGATACATTGTGTATTGCTCAGGTGCCCTGAACAAAAAGTATAGGGCAACACAATGAGCTTCTCTCTAGTGAGCTTAAGAAGATGAAGAATAAAAGTAAAACTAGCTTTACCTGAGATGTGCTCCTTTCAGGGAAACGTTCCTTGCCCATTCTAACAGAAAATATCATTTTGTCTGTTTATAGGAGCTAAATCTAGAGTTTGGCTCCTCACCACCCCTCCTCCCTCTGCACCAGTCCCAATTCTGGGACAAAAGCAAAAGGAACAGGGTTCTTTTTTATTGAAATGGTCAAGTTGAGTGAATTGCTGGCTTTTTGAAGAGGATTGTTGGAATGACTTTATCTGAGATAAGTTGTCTCATTTAATGTTTCTAAACAGTTGGACAGAGTTGTTTAAACAACCATTGATTCTGTTTAGTTATCAATATAGAAAGAAGTTTTTATCATCTTTTTCATGTTCTTATATTCACCTAAAAGATTTTATGCAACATAATTCTAAATGTAAATATATAACTAATATACAAAAGTCATTTAACAAATATGAATTTAAGATACATATAATTTATAATAAATACAAGCCTACAATAATGTTTTTAAATCAATGTAGGATATATAACTTATTTAATTAAATCATGTATTATATTTAAAGAAAACATTTATATTTTTCTAGATATACCCTCAAACCACAATGAAAAGCATTCTTAAGGGAGGAAAAAAATACTCTCGTCCACTCTCCTCTGACCAACAGATAGGCCCCACTGAGTCATCCTGCTTGACCCAAATGGAGTGTGCAGACCCAGACACAAAAGCTACAATTGTCCTCTGTTGCTGAAGTTCATTTGATCAATGAAAAGCAAATCAAATTCTGATTGCCTTATTGATAATTATCGCAATAATTGCATAGATTAGGGCTGATACTGAGTTTTTCTCATCCATCATCTTCCATATCAGTTATTACACACTTATGATTTACAACTACATGATTATTAGAATCTCTAAAATTAGTAAAGAAGAATTCCCATATAGTCCACGTAAACTCATGTTTAGCAAGTTGGCAAAATGTTTGCTGTATAAAAGCCTCTCCAACACAGTGACTTAATATACTGTGTTACAAATGGTGTCTTCACCTTTTAGATGCACATCAGCTTTGTGGACTGTGTTAAAGTCTATTAGATGTATACATACATTTTAAACACTATATTATTGTATATAAAATGTTTACACACTTTATATGAGGACCTGGCAGGCAGGAGTTGTGTTTGTTTTATTAATCTATAAATCTCTAGAATCTAGAACACAGCCTAATATACAATGGTGCTATATTTGCAAAAAAAATTAAATAACTTTTTAACAATTAAATGATAAATGCAAATCTTGAAGTTACACAGAAGTTTTTATAACTTCCACTTATTCAAATCCTGAATTGCAACACTGATTCTATTTATTATTTTATATGTAAGAGCACTCAAAATAAATTAAACATTCCTCATTTCTTTTGCAGTGAATTTCAAGTTCAAAAATGAATTACAGTTATAACAGGTAGGTAATAGTATTGATGTCATTATCTGGAGATGCACAGATAATTACAATTCTAAAATTTTTAGCACTTATAGTTTATGAATATAAATAAATAGTAAGTATATTAATGTGCCAACACATCAAATGATATTTGATAGCACTGACAATATCATAGTCAAAAAGCTCTAATTTTACCCAATATTATTTTAGATTTGGTAAATAGGAAAAAGAAGAGAAACAAAACCTGTAATTCTTCATGCTTACTATCACATTTTCCTGGGACCATCAAGGTCAAATGCTTGTCAATGTCTTAAATTTAGAAGCCACACATTTAGATATTTCTCAGACAAGTTTATTTCTTTTGGTAATCCAAATGTCACAGCTGCTCTCTAGGGTCATTTTGAAGCTCTTAAGTGACCCTGGATGAACCATACCTTGCCAATCCTTTTCTCAACTCATATGGTCAGTTCTATTTACTTTTAATTCCATCATCTTAGAATGGCAGACACTGCTTTGTGGTTCTTTGCTTCTTTATCTTTGTACGTAGGAAACAGAACCATTTTAACCTGTACTGTGTATGTAGAAAAAACACTCACATGGATAAAAAAAGCAATATTCTATCTTTCCTCAAGAAACAAGGCTATAAAATCTGCAGAGTAACAAACTAGCAGGTCCTCAGTAAACAATTAATATTCTTCTATTAATTCAGTTCTCCTTTTTTGTAAAAGAAGATATTAAATAACTCATTGTTTAGAGGATTATCTGAGGTGCAATATGAATACACTTTATGCCAGGGATTTAGCTCAGTGGCTCCGCCACCTGCCTTGCAAGCAGAACGACTCGAGTTCGATCCCCGGTACCAAAACAAAACAAAACAAAAAGAATGAATACACTTTATAAATTTTGAAGTAATGTACAAATATTTTATACTTATACTATAATGAGACTTTATTAGTAGACAGTATGGAATCTACCAGGCAACTTTTCCTCAAATATTCAACCAAAGACATTGTACACTTATGTAAATCAACAGTCATTAATAAGAATGTTTTAGGAAGTATTTTTAATCCCTTCAGAATCTTATTAAACTCTCAGAAATAATAATCTTGTTACCATGATCTTACCTGGGCTAATCACTAACAGTAACTCTCAAAATTTGAGATATTGCATATATACATGAGCTTAAATTTTTAAACAGTTTATAGTATTTAAGGAGGGTGCTTAAGTGGTGATAGCATTTATTTAAATATTGAGTTCTGGTTAGTCTTATTTATAGTCACATTTCCATATTATATTATTTCATAGTCTCTTCACACCAACAAGTCTAGACACATTGCATTTACATAAAAGTGTAACTTTTGCTTCATAATTCTTTTCTATGTAGTGGGCTGCTGTTTTTTATCCATTCAATATATCAGTAAATCAAGAAATATTTGACTTTCTACTCTGAAGACCAAGCAAGTCCTCACTCTAAAAATGTCTAAAGTCTAGTAGAATGCATAAAATACTCTCAGAAAGACACCAAAAACTAAAAAGATACCACAAAGCAATGTATTGTGGAGGAAGATAGGTTTATAATAAGTACAATTTGTAGTAGGCATATGAAAATTCTACTATAGAAGCTGTTAAAAGACCAACCTTTAAACAAATAGTCCAAATAAATCTTTTAATATTAATGTTTACCTGTAAATTTGAACTATAAGCTTTCTATCATATACATGACCACAGATGCTGAAAATATTTCAACATACTTCTACAAGGATCATTGTTCATTAACCAGTAAACACTGAGTATTGTACATCGTCTTAGGAAATGAAGATAATTTTAGATAACAGAGAACTAACAGCTGTAAAGACAGACATTAAACAAATTCATTCAAAATAATTAAACTGCAAAGGCCAGGAACAGTATATTAAATGCACTGAAAGAAATAATCAGATTTCAATATTTACTTGATAAAATGTAGACTTTTGCTTCAGAAAATAGTTATAACATATAAACATGCCACAAAACTATCATGAAAGTCACACTGTAATATTTTGGGCAAAACATCCACACAAAGGATATATATGAATGAACATTTTATCATTATTGGTAGACACATTAAGAACATGTTTTATTAATCCTTTAACTTATAGTTTTTCTGTAATTCAAAGTCGGACAGGAAGCTGAATATTCTGAACAGTTTAGCACTATCCAGTACTGATTTTTTTTTACCCTATTACAAGTTTATTACCATTTTTTGTTTAGATTAAGCACTTATGACTTCAATTATGTGTAGCATTTTTATACAAAGTAATTTTTTCTCTGTATTTTTATCAATCCAGGTTTAGTCAAAATTTAATATATGCTAGTCATTGCTCTCATCTTACTGAGTTTAAATTGCTCACCTAGTTCTAAAACAGTTTTTATATCCTTAGATTTATTGTGCTTACAATTTCCACTTTCACAAGGAGAGTAGGGATATCTGATTATGACTGTTATCCAGTATTGGTTTTAACAAATTTGTTTTGTTTTCTAAGTGGCTAACGAGTTATCCTTTGATCTCTAGAGGAGTTCATCAAACAGAAGGCAGGGATTAATCATCGAATTTTACCCGTAAAAACAACATAAATTATTGCAAGCTCAACTTTTAAGTATTATTAACTTGAAATTGTAAAAGGAAAGAGAAGGTATTTGCTTCATTTTTTTAATGACAAAAATTATTTTGATCTGTACTAAAGATAAAAAGGAAATATGTTAAAGAAATAGAGAACTCTGGGTTTTAAATTAAGGATATTGTAAAAGCAGAACAACTTAGAACTGTCTCTAAACATATCAGAATGGTGGGGAGAAATTTGAAGACCACTACTTGAGAACAGTCTGTATTGGGACAATCTATGTTATGATTAATAATTAAATTTACATTCCTGATGGTTTATAATAACAAAAACTCTTTTATGGGCTGGGGATTTAGCTCAGTAGTTTCGCTGCCTTCTGCACACACGCAAGGACCTGAGTTCGATCCCAGGTACCAAAAAAAAAAAAAAACTGTTTTAAAGATTTGGACAGGTGTCAGATCACAGTATAATCATACTTATAAGCACGTAAAGGCCTAAGAAGAAGTAAAGCAATTTTTTCTTTGTTTTAATTGTAGAAATAATATATGGTATATGCTCACTATTTGAATACAAAGAGTTCTAGTTCCTGTAGGAATACAGCAGTAACTTAATTCTCCATCTTTTTACTTTTCTGACTGAGTACCACATATATCAACTTAAAAATGTCTTTAAATATCAATACATTTTCATTGTTGAGGAGAGAAAGACAAAGCACAAATTCCAATTCGTGTATAAGTACTCCTAAAGGTACTGCCAAACAAAACCCCACAAAGGTAGACTTTGAGGAAGAACAAAAATACAGAAGGGCCTAGGGTCAGAAAAACTTCAGAAACCTTAATCATATATTCCTACCCTAAAGGAAGGTCCTACCTATGAGTAGACAGTTTTGAGATGAGCAGATTGTGTGTGCTACAGGAGGGTAGAAAGAGTACACTCAGAAAGTGCCCAAAAGTACACAGAAAATAAGTTCGGGAAATGGGAAACACTGAAGAAGTGGTTGGATTGGAAAAGCTTCAGCAAAATCAAACTTCTAATGGTGAATTCAGTATTTTGAGAGACAAAACCTACGAAGAAATCTAGGAAGGTCAGGGAGGTGATAGAAACTCCTCTGCACCCATCTAAAATCCGGATGTCTGAGAAGTGCCACAGGCAAGAGCACTATTTTAAGACCTGTGCTGAAATAACAGAAAAGGCAGCCCCAGGATATTGGCTCTGACTCATCTCACCAGACCAGACTCCAAAAATCAGATTGCTGCTAGACCAGGTAAGTCCATGTGGATTTTCAAATATGGACAAAACAAGTGGAATACATTTGGCTTCCTTACCAAGATTTTGGGTCAGAGCCAATTAGTTCCATTTTGTTCTGTATTGTTAAGATCATCTATATTTTCACTGACTCTTTATCTGATGTTTTATTATTGACAGAAATTTGTAAGATTCTATTAAAAAATGTTGAAAAGGATCCATATAACTTTCCAACAGATGATTAAAAGCTCACCAGAAAAAGTTTCCAAACAGCTAATGAAAAATTATATTCTAACATTTTGTACATAAAAGAGAACAATGACAAAAGGGTATTAATGATGAAAATTATAGTTGTTTAGAAAAACCACCAAGCAAATATATAAGAACTCAAACAAAAAATGGACAGAAAATAAAGAAATACCAAGACAAGAGGATAATGAAATGAAAATTGGCAGAACTGAAGAAAAAATTAAAGAAAAAGAATCCTTCTCAGAAATGAAGATTACCAAGAGTAGAGGTAGGAATGACACTACAGACAAAACAATTTTTTTAAAAAAGTACAGAAAAAATGAGACAGAGAAACAGAGTAAAAGATTGATTTAAAATAGAAAAACAAAGATTTATGTCTAATTGGAATCCCTACAGCAATATAAATAAATCAACAAAATGACTACCATAAACATTTCAAATGAGAATGGGAAAACCTACTTGGGATAAAAGAAGGCCTACAACAAGACTGATACATATTTGGCTAACAAGAGTGCTTTCCTAGTTTGTTCAAGGGTATCTAGAATTTGTTCTCTAGTCCGATTATATTTAAAGGTACTAGTGGCTCTTTTTCCAGTGGTAAAAAGAACACCAATGTAGTCCAAGCCTCACACTTGCCAGACAGGCACTTTGCCACTGAGCTGTATCCCCAGCCCTCCATCCTTATCTAGTTCTTACAATTTTCTTCGTTAGAAAACATACTACTATTGGGCTGGACTGACCAAGCTAAAACCACGTAGCAGTTAGAATCTTTGCAGTTAACAGTACAAACTAGTAAAAGTGAGAGTTTAAATTTTTAAATTTTATAAACATGTGGGCAGAATTAAGAAAACTAAAAAGGGATGGTAAAGTTTAAGGGGTGTCATTGCCTTCTTTAGGAGGGAAGGGGAAATAAGACATGGAGGTTCTTGTAACAGATATTTTTTTTTGGTACAGGAGATTGAACTCAGGACCTTGAGCTTGCCAGGCAGTTGCTGTGCTACTGTGATAAATCCCCAGCCTAACAGAGATATGAGATATTTCAATCATTAAAATGTACTATCTATTCAAAAATTAAAATAAATTCAGAAGAGGGGCTGGGGATTTAGCTCAGTGGTTCCGCCACCTGCCTTGCAAGCACAAGGACCCCAGTTCTATCCCCGGTACCAAAAAAATAAAAATAAAAAAAATAAATAAATTCAGAAGTATAAAAAATAATCAATTCCTTTTTACAACAAATCTCAATTCTTGATAAATAAAGATTATAGTAACTATTGATCCTGATGCTTTTCTAAGCACTCAGTTACAAACATGTTGTACTAACAGCTATTGTTGCAATAATGCTGCATAACAGCCAACCTCAAAAATCAGTGGCTTAAGTAGAACATCATTTTTATTGATCAAGGGATGATGGGACATCTGGGGCAGCTCTGTTTTAGGCTACAGATACATTTAGGTTCATTCTAAGTGCTTTTCCTGAGAATCATCAGCAATTAGGACTTGATTTTTCTTACGACAACAGCAGAAGTGGAGGAGGCCAGACCAAATCACATAAATACATTTAAAGCTGGGGTGGTGATTTAGCTCAGTGGTTCTGCTGCCTGCTTCGCAAGCACAAGGTCTCGAGTTCGATCCCCGGTACCAAAAAAAAAAAAAAAAAAATTTAAACCTTACGCTGACATCTTATTATCTAACACTTCTTTAAGCCAAACAAGTTACATGGCCAAGCAAGACAACACATAAGGACATATAGACTCAAATAGTTATAGGAACGAATACATAGTAATGTCCACATTTTATATGGACTAAGATATAAATGTACAATTCTATTACAGAGATATGGAGTGAGGAGTTGGGAAAAATAAATTGATCTACCGTGCATACATATGAAAATACCAAAATATGTAGTTTTTATTTGCTTGAATTTTTAAAATATCACTTCATTAGATACATTGGTTTTAATATGTTTTTTTCAAAAGTTAACAATACATCCTAAAGAACTTTTCATTACAGTATATATAATTCTACCTAAATATTTTAACTGCTCTATGATTTCCAGATACAGTCATAATTTCCAAATAATTTACCTATCCATTCCTCCATTGGTAGACATTGACGTTTAGTCTGTTTGCAGTGTTTCATCATTGCCAACACTGATGTAGTGAATATATCTATAACCAAGTCTAATATACCTACAGAATCTAGCACACATTTACCTCTAAAATGTGTACAAAAGAAAGAGAAATAATCTGATAGTTTCTTCTGGAAGGAAGATATGACCACCACAATGTTCGCCTACAAACCTAGAATAAAGATTTTAATCTATTTATAAATGTTAAATCATTCTTTTAACGGATACTTTATTCATAGAATGTCTACCTGCTAAGAATCATTCTGTATACCTTACCTAAATGTTAGCTGCATCTTATTTGTTTAATCAAACAAGCTATCATCCTAAGAAGATAAGGAAAAAAAAGTTGCTCTGGAAACTCTTACTCTCATCATGTCCCTTGTGTAATAAACAATTTCACCCATTTTTTTTTCTTCCTGAATGTTCTATCAACATAGAAGCAACTCTTTTTTCTTCTATACAGAAATGTGTACCTTATACAACCATTCATGTTTCAGGAATTGCTCAATTCTATGTGTCATTTTTAAATTAATGCAAATTTTAAAAAGAACTTGGCATGCTTCATGGGGAATATATAATTATTTACCTATCAGAATTCACTTAGGGCTGGGGATTTAGCTCAGTGGCACCGCAACTGCCTTGCAGGCACAAGGTCCTGAGTTCAATCCCTGGTACCAAAAAAAAAAAAAAAAGAATTCACTTAAATTTCCTCATTTGGACAAGGAGAAATTAAGTAATAGCTTTGCCTTTTGGAAATTTGCCAAACATTTTAGCAATAAGTTCACAAATGTTCGTGGCATTATGAAAAATCCAATTGTTGAATAACCAATAAAAAAGGTCTTCACTGATCCAAGACCAAGGATTTTATAACATATTCCATATTTTCATTTCAAATAAATTTTTTAAATCATTTTTGAGCACTTTTTATGGATTATATGTTATCCTTTTTTTCTTTTTTTATCTTTTCTTTTCAAAGAAAATGGGGCGCAGTAATGTTTTAAAATCAAACTTTAAATCTAAGTGAACTGTTAGTAAGAATTTCCACCGAGGCTGTTGTGACCTTTCTTTGTTTGACATTAACATTTTTTAAATCTTATTCTCTCCAAGTCATTCAGGTAAAACCTTAATAATAAATTTGAAATCCAACAATGTCTCTATCAAAGATTACTCCATATTAATTGTAACTACTTTTAAAAATATGCAGGCACTTTCTAATTTACAAATCACATATTTGAAAATTTTTCTATTGAACATTATAGTTATTATCTGAACATACCCTACAAAGGAAGTACTTTTAAATATATGCCACTTATTACTCTATTGCTCTCTGATAACAAAGATCATTAATATGATTAGGATTAAAGTAGAATTCTTAACAGAACATTTTCAGGATTGATTATGTTTAATATAGACATTTCCTGCTGGGAATTTAGCTCAGTGGCACTGCCGCCTTCCTTGCAAGTGCAAGGTCCTGAGTTTGATCCCCAGTACCGCCAAAAAAAAAACAAAAAAACAAAAAACCTGGGTATAATATAGCCATTCCCAATTCCCACTTTCTAACTATTCTTTAGAAGAGGTGCTCAAGTTATATGCATATATTTTCAAATTTATAGCAAGTAATAAATTATCAGTGCTTTAAAGAATGATAGTTGAATGGAATAATACCTAGATGTCACTCAATATTACTCAGAGTAAATTGTTTACTAAGACAAAATAAAAATGTTTCTTTTTTCTGTATTAATACCTAAACCAAAAATTTTAAAAGCAAAGACAAATTTCTATAGATCCTATTATTTTCCCATAAACTTGGACTCTCTCTCTCTCTCTCTCTCTCTCTCTCTCTCTCTCTCTGTCTCCCTGTCTCACACACACACACACACTCGCTCACATTGAAAATACTTGTCTCCATAGCTGAAGGCACTGACCTAATTTCTGGGCACCGTGCCCCATGTCTAGTCATTCAGATAAGTGAATCAGTATTCCTTGGGCCTTACTCTGGCTAGATCTGCTCAGAGCCCAAAGCCTCTGCATCTTCTGGCAGGCATTTAATGATCTTCTCATTTCATGTAAAAGACAAAGTTCCAACCTGTGACAAGCACTAAGAAGGAAAGCACCCTCCTTCCAATTCCATTATTTCACTCTACCTAGATCACTTCCCAGCAGACCCATTGCCCATTCTATGTACTATTAAGTAGCCATCATTCAGAGGTGCTGGCTCTTCTCTTCCCTCAGAAATGAAAATGCTCATCTCCCACATGAAGAAGTCATTTGACAAAGCACATTTTACCTTCTGCTTTTCATTACATAGGAAATGGTCCCAAAAAATTATAACAGGATTATACCTACTAACCTTCCTGTCCCATTTACTTCAAAACTCACTCTTGTCCTTGAAACCTTAATTTCTAAACTAAAAAAATAAAACAAAAGAAAAAAAAATAACAATGCTAGGAAGTTTGATAATCCCCCTAAGAATCACAAAAGGGTCAATGAGAAGTCTGATTGAATAAAAGTCATTCAATTCTTATTACTCTACTCTTAAGATCTCACTTAATCCTCACAAAAATTTTGTGGAACAAGTATTATTATCATTTTTACAGATGAGGAAACTGAGGTGGAAAAGGGAGAAGTAAATTAAACCATATTATTCTGAGTACTTATTCTCAATTACTCTGAGAACTTCGGTATTATTCTTAGCCTGGCCCATCCTGTCCTCCTCCTGAAGCACGATGGTGTTTCCTCCCATCATCTCTTTTAAAGTCTAGCATAGGACTGGGGACTTAACTCAGTGGTTTCGCCACCTGCTGTGCAAGCACAAGGGCCCGAGTTCAATCCTTGGTACCAAAATAAATAAATAAATAAATAAATAAATAAATAAATAAGTCAGTCTAGCATATCCTTTAAAATTCTGTTCAAATTTCATCCCTTCAAGCATGTCCTGGAATTTCTGTCAATGTTAAGTGAACTCTCCCACCCATGTATCTCCATAGCAGTTTGGTTTGCCTGGCCATTAGTGCTGACAAAATGTTGGAATGGGTTATATACAAGCACACCTTGCTGGGAGAATGAGTCATTCAGAGCAGGATCCAAGTCCCATCTTTGCCTTGAAGGCAAAGGTTTGGTGGTGAATTAAGAGTTGAATCATCATTTCCAGCAAATCATCACGGTGAATAACTGTCTGTCTTCATGATGGGTATGTGGATCCATCCTGCAAATAAGAGGGATGCTGGCAGACGTAAAAATCTTCTGCAATATCACATTTTTCACCAGTGGTGGTAAATTTTACTAACACAAAAAATGCAGTACACCCATTTCCAAATTCCAGAAACACTGCATATTAGTAACTCCACTTAATGTCTGAAACTCACTTAATAAAACCCTCATACAAGTTTAAGAATTTAAGAATTCCAGCCTTATAAAATAATAAAGTATATTTTCCTAGATTTTGCCAATAGATTCTAAAGAAAGATTGCTTCTGTGTTCTGTTCTAGAAAATGTACTACCATTTCAAAGCTTCATTAAAACTGAAAGTAAATTTATCAAAGGTCAAAAAGCAGTATCTACCAAATTGCTTCATGCAAATCTATGTGAAGTGATAAATTTAACTTAACAGACTTTGACTTAGGCAAGCTTCCTCTTTAACTTTACATATATATGTTTTTATCTATATGTTTTATAATCTTGAGCATAAAATTTTAGTAACACAAGAATTCTTATTTTTAAATTCAACTTTCTCAGAGAGCATAGGTTATTTTAACAATTTTAAAGAAATGCTATCATTTTATTTAAATGACCACATCATGTATATAAGACGGTAGTAAAATCCATGACTTTGGAATCAAGTAGTCTGAGTTCAAATTTCAATTTAGCCACTTCTAACTTCTGACCTTGAGAAAAGTACTGGACCTCTATGTGCTCTATTTCCTCATCTGTGAAACAGAGATAAGAACAGAAACAACTTCATATGTTGCTGCAAGTATTAAATTATATGACCCATGTGAAGTACTTAGGGGAATAACAAGACACAACATTTTATTACTAATTTGCTTTTAGTAGCAGTAGCATAGTTCTTGTTTCTATTATTATGATGATGTAAAGTGCTTAGCACTACATCTTGCAAAGTCTTGTATACAATTAATTTGTTGCTATCATTTATGTTATTACTAGATGGCAATAATTATTTCCTTTCATAGTCCCAATATATTTTTTAGTTGTTAAGCAACTTTTAAGCAATATTCAGTAACTAACCATTTAAATATTAATTACCTCAATATTGGTAGCAAGGTAAAAACTTATACATTTTGTTCTAAAATCAGAGCTCATTACTCTAAAACTTCAGAAAATGAATCATAAATGCTAAAGAAATAGAAAGATAAAGATTTTGATTAGGTATTCAGGAATCTCCAAAATAGCTATTCATCAAATACTTCTATACTATGAAAGCACTGAAATAGTCTCTAATACATTATTATGTGTCTTTGAAATTTAAAAATTATAAAATTTACACATTTTAGATTAAATAGTAAACAATGGTATCATAAAATATCTAAATAAAACAGGATGACATAGTGTTAACATTTTTAATTTGATTTTTAATTTCTTTCAGCTTTTATAAATAAGATAAAAACCATCATTCTAGACAGATAAGAGAAATGATTAAAGGTTCTTATTTGCCACTCTCCACAAACCACCTGGAAGGATGCAGCCTGGCACCCAGGGAAGGACTTGGCAATCAGAGAGCATCTGGAGTAGCCCAGAGTCACTTGATTGACCTGCACAAGGTCACTTAGCCCATGTGGCTTCCACAGTAACTGGCAGTCAGTACCGGACCAAAACACTGAGAAGGCCAGAAGTCCACTAGTATACAATTCTTTTTTTTTTTTTTTTGGTACCGGCAATCGAACTCGGGACCTTGCACTTGTGAGGCAGCTGCTGGAACCACTGAGCTAAATCCCTGGCCCTACAATTCTTTATTGAGAAACATCCAAAGAGCTTGCAGGATCGTACAGCAATATTAAATTTTCCATTCTACAAAAAGTAAATAGGGCTACTGGTAGATATCTGTACTGATAGAGGAATTTCCTCTGAAAATATATATTCTGCTACCTCTTGTGCCTTTTTGATTCCTCTTAGATCCTAAAAGTCTTTTTGACAATTCCAACCAAAATATCTTTGCAAAAAACGCCCGAAAGGAGTTAAGGCTGAAGTCACTATCTACTAGTGTTTTAATTATCAGTTCATAACTGAACAGAGATTAGCAAAAAAGCCATCTGGAAGTGCAAATGGCATTCAGAATAGAACATTTCATGAGTAGAAAGATAAAGTGGGGTAAGCTACATGGTAAATTTAGAGTCAAAGGATATTGATCATACCTACCCATGGGTTTAGTTTAGTTTTGTTTTGTTTTTTGCTTGCAATCCTGGGCATTAAACCCAGGGCCTCTGCACTGAGCTACATTCCTAGTCTTTTTACTTTTTATTTCTTAGTTTGAAACTAAGTCAATTAATTTCTCAAGTTGGGCTCAAACTTGTGATCTTCCTTCTACAGGCTCCCAGAGTACTGGAATTACAGACATGTGCCACCAGGCCCAGCCACATAACCATGTGTATAGCTGTGCAGTTCACAATACATAAGCTGTGGAAACAGCCTAGATGTCCATTAACAATGGATAAAGAAAATGTGACGTGTATATATTTCAACCACAAATAAGAATGAAATCATGTCATTTGCAGGAAAATGAATGGAACTAGAGACCATCATGTTAAATGAAATAAGCCAGTCTTGGAAAGTTGAAATGAGAATGCTTTCTCTTATGTAAGAAATCTAAAAATAATACATAAAAATAAATATAAAAACAAAGGAAAGAGGACAGAAAACTGGAAGGTAGTCTTCTAGTGACAGGGAGTGGATTAGAGATAGGTCCACAGAAGGGAGAGGGGAGTAACAGGGATGAAAAGAATCAAAATATATACATATACCAACAAACCATCACAAATCTCAATATTCTGTACTAATATTAGTATCAATTAAAAGGGGGAAGTATTGATAAGTAGTGAAGAGTGTCACTGACAAATTTTCTTCTCCACATTTTGCAGATGATATAAAATAAAGGTGTTAGAGTGTGAAGGGTGCTGCTGATCTACACTTGCAGAAGGCAGGCTGCTAAGAATGAAAGAGAAAATACTGCAGAATTCTGTGACACACATCATTCAACAAAAATGATAAAATATTTTACAAAATCATTATAAATCTAAAATACTAGAGTATGAGTTAAATATTATCTTTAAAATAACACTCTATATGTACTTATAAAAATCCTCTTTGCATACTTTTATTAAGAAATTGTCAAAAATACTTATGTGTATGATGATGAGTGGCCTTGCTGTTTAGTGTACTCAGAGGTCTATAAGAACAGCCATTTGAAATGAGTTTTACAGAGTAAAACAACTTATTCCCATACAGGATACTTTGAATATCTCTCATCATCTCTGGCCACTCATAAATATCACAGCATCTCTGATTATGAGAACAGTTTAGTAACATGTAAAGAATTTATCGAATTTAACCTCACTTTTCTTTAAGTAATTTTTTTTCACTTCAGGGATGTAAACTGACATGGAAGATATACCAAAAAAAAATCTAACTTCTTATTTCAAAATGTATTGTAAACTGGTGTAAGTTTCTACCTATCAAGTGGAGATCAAGAAAGTGAGTGATAGCGGTATTGGCTAACTGTCCACAGTGTTGATTTGGTTCCAGTTTAGGGACCCTGGTTTTCAAGCAGGTAGTATCACATAAGAGTGTTAACTGTGAAGGTGAAAACAAATCTCTATGCTCAGCTTTCTTTCTTTATTCTTTATTCTTTGCTGGGCTTCTTTCATTCTTTTTCGTTCTTTAACCCAGGTTGACCCCTGTCTGTCCTTTGGTCTGATTTCTTTATTTAGTATCTCCCTTTTCAAGTCTCTTGGTTATTTTTTTCTTCCGTCTGAGTCTCTTCTTTAAAACCATCTTCTGCTTCTCAGATCCTGCCTTTGTCCTCAGCGCCCCCCAACTCACCTTCTGTTCTCTCTCTGCATTCACTCTACTCTCTCATCTCAGCACTCCAGGCTTGCCAAAGCTGATGTGTTGGAGAAATGCATTTTACTGGAAGATTCAGTCTTAACCTAACCTAGTCTTGACCATCAAAGTAATAATTCAAGCATGAGTACAAGTTACTAACTTTGGAGTGGTAGTGACTTCATGGACCATCTTTCAAAAAACTCAGACCTAATCAAAGCTTCGTGTGTACTGTATAAGCAAATGCTTTTGTAATGTGTCAGTAACTTATCTTTCCCTTTGCAAAAATGGGACTTTATTTGCTACATTATATTATTTGGCTCGAGTTTTTAAAATATCCCTGAGGGCTATATTTAAAAAGAAGCGAACACAAAAATCTAAATAATATGACATAATTAAAAGGTGAAAAGAAAAGCCTGAATAATTACATACTAGACCCTGGGTGGAGTTGTAATGAATTACCTTGGACTTTTGCTAGATGGCGTTAGAGCATGTATGTGGCTTATCAGAGCCAGGCTGCTATACAATGGAAATTACTAGGCCTACAGATGTTTCCTATATTTTAGAGTACAGGATTCTGTTAGGAATGAAAGAGAATACTTTAGTTAGAATTAAATCTAAAACTTCTGAGAATAAAACTTTTTACCTTTTTTTTAAACTTTTTATCTTTAAAGGGAGATGTCCATTAATATATACATTTTTGACCCTAAAGTAGGACAATCACTACTCACATTCAGAAGTGTCATCCTTTTGAAATTTTTTTTCTAGGCCTTGTTCAGTAATTGATGGACTCAACATATTCTGTACACCTGTGAGATTCTTCAGCAGCGAGAACTGTTTCAAAAGACCCAAAGATCTTGGGGTTTATAGCATTCTGCCAGTTTTGCCTTTGATCAAAACTGGCGTCACTCAGCTGATTTCTCCAAAACTGTCTCCCTCCTACGAAGATATACAATTATTTTGCAATTTTAAATAGAACCAATGGACACACATGGTTCAATTCATAAGGCATGTATTTGTCCGTTTATTTAGCCATTATGTGGCTACCTTTTAAAATATGCCATTATTTAGTTATAATATTGATTTAATTGAATTACTTGCATCTTTTCAGGTAGGACACATTCACCAGCAAGCCCACTGGGGAAGGTGTTATTCTAGGCTACTTTCATCTCATAGTCATTCATTTAAAAATGAGCAAACTACTCACCAAAAGAAATGAATGGATGTCAGTGTGTGAGTGTAACTAATATTTCACTGTTTTTATTTTTTCGGAAAAAAAAGTAAATTCTCTCCTATAACACTTGATGTAGACAGAAAATTATCACTGCCTCTAATTTCTACTTGCAGAAACTGACCAAGAATGACAGAATTATACTTCATATTCAGTATTTAAACAACTCCTCCCTTCAACTGTCGATATAACTATGACATATATACCAATGCTCATGCACTGAGTACACGACTACTTCAAATTTATCCATGAAGAAAGTAAAATTAAAATATGTATCATTAGTAACACAAACTTTTCAACTTTATTCTTTAGAATATCATTGAATCCCCAGAAATGTCTTGCAAAGAGTGACCAGGCTGATATACTTTTCCTTATTCTTACTGCTAAAAACTTTACTATGTGCCTAAAATACAAAATTTAAAGACACACATCCACACACACACACACACGCACACACACACAAACATAACAATCCTCTAGCTCTTTGTTCTATAAATATTGTAAATAATTGAGTAGCTATTTAATTCAAAAGATCACCTCTAAGTTATTTTACCTGCATCTTCTTGTCTTTAAATGCTTCAAATAAATACCCCCACAATGGAATGTAGTAGAAATTACAACAAATTTTTCTTCTGCCCATTTCTTAGAAAATTCCCCACTTAGCCAATTTGGAGACCATGTATATTCCAGATACCCAAGCTACTTGTGCTTTACAGACTGTGGATGAGCGAGCTGCATCCCTTCCCCAGTCCTAAGCCTCTCTTTCATCTATTCTTTGCCGCATTTATTTAATGTTTATTAATCACCACTATGTGCCAGGCACTGTGCTAGACAGCAAATCATAAGCAGTTCTCCAAGACCCCTAGAAATTCACAGTCTAAAGTGGTCAGGCTGATACTTAAGCAGGTAAATAAAATATAATGAGTCCCATGATGGAGACATGAATAATGTTAAAATAGGACAAAGTGAGTTCATGATAGGCTTCCTTGAATAGGTGATGCCTGACACAGATTATAGGTGTTGAGCACATGAAAAATTCAGCCCTAAAACTTCCTTTACTTGTGGGAGCCCTGAGAAGAAAGTTGTAGATATTGGGAAGAAAGAGAAAATAGCTGTTTAATAAATTCTACTCATTCCATACACTAAATCATCTCTAAATGACAGAAGAGCAGATCCCAAGATTTAATAAAATCAACAAGCTGGGAAATAGCATATATTATTTTGTAACCTACAGCAAGCAACTCTTTGAGACTTCTATTCCTTTTTTGTAAAAATTAGGAAATCAAGGCAGACCTGGTGGTACAGGGCCATAATCCCAGGCTCCAGGAGGCTGAGGCAGGAGGATCTCAAGTTCAAGCCTAGCCTGGGCAACTTATCAACTTGGTGAAACCTTGTCTCAAAATTTAAAAATAGATTGGGGATATAGTCCAGTACAAAGACCTTGGATTTAATCCCCACTATGCCTCCTACCAAAATATTAGGAAATAATTACTTTACAGAATTGTTGTAAGGATTAATAGTTGGTACATGAATATTAATTCCTTATCTTCTTTTGTCTGAAGCTCTCAGTACCTAAAATGCTACTGAAGAAGGCAAGTTTTTTTTTTTGGTACCAGGGATGGGACTCTGGTTCTTGTGCTTGCAGGATGAGCAGTGGAACCACTGAGCTAAATCCCCGGCCCATCTAAAATGATACTGGATATGGGTTTAGAGAAAAATCATGAATGAAAATGTATTGCACATGAAAACTGGAATCCTGAGTTGATGTTCAATTTACCAAGTGCATGGTCCATAATTATGCACCACAGGATTGTACAAATAGTGAATGAAGTGGGTGGAGATTGCTGAAGGTTAAGTCAGAAGCTTCGCTCCACAGCAAGAGATGCCTCATTTTCTCCCATAACTATGTCTTATAAAAATACTTCACATAAAAGAAAAAATTATTCAAAAGTAATCAATAAATTGGCTAACCTGCTAAGAAACCATTTAAAAAACATGTAAAAAGAATCATAAACTATATTTTGTTATGTGACAATATCAAAGAAAATATAAAGTTATTTGAGGAAGTTTTTTAAATTTTAGTTGAAAAGAATGGAAGGAGAGAAGAGGGAAGGGGAAAAAAAAACAAATAGTTGGTTTCAAACCGTAAAAATTATGTTACCGCCTTAAAATATCTTTTAGTTATTCTGCCATATAGAGATATGAAAAGTTCAAAATATTGCAAATGCAAAGTAAAAAAATGAAATATAATGCCCACAATTAGTATTATAAATAACAGGTATGTCTATATCATAATAATTAAGCTTAAATTAAAAGTAGTAATTGATAAAGGCATATGTTGTGACTTTATTAATGATTTATGGTCATAGTCCCCATTGAAAAATGGGCGAAACAAATACCATTCAAAAAGTGAAATCAGAAATTATTTCCTCACCTCTTTTTGTCCCAAAATAAAATTTTAAACACCCATCAGAACACTTTATAAAAATGTCCTCTTTCCTGCAACTGTTATAATGTGAAAATTACATAACTTGAATATGTGCTCCTCCCAGGTTGAAACAGGTCCTTGTGGCTATAAAAAATCTCTTATGGGGAAGAAAAAACAGAGCTGTCTGTGAAAATAAAAGACTTGTGTTTCTGGGCCAGACAGTTTATCTGATTAAGGAAAGAGAAGAAGGTTTATAGTCCAAGACAAATTCTCCACCACTATACCCTCAGCTCTACAAACAAGATCTGTGTCATCTCAAACTTCATTCACACAGCTGAAGAGGAGTCTTTCTATCTTGGTATATATTATTGATTCTTGCTTGTAGTCATCCAGCCTAATCTCTTGCAAAATGTTAAAAACAAAGAACAAGGCAAATATACAGTAACAGTATGAATTGCTCTGCATACAACACACACATAATTGGAAACCAATTTTACTACAGGAAATAAAACTATAGGGGTAAAAAAATAAATATGTATCTATCCCTTAGTAAAGTTTCTCTTCAAAACATGAAAATATTAATTAATATAAATAAAATTTTAATGTTAACAAAATAAACAAGTAGGAGGTGCAATTTGCTATGGAAAATAATCACTCTAAGAGATGATAGAAGTAAAAATTAATTTTTCTTTTTATTCAAAACCAAGTTGGTCATCTCCACAGTGGACGAGCAGGTGTCAGAGAGTCATTCTACAACAAAGTTTCAGGGTTTTTTTCCTGGGCTTAAGTAAACCAACAACAGAAGTCAAAAATAGAATGCTGTTACGCTCTTCTACCTATGAAAAATATCTCTTGCCTATGAATATTAAAGATATTTAAGAAGTTACAGTTCAAAGACCCAAAAGAAAGTGAATCATATATGACAACAATGCCAAAAAATTATTTTATCTTTATCTCAGAAATAACATGCAAAGATTTTTCCCAATGTATAATGTTTCTCCTAACTTACCTTTGTTCTGCATGATTTGCTTTGGGGTGGAATTTTTTTTAATATAAGCAAAATGAGCTTGACTCACTATCAAAGCAACAACTGTGCTTCATCACCTTAGTCACCAAACCAACCACAGAAATTACAGATAGTTGAACTGAGATGGGAAATCGAGCTTCAGATTAGAATTCAGGTATCAATTATGTATAAAAATGCAAAATTTCCTTTATGAGTATCAGTGACAGACCATTATTTACAACAAAAGAGGATTTATGACCACTTTGGTCAAATCTTATCAAGAACTTCATCAACACATAGTTAGAAAGAAAAGAGAGAAATTGAAATATATTTTGTACTGACTTCTAATGCCAAGAATTCCTTATTCTGCCACTAAGATACCTGGCCTTGACCAGTCCCATTTATCTACCCCCTTTGCCTGACAATGTCTTTATTTCCCAAATAATTTAGCATCTAAACTCTGAATAAAACCTAGACTTGAATCTTTCACCTACTATTTGTGGAGATGTGAGCCAAGTACCTACCTTATTGGTAAAACATAAGTAAAGGCATTGCCTTTATATAGGAGTGTAAGGCAGGTGCCTGGAATATCACAACATGCAACATTGTTTTGTAATAGTATTATTATTATTATTTATTCTTTAACTTTGGGCCATAAGTAAGGTTTTATTGGCATAATTTTAGTGATAACTTACCCTTATATTGATCTGATAGGCTCTGTATCCAATGCCTTGCTTTATACTGGCCTAACCAAATATCTGAAATAGCTCTACTACCACTAAGAATCATTCATCTGTCACTCCAAACCCAAGCATAAAAAAACTGCAACTAAAAAAAGGAAAATATAATACAGTTTAAAAATATATAACCAGGGTAGGGCCAGGATTTAGCTCAGTGGTTCTGCTGCCTACCTCGCAAGCGCAAGGTCCCAAGTTCATTCCCCAGTACCAAATATATATATATATATATATATATATATATATATATATATATATATATATATATATATATATCTCCAGGGTAAAAGAGAAAAAGTGAAATGACAACATATGTTCAGAACATTTACTCTGTAAAGAAATGAATTATTTTACAAATCAAATCACTGGCTTGCCTTCTTCTTCATGAATATAGCACTTGAGAATTCTCTCATAGTATTTGTAGCATGTAATTTTTTGTTGTTTTTGCAAAATTTTAACTTTTTAACATTCTCCTCTGATCCCAGGCCAGTGACTACTCTTGGCCTTGATTTATACATACATCCTCCTCACACAGACAAGCCTGGCGTCCATCAATATAATTATAAGCACAAAAAGCCTGAACTTCATGGACACAACTGTCTTTAACTGGGACAGAAGCAGAGCTACAGCATCAAAGGTATTACACAGCATCAACTTCAAATACCTCAAAAACTAATGGTAAGAGGTCTACCCATGCCCTACCGAGGTCCTGAGTGGCACAGAACACACCACATCAGCCCACTGCAGACAGGCAGGTCTGCCCATGCCCTACTGAGGTCCTGAGTGGCACAGAACACACCACATCAGCCCACTGAAGATAGGCAGGTCTGCCCATGCCTTACCAAGGTCCTGAGTCTCATAGAACAAGCCGAATCAGCCCGCTGCACACAGGAAGGTCTGTGCACGCCCTACCGAGGTCCTGAGTCATGCGGAAGACACCAAATCACCCCGCTGCAGACAGGCAGCCACCTGGTTCCACACTACAAAGCCGCAGAGGACACCAGACCACCAGACCAAGGTACTGAGTCCCACTGTTCCTGGCCCAGAGATAGGGGCTTCTGAGCCATTGTCGCACTGCCCCTGGTCCAGAGGACAGGGCTTCCCAGTCACCATCCCTCCCACTGCTCCCAGCCCAGAAGAAAGGGCTTTTGGGCTACCTTCTGTCCTACTGCTCCTGACCCAGAGGAAGGGGCTTCCAGGCCACCACCCCTCCCACAACTCGCGGCCCAGAGAGAGGGGCTTCGGAGCCACCATCCCACTGCTCCTGGTCCAGAGGAAGGGGCTTCCTGGCCACCATCTCTCCCACTGATCCCACCCCACAGGAAAGGGCTTTTGGGTCACCATCCCTACCACTGCTCCCAGCCCCTGTCCCACCTCACCCAGCTCAGAGGAGGTAATCAGTGCAGGCCCTAACAACCCCCCGACCCAGTCGAAATGAGAAAACACATAAATAAGTCTCAAAACAAGACTTCCAGATCACCTACAGCAACCCCAAAGGGAAATGAGATGGAACACTCTGATACTCAACCACCTGGACCCACTGAACTGGCAACAAAAGGGGATCTGGAAAAAAAGGAAATCAGAAATAATTTCTCAGGTAACAGGAGAAATTGTGCTCCTAGTGCAAGACATGATTAATAAATCCAGAGAGGAGCTCAGGAACATGATGGAATCCCAACAGAAGAAACAAATGGAATCCATAAAACAGATGCAAATAGATTTCCAGGACATGAAAAACTCTATTGAAAGTCTACACAGCAGAAGGAGCCAATGTGAGGACAGAATTTCGGATATAGAAGATAAGATTGCAATTAGTGAGCAGGAAAAGAAAACTTGCTTCAAAATTATAAGGGAACATTAGAAATCAATCCAACAGCTGCTAGATGATGCAGAGAAGAATATCATAAGACTGATTGGGCTCAATGAAGAAACAGGAGAGAGTGGACATGACATAAAAAAATATCTTCACAGAAATAATGGCAGAAAACTTCCCAAGCAGGGGAAAAGAACTTGACATACAGATAAGTGAGGCATATAGGAATCCAAATAGCCTTGATCAAAAAAAATCTACACATAGGCATATAATTGTTAAGATTCCAGAAACACAACAGAAGAACAAAGTTCTACAAGCAGTTAGAGAAAAGAAACAAATCACATACAAAGGAAAGCCCATCAGAATGACAGGAGACCTCTCAACACAAACCATCAAGGCAAGAAGAGCTTGGAGTGACATATTCCAAGCCCTAAAAGAAAACAGCCTGCAACCCAGATTGATGTACCCTGAAAAACTATCTTTCAAAATGGATGGAGAAATAAGATACTTTCATAACAAAGAGCACCTTAGGAACTTCGTGAATACCAAACCAGCACTCCAAAGAATTTTACACAATATCCAAGGAACAGACATTGAGGATCACAACCCCAGGAAGCAAAGCAGAATGAACCCATCTGGCATGACAAGAAATTAAATGGAAAGGGGAAGAACCCAACAAAAAGAAAAAGTCATGGCAATGACAAGTCAACACGTTTCAGTTATAACCATCAACGTTAATGGTCTCAATTCACCAATCAAAAGAAATAGACTGGCAGAATGGGTCAAGAAGCAAAATCCAACAATATGCTGCATACAAGAAACACACTGAATTCAAAAGGAAAACCCACAGACTGAAAGTTAAAGGGAGGAAAACAACACTCCATGCATCAGGAACCTGAAAAAAAGCAGGAGTAGCTATCCTCTTGGCAGATCAAGTAGATTTCAAACCAAAACTGATTAAGAGAGACAAAGAAGGACACTACATCCTTGTAAAGGGAAGAATCCAAGAGGAAGAGATGACAATCATAAATATCTATGCACCAAACACTAGTGCACCCAACTATATAAAACAAATACTAACAGACATAAAAAGTCATTTATTCACTAATACAATTGTAGTGGGGGACCTCAACACTCCGCTGTCACAAATAGATAGATCAACTAGACTAAAAATAAGTAATGAAATACTAGAACTCAATCGAACTCTTGAACAAATGAACTTAAGAGATGTTTACAGAGTCTTCCACCCCACAAAATCAGAATACACATTCTTCTCAGCTGCACATGGGTCATTCTCAAAAATAGACCACATATTCACACATAGAACATGTTTAAGTAAGTGCAAAGGAATTGAAGTTATCCCCTGTATATTATCAGAACATAGTGTGATGAAATTGGAGATCCATAGCAAAAGAAACTCAAAAAATTTCATAAACATATGGAAATTGAACAACACAATTCTGAATAACCAATGGGTCACAGAGGAAATTAAAGAAGAAATCAGATAGTTCCTTCAATTAAATGACAATGAAAATACAACATATCGGAATCTATGGGACACAATGAAAGCAGTCTTATGAGGGAAATTCATACCAGTGAATATGCATATTAGGAAAACAGAACGAGCCCAATTAAACAACCTGATGCTGAACCTCAAGCTTCTAGAAAAAGAAGAGCAGGACAACCCCAGAGCTCATACAAGGGAGGAAATTATAAAGATCAGAGCAGAAATCAATGCAATGGAGACTAAGAGAACGATACAAAAAATCAATGAAGCCAAGAGTTGGTTCTTCGAAAGAATCAACAAAATTGACAAACCTTTAGCCAACCTGGTCAGAAAAAGGAAAGAAAAGGCCCAAATCTATGCAATTAGGAATGAAAAGGGTGAAATGACAACAGACCCAGCAGAAATTCAGAGGATCATCAATACCTAGTTCCAGAATCTATACACCAATAAGATGGACAACACAGAAGAAATGGACAGATTCCCAGATACATATGAATTACCAAAGTTGAATGAAGAAGACCTAAAAATTCTGAACAACCCAATATCAACCAATGAAATTGAAAATGTAATTAAACACTTATCAACTAAGAAAAGCCCGAGCCCTGATGGCTTCACTGCTGAGTTCTACAAGACATTTAGAGAGGAATTGCTGCCACTACTGTTTAAACTCTTCAGTGAAATTGAAAGGGAAGCAATACTCCCAAATTCATTCCTGGAAGCAAGCATCACCTTGATCCCCAAAGCAGAGAAAGACCCAACTGAAAAAGAGAACTATAGGCCAATCTCAGTAATGAACATAGATGCAAAAATCCTTAATAACATAATGGCAAACAGAATGCAGAAGATCATCAAGAAGATCATACACCCTGATCAAGTGAGATTCCTCCCAGGGATGCAGGGATGGTTCAATATATGAAAATCAATCAATGTAATACACTATATCAATAGAGCCAAGGACAAAAACCATATGATTATCTCCATAGAAGCAGAAAAAGCATTTGACAAAATCCAACATGCATTTATGATAAAAATCCTACAAAAAATTGGAATAGATGGTCTCTACCTCAAACTGATAGAAGCCATCTATGAAAAACCAACAGCCAATATCATACTCAATGGTCAAAAACTGAAATCCTTCACACTCAAATCAGGAACAAGACAAGGATGTCCACTATCACCACTCTTGTTCAATATAGTCCTGGAAACATTAGCCACGGCAATTAGACAAGAGAAAGAAACAAAAGGAATAAAAATAGGAAATGAAGAAGTCAAATTGTCATTATTTGCAGATGACATGATATTCTATATAGAAGACCCCAAGAACTCCACCAAAAGTCTTCTAGACTTAATAACCAAATTCAGTCAAGTAGCTGGTTACAAGGTCAACACACAAAAATCAATAGCTTTCCTCTACACCAATGACAGACTCACTGAGAGAGAAACAGGGCAAATAATTCCTCTCACAATAGCATCCAAAAAACTCAAATACCTAGGAGTCAACCTAACAAAAGAAATCAAAGACCTCTTCTCTGAAAACGTTGCCACTCTGAAAAGAGAGATTGAAGATGATATCAGAAAATGGACAGACATCCCCTGCTCCTGGGTAGGAAGGATTACTACAGTGAAAATGGCCATACTTCCAGAACTGCTATATAGATTTAATGCAATTCCAATTGAGATCCTAGCAGCATACTTCATGGACCTTGAGAAAACAATCCAAAAATTCATTTGGAACAAGAAGAGAGGCAGAATAGCAAAAGCAATTCTAGGTAACAGAGACATGGCAGGGGGTATCACAATCCCCAACCTGCAACTCTACTACAAAGCTACTGTGATAAAAACAGCATGGTACTGGCAAAGAAACAGACTTGAGGACCAGTGGAACATATTAGAAGATGCAGAAACAACTCCAGACACACTCAGCCATCTCATCTTCAATAAAGGAGCCAAACACCCTCACTGGAGGAAAGATAGCCTCTTTAGTAAAGGCTGCTTGAAAAATTGGGCTTCAACTTGCCAAAGATTAAAACTAGACCTGGATCTCTCACCATGCACTAAACCAAAATCAAAATGGATTAAAGATCTAAATATTAAAATAGAAACTCTGAACCAGTTGGAACAGAGGTTAGGTAGAACCCTTGAAGAGATCAGCGTAGGAAAAGATTTTATGAACAAAACCTCAGTTGCCCATGAACTAGCACAAACAATCAATAAATGGGATTTCTTCTTATTAAAAGGCTTCTGCACAGCAAGAGAAACCACCAGCAGTGTGAAGAGTCAACCCACAATGTGGGAAAAATTCTTCACCTGCTCTTCCTCAGACAAAGGTCTACTATCTCCAATCTATAAAGAATTTAAAAAGATCAGCCCTCCCAAATTTAAAGACCCAATCTGAAAATGGGTATCTGAAATGAACAGACATTTCTCAGACAAAGAAGTAGAAATAGCAAATAAATACATGAAAAAAGGTTGAACATCACTGGTCATTCGAGAGATGCAAATGAAAACAATGCTGAGATTCCACTTCACTCCAGAAAGAATGGCTGCTATCATGAAATCATCCAATAACAAATGCTGGCGGGGCTGTGGGGAAAGAGGAACCCTGCTCCACTGCTGGTGGGAGTGTAGACTGGTGCAACCACTGTGGAAATCAGTATGGGGATACCTCAAAGAACTAGGACTGGAAGTCCCATTTGACCCTGCTATTCCACTGCTGGGGATCTTCCCCAAAGAATTAAAAGAATCATACCACAGTGATATATGTGCACCCATGTTCATAGCAGCACAGTTTGTAATAGCTAAGACTTGGAAATAGCCCAAATGCCGATCAACTGGAGACTGGATCAAGAAAATGTGGGGTTTTTTATAAAATGGAGTACTACTCAGCCATAAAAAATGAGAAATTAGGACATTTATAGCTAAGTGGATGCACATTGAGGGAATACTCTTAAGTGAAATAAATAGAACACAGATGTGTAAATACCGAATAGTTTCTCTGGTGTGAGAAACTGAAAGTGTAAATAAGGACTAAATGTATAATAGGTAATGTGAAATAGGAAGAAAAGTGGCAAAGGGGAAGGAAGTCGGAGAGCTGGGGGAAAGGCTAGAAGGGAATGGGATTAATATGAGAAAATGGAAAAATAGGAACAAAATCTTTGTAAATAGGGAGGAATGGAGGGGTTGAAGGGAGGTCTGGGCAAGGGGGAAAAATAAGAACCAAGTGGGAATATGTAAAGGTGCAAATTTCGAATGATGAATGTCATTTTATTGTATACCTAAAATGTACCAATGATTACAATGAATAATCAATAATGTAAAATAGGGAGAAAAGTTCCAAAGGGGTAGGGGTAGTGGGAGGGGCAGGGGAAAGGAAAGAAGAGAAAGAAAAAATGCTGAGAAATGGAAAAAATGGAAATAAAGTCTTTGTAAATAGGGAAGGGTGGAGGACATGAAGGGAGGGCTAGGAATGGGGAAAAAATAAGAACCAAGCTGCATTATGTAAAAGTACAATTCCCAATGAGAAATGTAATTGTGTTGTATACCTACAATGTACCAATAAAAGAATTTAATACAAAAAAAAAACTAATGGTAAAACCTTGATGATTTACCTGGAAACAAAAATGTATTATTAAAAAGAGGAGATTTTTCTGTTTGTTTGGGGTTTTTGCTGAAAATAAACAGGGACGTATAAGCTATCCATCCCATAAACTCTGGACATTCACTTTTTATAGAACCTCTCTAACAACATGAAAAATTAACCATTAACTATGTTTATGCATACATATATTTTTTAACTATAGATGTACCATTGTATCAATGATATTCACGTTTGTGGATATGTTACATTGATAAAATATATATACATATTATGTATATATATATTCCTAGTGATTGAATAAAGAGCTGATTTTCACATTTAGATTATCAATGGACAGAACAAAGACAAGATGTGCAGGACGGTGTAATGTTACCTTAGCTTCACTGATTCACAGAAATAAGAGTATACAACAGAGGTAACTAAAGGCACTTAAGCATCTCAGAATCATAGATATCTAGGCAGACGAGGCAGAGCTGAAATCCTACAGAATATAAACTTGGCTGCTCTAATTCATTTTTTCTATATTTCAAATGAAAAAAACTATGGGAAACATGGATTACTTAGAAAATATCAAGAGTAAAATATAATCTATGTTGCTTCCAATTTTATCTTGTACTTTAGCTTGGCTTTCCTAAGAGAAGTAGAATGTGAGATATGCATTTGCACATGGGGAGTTTATTAGAGGATACAAGGCCAGGAAATTGAAGTGGGGGATAGGAAAGAATGAAACAAGGAAAAAAGTAAATCAAATTGAAGGGTGCTAGATATTACACTGGATACTGCTGTGGATAACTAGGTCTCAATTCTTTTGGGCATAAGGTCACCAGATTTAGCAAATAAAAATATACAACATCCCTCTAAATTAGAATGTCAGATAAATAATACTTTGTTTTAGTAAAAGCATTTTTCATGAAATATTTGAGATACTTATAAGTTTTACAATTTTTGTTGTTTAACTGAACTTTCAAATTCACCTTGGCATCCCATATATTTTATCTTCATCCTAGCTGATGACTCCAAGGAGAGTGCCTTAGACTATCTGCCCAAAGATTTGGAATTGAAGAGTATTTATCTCCTGGCTCCTAATCACATTGGTCAAAGTTTGTAAAGGCAGAACAGAGTAGCCAACAGGAGAAGAAAGCAAAACATATTAAACAATGCAGCTGAAGCAAGGTGCCCTCAGGCTACATAAGTACACTACTGCTTGCTGCAGAACAAAAATGTGAGCCAATATAATGATGATTAGTGCATAAAATACATCTATCACTCCTTATATTGAAATTGAAATTGAAAATTTTCACATTCTGGGAGGGAAACATAACTTGAAAATTGGTGCCACACTGTGACTTCTTTTTAACCTAGTGACAGAAAAGCTTATTTTCTTTTTTATTTACACCAGCATTGCAGTGCATGAAGGTAAGAAGCTACAGCCACAGAAATGTGGCATTTCATCATGCTTTTAACCTGTGGTGCATCAGGTTTATTCAACAAAGGTGTACCAAGCAAAGCCACACTGATTCTGATAGCTTCTCTGAACAACTCACAATATCACCATATGCCACCACTGAGAAATCCCTATGGATGTTATTTCACATTGAATGTTCACTTTGAAGCAATATGACAAGCAAATGAGATTCTATCGGAATCCCAGTAGAACTAAGTAAGACCAAATTGAACACCTTGCCTGTCCTAGGATAGATCTGGGTTGGAGTTGGAGGTCAATGGTAAAGCACTTGCCCAGCATTCAGGAGACCCTGGGTTAGATCCCATAGGACAAAAGCGGGGGGAAAAAAAAGGCTTTCTAACCACTGAGCAAGAATTCCAGCCCTGAAGGTCTTTCTAACCCTGAAAGGCAAATCACATGCAGAGAAAGAGCTGAAAAATGTGCATATTTAAGCTCCTCCAAATCAATTGAGACTTTCTCAGAACTAAAGTAAAGTTCCAGTACAGTTTTTTAATGCATAAAAAATGAATTTAAAATCCTCAATTTTTACTTTTGCCAAAAGCTTATGATTTTTCTCACTCCCATTTTATTTCAAATTGTTAATATTTCTCAGAAGAAAACAGCACATGATTTTTCTAGTGCAAAGATTTATCATTTTGTAAACCATCTGTATCTAGTGACCTTTAAAATAATCCAGTTTAAAACTCAGTTATTTGCAGTATTTTAAAAGTGGCATTTGCTTATTATAAGTACTTGAATAGCCTAGCCTGAGGAGTAAGGAAGGAAGAAAAGGGTATATCCAGTCTTAGAGAATGGATCACAGCTGTTGGCACAGTATGTGTTTTCTTTTTTGTAGTCAGTCAGAATAGTGAATGACTTTATAAATTGCAATACCAGGGTGAATTTCAAAAGTTCTAATCCTTCGTACAGTGGTAATTAAAACATGTTGGTAGAAACACATATCAACACAAGTAAAATGGACCTCACTGTGAAGTTATACATATACATACACATATGTTTTCATTCTTTTATTCCTAAAATTTTGTTCCCCTATGAGTTTATTTGCTCTTTTTTCCAGTCAGGAGGCATTTAGTCCACCCCTGTGGTTTTTATTCTGCTGTGCAATGCACCATTGTGTGGTGTGTTTACATAGACAAATGCCTGCAAAGTACCAAGAAGGGTCTCCTTTTTCAGACTTTGTTATCAAAGTCAACAGATCCCTGAGTCTACTCTTTGTATAGTTTACCCTCTACATTGTCAGAAAAATTCCATGTGGAACTAAGCCCGCCAGCACATCACTCAAGGGAGGAAGTTAGAAAGATACAGAGAATAGTAAGAGTCCTGATAAGAAGGGAAAGGTCTTTCCAAATGAAGATGTTTAACCAACAGCATATGCTAAATTCCTTTTACCAGACTGCCCAAAACCAGAAAACCAACAATCATCACTATGCTATAACTGTTTTCCAACTTGAAAGGGTTCTCCAATTATTCTAAAATTTGGTATTCATAAGACCAGCAGTAAAGGAGATAGGTATGTACAATATAACATTTTTCTATTTTTGTTTATTTAGAGCCCCAGAGAACAAAAAGTAAGAACAGTCCTATAATGATTATTGAAAAGTAAAGTACTCCTAACTACCTAACATCAAAGGAACATAATTGGCAACTTCTTTAATTTTAAAGGTGAGGAAACTAAACAGAAACTTCTCTATCACTATTTCTTACTGAGGGAGCTGGGGCTGCCACTTAAAACCTGAACCTGACATTGACCCACAAACACTTGTATTTCTTTGCACCTGTAGCCAGGATTTCTTTCTGTTCTGGAATGTCTATACCACATTCACTCACTCTCCACCATCTGCTCTATGAACAGAAGGGAGGCTGAAGTTCAACTGAAGACCCATCTCCCCATTCAAGGTTGGTTGGTCTAATGGACCAACCAAATACCCCACCAGTTTTCACCATCTACCCAGCTTTCAAGTAAACACATCTGTTGATCTTTTTTTGGATAACTCTACATTTTTCAGGAATCAAACCAGAGGCAGGAATTGAGTTATTGTCACATTAATCTTCATCTGTTTCTAGCATAGATACTTAATTTGCCTTTTAACGTCACATATTTATTTATACAAAATTATTTTTCATCCCACAATTTTTTAACCCACAATTTCACGTTCTCATTTGTCATTGTCTCATTGTCAGCAAACCTACAATAAACTCAGCTGATGAGGCGAGTCAAAATTCCCTATTTCTGCTTTGGGGAACCTCCTTGGACCCCATCCTGGAAGAATGTTATCTAACTCTTATCAAATACCATTTCACAATACATAATAATGCCTTCTTTGTCATTATACTTAGAAAGATAAAATAACACATAGCACTTGATGGAAAGTAAGCATATATAGAATTAGAAGATTCATCTACTGAATAGCACTGAAATGGTACAGGAGTCCTGGTGGAAAAATATGAAATATTGGTATAACCAAGGAGAAAGAAAAGAAGTTCAGAAGGCAAAAAGAAGAAATTTTTAAATGTTTAATTTGCATTATATGTCTTTTAACTTATTTAATTTTTCTTTTTACTAGATATTTTCCCTTTACATACCATAAAGATACTTCATGTATAAACACGCAAATTCAGATACAAGAGATTTAGTTAAGTAAATTAGAATAAGTTGCATTAAATTGAACTATTTTGCAAAGATTGACAACACAAAATAAAAGGACTACAGTATTGAAATAATTATTATATGAAAAAACAAAATCCATATTTTAAATTGTGAATCAATTTTGCCACCATCACATGGAGGAAAAATCTTTGAAAATGTCTTTGAATCTTTAATTGTAAAGTGAAGTATTACTAAGTTTATCATTTTCATATACCTAAAGAAAATAAACACCAGAGTAAAGCCAGTGACTATGAAAAATTGTTGTTTGGGCTGGGATTTGACTTTATCCTACTTAGAAAATAATAACTCTAATAGCTCATAACTACTTTGTGGCTACCAACAGTAGATACAGATCCTGAGATTAGAGACCAAGGACTTAATTACTCATAGCACAACAACCAACATGAGTATTATAACCTTCTTGTCAGTTCTCCTTACCTACAAGTCACATGGAGATGAAACTGTATGACCCAGGTAGATGCTATATACACAAGGAACTTGCATTGCAGTTGAAGAAAACTGGTCAAAGGTATCTACTATTATTACAGCAAGCAATAGGAAATCATGTACTTTGTCTGGAAGGAGAAGCTACTTTACCTCTCCAGGTTACTCAACTGCACAAGTAATGTAAGAAATGGGAGCCAGGGATTTACCTCAGTGGTTCTGCTGCCTGCCTCACAAGCAGAAGTACCAGAGTTTGATCCCCGATACCAAAAACAAGCACTGTGTTTTGGTACAGAAGGTGAGCCCCTCCCAGTGCCCAGGAGGGGGCTTCCAGGCTACCATACCATGCCCCTCAGAGCACAGGAGGTGAGCTGTGCGGAGGCCAGCAACACCCCCCACAGCCCAACCCCCATCAAAATTAGAAGACATGTAAACAAGTCTCAAAACCAGACTTCCAGATCACCTAAAGCAATACCAAAGGGAAACGAGATGGAACACTCTAATACTCAACCACCTGGACTCCCTGAACTGTCAACAAAAGAGGATCTGGAAAAAATGAAATTAGAAATAATTTTTCACATAACAGCAGAGATTGTTCCCATAGTACAAGATATGATTAATAAGTCTAGAGAGGACACAGATTAAAAAAAAATAGAGGAACGGAAGAACATGATGGAATCCCAACATAGAAAACAAATGGAATACATAAAATAGATGCAAACAGATTTCCAGGAGATTAAAAATTCCATTGAATGTCTACCCAGCAGAATGAGCTAATGTGAGAACAGAATTTCAGATATAGATGATAAGACTAAAATTACTGACAAGAAAAAGAAAAATTGCTTTAAAATTATAAGGAACCATGAGAAATCAATCCAACAGCTGCTAGACAATGCAAAGAAGAATAACATAAGACTGATCAGAGTCAATGAAGAAATAGGAGAGAGTGCAGACAACATGAAAAAACAGTTCATAGAAGTGATGGCAGAAAACTTCCCAAGCGGGGGAAAGAACTTGACATACAGATAAGTGAGGCATATAGGACACCAACTAGCCTTGATAAAAAAAAAATCTACACATAGGCATATAATAGTTAGGATTCCAGAAACCCAACAGAAGAACAAAATTCTATAAGCAGTTAGAGAAAAGAAACAAATCACATACAATGGAAAGCCCAACAGAATCACAACAGACTTCTCAACACAAACCCTCAAGGCAAGAAGAACTTGGAGGGATGTATTTCAAGCCTTAAAGGAAAATAGCCTCCAACCCAGATTGATATACCCTGCAAAACTATCTTTCAAAATTGATGGAGAAATAAGATACTTTCATGACAAAGAGCACCTTAGGAACTTCATGAATACCAAACCAGCACTCCAAAAAATTTTAGACAATATCCTAGGAAAAGACAATGAGGATCACAACCACAGGAAACCCAGAAGAATGAATCCATTGAGAGTGACAAGAAATTAAACACAAAGTGGGAGAATCCAACAAAAAGAAAAAGTCATGACAATGATAAGTCAATACATATCAGTTATAACCATCAATGTTAATGGTCTCCATTCACCAATCCAAAGAAATAGACTGGCAGAATGGGTCAAGAAGCAAGATCCAACAATATGCTGCATACAAGTAACACACTTAATTCAAAAAGAGACTCATAGACTGAAAGTTAAAGGGTGGAAAACAATACTCCTTTGGACAGGAACCCACAGAAAAGCAGGAGTAGCTACTGCTTTGCAGATCAAGTGGATTTCAAACCAAAATCTGAAACACTTCTGGTCCCAAGAATTTCAGATAAGGGATAGTCAACTTGTATGTACAAATCTATTGTGAACAGATGTTTTCATTCCTCTTAAGTAAAAGCTTAAGAACAGAACTGTTGGTTCTTAACAGTAATACAAGAAATTTCTATATTGCTTTCCAATATGGATTTATCATTTTACTTTCACAGTAGTAGTATTCGAAAGTTCTAATTGATTCACACCTAAGCTGACATTTGTTCTTTTAAAACTTTTAACTTCATCTCCCTAATGAGTGTATATAATATGATCTTCTTGTTGTACTCATTACTATTTTTCTGATTCTAGTGTTGCACATGGTTCCTTGTGCTGTACTGGCGATTTATCATCTTCTTGTGCCTACTTTTTAATTGGGTTGTCTGTTAATGACCTGTAAGAGTTCTTTATATATTATGGTCATAGGTTATATGTATTATAAATATGGTCTAAGGACTACTTTTCATTTTCTTAGTGATGTCATTTAAGGTTCTAAATTTTAAGGGAATCTCATTTATCTATTTTTTTCTGTTGTACATCATGTTTTTTACATCCTAGGAAATTCTTGCCTACCCCAAATTCATGAACATTTTCCCTTATAATTTCTTCTTAAAGTTTTATAGTTTTAGTCTTTCATATTTAGGTTTATAGATCCTTTCAAGTTATTTTTATGTATGGAAATAAAGGGTTGAGGTTAATTTTTTATATACAGATACCAGGTGTTCTAGTACCGTTTGCTGAAAACACTATCTTTTCCTCTGCTCTTGAATTGAGTTTATGTTCTATAAAATGTTAATGTTAAATAATCTTTCAAAAATCAGTGGACCATATATGTGTGGTTCTATTTCTAGATTCTCTGTTTTATTCCAATGATCTATATGTCTTTCCTTATGTCAACACTGCCTTAATTACTGTACCTTTAGAGGAAGTCTTAAAATTAGGTACTAAATGTCTTCCAACACTGTTTTTTTTTCTTTTTACTTTTCTAGGTCCTTTTTGGGGGGGTACTGGGGATAGAACTCAGGTCCTTGTGCTTGTGAGGCAGGTGGCAGAACCACTGAGATAAATCCCCCTGCCCTTGTCCTTTGTACTCCTACATAACTTTTAAATTTCAATATCCAATTCTTCATTTAGAGCAAGTATACATACACCTGAATTTTATATATATACCTTGTGTTTTCTAATCCAGCTACATTCAAATACAAGTTCTAGGGGCTCCTAGAAATTTCTTAGTATTTTCTCTGTAGATGATTATCTCATCTTCATATAAAGATTTTACTTATACCTTGCCAATCCTATACTAATTGTGTCTTTTTATTGCCAGACTATTTTGGCTTGGGCCTATGTTTCAAAGTTTAATGGACAGATGAAGAGTAGCCATATCTGCCCTTGTTCCCCACCTTAGGGAGAAACCATTGTGTCTTCTCTATTCACATAAGGCGTCTTTGCTGGAAGTATGGAGTACATGTCTTATCTGTTGAGAAGGTTCTGTTCTACTTCTAGTCTCCTTATAGCTTTTACCATGAACGGCTGTGGAATTTAGTCCAATACTTCTCCAACTAGTGACAGGATCATATGGCTTTTTCCTTTCTTCTGTTAAAATGATGACTTATGGGGGTGTGGCTTCCAATGCTGAACCATCCTTATAATAAAACCACTTTCTACATACTGCCAGATCTCTCTTCTAATAGTTTGTTTTGTTAAACAAATTTTTACCTATGTTCATACTTTTTTCTTCTATTATCTTTATACAGTTTTAGTAGTAGCACAATATTGATTTCCTAAAATGAGTGGAGAAGTGTTCCTTCTTTTTACTGCTTTAAATGTTTGATATAATTCATCAGTTAAAATGTATATGAGCCTGTTGTTGTCATATGGGTAGGTTTTTCAAGCTACAAATAAACTTTCTTTAATAGGTGCTATTCAAATTTTGTATTTCCTCCAGAGTCAGTTTCGTTAATTTGTCTTCCAAGGTACTTCTTAAAAGTTGCCAAATTTAGTTCAAAAAGGATTTTTGTAATGTGCTTTCTATATCCTTTTAAATTATGTAAAATCTGTGATAATGTCCTCTAAATTTTGATATTGTAATTAAAACAATGTATAATTGATATTATGTAATAGGAAGAAAAGGTCTAAAGTAGTAGGGGAAGTGGGAGGAGTAGGGGAAAGGAAAGAAGGGAAAAGAAAAAATATGAGAAAAGGAAAAACATGGAAACAAAGTTTTTGCAAATAGGGAAGGGTGGAGTTGGTGAAGGGAGGACAGGGGAAGAGGAAAAAATAAGAACCAAGATACATCATGTAAAGGTACAAGATGAATGTAACTGTATTTTATAACTAAAATGTACCAATAAGTTTAATGGAAAAAAAGTCAATGAGTCCAATGAAGGCAAAAAGAAAAAGAAAAAAGAAAGAAATGGCTCAGGTAAAAGGAGATGTGGTGATTTTCAATCCTGATACACCTAGTGAGACATTTAGGAGCACAAGGAGGACAGTGTCTATGAGCAACCATCCGACTTTGTCACTGATCTCAGGTCCACTAAGTATTTTTCTTATGAAAGTTCCCTGGGAGTCATCCAGTGCTTTTTCGGTATCAAATATATTAAAAGAGATTTTATAAGTTGAGAATAAAATGATTGCACAGTAAGATACATATATAGGTTTTCTTCCTCCCTTATTTTTCAGTGATAACTTTGGAAGTCATTTATTTAGCATCATTTAAAACTAGTGATAGAGCATGTATATTTTGAAAACTTATAAATTTGATATTTATTTATGAAGTCTAAGTGAACAAATTATTTCAAATGTCATATAATGTGTTTTATGACACTAGGAGTGCCTTAATAATTACAAATATTCAATCATTCAGTAAGCTAGAATTTAACTTTCCATTCTTACTGACAGTATAAAATGATTTTGTTTCTGGGAACTTCCAGATTTGATAAAGAAGGAATGAAAGCTATTGAATTTATGCTACTTCTTAAGAAAATATACAAAAGGCTGGGGATTTAGCTCAGTGGTGCCGCCGCCTGCCTCACAAGGGCAAGGTACCAAGTTCAATCCCCAGTAACAAAAAAAAAAAAGAAAAGAAAATATACAAAAATATATGAAGCAAAGTTTGCAAAGCACTCTATCAAGCAATGATCCTTGAAAGAGGTAAGCCCTATATGTTCCAGTTTATGGCCTTGATATAGTTTTCAGGTTGTGTGCAATGAGAAGAAACCAAAGTAGAACCCAGTAGAGTTGAGTTAAGAAGTTGAAGATAAAAGTCTAGCAAAAACAAAGCAGCAAGGGGCTGGGGATTTAGCTCAGTGGTTCTGCCACCTGCCCCAAAAGCACAAGGACCTAAGTTTGATCCCCAGTATCAAAAACAAAACAAACAAACAAAAAAAAAACAAAGCAGCAAGAGTTTTCAAAATAGAGTACTATAGAAAAGAGAGCTGCAAGTCAGGTATGGCGGTGCACATATGTAATCCCAGCACTTGGGAGGTTGAGACAAGAGGATCACTGACAGTCAGAGGCCAGCTGGCGCTACATAGTAAGTTCAAGGCCAGCCAAAACTATGTAGTGAGATGCTGTCTCAGAAATAAATAAATAAATAGTAATAATATAAATAAATTAAAATTAAATAAGAAAAGAAAAATAAATAAAGAGAGAATTCCAGATTTCTGGTGAAGGTTATTTTATTCAGCTGAGTGCTAATCAGCAAAATACATGAAAGTAAATACATAAGGCTAGGGAAAGAACTACACAAGGCCCAAGAACAATGTTCACCCCATCAGTCAGGAAAGACTCAACAGTGATGTAGTACACAGTAAGGTCTTGATTCAATGGGGATGGGGGTGGGGGATCAAACCTCATTTCTGTGCAGTTCTTTTGTGCACTGATTGAGTCTTATCTGAAGGAATCACAAATGCTTGATCTGAAAGAATCAAACTAATTTCAAAACAAAGCTATAGAGTATTTATAGAAATATAAAAACAACCATCGGTCCAGGAGGTAAAACTCACAATATCTGACACATAATCAAAAATTATCAGACATATAAAAGAAATGCAAAGTGAGGAGGAAAATCCTTCTAAAGTGACATAGAACTGACACAGAATCTAGAAATAACGGATAAGAATATTAAAGATATAGAAAAAATGCAAATTGAGCTTGTAGAAATTAAAATCACCATGCATGAGATAGAAAATACATGGATGGAATTAATAAAAACTACATATGGCAGGAGAAATAATGAATGAATTTTAGGACACAGACATAGATATTACATAAAATGAAGTACAGAAAGAAAAAAATTTAAAGAACAGGAAACAGTTAAGCTGTGTTACAACTTTAGGCAACCATATATACATTTAATTGGTATTTCAAAAGGAGTTAGAGAGAAAAAAATATGAAGAAATTATAGGCAAAATTTTTCCAAATTTATAAACCACAAGTTCAAAAATGTCAGTGAACCTCAAATACAAGGAACATGAGGAAAGCTGTATCCATACACATCAATTTCAAATCAAGCAATACAGAGAATCTTAAAATCAGACCAAACTAAAAGTATGTTATATAAAAAGGAACAAAAATAAGGATAGTAGTAGATTGCTAGTGAGAAATAAAGCACATGAGAAAAAACAAAGAAACATCATTAAAGTATGGAAGAAAATGAAAATTTCTATTTATAATTCTTCATCCAGTGAAAATATCTTCCAAAAAAGAAAGCAAAATGAAAACATTTTCAGACATACAAAAACTAAAAGTCTTCATGATCAACAGACTTCAACTGCAATTGTTAAAGGAAGACCTTTAAGCAGAAGGAATATTATGCCCAGAAAAAGTTATTTATCTACAGAAAGTAATGAAGAGCACTGGAAGTGGAAAATGGGTTAAACATAAAATCTTTTTCTCTTCTTATTTAAATCTCCTTGAAAAGTAATTAACTACTTACAAAAGAAAAATGTTATCGTGAAATATACCAATAAAATGAAATATATAACATAAAAATAAAATTTATGACAATGATAATATAAAGGACAGAAGGAGAGACACCAGCAAATTATACATGATATAAGATTTAATGATAAATGTGTTAATTTAAAGATATAACAAACCATAAACAACATTTAGAATACCATAACAATGAATCGTGAATAATAAACCAACAAAAGAGATAATGTAAAATGATAAAGTCTACTTAATCCAAAATAAGAAACAAAAAGAAGAAAAAAATGAGCAAAAACTACATGGAAAAGTAAAAACAAACAGGAGATTTAAACCTACCCATATTAATATTAACAATGGAGGGGTCGAGGATTTAGCTCTGTGGTTCCTCCGCCTGCCTCGCAAGCACAAGGTCTAGAGTTTGATCCCCTGTATATAAAAAAAATTAATATTGGGTATAAATGGTCATGTATTTGTCACCCTAAGTTGCTGGGACAACTTAAAAAAAGATTCATTTTGCCTTATGGCTTCAAAGTTGTCACTTCATGCCTGGCTGGCTATATGGCTGAAACATCATGGCAGAAGGGCATGGCAGAGGAAAGCCCTCACTTCCTGGCAACAAGGAAATTGAGAGAAAGGGGAAAGAGTTCAAGAAAAGATACACCTACTTGTAGATGTCAAATAAGACTTAACAAGTTCATAATTCTACCTAACATGATACAACTATCCTGTGCACAAATAAAAATGTACTGATGCCTTCCACAAAGTCTCAAAAGTTTAAATAAAATCTCCTGTGAAATTTAAGGCAAACTCTTAGCTGTAAACCCCTGAAAATTCAAAAAACAAGTTATAAGGCCAGGGATTTTAGCTCAGTGGTTCTGGCACCTGCCTGGCAAGCACAAGATCCAGAGTTCGATCCCTGGTACTAAAAAAAGAAAGAAAAAAAAAAACAAGTTATATTCCCCCAATATATGATGGTACAGCGTAAACATTTTCATTCCAAAAGAGAAGGATAGAAAAGAATATTATCAAAGCAAAACGGAGACCCAACAGGGCAAATATTAAGTCCTATATCCCCTACCCTAGCATCCAGGGTGCAAGACAGTGATATGTGAGTTCCAGAGGGCTTGGGCAGCCCCACTTCTATGGCTTGCTGGTTGCATCCTACCTGACCTCTGACTTGGGTGGTCTCCATTTCCTGCCTTCACCTTTCTTTGGCAGATGTTCCACATTCCTACCATTTTCATCTTCCTGGAGTCTCCACTGTACCTTTGGCTTAATTCCCACAGCTTCATATACTCTCCTTTCAAGGGTGTATTGCCTGATCTCTCAAGCTTCCTTTGAAAACTAGGCAGAAGCCTTCCTGACCCCACAATTCTTGCATCCTACATACCTGAACAACCAGCATCACGTCAACAATGGCAAGGTCTGCTGCCAGTACAAGCAGTAGCCTGGTTACCTTAACTCATCACCGCAGCAGCCTCTGAGTGCCTGGACAGTGAGCACAGTAAAAAGAATTCTGAGGAGACCCTTCCCATTCCCTCCCATCCCTAAAAGTCCCTTCTTGAGCAGGGGTCCCAAGAGACTCTCTTCTTAAAAGAAAATTTATATTTTTGTTCCGTTTAGCCTGCAATGAGTAGGGTCTTGCTGATTCCTAAGTTTCCCTCAAGGTATCTTTCTCCCTGTTCCTGGTCAAAGTGTGTGGTTTCTTTGTAATGATACTAATCTCTTTAGCAGGGACATCTTCTTTGGCCCCAACTTAACATATTTCCTTTTGGCCAAACTTTAATCTTTTTTGCTCTGCTTTTTGTTCCTGATTTTCCCTGTAAATCTGGCTAAAAGCAGCAGGAAGTTCCCATGCTAAAGCCTGAATGTTGGGCTGCCCTGAAGTTTCCTCAGCCAGATCAATCCACTACCTTAATCTCAGCCTCTCATAGTCTTGGGACATGGACAATATGTAGACAAAATTTTTGCCAGAGTATAACACACATGACCTCTAGATCATCTTCCAATGGATTCTTCATTCCCAAGTAAAACATCAGCGATCCTTTACTATCCACATTTCTATCACCATTCTGGTCTTCTGAACTCCTATCAGAATCACCTATCAGTCTCTGCTTATTCCGTTGTAAGACTGCTCTATATTTCATCTTCAAACCTTTCCAAACTCCTCTCACAAACCAGTTACAAAGGCTTCTGAACCACATGATCAGATAGAGTCATTGTGATGATCCCATTTCTCTGGTATCAACTTTATGTATCAGTCAGCTTTCTGTTGCTGGGATTTATACCTGTTACCCACAATTTAAGGAGGAGAGGTTTGATTTGGCTCATGATTTCAGAAGATTTAGTCCATGATTGGTTAGCTCCAAGTCAGAAATGTGACAGTAGCAGGATACAGTAGAACAAAGCTACTTAGTTCATTGCAGCCAAGAATCAAAGCAGGGAAACAGCACCAAAGGTGAGGGGGTCAGGAACCAGACATAGACCCAAAACTACACTTCTATGACCCACCTAGACATACCCAGAAGTGTGCTTTACCAATCCTTTAGGCCTCTCTCAAGCCAATCAAGTTGGCATTTAAACTTCACAATCACATTGTCAAAGGCCTAATGACCTACTACCTCAGGTATGAATTCATCAATGGATTAATCTAGAACCTCATGATCTAATCACATTTCAAAAGCCCCATCTCTGAATACATGAGTTGTTTGGTGGGTATTATTGATTCAAACCATAGGTGGTCTAAATATTCCATTTATTTAAAGAAAGGTATAGATTCAAGTTGGGTAAAAGTATAAGACCAATCTATATGGAGCCTATAAAAAATACTTCCAAAATAAAGACATAAAATGGAGTGTCATCATCCTGATTTTAAAAACTACAAAAATAGCTATAGCTAATATTATACTTCATAGTGAAAGACTAAGTTATTTCCCCCTGAGAACACATACAGAAAACAGAATACAATCTCATTATTTAAGTAAAATATTGTGTAAGATTTCATAGACACAAAATACAGAAGAAAATAAAAAATAAAGAAATAAATTGATAAATTGGACTTCACTAAAATTAAATTTTTTCCCTCAAAAAATGTTAAAGTATGAAAAGACAAGACACAGAATGAGAAAAATATTTGCAATTCATTTATCTGATAGATGTATATCAATGATATATTTTTCAAAATTTCATAGCAAAATATTAACACAACTTTTAAATGGGCAATATAGTTTGAATAGATACTTCCAAAAGATATTAAGTATGGCATATAAACACATAAAAAGATACTTAATATCAATGCCCATTAGGGAAATGCAAATTGCTATACAACTGAACACATTAGAACAATTAAAATAAAAAAGACTAAGCATATTGCTAGCTGAATATGGATTTTTTTCCAGTACTAGGGTTTGAACCCAGGATCTTCACAATGAGCTATATGCCCAGCACTTTAGATAGTTAGTTAGTTAGTTAGTTTTTTTGTTGTTCTTGTTGTTTTGTTTTGTTTTGATTTGAGGTACCAGGGGTCTAACTCAGGACCTGTGCTTGCCAGCCAGGCACCGTGCCAATGAGCTACATCCCCAACCCCTAGTTAGTTATTTTTGAGACATGGTCTCACTAGGTCAGTAAGTAGCCCAGGCTGGGCTTGCACTTATGATTTTCCTGTCGCAGTCTACCAAATTGCTGAGATTAAAGGCATGAACCACTGTTTTCAAAATGAAATCTCCCATATGATTTAGTCATTCATTTCTAGATATTTCACCAAGCAAAATAAAAGAATGATTATATAAAAACTTGTACACAAAAGTCCATTGCAGCTCTATTTGTAATAGCTAAAAATTGGAAGAAAATCAAGTGTCCATCAATAGGGGAATTGAAAAACAAACTAGGGGTATATCGTGTTGTTGAAAGTTCACTTAGTTCAACATACTAACTAAAATAAGCATGAGTTTATTATACTGGGAGAAATTTTTTACTTTATGTTCTAACATTTCTCACTATTAATGTTTAAATAGCCGAAAGTATAAATAATTCAGACACTTTTTTAAAAAAGTGTTTATTTTTACTTAACATTGCATTTTTCAATAACTTAATGTAAGATGTAATAAATTATAGAGTTAAAAGTTGAATCTAATGTTTAATAAAATATCCCTAATTTAAATATTCTTGATTTAAATATTCCAATCTTATTAACTCATTTTTATCCATTTTAACTCATATTAACCCATTCTTCATGTCATCTTGTTACTGGCTTTTGGGTCCCAAAGAGATTCTTTCTAGTTCTTGGTGTCCTAAACAAATATTGAACAAGACACATGGAAAATGTAGCAAGGATTTACATTTATTGAATGAAGAAAAGAAATTTGCTCTGCAGAGTGACAGAGGGCCAGTGAAGGCCCACAGTGACCACAGGGAATAATGGTGGAGTCTTTAGCATATGGAATTCCTAGATCACTTCCCCCCTCATGCAAATGAGTCATTTGTGACAGCTGTCCTGTCAGAAACTCACTTTGCCTGATGTCAGATTTAAGCTGTTCTATTAAAGAACCTCTTGGTTTTACATTAGACATAAATTAAGAATTAAAAATGACACTTTTCCAATTGGTGCAGCTGGTTCTTCATACAAGGTTTGGGAACTGCCTAATTACTCCAGATTCTGTGTTCTGTGCATGTGCCCTGAGTCTCCATGACTCTTCATGGATGTTTACTCAGTTTGCCTTAGCCCTAGTCTACCTCAGTCTCATCACTTAAAACTTTCTTCCCTATTCTCTGCCTCATTGTTACTTTTTTGTTATATCTTCTTATCTCTTTACATTTCATTCATTGTTGCTGTTTATCCCTTCTACTTGAAAATTAATAATTAAACTCAAAGTGAATAATTAATAAACTCAATGTGAGTTAGTTTTTATCTTTCAAACTAAAAGAAGCATAAAAACCTAAACCCAGAAACTATTTTATATAAATATATATATATATATATTATGGTTTTGTTTTTGTTTTTGTACCAGGTATTGAACTCAGGACTTTGGTCTTGCAAGGCAGTCATGATGCCACTGAGCTACATCCCCAGCCCTATAAAATATTTGTTTGCAACAGAATGAAAGAAAGAAACAGAAACAGCCCTACAAAAGAAAATTTGGGGGGGGTACCAGGGTTTGAACTTGGGACCTTGCACTTGCAAGGCAGGTGGTGGAATCACTGAGCTAAATCCCAGGCCCAAAAAAATATTTTTTAAAAGGCAGGTAGAAAGGTAGGTGAAAAGAATGGAGAGGGAGGGAGGGAAGGAGGATGAGAGGCAATAAGAGATCATTGAGAAAAGACAAGGAGTTTAACCATTAATGTCAAAGTCTAACTGCTGAGCCACATCTTGTTAATTAAATGAGCTATTCTCTTTGTCCCAGTGGCTGGGACAAGATTTTCTGGAAGTTATTAGGTTGCCCTGTGCTTATTCTTTGAAATATTATACTCATCTCATTTTTCAGCATGTTAGAACAAGGTTTGGCATTCATGTTGATTTATTTTCTGAGTCATTTTTGCAATAATCCAGGTTGTGTTTTTTCTTGCTGTACTTACTACTAAAGGGAGGGGCATAGATTTCATCTAGTGTGAATCTTTAGAAGAATTCACTCACGCACAATAAGTGTGAATCACTCTATAATTCCTTGTGCGTGTGTATGTACATATGTATTTTTGTTGTTGTTGTTGTTACCAGGGCTCAAACTCAGGACCTTGTGCTTGCCAGGCAGGGGTGGTGGCACTGAGCTACATCCCCAGCCCCTTCTTTGCATATTTTTAAAAATAAATTTCAGAAGCTCTTTTTCTAAATGGAACAAATCACCTAGGATTAAAGAGACTTTGGGCCTCAGGGCAGAAGACATTTTCAATCTCAATGTCATATGTAATGAAACTAAACTAAATGTTAACGCTAATCTCCTAGACAAAAATTCCATGTCCTGCAATCCGCAGGTCCTAGCTATTGGCAATAATCCTGACAGTCCAGTGGGCAATGATCAGGAGACCACAGAGTGAGTGAAGTGTTCAGACAACCTGTAAGTATGGTTTTTGATGCTATTTAAGTGAAATAATGAAAATCCCTTAGATGTTCCTACAACATGCTAGCATGTTTATGACATTGACAGTGCATTTGACAATGCAAATACTCAACAGTTTTTGAGTTATCTTCTCCTTTCCCTCTTGACTTTCAGTATGTATCATAATTCTGGTTCTGCTTTGTAACCACTTCTGTATATTTTTCACCAGCTTCTTTTCTCTTCTTCTGCATAGCTCAAAACTATATCACAATACTTCACACATACACTACATGAGAAACCAAGACCAAGACAGGATCATGAAATACAAAGAATCAAGTCAATGGTGTGGTCAGAAATCAGAAAGGCTAATGGAAATCAAGGAGGTATAGATTCTGGAGATCAGAATAGAAGATGTGATTCTCTTGAGAGTTTAGCAAGATCTGAAAAACAAAGGCAAAACAGGTAATCAAAATGCTAAAGTGATAAAAATAGTTATAATTAATAAACATATGTAAATAGGTAATTAATCTAAATTGAGGAGCTGGAGATTTTTCTAACAATTCTCAGCCCTCTGTTTGTCTTATTTTATAATCTCTTCCTCAATAAGTTTGTTGATTTTCACATTTCAGTTATTGCCTCCTTAGAACTGTTGATTTATATTTATAGTCATATCGGCTCACTTAAATCAATAACTCTATCTCTATTGGGATATTCCATGTTCACACATTTCAATTCAGTATGTTTAAATCTAGCATTCTCATTTTTCCTCCTAAGTCATTCTTTCATATCTAATTCCCTATTTTCAGATCAAAGAATTTATAATTCTCATAAGTAACTTGAACTCCATCCCTATATTCAGGCTGCTATAAATTTTGTAAACTTTTTTTGTTTCAAAATAATTCTCATATCTAACTTGACTTTTCAATTTCCATGTGTCATCCTCAGCAAGGCTTTCATTTCCTTGCTTCCTATTTGATGTCCTCAGCTCTGGGTTCTCTCCTCATTTAAATCTGCGCGTATGCACAAGGCTAAATCTTGGAAAATACTGTTCATTCACTTGTTTGCCTGTCTGTTTATTTGTTTGTTTGTTTGTTTGTTTTACACAGGGCCTTACTAAATAGTCCAGGGAGCCTTGAACTCACTATGTAGCCCAGACTGTTATTGAACTGAAGATCCTCCTACCTCAGCCTCCTGAGTGCTGTAGTTAGAGGCATTTGCCACAAAGCCAGGCTAAGCACTTCCTTTGACATTCCCTTATCCAAGAGCAGCCCAGTCATTCTAAATGTCCTCATTTATAGCTCAGTGTACTCCACAATTTGTGTAACATTACTATTACTCCATAGCCCATATTATCTCTGTTCCAGGAAAGCCTTGCTGAATCCACTTACATAATGATTATTTCTACCTTTCTCATTTTGCTGTGCTACTACTTGCACCCAGATGCCTCTCTTTTCTCTTTTTCTCTCTAAATTCCCCTAACTTCTAAATATTTTAATTTCAACCAAAGACTCACCTATTCTGGAAAGTCTTTATGTCAGTTAAGAATCTTTAGAAGGGGTCTTATGTTGTTACATTTTAAGTGTAGTCTGGGACATCTTGAAGGTCAGTATCAGAGCAGCCAATAAAAAACACACAATATCATCTCTGTGTTACTGTGGGCAATGGGATCCCACACAGGTTCCTAGGTTCTTATGCAGGACAAAGAATTGACCATGGCACACAACAGTGAGGAAAAAGCAGCAAAGTTTAATCAGGCAACACTATGCTAAAGTGAGCCAGCTCCGGCCAGGGGAAAGGAAAATGGCACAAGTGCAGAGGTCATGGGATTTAGGGATTTAGAATATTGCACCAGGTCTAGGATGCCTTCCATTGGGTCTTCCACAGCATGATTGAAAATGACTGATGGTGCTGAGTCATGTCACCTGTTTCTATTGCACATGTTCTTACCCATAATTCTCTCTGTTATAATTGGATGTATGAGATGCATTCCATAGGCATGAACCTTCAATGAGCTCCAAGTGAAGAAAGGTTACTGTGGGTCATGCAAGAGATCTGGCATGCATGTGTCCTGGTTTGAGATTTTGGAATTTTCCAAGGCAGGCTCAGGGGTCTTTGTTTTTCTTATCTCTGCTTCCAGGTAGTAACCCTTAAGACAAAATGGGGGATGGGGGGTTGTCCCTGGGACATTGCCCAGGTTCAGGTGAGTGGAGGGGAGTGGCCTTATAGCCCAATTGTCCTATTGGTATTATTCCCCTCTGAGAGGCCTAGTCCCCCAAAATATTTAAGAGATGCTGAGGGGCTGGGGATTTAGCTCAGTGGTTCTGCTGCCTGCCTCAGAAGCGCAAGGTCCAGAGTTCAATCCCTGGTACAAAAAAAAAAAAGAGCGAGAGATGCTGAAGGTGGAATTTCCATCTTCTATAGCTGCTCCCTGCTGAATATGGGTGTTGGCCCTAACTATGCAGAAATCATAGAACCCTCATCCTGCCTGATTTAGGGGGCTAAGGTTAATGAATCCTCCTCAAAGGATTCATTGATGAGCTCTAGATATGAAGGTGGATTTGGTCCTTTGCTTGTATCATCATCTGTAGTTTAATGGCTATTAAACAAGAAGAAAAGAAGTGGACTAGAAGATTAAGTATGCATGGTCCAAAATAGTAAGGCTATAAGAAGCATTAATAAAGGCTCTGTCAAGGGAAGTAACCAAGTTGGCCGAATTCAGATTTTTACCAGGATCCTCATGACTCAGTTTCTTGTGAACCCTAGATGCATGGTCAGCTACCTTTTATGCTGCATCTCTCACTATCCAGACTGATTGACATAGCTAAAGGAACTGGAAGGGATGATTATTAGGTGCTGTATTGACCTCCGGGTCCAGATGAACAAGGGTGCATGCTCCTGTCCAGTTTGATAAAAAACACAAATAAGAATTACTGCCACACAGGAAGTAAAGCCCCTGAGTCACAATACAGAAATTATTTTCCACAATAAACATATGGTGAGCTGCTTATTTCCATTTTCCCAAAGTCCCTGCCAATGTCATTCCAGTCAAAGGCTGAAAAAACCCATAAGAAGTATCTGGAGTAGCTTCAGTAGTATTACTTTCCCAGTGTATAAAATTTCCTTTGGTAACCACTAACATTGATTCAATTCAGTTTTCATAATTAAGAACCAGCAAATACTCACTGATCATGCATTGAGAGCAATCTTTCCCTGGGAATATAGAAACAGAATTGGAGGGGCTCCCTTAGCAATATCTTGACCCCTTATTTCCTAACTGTTACGGCTTGCATATAGATGTCCTGCACCCAAAGCTGTATGCACACACAGGTGGGAGTTTTCAGAGATAGCTGGGTACAGGGTGTGATGCTAGGATTAAGGGTCCCCCACCAAAGCCTCATGCAGTCATGGGTGAAGATGTTCAGATACGGCTGGATCTAGGGTTATGGGAATGTGGATTAAGAATGTATGAGTATAGATTAAGGATATGTGATAACTAAATTGATGTAGAATAATTCTGAGTGTGAATAATGGAAGCTCCACCCTGGGTGTAGGTGTGACACCAATCAATAGGTATGTAGTCTGTATGGAATAAAAGGGAATAAGAGGCTTGCTGCTTTCTGCCTGCCCTGCATGGTCCATTTCTCCTCTCCCAGGCCCCTCTGCCATGTCACCCTGACTTGGACCCAGCCAACCATGGACTGAACCCTCTACAAACTATATGCTGAAATGAACCTTTCATCCTTTAACTTGCGTGTAGTGACCATTTTGTCTCACCAATGACAAAAGTAACTAAGACACAAAGTATGGGATCCATCAGCAAAATTTTCGGGGTCTTCAGAGACTTTAATATAATTACATTCATCATTGGCAAGTAGTAAGGAGCTACATTTATTGAAGATCACAGGAAGTTGTGTCCAGGGCAAGTCTATGCCAACAAAAGATACAGCACGGAAGAAGAAAAGTGCCAGGGTAACAGAAACTTACTGCATGCAAGATTAGCAACAGCAACAGAGTCACAAAAAGCATAGATAAATCAGGCTTTGGGGATTTCAAGGATGTGCACCTCAGCCCAGGTGCCTCCCACTCAGCCACTAAGGGGTAAGTGATGGGAATGATTGACAGGGTGCTGAGCCATCTTAGGGGCTCCCAGCACACATGCTTGTCCCAGAATTCACTCTGATCTGAATTGTAGTTATGATATGCAGTGCATATTTATGAACCTGTAATGAGGTGGGAATAGAGTAGATGTGACCAGAAAGTCAGGCTAGAAGAGGCAACACATATGTGCTCTAACCGAGAGCATCAGAGGACTCTGGGGTTTTTGTTATATTATTTTCTAGCCCCTCTTATGATAATGGAATAACTGTAGGGTACTGCATAGAATTAAATGGAGGGAAGGGGATGACTCCCTCAGCTTCATTGTATCTAACTGTACTATAAGTACCCTGGGAGGCTGAGGAAGGAGGACCTCAAGTTCAGGCCCAGCCTGGCAAGTTAGCAATTTAAGGAAACCTTGTCTCAAAATAATAATAAAAAATTGAGCTGGGGATATGGCTCAGTACAGAGGACCTGGGATCGATCCCCAATGGTGTAAAACAAACAAACAAACAAAAAACAAAAAACCTGCAAGATTTTTATTTCTAAAACTAATCTGGTCTAGATTAGATCAGAAAAGAGAAAATGTCTATAGGCAGAGGACCCAGGTAAGAGTTGTCACATAGTACAGCTGAGAAAACTGTGTGAGCACAGGAAGAAATAGTGTGATGAAAAGGGAGACAGAATCCTCAACAGTGTCACATAGAAACACAGAGTAGCAGATTTGATGAGCAACTAGGGGTCAGGTGATTAAATGATAACTAGGAAGGAAAGCAGGGTGAATACTGAGATAATGTGAAACTTCAAAAAGGATTCTGGCTTATAGAAAAGAATGATTATTGCAATTATTTTAGTGATACTCCCTCTAAAGTGAGAACAATAGATGCAAACTATTTCAGACAGAAATAAAAATGTGAGATGCAAAATAGGGGTTGAATTAGATCAGTTTGAGAATATCTTTGTATCAGTATCTGTGCACTTCATATCTAGAGAGTTATCAGTAGATCCAGAGAGTTGCAGATAGAAGGGAGGGATCTAGGCAATCTTGTAACTTGGAGAATTCTTTTGTGGTAGTGATCTTTATTATGATTTAGTTTTACTTAATTTTGTTTGTCTGTTTGTTTGGGACAGGATCTCACTCTGTAATTCAAGGTATTCTTGAACTCACTGTGTAGCCCAGGCTGGCCTCGAACTCATGGCAATCCTCCTGCCTCAACTTCTTGAATGCTGGGATTACAGGTTTGTGCCACCATGCCCAGAATAACTTACTGTTTTTAAAAGAAACACTTAAGTACATAAGCTGCCATTTAAAAAGTTTCTTCTTACATATTTTGTGGGAAAGCAGTAATTAAGTTTAAGTGGGTAAAAACGTGTTATATTTCTACTGAATATTATTAGCTTGCCTCGAGAGTGCTGAAATAATGTGTCTCAAGTCAGAAGACAGGGGGTCCTGGAATCACCCTCCAACTCCGTCACTCACCTGCTAACACAATCATCCCTCTAAAGAGAAGCCAGGAAGGAACCTATCATTGAAAGTGTCTTAGGGGCCCCTAGAATTATCTGTATTTTCACATCTTCAGTGATTGTTTTCAGGGAGCCATTTACTCTGTGTTAGTAACACCACAGAACCTCACTTCCCTCCTTGCCATTGTTTAGCTGATCCCCTCACAGTGACAACAGCAGGTTATCACTCTTAAAAGCCTCTTATCTCTTCTTCATTTGTTTTTAAATTAACCAAAACCCTCTTATCTGTTTTTCAGTTCTTTCTTTGTTAAAATGCTTATAATTTTCATTTGACAAGGTGAGGGCTAAGAGGCTCTTGGTTTGGCCAAGGAGATAACTTAGTTGTGTGGAGAAATCCAAATAACAAAGAGAATTTGCTCAATAAGCCATTTGTTCACTCCACTTCTATCTAAAGTGTTATGTTGTCTTGCATACTAACTCCCTGATGTTCTCACCATTTATAACAGTCTACAATAATGTTTACAGATTTCACTTTCAAAATTGCTTAGAAAATTGTTATGGAACTTGGTGGATGCAAAAGAATAACTCCTTCAGAGGAAATACAATATAAATTTACAGATATGTATCTTTCTATGTGAATGTATGAGTGTATTTATATATATTAACAAACTATTTAATATACTGTATACCATATATTATACTATATAAACATATACAAATATTATATAGTATAGCATATAAACATATTATATACATATAATATAAACATTATATGGTATTCTATATTATATAATATGTAATATTATATATTATATAAATGTATTACCATTATATGTTTCAACTTTCTTTTCTTCCTCAAGAATGTACCAAAAGTGGTGTTATAGCTTGTGTCTAGATGTCTCCCCCAAAGCCTCATGCAGTCATAGTTGGGGCTTTTCAGAGGTGGCAGGATCTAGAGTATGTAATACTGGAATTAAGTGTGTGATGCTGGGATCAGGGGTGTGTAATTACTAAATTAGTCCACTGATTGGTTTGGCATAGTTCTGGGTGTGGATAATGGGAAGGCCCTCCCAGGGTGTGAGTACTACCCATCCTAAGGGTAGAATATAAAGGTCAGAAAGAGGGCTGCTGTGGTAGCTTGTCACATGATGTTTGTCACTTTGCTGCCTTCTACCTGCCTTGATTTGCCATACAGTGCTTCTCCTCTGTGATTCCCCTCTGCCATGCCACCCTGCCCTGGAGCCAGCCAACTCTCTGGACTGAAACCTCTACAAACTGTGAGCTAAATAAATTTTTCCTCCTTTAACTTTGGGTATCTGGTATTTTGTATCAGCAATGAGAGAAAAGTAACTAAGACAAAGGGAGAGTCTTAGCAACAATAGAAATGCCTTGAGGGTTCCGTGTGTATTTCACTGTTCTTGCCATGCAAGGCTTTAGCCTAATGGTGGACCAAAAGAACTTCTCATTCTTTTACTTTGGCCTAAAACTTGCTTTGGCCAATAGACTTTTAGCAGAAGTGATGCAAAACAGGTTGGAATATGTAAGAGCAGTGAAACTTGACCTCTCTCACCTTTCTCATTATTCAAGATTAGCTTCCCATAGGCAGGTTCTATTCTTTCAGCCTAGACCAGTGATGGTGTACCTTTTAGAGACAAGTGCTCAAACTGCAATCCAAACCCTCTTATTTATCATAAAGCACAAATACTGCAATTAAACCTGAATACTGAAGTTTTAGTTCAGAAAGAACAACTCATACATTATCACCTTTGTCTTAGAAGAAAACAACATGTGTGGCGCCATAGGTTCCCCACCACTGGCTTACACCATAAAATTAATACACCCTGAGCCCTAACCACAAGGAGATGGCAAGCTCACACAGACCCTTAACTTGCAGCATACCTAGATGCTAGGGTTTGAATAGGGTTTGTCCCCCAGAGGTTAGGGGCTGGAATCTTGGTCACTGATGTAAATAGTATTACAAAGTGGTAAGAACTTTAATAGATGGGGCTAATGGAGGTGATTGGGTCATGACTGCCCTTGTAAAGAGATTAATGCTGGTCTCTTAGAATGGTTAGATCTTGTAGATTAGTGCTCTTGAGAGTAAGTGCTTAGAAAACAGCAAGCCTGGGGTGAGGGGTATAGCATAGAGGTAAAACGATTGCCTTGCACATGTGAGGCCCTAAATTAAATCCTCAGCACTACTAAATTAATTAACCTGTAAAATTTGCTCCTCCTTAATCTCTTGCTTACTCTCTCACAATATGACCTCTCTCTCTTGCATGTGGTCCTGCTATGTAATGCTATCTGATAGAAGCTGATGCTGGCACCATGCTCTTGGACCTCCAGGATTGTGAGCCAAATAAACCTCTTTTCATTATAAAGTACATAGCCTCTGATACTTTGTGATAGCAGCATAAAACAGATTAAGACACAAATCAAGCCCAATATACAGCAGGCGTAATATAATACAGAGTGCTGGGACTCACTGTGGATTTAGACAAGTTCATATATAAAATACAAAATGTTACATGGATAAGGATCAGAGCATAAATCAAACATCTGTACCAACAGAAAAGGAACTTGTCAAGGAAAATATTGTGTCATGTTGTAGTTCCTTGATATATTCACTGCCAAAAAAACCCAAAACAAAACACCTCCACAGCCCTTTCTTTCTAGGAGGTTCTGATTTCTTTTAGATTTAAAAAATATTCAGTCCTAAAAAATTCCTTTCCTCTGACTACTTTTGTATACTGAGATGGTATATATGATTCATCTACTACACTTTTCAAAATTCTCATGTGATCTCTCAGTTCTCATATTATCTCTAAAATGAGTTTAAAATTAAGTTTTGCTTTAATGGCAAATTCTCACAACACAATCAGAAACTATGTCTCTACACATCAATGAATAGTGTACCAGTTTGCAAAATTCAGTGTAGATCACCACACAATTAACTTTGTTTTGCAAATCACTGGAAAGGTGAAGAAAACCATGATCAAATTGTAAACTAGAAATGGAGTCAAAGAACTAAATGGAACTCTCTGCTCACTATGTGATAGCGCAGCATAGGAGTCATGTGGTATAATTTTTTTTAAAACAGCTTGTATTCAGTCACCTAGAGACTTGCCTTTGGTTTATTAAGTACTATAATTATTAGGATAATCCTGCTTTCAAGGGGTTAAAAAATAGACCAAGAATTTTCTTGGAAGTTTAATTCTGTATGCTAGGCAGACTGTTGTTGAAAGAGTAGAATCTTTCCAAATGCCCAACATGTGCCATATCTGTAGGAATGAGACACACAGAAGCAGTTTGACAGAGGTTTTGTGCACACTCTTCAGTGCAGGCCTGTGAAAAACAACTAAGGAAGTAGAAGAGTAATAATTACACAGTTATCATAACTAGTGCCTTAATGAGTAAGTTTTCCATGATTATATTACTTAATTGTAAAATTCTAAATTCATAATTTCAAAATTATTATGCAGTTTTATTTCTCCATATATCTACCCCTTTGTAGTTTTCTAAACTTAGCAGGTGAAACTCTGGTAAATTCATCTGGAAAAAAAAGTTTTCTTTTTTTAGAATCTACCTGATGTTGGATCTTCAAAGAGAGCTCACAGAAATACTTGCAAAGCACATTCTGTAAGGGAAAGGGGTGTGGGTGGATGTCCATAAACACATCTCCCTACTCTTCTTTGAAATTATATTTGTAAAAGTTATTACACAGGAAATCCCCAAGGATGACTAATACTTAAATTGAATAAATATCCCACATGCCATAGGAATCCTAGAAGTAGCAACAGAGGAAAAAAGCCAACTGACCTCTTTTATAATTCTGAGAAAGGCAACCAAAGGCATTCATTAATCATTATGCACTGAAGAGTGATGAATGATTTTTTTTTTTTGCTTAACCTGATGAGAGATTCATAACTATTACCAAGTTCTCTTTCCATGAATAATGCCACATATTGCATATTTGGCAGGAATGGAGGAGGGTTCAGGGGAGGGCTCTGTTGATTTACCATATTACAATAGTGAAGCACAGCTAAAATCTAAGATTTGAATAATTCATATGAATTTCTGCATAGGTTAATTATTACCTTGGTTACATATTTTTAAGTTGTGACTTTTTATAAGGAAAAATTAAGCACTATAATTATTATCATTCCTTCAGTTTTGAGGCCATGAGCAGAAACAGATCATGGAGCAGACAGAGCAAGAAGCTAGGAATGGAAAATTGAGATATATACAAATGTTAAAAGTTTAGATAGAGATGTATTTGAAAAACTAAATAGCTACCTATAAACCACTAGTCCCAGTTCCCAAAACAAAGTTTATACACTACATCAAAAACTCCATTCGAAGTCATATACCACATAGAAAAGTCAGCTAAGAAGAGATAAAAATGATTTAAACAGTGAGTCTCAAACTTGAGTGTGCATACATAGTACTATTATAGATAGGTAATTTAATTAGATATCTTGTTGGCAGGGCCTCCCTTAAGGCCTCAGCCCTCCAGGAGCCAACACAGCAAAGAACCAACATGGAGAACAATTGAGGCACATTCACTGGTTAGCATTATAAAAAGGAAAAGAAGTACCACTTCCCCTAGAGATAGATAGCAGTGATTGATTTTTTTGCGGGGGGGGGGGGTACTGGGGATCAAACTCAGGACCTTGTGCTTGTGAGGCAGGAGGCAGGACCACTGAGCTAAATCCCTGGCCCAATATTCTAAATGGGAAATTCCTTGTATGTGACTTGTCTTCTCACTTGATCCCCATTTAATCAATATTACCTGGGTGACTGTACTTGTAATTTTATTGGTTGGTCATGGTTTTATCCCACCTCATGCCCACCTTGTAAATTTCCATTGGGTCTTATAGTTTTATCCCACTTTGTACCTGCCTCACCACATGGCTTTGCTGTATAAAACATCTTTGAAAAGTGGGGTGGGCGGACAATCCACTTTCCGGTTCCCCTCTGTCTCTCTTAGGCAGAAACTTTCTTTCTCCCAAAAAATTTTTCCTACTCTTAACCTCCATTGTTCCTAGAATTCATTCTTCGATTTTAGAGAACACGAACTCGCATTTTGGATATCTAGTAGGTTTGGGAGTTACATCTCTTCCCCTATATCAGTACTTTATTAAACGCAGATTCTGACTTCGCAGTCCTAAGGTAATCCTCATGCTAGCAGTCTATATACCGTGCTTCCAGAATTTTTTAACTGGAAATTATGGATGTTAAGAAGCCAACAGTATAAATAGTCTGAAGTTCTGTGAGTTAAAAACTCCAGTTACAAGAGGCTAAAACGTTTCATGCCTCAGCCAGCATGTTTTGTATGACAGCTTCTTGATAACATGTGTATCAGTCCAAGGACACGGAGAACCCAAATCTCAGGGATGGAAGCAGTATACATTCCAAGGTGAGTAGAACAGATATTGTGGAAATAAACATAAAGGCCAATACCAATATGATCCATGCACATGTGAAATAAACAATCGTATTTTATTTTCACTCATACTGATTTTAAAGGAGCCCTAGAAAGTCAGTGTATCTTTGATATATGTTGTTAAAAAAAGCTTTGAATAACTTTCATTGACTTATTTATTAGGGATGAGTTAAGGACACTTCCCTGTATACAGCATTAGGTAGACCGATTAACATAATGGTTAGAAATCTAAAGATCTTGAAGTCAAATGTTAGAGTTTAATTATGATCTAATATTCATCAGCTATGTTACATAAATCAAGTTACTTAACTTCTCTGGGTCTCAGATTCCTCATCTGAAAATGGGAGACAGTAAGAATACCTCTCAGAGGATTTTTTTTTTTTTTGGTACCAGGGATTGAACTCGGGTCCTTGCGCTTGCGCAGCAGGCAGCAAAACCACTGAGCTAAATCCCCAGCCCTATCTCAGAGGATTATTGTGATAACCAAATAACAACCTATGAAGGTCTATGAAGGTCTTAGAGAAGTACCTCACAAAGAGAAACAATAAACATGTACTTCTCTAGTTAGATCTTGCCATGATATTTCTCCAGCCACCTCTCCAGTTAGGTGGTGTTAAAACTCTTTAGGACTCCCTGAAACAGTAAGTTAGGTAAGTACCTACCAGAAACTTCTGAACTGGCTCCAGCTGGCTCCTTGCACCCATGGACAAAAGAATATATAACTTCAAAGCTTGGTGTACTCGACACCTAATTTCTTAATATATCCCAAGGCCATTTTGATAGGGGAAGAACCTATTTTTGTTCTCTAGCCATTATGCCCCCCTTACACTTTTCCCTAGATTATTAAGATATTTTTACAACCTTCTGGATGTTAGTGCTCTGTACCTAGAAACATATGAGTGAATATTATTTACTATTTCATTAAAATATAGCTTAAAGAGAAAGACTTGTAAACATGTATTGAACTCCTCTTATTGTCCTGTCTCTTAGTCAATTACATGCCACATCCAAGTTCTTTTAAGTTTTTTGAAACAGTCCTATTGCTATATAATTCATATGCCATGCAATTTGCCCATTTAATATGTACAGTTCACTCATTTGAAGTGCATGATGATCTTTTTGGGGTATTCACAGAGTTGTGCAAGGATCTCTATAACCTATATGTTCTAATATTAGAGCATCTTCACTGTCCCAAAAGGGAGCCCTGTACCCCTGAGCAGTCAATCCCAGATATTCTAATTCTGGTTCCCCTGTGGCAACCTTTAATCTGGCTTCATAAATTTGCTTATTCTGGACATTTCATAAAAAACAATAATACAATGTTTGTTCTTCTATAGCTGGCTTCTTTCCCTTAGCATAACAGCCCAAGTCTAGTGATTCTCCACATAACATCCCCTTGAGCTCACCTCTTTCTCTCCTATCAGTAGCCACCTTTTTTCTGAACTCTGCAGCTCTCACTTCATGATGAGTAGGTAAATCTAGTTATAATCTCCCATCTCTTACTTTAGGGTTTCCTGTGACTCATGGCTTTATTAATTTTTCTAAAATACCACCTTTTTGTCACATTTCTACTCTTCCCCAGAATCTTGTCTTCCATATCAAGCCTTAATGCTTGCCCGCCAAAATCTATTTGACCTATCTGCTTCTACCCTTCTTTGATGGTAACAAACTCTGCATCATCTAATTTCTTTACTTTTCTTTTCCTTAGTAGTTGATTTCCTTTGCTGTTTGTCACCTGTTTCATTTGACTCTAATGACCACAAAGTATTCTCAGAGACATGCATGAAGTGCATTCCATAAACTTGACTGGCAGTTGATTGTGGATACACATTAAGAGAAGAGAAACAGACAGGACTCAAAACTACATCTACCCATATATTTTCTCCAAATTTATTGTTTCTGTGGAAAAAGAGACATAAGTTATAGTTTAGAACAAAGTTTTCATGTTGGAACAAAGTTGTGTGATTGACATATCACCCATTGTTTGATTACAGACCAATGTATCTGAGCTGAACATGATCTCTACAACCTGCCTGATATCACATTACCATGCTGCACATGGGTACATAAAACTGTTGGACTGTTATTTTAGAAGATGAACAAGGAAGGACACAATGACATGGGTCAGCTGCTGCCTGGAATATACCTTCATGGCATGATACAGCTGTTTAATGGTCCACTGCTAGTTCCTCAAGGTACCAGAGGTGTTTAAAGTTTTACCCACCCAGGGTGTACAAAAGAGCAATAGACCTTATGGCTTGAAAATACCCACTTTCAAAGCATTTGTAATATTAAAACTGAGTTTAATCATTATAGTTTTAAACTTCAAGTGTAGAAAAAAGTTATAAAAAGTAGCAAAAATATCACTCATTAATTGAAACATGTTATATAATTTATACTTTCTCATTACATCAGTGACATTGTTTTGAACACTACTTTTCTATTGAATTTCTGTGGGGAAAATAAAAGCATAAGACTATTTGAAAGTGAATCATTCTCATTATCACGTTTTGAAAGCTTAGTGACCAAAAACTTATTCTGCTGAAGTAAACCTTGTTTGCCATGCACATGTGTATAACAAATTAGGTGTTATTTATCCGTGATATAATTTGTAAGTGCAGCTGACACCACAGCAGTCTAATACCAAGAAAGACACAGTTCTACATATGCTGTTAGGTTTTCTATGTGAGTCTTTAATCTCAGACTAAATTCAAATAGAAAGAAAGCATGAAGATGGGATGGAGGGAGAAGGAAGAAGGAACAAAGGGAGAGGAGATAAAATGTATTGATTGTTCTTAGACCTCAGGAATAAGGATCTGCATGATTTTTCACATTTCATGATGCAATCTATGTTTATAGGAGTATATCTCCCCTCACATATTTTAATTTCTATGTGGAACATTCACGCTTAAAATTCAACCAGCTTTGGTCAGTTTATTTTTTACTCATCAATACCATTTTATACAGTTTATGATATATTAATATATAAAAGAATGTTTTAAAGTCAATATTGTAGGCATTTTATGGAACTTGGTTCATGCACATTTTTTTTTTTTTTGTACCAGGGATTGAACTCTGGACCTTGTGCTTGCGAGGCAGGCGGTAGAACCACTGAGCTAAATCCCTGGCCTCATGCACATTTTTATATCCCTTCTTCATAGATTATGGTTATGGGTTATGTTGGATAAGGCATATTTCTAATAAATGGATCACTTAATATATGGATATTTCCTTTAATACAAAAAGTAATTTATGTAAAATCCTAGAAAATTCAAACTGACCTATCTGACAAAAGGTAATATAGTGCTTACCTGGGAAAAGAGGCAGAAAGAAGAATGGGATAATAAGGCAGAAAAAAAGAAATTACAAAGAGGCAAGAAGAAACATATCAGTATGATATGTTCATTCATTTGTGGTGATGATTTCACACTTGTATAAATATGTCAGGATTTATAAAAGTGAATGTTTCAAGTATTTGCAGTTACTTCAGTGATACCTCAATAGAGCTGTTTTAAAAAACTGAAAGAAGATCCCTGGTAAACTCCCTGCTCAGAGGTCCCATAATAGATTACTCTAAACTGAGACTCTCCATGAAAATTAAGGGAAATTGTGCCAAGTCACCCAAGACCTCATTCCAAGAGTCACCTATGCAACCCTAAAGAGGTTAGGGGCTAAGCTAGATGCTGTAAAGCTTTTCTGTAACCAAAATTAAAATGAACATGCTTACAAGTAATATCTTGACCCAATAATAAACATACATGAAAGGTTCATACAACAGGAAAAGAAATTAACTAGGAGCATAGCAACCAGATTAGATTTTCTAGAAATGTTTCTTCAGGTACTTAGCTGTAGCTTCAGGCATATCACTTAACATCTTGAAAAATTACTTTCCTCATCTATAAGTTTAAGACATTAGACTCATTTTATAGAGCCCCTTCCAGAGCTATAATTCAAAACTATTCCTATATTCTTTCTTATCAATATTGATTAAGCCTATAGCACATAGTTATATGGTGTGTTTATAAAACAAATGCAGTATTAATAATTGGTCAGCATTTTTTAAAAATTACACACTGAAAACTAAACAAGCATTTCAGGTGGTGCCAGTTTTACATAATGTAAAATTTTTGAGAAGTAAAATTTTAAGTTATTTTTATCATAGTCCATTCATAGCACATTCCAGAACACTTTGAAGATTCCACAACACTGCTGTCTAAGAGTTTGCCTTCTAAATAATAACCAAGTACACTATATCATATACTTTGTTTGGCTCCCATAAGATCAGAGAACTGAAAAAGAAAATATCCTAAATATTTGTGGTTAAAACTCCTGGCAAAATGCATGTTTTCTAAGATGTCCACAACCACAAAGCTACACTAGGGATTAACCTGTATATTTGAGTAATAATAATGCAGTGTCCCTTTAAGTGGTAAAGATTAGTACTCCAGACAAGAGATTATGGTGGGGTTTAAAGCTTAAAAAATAGGACTAAAATCTAAGATTAAGGGGAATTTTGAGTTTTACATCCTGGGCAGAGGTTCACAATTGGACCACCCTTAGAGAAACACTACTCTTTTTGAAGTGAACATGTATCAACATCTCTTAGTAAGCAGATCTTTGTGGGATTGGTATTGTTCTCTTACCTCAGGTACTCTTTTAGAAATAGGAAAGTGTACTGCTTTGTAAAACTGAGAAAATTATGGTGACAAGTAAACATAATATAAAAAATTATAATGTTAAAAATATTATTTTAAAGGGTATAATACTATCAGAAAGATAATACACACTCAAGTGTATCTCTCAAGACTGGACTTTTCACCATCTGGGGGAGACTTAGAGATCAAATTCACTTTATCTAAGCAACTATATTTTATTTTTCTGTGATGTGTGACTATTTGATTCATTTATTCTTCATTTAGGAAATATTTAGTAGATTAATTCTTTGTGTCAAAACAGCGTAATGGTTGCAGCTGAATAAAAGAAGACAAGGGAGGATACAAAGATAAGGATATGTTCCTGATCCTTAAAGTTTTCATAGAGCTCTGAGGAAGATGGATATTTAACTGAGTAGGAAAGACTTCATTGTGCCAGACAGTATCCAAAGAAAGGTGTGGAGAGCCTTGAAATTATTAACTGGAATTAATTATTGGCAAAAGGAAAAGATGACCAAAGACATTGGCACATATCAGAGCTCAGAGTGGAGCATGAATAGTACTTTCTGACACAAACAGTATGGTTTGAGCATTTAGGAATTGGCTTAGGAAGGTAGAAATACCAGATATAGCCACAAAGTTAGATCAGGGACAGAACTTCAAGGACCTTGAAAATTGCATAACTGTTGCAAAGAGAGATATCAAAGACTTTTAAACAGGGGGAAGGATTTGGGTTTTAGAAATGGAACTTAAAACCAAAGTCATTTTCAATACTCTTTCAAGGAGATCTTTTCAAAGAGTTCACTAAGTGTCACATGGGCATCTGCAAAAAGTAAGGAAAGGACGGGCTCAGATCTTCCCCTTCTGCCTATACATCAGAGGACTCTCTTTTAAGCTGTTTTGTGTATTGAGCTCTGTTTCGATTTCACATGAGAATTAGCTTGATTTTAAAAATATTTGGCTGCATTTTATTTGGATTGAAAACCACTGTTTTAAAGAATAAACTTTAAGGGCCAGGGATTTAGCTCAGTGGTTCCAGTGCCTGCCTCGCAAGTGCAAGGTCCCGAGTCTGATCCCCGGTACCAAAAAAAAAAAAAGAAGAAACTTTGAATCATACAACACTTCCCAAAAGTTACCTCTATTTTGAATTGTATAGATTTTTTGTCTATTATTTTACTTATATAACTGAAATTATACAGTGTGTACTGTATCCTGTATAGCTTCTTTCTCTTATATTCATAAAATGTATCTATTCTGTTGTATTCATTAATTATTAATTCATTTTTATGACTGAATGTGGTGTGTGAGTATAAACCACAATTTATTTATCCTTTCTTTTATTTATACTAGCTGATAGACATTTGGGGTTTTTTCCACGTTTGGTTGTTAAGAATCATGCTTCTATGAATGCTCCTATCCATGCCTTCTGTTCTATATATGTTTCCATGTCTTCAGGAGTGGAGCTCCTGAGGTATAAAATGTGTACATGTTGGCTGGATTAGATATTACCAAATAGGTTTACAAAATAGATGCACTAGTTTTACAGTCTCAACAACAGATGAGAGTTCCTGTTCCTATGCTCTCTTACCAACTCTTCTCAGATTTTTTTACATCACTGTCAGATATTTTTAATGTTACCTCTTCTGATAAGTTAGTGGATATATCTAATTGCTGTTTCCATTTGCAATTCCCTGATCACTAATGTCAGTATCTATCTTTTCATTTGTATGATTGGCTCTCTGGATATTGTTAACTGTCAATTTATGTCCTTTGTCCATAATTGAACCCAATAGGCTTTTTCTTAATTTGTAGCAATTTCATAAATGTTTTGGATATAAGTCCTTATTCACATTATTCCAAATATTTTGTACTAGACATTAATTTCTAGTGTATAATTATTATGAGTAAAGATAGTATGAATGGTCACACACAAGTCTTTTTGCAGAAATGTTTTTATTACAGAATTTTGGAGATCTTTTTCTCTTTTCTGGAGCTCTGTGATGCAACTTTCAGCCCCCTCAGCATCCCCAAACTCTGATCTGATGTCTTTTCAACTAAACTTCTCCACTTCCTCTGCCTGAAATCCAGCTCCCTGATTCATTATCCAGAACATATTTCCAGGAGGAGAGTTTGAGTAATCACAGGGCTCAGCATGAATGCTTCCCTTTATCCTATTGTCTCTGTGCTAAGTGGCTCATTTTCAAATTTCTGAAAAATTTATTCTGGTGTTTGCCCATTTTTATTGTTATGATATGAAGGTAAATCAGCCATGTTATACCATCTTAGAAGCAGAAGTTTTTGATTTAACTAATTTTTTTAATGATATACCAACCTTCCTTAAATCCTGAATAAACCCAACTTGATCATTTTTATTATTCTTTTTATATATTACTTTATTATCATTTTATTGATTCATCTAGTACTGTTGCATGTTTTCATAATTATCATAAGATAATTGGCCTATGATTTTCCTCTCTGTTAAAAGACTGTTTTCATTGAATATTTTGGATTCCTACACAGTCCTGGCCTTCTGAGCAACAGACACATTTGTGTTGCAAATAGCCTCAAAAGCTAGAAATAGTGTGTCCCTCCAAAAAGATTTAGAGATATGCCTTTTTAGAGATGCTCCTTAAAGGTGGGTGGCAAAGATAATGCTCTCTTCCTCTCCCTACAAGAGATCTGCTTATTTTCCAGGGTAGTAAATAATCTTCCTCTCCTGAGAAAAGAATGGATAAATGTGCTCCATAAAAATCCAGAGTCACCTAATTCTGGCACCAGTAAAATGTAGATCTCATGGTTTTTCTTATAGGATTGAGTTATGGTTAATCAATTGCAAATACTACTCTGGTCTGGCTCCCGTTGTTGCTGTGAGCAATAATTGTTTATATTTTGGCTTTGAATCTTGCACTCTCTGTTAGTGTATATTTATAAACTTATGAATCAAAATAGGGTAAAATCTCAGATCCTGTAATGCCTCAACAGATTTTGGTATCAATATTTTTTTTATTTTATTTTATTTGTACATTTTAGGTATACAATATAATGACTTTCATCATTGGAAACTTGCACCTTTACATAATCTCTCTTGGTTCTTATTTCTCTCCCTTCCCCTGCCCTCCCTTCAATCCCTCCATCCCTCCCTATTTACAAAGACTTTGTTTCCATTTTTTCATTTTCTCATATTAATTCCATTCCCTTCTTTAATTTCCCCTACCCCTCCCACTTCCCCTTTGCCCCTTTTCTTTCTATTTCACATTATCTATTATACCTTTTAGTCCTTATTTACACTTTCAGTTTCTCATACTAGAGAAACTATTCAGTATTTACACATGTGTCCTGTTTCTTTCACTTAAAAGGTTTTTTTATAAAATGGAGTACTACTCAGCCATAAAAAATGAGAAATTAGAGACATTTATAGCTAAATGGATGCACATTGAGGTGATACTCTTGGTATCAATATTATGCTGACCGCATAAAACATTGGTAAATATTTCCACTTACTTATTCTCTGGAAAATTTATTAAATGCTGGGTTCCTATAATCTCAGTTACTCAGGAGCATGAGGCAAGAGGATATCAAGAAGCCAGCATAAGTAACTAGGCAAGATCCTGGCTCAAAGTAAAAAAGGGGCTGAGGATGTAGCATGGTGTGAAGCCTTGTGTTCAAACCCCAGAATCACAAAAAAGGCTTATATTTTATTAAATATTTGGAAGAATTATGTAGAAAAAAATCATCTGGGCCTGGAGTTTTCTTTGTGAGATATTTCATTATTGATTCAATTTCTTTTCTTTTTCAATTTCTTATAATAATATACTTAAATCTGAATAATCTCCACTGAACTCCCTTCAATCTTACTGATTCTTCATTTGGCCATGTGTAAACTAGTGTTAAAATCATCTTGATATTTTATTGACTCTTACCAAATTGTAATTCTGCTAAAATTCTTCCTTAGAAATAAGTAGAGGTTCTTTCTGATGTCTCACGTAAAAAAAGTTTCTCCAAATCCCATGGAACATCTACCATCCTTCCTCTTTCACACCAGCTCCTTGTAAGGTTGTCTGTTACCCAAACTACTGCGTCTATGGCAAGGAGACTATGCCTGATGACCAAGAACTTGGTGCACTGTGGACAGGTACTAGCTTCCGTCCAAAGCTACTGGCATCAAGGCTATTGAATTTGAATGTTGAGTTGTATTTTCAAAGTCTTGTGGATATTTTAGCAAACTACATTTTTGCAGTTTTTACATTGTTCTTTTGGAGACCAGGGATCTAACTCGGGACCTTGTGCTTGTGAGGCAGGCACGGGAACCACTAAGCTAATTCCCTGGCCCTACATTTTTCTTAAATTGACAAAATGTCAAAAGTATGGTATACATCATACTTTGATATATGTTTACTTTGGGAATGACTATGCCAAGCTTATGCATTACCTAACATACTCATATTTTTTTGGAGTGAAAAAATGAAAACTCCACTTATTAAATTTCAAGTGTACAATATGTTATTATTTATTATATTATTAGCTATGGTCACCATGATACACAATAGATTTTTTGAAATTATTTTTCCTGACTAAACTGTTTTTTTCAACACTGGGATTGAACCCAGGGTCTCCCACATGCTAGGCAAGCACTGTACCACTGGGCTACGTATCCATTCTTAAAATGTTTTGTCCTTTGGCCAATATCTTCCCAATTCTCCCAACTCCCATTGTATAACTACTGTTTTCCTATTTATTTTTATGAGTTCAATCTTTTTCAGATTATATAAATGTGAAATGAAGTGGCATTTGTCTTTCTGTGCCTGGTGTATTGCATTTAGTATGATGTATTCCAAGGTATTATCATAAATCATGATTTTTCCATTCCATACTACTTTTTAAAATCCATCTGTCAATAGATACTTAGATTGATTCCACACTTGACTATTATGAATAGTGCTGCAACAAACATGAAATTGAGTGTATCTTTATGACATACTGATTTTATATCATTTGGATATGCTTTTAAGTTCTTACATATACTGTATATGCTATTTTTAGTTTCAATTGTTATATTTGGTCCCCCTCATCCCAGAATTTGAGCACCAGTTTCTAGAAATAGGCCATAGAACAAAGCAAAACACATCATCTATAAGCCTGCTAAAATAAGTGTCTTAGTTATTTCTCATTGCCTTGCCACAATACCCAACATCCACAACTATAAAGAGGAAAGGGTTACTTTGGCTCATAGTTTACAGAAGTTTCTTTTTTTGTGTGTGCATTAAATTCTTTTATTGGTACATTGTAGGTATACAACACAATTACATTTCTCATTGGGAATTGTATGTTTACATAATGCATCTTGGTTCTTATTTTTTCCCCATTCCTAGACCTCCCTTCATGCCCTCCACCCTTCCCTATTTACAAAGACTTTATTTCCATTTCTCATCAGTTTTTCCTTTCCCTTCTTTCCTTTCCCCTGCCCCTCTCACTACCCCTACCCCTTTAGACCTTTTCTTCCTATTTTACATTATTGATCATTCATTCTAATCATTGGTACATTTTAGGTATACAATATAATGACATTCATCATTGGAAATTTGCACCTTTACATAGTCTCTCTTGGTTCTTATTTTTCCCCCTTGCCCAGCCCTCCCTTCAACCCCTCCAGTCCTCCCTAGTTACAAAGATTTTGTTCCTATTTTTCCATTTTCACATATTAATCCCATTCCCTTCTATCCTTTCCCCTAGTCCTCCCACTTCCTTCCCCTTTGCCCCTTTTCTTCCTATTTCACATTACCTATTATACATTTAGTCCTTATTTACACTTTCAGTTTCTCACACCAGAGAAACCATTCCGTATTTACACGTGTGTCCTATTTATTTCACTTAAGAGTATTCCCTCAATGTGCATCCACTTAGCTATAACTGTCTTTAATTTCTCATTTTTTATGGCTGAGTAGTACTCCATTTTATAAATAAACCACATTTTCTTTATCCAGTCTCCAGTTGGTGGGCATTTGGACTGTTTCCAAGTTTTAGCTATTACAAACTGCGGTGCTATGAACATGGGTGCACATATATCACTGTGGCATGATTCTTTTAATTCTTTGGGGAAGATCCCCAGCAGTGGAATAGTGGGGTCAAATGGGACTTCCAGTCCTAGTTCTCTGAGGTATCTCCTTACTGATTTCCACAGTGGTTGCACCAGTCTACACTCCCACCAGCAGTGGAGCAGGGTTCCTCTTTCCCCACGGCCCTGCCAGCATTTGTTATTGGTTGATTTCATGATGGCAGCCATTCTTTCTGGAGTGAAGTGGAATCTCAGCATTGTTTTCATTTGCATCTCTCGAATGACCAGTGATGTTGAGCATTTTTTCATGTATTTATTTGCTATTTCTACTTCTTTGTGTGAGAAATATCTGTTCATTTCAGATGCCCATTTTTGGATTGGGTCTTTAAATTTGGGAGGTCTGATCTTTTTAAGTTCTTTATAGATTTGAGATAGTAGACCTTTGTCTGAGGAAGAGCAGGTGAAGATTTTATCCCACATTGTGGGTTGTCTCTTCACACTGCTGGTGGTTTCTCTTGCTGTGCAGAAGCTTTTTAATAAGAAGAAATCCCATTTGTTGATTGTTTGTGGCTAGTTCACGGGCAACTGAGGTTTTGTTCATAAAATCTTTTCCTACACCGATGTCTTCAAGGGTTCTACCTACCCTCTATTCCAACTGGTTCAGAGTTTCTATTTTAATATTTAGATCTTTAATCCATTTTGATTTGAGTTTAGTGCATGGTGAGAGATACAGGTCTAGTTTTAATCTTTGGCAAGTTGAAGCCCAATTTTTCCAGCACCATTTCTTAAAGAGGCTATCTTTCCTCCAGAGAGGGTGTTTGGCTCCTTTGTCGAAGATGAGATGGCTGAGTGTGTCTGGCGTTGTTTCTGCATCTTCTAATCTGTTCCACTGATCCTCAGGTCTGTTTCTTTGCCAGTACCATGCTGTTTTTATCACACTAGCTTTGTAGTATAGTTGCAGGTTGGGGATTGTGATATCCCCTGCCATGTCTCTGTTACCTAGAATTGCTTTGGCTATTCTGGGTCTCTTCTTGCTCCAAATGAATTTTTGGATTGTTTTCTCAAGGTCTATGAAGTATGCTGCTGGGGTCTCAATTGGAATTGCATTAAATCTATATAGGAGTTTTGGAAGTATGGCCATTTTCACTATATTAATCCTACAGAAGTTTCAATCCATAGACAAGTCAGCTGGCTCCAAGGTAGGGCAGAATGGCAGAGGAGAAAGCTCATAGCATGCAGCTAGAAGGAGAGAGAGAGAGAGAGAGAGAGAGAGAGAGAGAGAGAGAGAGAGAGAGAGATCCAGGGAGGAATGAGGGAGATAGACCCCTCCAGACCATCCCCAAAGTGACCTACCTCCTCCAACCAGGTTTCACCTCCCATATCCCTGTTAGCTATAAACTCATCAATCTACTAATCCACTGATGACTACCATGCCCTCGTGGTCCAATCACCTCCCAAAAGCCCCACCTATGAGAGCATGAGGCTTGCGGGGGGGGGGGACTTCTAGATATAAGCTACAACAATAAGTAATAATTACTGATATGTGTTCCTACATGTTTATTTGATTCAATATTTTAGGTGAGGAAGACAATAAAAGTGAATGCTTACTATTCATTTAACTATAGATGGCATGGGGTACTAGGAATCCAAAGAGTCATTCCTTGATCTTCTATGTATTCATCACAGAAGTTAGCAGACAGCCTTGTAAATAGTAGGCCCTAAACAAAAGTTATTGAATGAATAAAAAAGGCTGATAGTAATAGTCAAGTCCTCTGCTTACATAGCAACTAGAAAAGATGCTCAAGGATCTTCCATATTACCAAAAGCAGAGGAAACAGAGCCAATGAAACAGAACATTTTATCAGCTAGTGCAGTCACCCAAACAATACTGTTACATAGATCACTAAAGTGCTGGAACTCTTTTCATATTAGTTAGTTAATAGCCAATGTCTTTTGTTTTATAAGTAGTTCCACACCAACAGTCTTCATCACCTCCTACCAAAAATTAATGCTTATCTTAGCAGCAGGCATCAAAATGTGCCTGACTGTGCCTGTCGTCCCCACCTCCACCACACATTCTATCCAAGCTCTGTACCCAGCACCAAGGTTGCCAGGGGTCTCTGGAAGACACCAGAAAGGTGCTGTCCCTGCCTGTTCTCCCAGCTAATGAAGGCCTAGTTAGATAGAGGAGATGGTGCACCTGCTGGTGGTGCTAGCACACCAGTGAGCAAATGCCCAATGTCATCAACAGCCCCCAAAGCTGCTCTCAGCTGAAACACTGCTAGAATCATCCTCAGAAGACCTTTGAGGGAGCTACAGCAGATTCTGGGTCTGAGAAAAGGGAGCAAATGGAGAGCTGGCAGATGTGTAGCACAGGGGTCACCAGAGATGCAGGTGACATTAACACACTGGGTCCTCTCACAGCCCCAGGATGACCCTGGAGAAGATTTAAGGTAGACAGAGACTTAGGATTCAGGGTATCCTAACTGAATTCATCTTGAGCAAATGAAATGAGTTTGTTAAACTCACTATATGCCCATCTCCTGTGTAAATAACAGCTTCAATTTTATTAATAAAAATAAAACTATCTTGAAAAAGTACTTTTTGTATCAGGTACCATTCTAAACATATATAAACATTTTAGTAATTATGATTATCAATTTGCATGTTACAGGTGAAGAAATAGAGGCAAGGGGTTATATAATATTTTTTTTTTGTACCAGGGATTGAACTTGGGACCTTGCGCTTGCGAGAAGGCAGTTGGTGGAACCACTGAGCTAAATCCCTGACCCAGGGGTTATATAATTTTAAAAATCAGGCAGCCTAACAAGAAAATCATCATCAATTATACCTCGTGACCTCTTCAGAACTAAAGAATTAGATTTGACTTAACCATGTCAATCTTCCAATCTGTTATTTTGCTACTCAGTGTATAATGGAGATATTCGATGTTCAAAAGATATAGAAATAACTAAAAGAATTAGAAAATAATTTTAATGTATTTGCTCTGAATTCAACACAAGTTGAGAAGAAATTCGGCACCATTAACAGTAGTGCTGAGCCGAGGATTTAGCTCAGTAGCACTAAGCCCCAGCCCCTGCCTGGCAAGCACAAGGTCCTGAGTTTGATTCCTAGTACCAGAAAAAAACAAAAAACAAAAAACAGTAGCGTTGATGCCAAGAAGAATTCTCTACTTGTGGGAACTGTAAGTCATCTGAATATTAACTTATTTTGGAGGAGTTGGAAGCTTCTGAAGCAGTTACTGACAGATGGTACTGAGACTGATCCTTTGCAAGCTACACTTCCAGGAAAGAACTGGCCTCTTGAAAGGTTCCAATTCAGTCCAGCGCTTAAAGTAGTCACCCAGAAGGTATAGTGTGTGTACTCTTTGGCCATCTGTCCTGAAGCAAGAAAATCTTTATGCTTGGAATCAAGTTTATTACAGTTGGCCACAACATTTCTTTGAATTTTAAAATGTATAGTGCATATATTTTAAGCAAAGGTTAACTATCAAATATATGAGGAAGTAAAAGAGATGTTCCTCCTTTATGTTTTATTTTCAAAGTATTGGTTAATTTGAACCAAACTCGTTCATTCACATGAAACCATTGAGCTTATTCACAAGGGACAGTATATTTGAACTGTATGAATACATTCTTTTCATACCATTTTTATGTCTTCATGTGAACTTCTATTTTAAAATTTTTATTTTTTGAAAGATATAAAAATAGTTGCATTTGTGAATTTTTTGATGGACACTGTCTTCTCTATTCAAAAATATATTAACAATGGCTGGAAATCACCTGTTTGATTTAAACAAATGGCTTTAATGAGATTTAAACTTCTAAGATTGGTTAGTACCTTCCCACAGCTTCTACTTCATACATACAAACACACACACACATACACACATACACACACAGACACACACACACACACACGCCAACAAAGGAAAAAGATCCTCTTGGCTTAATGAGTTGTTCTGAGATTCAATGACTCTGAAAGATTCTTTCAGCCAGCTGCAGAGTCTCTGGGAAAGTAATGAGCTTCAATGGGTAGAAAAGTCAGAAGGACAGAGCATAATGAACAAACAACCCATTATTTGGTAATTATTTTAATTGTGGTAAATCTTAGGGAGCTATTCAAAGATTACATAACTTGTAGACTTAGATAAGAAACAGTGTTTTTGTGCATATGTGCATTTGCTATGAAACTTCTTTACTCTCTGAGAATCCTAAAGAATTACAGTTCAAGCCCAGCACCCAGAGGGAGGCTCCCCTGCTGCCATTCCATCCTCCTGGGACAGAGAGGGTGAGCCAGTCCCAGAACCCGGAAGGAGACTCCCCCACTGCCATTCCACGCTCCTAGGGTGGAGAAGGTGAGTTGTGGGGGTGCCAGAAGCACCCACCCCACCCCCATGGAAATGAGAAGACACATAAACAAGCCTCAAAAACAGACTTCCAGATCACCTACAGAAACCCCAAAGGGAAAGGAGATGGAACAATCTAATACTCAACCATCTGGACTCTCTGAACTGGCAACAAAAGGGGATCTGGGAAGAATGAAATCAGAAATAATTACTCAGATAACAGCAAAGATTGTTCTTATAGTGCAAGACATGATTAATAAATCTAGAGAGGACACAGATAAAAAAATAGAGGATCTGAGGAACATGATGGAATCCCAACATAGGAAACAAATGGAATCCATGAAGCAGATGTAAATAGATTTCCAGGAGATTAAAAACTCCATCAAAGTCTGCACAGCAGTTCGGCACCTGCCTCACAAACATAAGGTCCCAAGTTCTATCCCCAGTACCACAAAAAAAAAAAAAAAGAAAGTCTGGCAGAAGAAGGAACCAATGTGAGGATAGAATTTCAGATATAGAAGATAAGATTGCAATTAGTGACCAGGAAAAGAAAAATTACTTTAAAATTGTAAGGAATCACGAAAATCAATCCAGCAGCTGCTATACAATGCAAAGAATAACATAAGACTGATTGGAGTCAATGAAGAAAGAGGAGAGAGGGCAGATGACATTAAAAAAAAAAACTGTTCACAGAACTGATGGCAGAAAACTTCCCAAGGAGGGGAAAAGAACTTGACATACAGATAAGTGAGGCATATAGGACTCCAAAAAGCCTTGATAAAAAAAAAAAATCTACACATAGGCATGTAATAGTTAGGATTCCAGAAATCCAACAGAAGAACAAAATTGTACAAGCAGTGAGAGAAAAGAAACAAATCACATACAAAGGAAAGCCCATCAGAATCACAGCAGACTTCTCAATGCAAACCCTCAAGGCAAGAAGAGCTTGGAGTGATGTATTTCAAGCCCTAAAGGAAAACAGCCTCCAACCCAGATTGATGTACCCTGCAAAACTATCTTTCAAAACGGATGGAGAAATAAGATACTTTCATGACGAAGAGCACCTCAAGAACTTCATGAATACCAAACCAGCATTCCAAAAAATTTTAGACAATATCCTAGGAAAAGACAATGAGGTTCACTACCCCAGGAAGCCCAGCAGAATGAATCCATTGGGCATGACAAATTAAATGCAAAGGGGGAGAATCCAACAAAAAGAAAAAGTCATGACAAGGCTTTTAAGACTTTTAACTTCATCTCCCTAATGAGTGTATAATTCAATCTTGTTATTGTCCTGATTAATATTTTTCTGATTCTAGAGTTGCACACCTTTCCTTGAGCTGTACTGGCTATTTATCATCTTCTTATGTCTACATTTTAATTGGGTTGTCTATTAATGAGCTGTAAGAGTTCTTTATATATTCTGGTCATAGGTTATATGCATTGTAAATATGGTCTGTTTAAGGACTTTTCATTTTAATGATGTCATTTAAAGTTCTAAATTTTGATGGAATCTCATTTATCAATTTTTTTCTTTTATACATCATGTTTTTTGTATTCTAGGGTAGTTCTTGCCTACCCTAAATTCATAAACATTTTCCCTTATAATTTCTTCTTAAAGTTTTATACTTTTAGGCTTTCATATTTAGGTTCATAGATCCCTTCAAGTTATTTTTATGTGTGGAAATAAAGAGTTGAGGTTAATTTTTTATATACGGATATCAGGTGTTGTAGTGCCGTTTGCTGAAAACACTATCTTTTCCTCGGCTCTTGAATTGAGTTTATATTCTATAAAATGTTAATGTTAAATTATCTTTCAAAAATCAGTGGACCATATATATGTGGTTCTATTTCTAGATTCTCTGTTTTATTCCAATGATCTATATGTCTTTCCTTACATCAACACTGCCTTGATTACTGTAGCTTTAGAAGAAGTCTTAAAATTAGGTACTAAATGTCTTCCAACACTGTTTTTTTTTTTTAACTTTTCTAGGTCCTTTGTACTCCTACATAACTTTTAAATTTCAATATCCAATTCTTCATTTATAGCAAGTATACACAGACCTGAATTTTTATATATACCTTGTGTTTTCTAATCCTGCTAAATTCAAATACAAGTTCTAGGGGCTCCTAGAGATTTCCTAGTATTTTCTCTGTAGATGATCATTTCATCTACATATAAAGATTTAGCTTCTACCTTGCCAATCCTATCCTAGTTGTGTCATTTTATTGCCAGACTATTTTGGTGGGGACTAGGTTTCAAAGTTTAATGGACAGATAAAGAGTAAGCATATGTGCCCTTGTTCCCCACCTTAAGGAGAAAGCATTGTATCTTCTCCATTCATATAAGGCGTTCTCACTGGAAGTATAGAGTACATATCTTTAATCTGTTGAGAAGGTTCTGTTCTACTTCTAGTCTCCTTATAGCTTTTACCATGAACGGCTGTGGAATTTAGTCCAATACTTCTTCTCCAACTAGTGACAGGATCATATAGCTTTTTCCTTTCTTCTGTTAAAATGATGACTTTTGGGGGTGGATCTTCCAATGCTGAACCAACACTGCCATCCCTATAATAAAACCACTTTCTACATACTGCTAGATCTGACTTCTAATAGTTTGCTTTGTTTAACAAATTTCTATCTATGTTCATACTTTTTTCTTCTATTATCTTTATCCAATTTTAGTATTAGCACAATGTTGATTTCCAAAAGTGAGGGGAGAAGTGTTCCTTCTTTTCTCTGCTTTAAATGTTTGATATAATTCATCAGTTAAAATGTGTATGAGCCTGTTGTGGTCATATGGGTAGGTTTTCAAGCTAGGAATATATTTTCTTTAATAGGTGCTATTCAAATTTTATATTTCCTCCAGATTTAGTTTCATTAATTTGTCTTCCATGGTACTTCTTAGCACTTGTCAAATTTATTTCAAAGCAGATTTTTGTAATATGCTTTCTATATTCTTTTAAATTCTGTAAAATCTGTGGTAATATGTCCTAGGTCTTGATATTTTAGTTTCTAAAATGTATAATTGATATTGTGTAATAGGATGTAAAGGTCTAAAGGAGTAGGGGAAGTGGGAGGAGTAGGGGAAAGGAAAGAAGGGAAAAGAAAAAATATGAGAAAAGAAAAAAAATGGAAACAAAATCTTTGCAAATAGGGAAGGGTGGAGGGGGTGAAGGGAGGGCAGGGGAAGGGGAAAAAAAATAAGAACCAAGATACTTATGTAATGGTACAGGATCCCAATGACGTATGTAAATGTATTTTATACCTAAAATGTACCAATAAGCTTAATGGGGAAAAAAAAGAATTACAGTTCAAAAGCCCAACATTTATCGAACATCTAATGTGTGCTAAGCACTGGGCCATAATTTCTATATGCATGATTTCATTGATGATATACATTTCTATTTGTTAGATATTAAGTCCATTTTATGTATTGTTAATCTGGGGTTTAAAGAGTTTAGGGAAATTAGGAAAGCTAACAGAATTTGTTGAAGAGCTGAAATTTTAGGTTTAATTGTCTAAGAGTAAAGCCCTCATTCTGCACTGTACAGCACCGCCTCAAAACATAAATGCCTTAGACATGCCTTAATGTCGACAAAGACTTTCTCACAATTACTATACTTGGTCATCACAATGCCCTCTCAAAGATATAGTCACATTTCGTATTAGGTCCAGGACCCAAACCCAGAGGTATAGCTGCTTTTATCTTAGCTTGATCTGAAAGAAAAAAACAACTTGTCAGATCTCAACATCATTACTGTAACTATTAGCTAACATCATTCATGTTTTTAAAAGGTAACAATGAAGGAAAAAGGGTCACTGCAGTAATATGTGATAAATATTTGAATATATATAAATTTTTAAAGTTAAATTAAAAAGTATTGCCTACTCGTCTTCTTACTCTGAGACATTCTAAAAGTAAAATGGTGGAAAACATTATTTTTTGCTATTTCATGAATAAAAATCACATAGTGATGATTATTTTCAAGTTGGAAAATTCTTACAGCTATGTCAATGATGATAAATTCAAAGTAAAAAAAAGCATAGCGATTATTTGAGCTTTGCTTTACCCTAGAAATCTAAATATTTTCAGTAAATAATTTATTGACAACTTTACTTGGTCCACTTTCTAGAATTTTAACAGGAAGGAGATGACAGAATTTGGATGTTCCCTTTCACTTACCTTGTGGATCTATCTGTGGAAACTATCTTTTCAAAGGCATTTGGGATAGGTTCTTAGAGCACTGAGCACTGCCCGGTGGATTACCTTCTTAGAACCAATGGTAACAATTTAATTAATCAACAGAAACTTAATATGTATTAACCATGCCAAGACAATATTTATCTTCTAGGTATTCCTCCTATAGTGAAATTTGAAAACCAAAAAGCTTTTCTTTCACTTAATCATATGTTTAATTGGTTTTTCTTCAGAGTACATCAGCAGCAAATTTAATTTGCACAAATATATGCATGACAAAAACAAGTAAAATAGAAATGCAACTGAAAAAGGTTATATGCTGTAAATTTATACATTGTATAGTCATTGAATATTATTTTTAATATGTAATATAATGGCACAAGACTGTTTATATAAAACTAGATATGCTGTACTTTGTGAGAGAACTAAGGAATTTTCAAGTGTAATGTTGGCTCCATGTGAGTTTTGCACACTCTAACTTAAATCAGTCCCCTATAAGGTGTGGCATCAATACATTTGAATATCAAGACAAGCAGTTTTTATTCACTTTTTAAATTAGGAAGAACAAATTTCAATTTTAAGTCATTTAAATTCATCCTGGATGTTTGAGGTTTCTCTAATAAACATTCAAGGTGAATGAGATGCAAATACCTGATCACATTGGTATGGAAGAATCGAATGTCATATCTCCGAATAATTATATGGAAATTCCTACCCTTCATTCAAAATACTGGGTATGGCTTTGGATCCTTCTCTCTCTCTCCTCTCTCTCTCTCTCTCTCTCTCTCTCTCTCTCTCTTTCTCTCGACTGAAGTGGCTGGGAATGCTTAACATCTTTAACCTTTAAGGGATCCCTAAAAGCATTCCATGCCCTCCTGAACATTGTATGGCACTGAAATAAGGTGGGACACGTTGCATTTAGAGGACATCTGATTTCCAGCCTGTGACCTCTTACTTTTAAGCTTTAACAGACTCAGAAATTGCAAAGAAAACAATATAAAAGCACCTCATAGATTAGCAGACCATTACTAGTCCTCAGTATTTCAGCAGATGAAACCTCCTTGATCCCAGACTATAAAAACGCCTTCTGAAGGCTATTGAGCTCCTCTTTGATTCTTGGCCCAAGTCTTAATTTTCTCACAGTGCTGAAGCTCTGTATTTCATTAGGGTTATGATCTTAAATCCCTGTGTGCTCCTACTTGTTTTCACGGGATTTCTCTTCTACAGGTTCATTTGTATCTATTTTGAAGGTGAACTAATTAGTATAAAAATATATTTTTAAAACCTATTGATAATAATGACCAATTTGCAGTGGATTTTCCCAGATATATCCAATGGCTATGAGCTTGATTTTTTAAAATTTCAGTCTGATACAGTCTACTGCATAGTGAGTCCTTAGGCTAAAACCCTAATACCTTTTAGAGTTAGGTTCAGATTTTGTTCCACAGTCTTCAGTTATTATTACATTCTCTCAACTAAATGTACACAATCTCAAATGGCAATCATCAAAAGTCACATAACCTTTTCACTCTACAAACCATAAATAATATTCTCAACAGAATTGGGATCTATGCAGGAATATAGATTGGGGCTCAGCTAAAGCAAAGGCATCTCCTCTGACTTCTATCCTTAACTAATAAGGAATTTAAATGTTTCATAGTCAAAATTACTTAGTCAGGGGCATTTGGAGTTGAATTAAGCATCTTTATAAGGAGCATAGCATTCTCAATTATGAGGATTTTCTAAATTTAAAATAACTTTGTTTCATGAGTTCAATGGAGACAAATGTGTATAAATGTTCACCGAAATGTCCAATAACTTCTACAAACCTACCAAATCTTCTCCTTACTTGAATATTAAAAGACTATATTACAAAGGTGAGTTAGTTGGAGATGAGCATAAAATTGATTTGTCTAAATCCCCAAAATTAGTCTTTCTGAAAAATAGTCCCATAGAAGGGGGCACAACAATGGATAGGTTTTGATCACCAGTTTAGGGAAAATGGTTGCAGGATATCTGGCAACTTAGTATTTTAGTTTTCTAGTCAACTAGAATAAGGATAGTCCCCTACTTTATAAGAATGTTGAAAGAGTAGTAGGAAGTTTCCTGGACAGAATAATGTACCTGGAACATTACAATTCTTCAATATTGTTTTTGGTTTACTTCCACACCTAGTGAAAATGTGAACTCTTTCCCATATAAAATGAAAAAATCCAACTACTCCAACCATTAAATGCTTTTCAGTGTATATTTGAGAAATAGCATTATACAATATAAAAATACATTAGAGGTGGATTGTAGCTTCATTAGGAACTCTACAGGCAAGGAAAATGAACTTTAAAGAACATGAATTCAAACTGGGTACCCATTTCATAGAAGCTTTTACATGCTATACTTAAAAATAGTATCCTGGCCTTAAATAATGAGAACTTGCCTGATCAATGAGTCATCTTTTGTATAATGAACACATTAGGGCAATAGATTCTTTAAGAATAGATTAGTGGTTTAATGTGAACAATTAATTTTAAAATGATAATTACTAAAATTAGATACTCAGGAAGAATGTAATAGCTTACAATCTATTTTGAAGGTTATTTTTACAAGGGTTGATAAAAAATATGATGAATGTAAAAAAATTATTACAGTAAAAGATAGATTGCCATTAATCCCCCTCAAAATATTCCTCCTTGCTTAGAATACACTTATCCCACTGTTCTTGCCAGTTTCTGAAGCAGTTCTGGAAGTCCTCTTTTATGAGAGTCTTTAGTTGTGCTGTCCTGGTTGCCTTGATATCCAGAATCAATTCTATAGGTCTACCTTTCATGGTCATTCCTTTTGATTTTGGGAAAGAGCTAGAAATGGCATGGTGCCAGATCTGGTGAACAAGGTGGATGAGGACACACTGTAATTTTGCTTTTTTCTGAAGCAGTTCTTAAGCACTCTCTCATGTCTTTATGAGGTGTGATGAAAAATAATGGTCAATACTGAGTGTCATCCAATGAAAAAGAAGCCTCATAAAAATATTATGGCATGGGCCGGGGATTTAGCTCAGTGGTTCCGGCACCTGCCTCACAAGCTCAAGGTCCCGAGTTCGATCCCCGGGACCAAAACAAAAAATTATGGCATGTTTTCATCACTTTATTCACCAGATGTGGCACTGGGTAACTTCTGCCCCTTCCCCAAAGTGCAAATGAGCCTGAAAGGTAAATCTTTTGAGTCAATTGAGGACACTGGGGCAGCCACAACAGTGCAATTAAAGACACTCATGAAAAAGGACTTCCAGAACTTCTTTATGTTTAACTTTTTTTTTTTTTTTTTGGTACCAGGGATCAAACTTGGGACCTTGCACTTGTGAGGCAGATGGCAGAACCACTGAGCTAAATCCCTGGCTGTTTCCAGAACTACTTTGGAAAGTGGCAAGAACAACTGGGTATTTTGAGAGGGATTAATGGCAATGTGTCTTTTACTGTAATAAATTTTTAAAAGAAGCAGATCTGGGTTCTTGGACAGTAATAGTTCTATGAAAGGAAGAATAATAAAAATATCACTAGTAATGTTCGCTGAGAAAGGGAAACAAAATATGTTTTGAGAATATTGTTCTCAGGGCCGGGGTTTAGCTCAGTGGTTTCACCGCCTGCTGCGCAAGCGCAAGGACCTGAGTTCTATCCCCGGTACCAAACAAACACACGAAAGTACACTGGTATTTGATGAAAGCTCTCAGTAGGACTGGCAATAATCAAGTTCCCGTGATAAAAAGAGAATATTGCTCTGTGTGAACCTCATAAAAAGAAAAATGTTTTAGTTGAATAATAATCTTTAAATGTTGGGAGATTTCACAAAAAATTGTGATTTCACATGTAAATGTGAATCTCTAGCTTCTCCTAAGATTTACCGCTCCTCAGCTGGCCACAGGCAGCTGAAACTGCATAAAAATGGCCCCTCTGGCCAAGCCACATAATGTGCAGTGTCAGTGTGCCAGCTGCCCTCCATCATGTGCTTGTGCTGTTTCTCTTTGTGTTACAGAAGGGGGAGAACAAAACATTATAATTTCTCTTATATCCAAACCCTTTTGCAAAAGTGGGAAGATGACAGATTGATGAAAACAGCAGTTTCCAGAAAAATTCAATACACTTTATTTCTTGGTTGAAGTAACGGATGCCTACATATTTAAATATATTCAGTTGGTGGGAACTGTTTGGTATCACGGGCCTAACTCTTCAACATCGGTTTCCAAGTACCTAAGGCCATTTCTAAAGAACCTTGTACAATAACTTGTTTAGCATAAAACAATAGACTTTGGATTAACACGTGGACTTTAAGTATCGTGGAACAACCAAGAAAAGTACAAATAATTATATTTCTAAAAGAAGAACTGTAGGATAGTCTAACAGAGAATAAAAAATTATGTCAAAAACTCAAAATTCAACTAACTTCCAAAAGCTTATAAGCACATAATTTTTCTTAAGGTTCACCGGAGAGTGAAAAACAAATTACTTTTTTTTTGGTACTGGGGATCGAGCTTGGGACCTTGCGCTTGCAACGCAGGCAGCAGAACCACTGAGCTAAATCTCCGGCCCCAAATTACATTTTTAATCATAAAGAACTGTTACAGATTTAAACAGAACATGTACATGAGTTTATGAACACATTCATATTGAACTTAATATCTACTTATCAATTACAGTAGTAGGGTGAACTAGAGTCTTAGAAATTTATTATTTTAATAATATAATTAAATGTGTTAATGAGTTTATGAACTCTACAACAAAGATTGGAACCTGGTTAAATAACTATAACAAAATGGATCAACAAAATTCAATTTTTAGGGTTAGAAAGAAGTACTTACCAGAGTGACCTAGATGTAAAACTTATATCATGTTAATGGAAATTAATGTTTTTTATGGCTGTAACATTAATGTTAGTCAATTGGCTATTATAATAGAGTTGATAGACATACCAAAAGGATATAAAAACAAAAGTGGAAAACTCAGTCAGGATAAAAAATAAGCTCCAGTTCAAAGGAAATACTATATTGAAGTAAATTAGGAATCAATATTTATGTAGTCATTGTAAACAAGACATAGAGCTTGTCACTTTACATTTGTTAACTCAATTGAGCTTTAAGTTTATTTTTTCCTTAACATAATGATACACTGAAAATGGAGACCAAAAATACTTAGAAGAATAGTGGAAAGAAAATAAATTCATAAGAAAGCTTGCACACAGAGAATAAAAAGAATATCAGTCTCTCATTCAGCTAAATTCCAACCAATCTTGCACAAATAATTCTCACCCCACCTGACCAACTCTACAGCCAGAGGGAGTGCCCATGGGTTATAGACAATACTTGGAGCAGAAAGGACCACTGTTCCTGCCTCTTCTTTCTTACCAATATTATCATTTTTCATGAATAAGATTTAAGACACAGTAAAACCTCAATAACAAAACTAGGATACTTAATTGCCATTTTTTGGAAGACAATGACAAATCATAAAAAAATTTTGTGTTAGATTTAATTAAACAAATATGTACAACTTTTACAATATGTCTGAAGTTCAGTATAAATTTGACCTCAATCCCTGAGAATCCTGTGCATTCAAGTCAGCACAGTTGAAAACTGCTCTATGAAGCGTTTTCTAATCCTGACTTTTCTGTTTGCTTATTAAATTATTAGGTTACAATGTATTCACCTATGTAAAATGAAATCAATGATAACAGTATCTGCTGAACATGGTTGTTGTGTTAACGGAAAGCTCACAGGAAAAGTGTATTATAATTTCACCAATTCAGTCTACTTTAATTCATTTAAAGCAGTCAAGTGTGTGTGTATGTGTGTGTGTGTGTGTGTGTGTGTGTGTGTGTGTGAGAGAGAGAGAGAGAGAGAGAGAGAGGAGAGAGAAATCTTTTGGAAATAAGGTCGACTAATGCAAATATTGTTAATAAGTGTAATTGACCTGAAAATACAATTCTAACACCATATTATTTTATTAGCTGGTTGACTGCAAGTTACTTCAATGCTTTATTATCAATATTTTCATACTTTGTATATCTCTATGTAAAAATTAAAGAAGTTATTTGACACAGAGTATGTAAAGTAGTTCTTATCATTATTATATTATATATTATATATTATGTGTTTTGATCCAATTTTCATATGAACATTTTTATTAGAGTACTCAAGATTTAATTTTCATCATAATACTTAATATTAAAAATGTGCAAAGAATACTTTTAAGTTTTTTCATGAAATGTCTTTACCTTAATTCCAATCTCTGTCATTTAAGAGATAAATAAATTTAACTAATTGGAGAGAGAAATGCTTTTTGATTTCCCAAATTATTGGCGTCTGTTAAATCACATGGCCTTTTCTCTTGAGAGACATAGAAATGTTAACTGATTAGAAACAAAGGAACATATGATATTCAAAATGTTTCAGAAAATGTTTATTGTCACACAGAGCCTTGGAAACTTTTGTATACTTTTCCATGAAATGCAAATAAAGGATTTTTTTTCTTTTGAATCATTCTCAGACCTGGACATAATTAAAAGGGTAATAGAGACAACTTTCACCTGGACACAGAATGACAATAACATATTCAGATACAAAGAATCTAAAATCACTATTACATTGTTTTGGCTATTTTAGAAAGAACTGGAAAGTCTACGAAGAATCCCACCAGCAGTGATAGAGGTTTCAATCAACAGCTGGTTAACATTATCTGAATGAATCATGGAAGACAGTGACAGCTGGATTAGAGCCAGGGCAGCCAAGAGATACCAAAGATAATTTCTGTGTTTTAAAGAGAGATTTTTTTTCAGTCCCTCTGACCTGGTGCTACATACGTCTTAATTTAAGGCGACAAGTAGTGTGATAAAAAACAAAGCACAATTATAGTGTAAACCCAAAGGATCTAAAGAAATACAAGAGTCTTAAAGGTGGTATATTTTCCAACCAGAACAAGGCATCTACTTTATCCAAGAGCTCTTGGCTAAATGCTAGAACCAGCTAGAGTTAAATTTAACACTGTTTAATGTTTATTTTTTAATAAGAAATAAACTGTATCTGTTTATATACTCAAGTTAAAACAAGACTCCTACCTATAAGCTTGACAGATAAAGCCACAGCGAACTTTTCAGCTTTAAAACAAGTAAAAATCTGTTTCATACTTCTCAGCCTAGACAACAAAGTTTTGAGAGGTTTTTTCCCCCTCAGATTTAGTGTAAATGTCCCTATCTGACACATACAAAGCCTAACTATCAAACAGAATGATGATGCTCTTGCTCAACACCTGCACTTTCAGAGCTGCCAACAAAAGAAGACAGAAGCGTTTCCGATCTCCACACCTGTCAGATAGGTGGATGCCTTTAACCTCCTCTTCTGTCTTGATGGGTCCCCACAAGACAGAAATGGAAAAAAAAGTGCTCTTCAAAGGGTGGCTCTAAGCAGAGCAGGTAAACAAAACTGCTCTGTTTTATAAAGTTTAAGTGTTCAATTATAGAATATACCTGACAACATGCTGGGAAGAAAATTTTACATTGATAGAAAAAAAGGACTCATAGTTTTTGCTCACCAAAATACAAAAAATAAATAAACAAATCACCTTTCTAAAAAACAAAAAAAAAATTTGCGTTTTAAGCAAACTAAGCTTAAGATGTTTCATAGTATGTATAGTGGTCAATTTTTATTTTATTACCCAGAAATCTGCAAAGCATACATAGGGCATATATGTGTTTTTGAAAAAATATTTTTTGAAAGACAAAAACAGATATGTAATTTTTAGAAATTGAATATCATATGCTTAATTTAGTGCCTTGTGTATCCCTATTATTTAAAAAATACTGTACAATTATTTTAATATACTTTTTTAAAAACATGAGTTGATGGATAAAGAAATCATTTAAAATTGAACAAATATATTATCTATTTGGGAAAATGTGTAGTCAACTCAATTACTTATTTTAAAGTATAAGAAAATTAAAATCAAATAATTGTACAACTTTGAAGTGTCACCTTACAAAAAAACCAAAATATTTTTGTAGCACCATTTAAAATAGCCATAGATACAAAAGTCAATATAGTATTGAGACTATTTTAAAGCAATTGGGACTTAATTATATTTTAAAATATTTTCAAACACTGAATTAAATTCTTATTACCCTCAAACAATAAGATGATTAAACCTCTTAATTTATAAAATAATTATATTAAAATACTGATATTATATCTAAAGGATTTTTACAAAACAAGATTTTTTTGTTGAGCTTTTATTAAGTTTGGATAAGCAGGAATCATTTCTTTCCACTGATTGAAAAAATAGGGATACTCAAGTAGCTCTCTCTGATTTGTAATAGTGCAATTTGTTTCAAGGCTTGAGGGGGAAAATGCAAAGATTATGTGTACTTCATGTGTTAGATGTGGGCAAGAACAGAATCCTTTTGGAGTTTCTGGAAGATGAAAGAATAATCACCTTTCTTTCAAGCTCATTTCTCATCAGAGATAGAACAGATTTGTGATACTACCACCTAGCCAAATACCATTCTTTTAAGCTCTGGACTTCTTCCCAAAAGTTGTGACTGAGTAGTTTATTTATTCAAACAAAGTGATTTAGTCATGTGTGTGATATCACCACTCAAGAGAGCAAGTCCACATACCAATCCAGAGCATATTATAACAACCCATATTTCAGTGGCCATCCTTCTAACCCATGACTGAACTTTGGCAGTAGTTAAAATTCAAATTGGACTGTCCACTACCTATAAATGAAGCTAAAAAGTGCTGACAGTGTGAGGATAAGGGCTAAGCAAGCTAATAGGTTTTAGTGTCCAAAACATTTGATAATCTGGCTTTAAGTGTCATGGGACTTTCAAGGTGGATTCCATCTGTCCTATAAAGTTATATATTGAAACGTAATGAATCCCTTTGATCTCCTTTGTAAAAACCCTATGAAGTCAACAAAATGGCCCCACTGATTCAGTGGCCAGATCCCCAACCTGTTGACAGGAAAGATTTTAGCACTTGCAACTGTTGGTGAACAGTAAATGAGCTACATGTTGAAACGCTCTGCTATAAGGATGCAGCACTGCCTAGTCTTGCCATAGATACAGGCTATCTGACTGATATTTTGTACCAAAATAAAACAAGAGTGCAGCTTAAGCCAGGATTGGGCCTAATAATATCCATTTATACAAATTTCCCAAGTTATTTTAAAATAAATCTTCTGTTTTAAAAAGCATAATATGTTTAGGGCTGGGGATTTAGCTCAGTGGTTCTGGCGCCTGCCTCACAAGTGCAAGGTCCCAAGTTCAATCCCCGGTACCAAAAAAAAAAAGCATAATATGCTTGATTTGCAGATTATTTATTTGATCAGTAAAAATATCCCTACAACATAAATGTATACCATGGTCAAGAGCACCTATAAGATTTTCATGTACATATAGTTATGTGTATGTATTTCTATGTACATGTATATATTTCTCTATAATATTATGTATTTGTGTGTATATTCCATGTATACTCAAGCAGATAAATACAGGCAACAGTGTGTGGTGAAAATCGTGTTGATTTTGTTGTCAGAAAAATCCAATTCCAAGTGTTGGCTGTTAGGGTAGAACAACCTTAAACATTTTTCTCATCTTTAGAAATGAAAAGATACCAATACCTGCTTCATTGATTTTTCAGATTGTTGGTGTAATATTATGAACTTGGCAAATAGTTACAACCAACAAATACTATTTTTTCTTTTTCCTTCCACACACCAATATCATGCCCAGCAATAGATCCAAGTGTTTGTCCAATTTTAGAAATAGTCTCTGCCTTAGCATTAACATTTGTGCCTATGTTCTTGACTCACTGGGTCATACGTTCAGTGGATCTTTTTGAATAGCAAAGAAATTATGGTCTGTATGAAGTCTGCAATTTCCTGTAGACATAATTCCTAACAAGGCAAAAATCTTGTCCATCCTTCAACACCCAGGTCAGGTATCACCTCCTCTGTGAAGATTCCCACCATCCTGCTTGAACAGCAATAGTAAACTGTTCTTTCCTCTCTTCCCCCAAGTCTTGGCTCAGGCCATTATCATAATATCCATTTAATAATATCACAATTAGTTCTTGTCCTGTCTGCTTCCTTTTAGAGAAACTTAGTTCCACAAGGTCAGGATCTGTGTGGTAGTCTTCCTGATACTGCCAGCATGCAGCTTAGAGCCTGGCAGATAGCAGACACATAATAAAAGGAAAAGGAAGGAGGAAAGGAAGCCAGAAATAACATTTGCCTATTTTTCTTATATTGTGTCTCTGATGACATACTCAGTAATAAGTAAGGCTTAAAGATAAATAAACGATGGTCATTTACTGAAAGAACCCAATAGTTCCAAATCCTTCCCAATCTTAAGATTGCGGCTTCATAATGTTTCAGAAAGCCATTCTTTAGCCACCTCAAAAATCTGCTGATTTTCTAACACCATCTAGCCAAGGATACAACAGATGGCTCTGAGATACACACTGCATTTATGTGTATAAACCAACAAATGTTCTACTCAGTGGCATATGTGTTCACATATTCTCAAAGCTAGACGCTTCAAGCTTGCAAACACAGCACTGACTGAGGAAATGTACACATCTTGTGAATTTATCTACATATGCTAGCCTTTTATTTAATTCAAAATTAGTGGTGCACTCATATTTAACTGTCCATTTATAGATATGTTCCATTTTTACTTTTTGTCAGTCTTATTTAGCTTCCCTTCTGGACATGCAAAGGATTGTCCAGGCATTTCTACTTATACACCACACACACATGCACATGTGTGTGCACAAGTGTGCACAGGTGTGCACATATCTATGCACTGATTGCCACGTTCAGTGATCTTTCACAGTGACTGCTTCCAAAGTGACTTGCCTAAAGCTCAAATACAATCATGTCACTTTCACACCAAAAGAAAGTGGTATACACTTAGTACTTATTAAATTGCTTCACAATTTACACAATATACACCAATCATACCCAGACTATCTTCATCAAATATGATATGTTCATTTTTCTCTCTTCTTTTCAAATATTGTTGGCACATTCTAAAATGTCATTCTCATTCTACTTCTATTAAAAAGTATACCTCTTCCTCCTAATTGCAGATCAGTTCTCATGATAACACTTTCTCCCCTGCCCCACTGAGGAGCTGAGTTGCCTTCTACTTTACCCCAAGAACACATATGTAGAGATACATACCATGCTTCTTAATATTGTACTATAATTTTTGACACACATTTGCCTCACAAGGTTGTATGCTATTGAGAATAGGAATCAAGACTTGTTCATCAATGGTGTTATCAGAACCTAGAACAAAATATGTACTTAACTATTTGCTAAATAAGTGAATTGTACATATAGTTTATAAAACATAACAATTGTATATGGGTATATATTTAATTGCAAAGTTTAAATAAAACACTTGAAAATATAATCAAAATTTTGGGGATCAGGACCAAAGAGAATGGCAAGTTAGAGTAGAACTAGCCAAAATGATTCTTGAAATTGTGGAGATTATTTCTTTAAGATTAAGACAACTTGACAGCATTAGCCATTCCCCTTACTAGCCAAGAGTTCCTGGAACTACTGGATAATACAAAAGGGGCAATATGCACATATTTCAATGGAGTACATTTTAACCCCACAGAATTAGTCAAATTTTGGGTGTCTAGGGCAGCAGAACCCTGGAATAAGCACAAAAGTCAAAGACAAGAGTTCTTCTTAGTGAGTCTGATTTTTGGGCTGCTGCTGGCAGTGTCAGAAAAGCACATCCTCCTCCAGCCCTCTGGAACCTGGAGCAGCAGCTTTCAGAACAGTGGGAGTGCTCCAATGCACAGGAGTAAATGTTGGCACAGAAACTATTCCCCTGGTTCTGCCTAGGAAGTATTTTCGAAGTATGGATCCAGGCCATGAAGTTATATTAAGCAGCCTGAAAATCAGAAGATTAAATAATTCACTAGATTGTTATTTTGTCACGAAGTGGATATAATCAAATTCTCCCCCCTCCCCAACCTCCCAAACCAATCAGCTGCACTAGAGGGAAGCAAGGCCTTGGCTTTCTGCAAGAAAGAAAAAAAAGCTGGTAGATATTCTGGTTAAATATGCAAAGGAGGGCCAGGCATTTAGCTCAGTGGTTCTGCCCCCTGCCTTGCAAGCACAAGGACCCAAGTTCAATCCCCTGTACAAAAATAATAATAATAATAATAATAATAATAATAATAATAATAATAAAAATATGCAAAGGAATAGAGTCTGGCTGATTTGTTACTCCTGATACTTTGCATATTTAGGGAGTGAGGAAAACACATAAACAAATAAAAAAGCACAGCTATTCAAGATAATTCAGAGTATGAGAAGCAGGATACCAAGTCCAACAGTTCACTGGGTGTATTGATGGCTGAAGTGTTCTAAGTGAATTACCTGAGTGATTCAGTCCTAGCAGTAGGATCCAACTTTGTTCATTCTCTCTGTACTATTTTGTGAATTTTCCAATAGTTCGTTTCCTAATTTTAAAGCTTTTATTGGGTGTCATGATCTCTAAGACAGTCATCATCTCTAGATGTTTTCCATGCTTGCTAAATAAGTGTCAGATTTCTGTGTCCATGAAGGGTATACAGCACAATAATAATCTATAAACATCAGGTTTATCAGATGAAAGAAGGGAAACCCATGAAAGCCAAGCTACTTGTCCAAGATCATTATGTTCATAAATGGAATAAATGAAGCTTCACTCTTACTTTACTGATCACACTTCCCATGACAGCTTACCAATTCTGCTCCCCTTACCAGAACAGCAATATTTTTGTGAGAAGTATAATTCTGTTCTGAATTGTTATAATAAAAGCTACTCATTGATCAACTTTCAAGTGTGTTCAAGCCCTAGTTACTTCACATGTCTGTTATTTTCTGACATTGGTATATAGAACGAAAGAGATCATATACGAAAATAAACTATGCTCATCAATGGAATTCAGACATGCTCACTTATCCTAAAGCATTTTATGGTACAAATAAAAGATACAAGTTGCCAATTTTTCATTTAGTCAACAATTATTTAATGTGGTAAATAGTGTAATAACCAATGATTGTGTAAGGAGGAGTCAAAGATATCTTGTTCCAACCCTGTATATTTGGAAGGCTAATGGAGGAGATACACAAAAACAAAAAATAGAATGTTCCCCAAAAAAGCCATATTGTGCTAAGTAGTAAGAAAGAAATGCCCAGAGTTGGATAGTACATTTAGGGAAGAAGTCACATTAAGGGAAGCACTGAAGAGAATAAGGCATTTGCTACAAGACATGAGTGTTTTTAGAACTGGGTTAAGGAGGAGGTTTTGTGTTTAGCAGGAAGGTTTCCCAGTTCCTAGGTCACTGGCCAATATCACTATTCTGTATGGGGGATTCTGCACTGTCCAAAGGTAATTATAGTTAATGGTGACCAATTAAAAAGTGTTTTAATTCCTTGTTAAACATATGAATTATTTATTCACTATAGACTCCCTCTATTTCATGAATGAGGATTAAACCAACCCTGAGATCCACAAGGATGAACAGTATGATGGGTTAGATATAGAATGACCCCAAAAGCCTCATACATTCAGAGGTGGAGATTTGGGAAAGTGATTGGATCATGGAGGCACTATTTTCACCTGTGAATTGATTCATTGATGAGTTCACAGTTAAATGTGCTGTTAGAGGGTGGGGCTGGCAGGAAGAGGTGTGTCACTGGGGGCATGCCTTGGAGGGTTTATGTCTCTTCCAAGCTCCTCCCATTTCTCTCTGCTTCCTACTGGAACAATTTTCCTCTGCCAGACCCTCCTACTAAGGCATTTTTTTACCTTGGAGCCAGCCAGTTATGGACTGGAACCCCTAAAACTGTGAGCCTAAACATCTCCTCCTTTAAGTTGTGGTTGTAGAGTATTTTTTCTGAGAGGCAAAAAAGCTGAATAATACAAACAGATTCCTTAGTATCACTTCCATACTCTGGTTTAGAAATGACTCACATATACTGAACCCTATTTAATTATTTGTTAGAATAAGATAAAAATCCAATTGTCTTCTTACCCAGACTTGCTTTTGAGTTTTTTGATGGGGTTCACAGGCACTCATGCCCTTGACAGGAAATGGTTCTCATCTTTTTGGGATGATTGAACACTTTGACCAAATGAACAATTTGGGGAGGCATGAATGGAGGATTTATATAAGAAAGAGATATCTGACATCTCTAGTTGGCTTCTGCTTGTTTAGAGACATATGATGTGGAAACTAAAAAGGGAAATAGACTATCTGAATATGAGTTTTACATGATTGTTAAAAAACCAAAAGTTTCTAAAAGAATAAGGTCACAAAATATAATAATCTTTTATAACAATGATTTTCACTTTGATTTGCATATTAATTACACTAAAGCATGTCATTCACCTTTCCAAACATAAGGAGCAGCTCAGCAGCCTTTAAAAACCTACCAGATTGCTAATACTTCTGAAAAGATAAAAATAAAGTTGTTTGTATTTTTTAATACAAAGTAATTTAAATAAATTAATACTTCATTCCAAGGACAAGGTCAGGACTAAGAATATTCTAAAACAATTCAATTTCTACAAGTAAAGTCAAGCCTTTTGAATTCTTTAGACTAGTGTTCCTGCCATTCATATGATATTACAGATAATTATAGTTTTCTAATTCAGATAGAAGAGTGAATGAAGAATAGAACATAGCTTCACCTGGAGATATATCTTAGTGGTAGAGCATTTGCTATCATCTATAAGGTCCTGGGTTTGATCCTTAGCACTGCAAAAAAGAAAATTTATGTAGAATAGAACTTTCAACTAGGCAGAATAAATTATAGAAGATAAAGCAACAAAAGAGTCAGAGGCTCCTTCAGAGTTTGTCATATCAGTCAAGAGATGGCAATTACATCTCAAATAATCTGGAATCATACACAGATTTTCCTCAGGTATAGATAATTTGTAAAAACATAGATTATGAATGTACTATATATACAGAGTGTAAATTTAAAATAATAATAAGTTAAAGGAAATAGAGGAAACTTTTCCTAGCAACCATATAGAACAAATTAGAAAAACAATTGCTTATAAGAGAAAAATAGATGAACGAAGGGCAGATTATGCAATGGTCAACGTACTGTGGGTTATGTCTGGCCAACAGGAAATTCTTCCATCTGCACAGCTGACATAAAATATTGGATCCATAGCAATAAGTAGGTCAAATATCCATTTGTTGTTGTTAGTGAGTCTTCATTTAATTGTTCCAGAATGGTACTCCATAATCAACCCCAGTTGTCAGGCTCTGACCTCAGCATCTTCGTTTGTCACAATCTGTAAAGCTTAACCGTGTCTATAATCCTATGAGCTATTTCATACAAAAGCAGCTTCTCATGAGAAGCTATTGCAGTCTGCTAATTCTAGAATTCTAGCCTCAAGTAAACTACTTTTTAGTTCCAGGTGTAGTGAACAAAATATACTCCTTCACTTTCACTCTCCTGAGTTGTTGGCAAACTTTTCTTTTAGGTCGTATTTTATGAAAAAGAAAATCCCCACATTTTAGGTCAGTGCAAGGTCAATCCAATGGTTTATTTTGTAAATAAAAGTGTGACCCTTAAAATGATTTGTTTCCACTTTCCTGTCCAAATGTTATTTAGAGTAGAGATAATATATTTGTAATTGATATAATCTTTTACTCTGCATCAGCTTTGTAAACTGGATGCTTTCAGACTTCAAGAGAGCTGTTTGCAGGCTTCTACTTGCATGCATTCAAGGATTTGAAACAAAAGTTACTGTTTAATAGTCCCACAGATAGTTGAGACTCCATGATGGTTAGAAGTGTTCTTGAAGAAAAAGCTACAGCAACAACAGGAAAGAAGGAAATTTATGCAATTTATATTTACCTCATTAGATGGCAGCACAGTATCCAAAACCAAAGTCTAACATTTAATGGGAAACACATCTCTTAGAAATTATTTAAAAGAATTAAATGCATTAGAAATAAGTATTTGCATAAAATTTCTCTGATATAGCCTCAAAATATCCATCTAAATTCAGATACAACTTTTGAAAATAGATTACGCATGGTATAAAATTTTGTTCACATTCAATTTATTCAAAAAGAAACACAATGAGCACCTGCTAAGTGACAAGTGCTGCTTTAATAATTTTATTTATACGTGTGAACAAAACAAAGATCTCTGCCTGCTTGGACCTTTCTTTCCAAAGAATGAAGACATTTAGGATGCAATGTAAATCAGACAAAGGTCTACTATCTAGACTCTATAAAGAACTTAAAAAAAATCAGACCTCCCAAATTTAAAGATTCAATCCAAAAATGGGCATCTGAAATGAACAGACATTTCTCAAACAAAGAAGTAGAAATAGCAAATAAACATATGAAAAAGTGTTCAACACCACTGGTCATTTGAGAGAGATGCAAATGAAAACAACACTGAGATTCCACCTCACCCCAGAAAGAATGGCTGCTATCATGAAATCAACCAATAACAAATGCTGGCAGGGTGTGGGGAAAGAGGAACCCTGCTCCACTGCTGCTGGGAGTGTAGACTGGCGCAACCACTGTGGAAATCAGTAAGGAGATACCTCAAAGAACTAGGACTGGAAGTCCCATTTGACCGAGCTATTCCCCTGCTGGCTATCTTCCCCAAAGAATTAAAAGAATCATACCACAGTGATATATGTGCACCCATATTCATAGCAGTACAGTTTGTAATAGCTAAAACTTGTAAACAGCCCAAGTGCCCATCAACTGGAGACTGGATAAAGAAAATGTGGTTTTTATATAAAATGGAGTACTAGGGCTGGGGTTTTAGCTCAGTGGTTCCGGCACCTGCCTTACAAGCACAAGGTCCTGAATTTGATTCCCAGTACCAAAAAAAACAACAACAAAAGAAAACAAATAAAATGGAGTACTACTCAGACATAAATAATGAAAATTTAGAGACATTTATAGCTAAATGGGTGCACATTGAGGCAATATTCTTAAGTGAAATAAATAGGACACACATGTGTAAATACCAAATAGTTTCTCTAGTGTGAGAAACTGAAAGTGTAAATAAGGACTAAAAAGTATAATAGATAATGTGAAATAGGAAGAAAAGGGGCAAAGGGGAAGGGGAAAGGAAAGAAGGGAATGGAATTAATATGAGAAAATGAAAAAATGGAAACAAAATCTCTGTAAATAAGGAGGGATGGAGGAGTTGAAGGGAGGGCAGGGGAAGGGGGAAAAAAATAAGAACCAAGATGGATTATGTAAAGGTGCAAATTTCCAATGATGAATGTCATTATAGTGTATACCTAAAATGTACCAATAAAATAAAATTTTAAAAAATAAAAATTAAAAAAATAAAATTACCAAAAAGAAATTCTCTAGTGTGTTCAAAAGTGATGAATGCTATGAGAAAAAAATAGTGAAAAGTAGGATAAAGAGAGTATCAGGAGAGCAGAGGAAGAAGTCAGAATATAATATTAAAGTAGGAAATCAATGTTGGTGTCATTGAGAAAATAACATTGAACAAAGACTGGAAGAAAGTGACGGAATTAAGAAGACTGTTTCAGACAGAGGAAAGAGCTGGGGCAGAAGGTGAGGTTATTGCTAAAGTAGAATTGAAATGGGTAGGTGAATAAGAAATTAAAGAGGAAACGTGGAAGAAGGAGCAAATAATATTGGTCCTGGAAGCTATTGTAAAGAATGCTGAATTTCACGCTGAATAAAATGGGGATATGTTACAAGGTTTTAACAGAGAAGTGATCCAATATGTAGAAGGCTTTTTTAAAAAAATTTTATTCATTTAGTTTTTTGTACTGGGGATCGAACTCGGGTCGTTGTGCTTGCTCAGCAGGTGGGCGAAACCACTGAGCTAAATCCCCAGCCCTGTAGAAGGTTTTTAAAATATGACCCTGGTTGCTGTGTTGAGAATCAAATAGCCAAAAGGCAGAAGTAAAGGTAAAAGTCAGGAGATAAATGAGAAAGCCACTGAACCAACCAAGCAAAACTTGACAGTGGCCCACACCAGGACATTAGCAGTTGAAGGTCAGGGTAAAAAAAGAGGCCAGATTCTAGATGCAATTTGAAGATAAACCAAACAAGATTCTAGACAGATTGGATAGAAGATGTGAGAAAGAGAAGCAAAGAATGAATCCAAGATGGTTAACCTGAGCAAATAGAAGGCTAGAATTGTCACTGAGATGGCAAAAGATATAAGTAAAATAAGTTTGAAGGCAAGAACAATTTTGAGCATTCTGAGTTTAAGATTGGACATCAGAAAGAAACAGCAAAATAAATTTGGATATGTTAGTGTGGAATTCGGAGGGAAGCTCTAAATTGGAGGTACAAATAAGGGAGTTACCAGCTTGTGTGTGATATTTAAAGCCCTCAAACTGGATGAGATCATGAAGGGTAACAATCGCAGATAAAGAAAAGAAGAAAATCAATATCCCAGAGCATTGGGCAGCTCCAAAATTAAAATATAAGGGTAGAACTACCAGCAAAGGAGACTGATAAAAAAGGAAAGTAAATTTGTAGAAATCCAAGAGTGTACCGGGTCTGACATCAAAAGGGGAAGGGGAAGTGGGAGGAGTAGGGGAAAGGAAAGAAGGGAAAGGAAAAAAACATGAGCAAAGGAAAAAATGAAAACAAAGTCTTTGAAAATAGGGAGGGGCAGAGGGGTTGAAGGGAGGGCAGAGGAAGGGGGAAAAAAATAAGGACCAAGATATATCATGTAAAGGTACAAATTCCCAATGATGAATGTCATCATACTGGATACCTAAAATGTACCAAAAAAACTTAATAAAAAAAGAAAAGAAAATGTGTTGGTAACAGGTAGCAGAATTGGGATCAGAAGAAAGTATATTGTTTTTCTTTCTTTCTTTCTTTATTTATTTATTTATTTTTTGTACCAAGGATTGAACTCGAGACCTTGGGCTTCCAAGGCAGGTACCAGAACCACTGAGCTAAATCCCTGGCCCAGTATATTGTTTTTATTATTAAGATGGGGAGATGACACCAAGTTAGGTGTCAATTGGAATGATCCAGTAGAAAAGAAAAAATTATGATGCAGGAGAGAGAGTGAAGAATTGCTGGAGCAATGCCCTTGCAAAGGTGAGAGTGGGATGTGCTGTATAAACAAAGAGTTGGCATTGGGTAGTAATCCAAAATTTCAAAATGTGGGCAGCCAGAGTATGGGGATGAAGATGATAACAGGTGTAAAAAGGGTCCAAGAGAGAGGAAGTAAATATGCTGGGAGTAATTACACTATAGTGCAGTTGCCCAGCACTAGGTGACAAACAAAGCAAGTTCAACAAAGCAAGAGGAGGCAAGGAAGTCATCACAGTGATTGAGGAGTGAATATTTTATTCATCCTTCATGTCTTTCAGTATTGTCCCAGTAGATTTATTCTTGATAATAAATTATCTATGACAACACAGCAAATTTAGTTGTGCCATTTTCCCCATATTATCTTCCTCTTTCTAATCTGTCTTAGTCAAATCATGAGTTTCTCTCATCAGGTACGGGCTGTGTGGAATTAGGTGACGGTATACAGTATTTTATATTAGAAATGAATGGATAGTGTTGCTTTCAACATGCCACAATAAAGTAGCTATCGCTGGTTCTTGAAATTCCTGTTTTTATATGTTTATTTACTTATTTGTTCTAGAAAATATTGTAGCTCCAGAAAGCCACACACAACTTTATTGTTTGTTTTAAGTATATCCTCCCATTTAAAGATTTCAGAACACTGGGATTCTTAAAATGTTACTTTATTGAGGCAAACCATTAACAATCTCTACTTTTAATAACCCCTCTTTAAATTACCTATTTAAAACAAGGTGCTAGAGCTTAATCCATTATTTCTGACATTCTCATCTGGACACAACCCTATTTTTAGTCACATAAAACTTACTAAAGCTTTGAGGGATGGTTCCTCTTCTCCTCAATTCTTAGAAAGTTTCCATTAGCAGAAGGCTCTTTTTACTTTTTTAATTTTTACTTTCTCTGTTTTCTGTGAACTTTCAGAAACAGGACTATTTTCTAGAATCTCATGAAATATGTGCCACTGTATTTCTTCCTGTGTACAACATTACTGTAAACTAATTTGGAGGGGATAAGGTCTTATCATAAATAGAACTGTTGTTTTCAAATTTAAGAACTAGTTTCTTTTACCAAATATAATTTGGTTTCTTGATATTTTATAGCATTTATATGGACAAATGGACTTTGTTATTTCATTTCAATAAGTTCTCTCTTATTTGCATGTCTCTCTCTCTCTCTATATATATATATATATGTTACATATTATATAACTGCCTATTCATAATGGAATTTAAAATAAAATATCATTCATTCCACCATCATTCCACCATCTCTGTAAAGGATTGCAAAGAAACTTTACAGTGGAAAAAAATAACTCATTAACATTTTAAAAAATACTCAGAGAAACATAACACATCTTGGAGGTGGACTTCAGCAGCTGGCAAGCCTTATCCAGCCATTCAGTTTGTTCCCGTTGTTGACTAGACACTCGCTGCATTTCACACAGGGAAAGCACAGCTGGGACAAAACATTGCCCATGTCCGTTAGGGGTTTACTATTTAATGATGCAGACAAATATTTATGTAGGTCAGACCAGAATACAAAGATAATGTGCTGAAATAAAAGTTCAACAAAGTATTGGTGGATAAGGAAACAGGGAATATTTCACAGACAAAATGGTATTTAACCTGGGACTTGGAAACAGAGTTTGTGTAGGAAGAAAAAAATGAGACATTTTAGGCAAAGGCCAAAAGCAAAACCACAAAGACATTAAGAATGTTTAAAGAAAAATTTCCAGGAAACTAGAACCACTTTTATATGCCTGACATTTCAGGTATATGAAAGAAAGAGGGAAGTTTAAAAAAAGAAAAAGCATAGTTCAGATGTGCAATTAATGTACATGTTTCTGGCTCCAGCTGTAGCCAGCCACCCAGCGTGTTCAGTGGCAGAGCTAAAGAAGAAATGAGGATGATACTGCTCACCAGCAGGTGTGTATACCACAGACAGGATAGGTTAGAGAGTAAACTGGGTGACATCAGACTACCTATGTTTGAGCCCCACTTGCACTAATTATTAACTATATGATCTTAGTTAAGTATATATTCTCCCTGAGCCTCATATCTCTGGTCTGTAAAGTGACAAATATTTCACAGAGTTGTCAGAATAAATGGGATAATCTATGTAAAGTTCTTATCAGTATAGCTATCAGACAATATCATTGTTATGTGCGATCACTATGTTCAATGATGTTCCAGGCATCATATCTAAGGCAAAAGCAATATCTACTTAGGGAGAAGCTAGACTCAGGGGTCACTTCTATGGCAGAACTTCTGCTTCTACCTACAAAGAACACCAAATCCTCATCTTGTCTTTAGTGGTCCTTCCAAATGCCTCCTTTTCTGAGCCTATGAAGACCTAAACCAAAGAGCTGAGCTGTCAAAACAAAAGATGAATCAGTGGAGCTTGATAACAGCACATAAACTTGAGCTACAGTGGCTACTCCCACTTTCCACACATGACACTAGTGCCTACCGTCTTGCAGAACTGCCTACATAGCCTGGGTCCAGCTGTCAAAAGTAATATGCTTCTTGGTATTGGATAATATCCATAACTATGACTGATAAGATGTTGTAATGTTTGTAGTCTGGCAAAGCTTTCATTTATAATTACATAGCTTAGTTTCTTGATACTGCATTGAAAGTCTTTATGTTGAAAGAGGAAGTAATTGAAATAGCAATTTGCTTATTTTAGCACGCTTTACCATTATCATTAATGACAATCCAAAATTGTAGCTTTTTAGATGGATATTACAATGTTTGAAAACTTAAATAATAATAAATATGGCATCTTTCATATGCCAAAAGTGTCTCCCTACTAATTAAAGGTTTAATTTTAATAAAATTATTCCCACCTAGATTTATATATGAAACATATTTAGGCCTGTTATTTTCTATGGATTCTCTCTTTACGAGTGATTTGCAACCTTCTTCTTGACTCGGAAAGGAGGATTTTTCCTCTTTTATTCTATTTTTTGGTACTACATTAGTCTTAGAATTCTCAGAGGTTTTAATTTATTTCTCATGGTTAGCAGCCCAAAGTAACTAATACTGTGTTATTTCTTGTGGTTGACATATTTAAAACTTCAAAGCCTTTCTGAGAGTAAATATTCCCATGGGTGTGAATTATTCATTAAACAATATTCATCCAAGTTTTAGTAGAAGATTTATCATGACATGAATTATTTGGAACATACATACAAATGAGAGTTTGCCTTTGATGAGAATAAAGCTGTTCATACCCAGTGGTTTCTCCTCCTCCTCACCATCTTCATGTTACTTCCCAGGAGGGAACCATCATTTTGAATTGCATTGTTGGGACAGGAGACATTAAATAACCTATTAATGTTGAAGGATGGCTGGTCCAAATTTTCAGTTACTTTTGTGTTACTTGTAATTTTAGGTTGCTCACAAGATTGGGTATCCCAAAAAAGACTTGGATTTCCTTGACCCTATAGATCTATGACAGGCTGAATCTGAATTTATTATCTTCTGGGGTTAGAACAATAGAGTTTCTTTGGAAGGTTAATACTCCTCCCCTTTTTATTACCTTTTCCCACTCTAGTTTCCATTACTCGTCTTTCAGTTGTGTTTTCTCTCTGTGCTCTCTTGGCCTTCATGCAAGAAGTTTTCTCCATGAGAGATGTATGTTTGAACAAAGTGAGGTGGTTGACCCAACTGTTTGTTAGTCTTAGAGCCCTGTTAGAATGTTGTGATGGGAGAAACTAGTCAGTGCAATACTGGGCTTTGATAGTTTTCTGATTTACCAGCCAATAATTCAACCCATAATCACCTGGTGTCATCACTGCCCGAAAACATTCCTTTTTTTTTTTTTTTGGTACCAGGAATCGAACTTGGGTCCTTGAGCTTGGGCAGCAGGTGGAGAAACCACTGAGCTAAATCCCTGGCCCACCAAAAACATCCTTTGAAAGTAGTACTCAGGTGATTTTTCTTCAAACAAGTATCTGAAATACTAAAACAGTGTGTAAGGAGTGCAGATATGCACATAAAATTTTCTTGTTGGGAATATCAAGACTTCTCAAATGAATTGCTTTGTTTCTTGTTTTCTGTTTAAAATTTTTTGAAGCCAGAATCTTATATATAAAATACCATTTCAACAACTTTTGTGGTTCAAAAAACACTGAGATTAGAGCTGGACTACACATAAAATGTAACTCTGTCTTTAAGAATGGAATAGCATATGTAATAGTAATATGCATTTAAACATATATCTGTAAATACAAACAGCAGTCTATCAACTCTTACAAGATGTTTTACTGCCCTAGTTTTTACTTTTCTTTTCTTTTTGTAATTTAACACCTAAATAATTAGAATAATTACATTCTTGAACAAAAAGTGGAATACAGAGCAAGATAGAATGAATAGGAGGAAAATAGGATTATTTCTGACTCACAAATATTGTCTCTGAAATGTTTTCAGTGCACTTTCTTCTAAACCCTATTCCTATAAATTGATTAATTTTGTATTAATTTATATATGTATATATATTCAATCTCAGTTTGATAATTCATGTCACTACATTCTTGCATAATTTTAAACACAATTTAGGATTTTTTTATGTTCTTGATAGGTTTTCCCTTTTACCATTCAGTACTATCAGTCTTAATCTTTTGTAATTTTGCTTGTTTTCAAATATACTTTGTTATATTAATTTAGTCATTCAAGTTCATTTCGCTTAGTTGGTATGGTTTTTTGTTTGTTTGGTTTTGGGTTTTTTTGTGGTACTGGGGATCAAACTCAGGACCTTGCACTTGCTAGGCAGGCCTGGCACCACTGAGCTAGATCCCAGGCCCTGAAGTGAGGTTCTCGAAGATAACTTCATTCATAATTTCTTAATCCTTCTGACAATCTCTATCTTCTAATTGGCCTGTAGAAACTATTTGTATGCAATGTTATTAACATCTTCTGATATAGACACGATTTTATTATTTGTTTTATTTTCTTGCATTTCCTCTCATTCTCTTTTCCTATCTCCTCTAGGTTTGTGCAAACATTGTTTTAGTCAGGGTTTGCAAGGGAGTAAACTTAATACAGGACACATAATTTATAGGATTATTTTATAATATTTACTCCAAAGGTCAAATGCGGAAGAGTAAAAGAGATCTGTCTCCGCGCTGGAGATCCGAAGAATCCAGCCGACTGCCTGGAGCCCACGGCAAATGTCGTCTATGATTCCCCATCCGAGGAGCCTGCGATGTCTCAAGACTGAAGGCCTGCACCGAAAAGCCCAGGGGCGGGTGAGGAAGGCTGAGAGTCTGCGCCTAGAGCCGGGAGATGACGCCCAAGCAAGTGGCAGATCAGAGCGCCTCGGAAGAGAACAGCAGCCAAAGCTCAGCAGCCTCTGCTCTTCCGAGGGTGGGAGGCAGGCGGAAGGTGAGGTGCTGTTTGGAGTCTTGAGCTGCCCCCATAGGTGAACCGCAGCGGAGTCCCCAGGATTCTGGAGTAAGGAAAATCAGCATGAAATCCTCCCCTCCTGTTCTCCTTTTATTCGTGTTCTAACAGCTATCCTCAGGTGGGTCTTCTATGCTCAGAACCACGCTGTCTCTTTTCTGCTGGATGTTCCTACTCAAGTTGACCATTAATTAATCCACTACAGTATTCCACTGTAATCCATCATGTCTTGACAATATCAGTTTGTATTGTTTGTCAGTAGTTACTCTAGAGATTAAAAATATACACACTTAACTTTTCACAGCCTACCTGGAATCAATAGTTTACCACAGAAAATGCAATGTAGCGATCTTAACCATGATATAGGTTCCTTTAGCCTTCCACCTTTTTTATTATAGTTGTCTATTCACTTGCATTTATATATTCAGTATCTTACTAGATAATGTGTAACTTTCTTTTCGACCACAAAACTTATCTTAAATTAGAGAAAAATTGTCTATTGTATTTATCTAGATATTCTCTATTATTCATCTCTCTTTATTCCTTGTTCCATGCTTTCTACTGTTGTTATTTATCTTCTTTGTGAAGAACTTCTTTCTAAGTAGACATACTCGGTTTTCCTTCATCACAGCTTATTATTATTTCACCTGTTTTTCTAAGAGATGGTTTGACTGTTTTCAAGATTTCTTCTGTTTCTTTGACTTTAGTTTTCAGTACTTTGATTACAAAGTGCCGAAGGCATGGATTTCTTATGGCCAGGATTTATTTTATTCAATATCTAAATAGCAAATGTTTTAAGTTTGTTGTAACAGATTATTGTTTTTAATTGATAGATCATTTTGATGGGCCACATAAAATATATAATCTTTATAAGACATGGAATTACAATTTCCTATTAATTTCTCCAACTTCACTAATAGCTGTTGAGTTTCATGTATTAAGTTTCATTAATGATTATTAATTTAAGTATATATTTGACTTCTTTTAAAAGTGGTTTTGGGCCAGGGATTTAGCTCAGTGGTGCTGCACCTGCCTTGCAAGCACAAGGTACTGAGTTTGATACCTGGTACAGAAAAAAAAAGTGGTTTTTGATTGTCTTTTATTTTCAGTCTCTAGTTCTAACAAAGATTAATAGGCTCTGGACTGTGCCACCCGAAGGAGAAGACACATGTCTACCACTGTCTATCTTAATGAGCTTTCATCATCTTTTAAAATGTCTGGGACAAGTTCTAGGCTTGATTTCTCATCACTAAAATGAGAATTAATTGCTATTTTGCAAGATTGTGATTATGACTAAGTGTGACAATATATGAAAATCACCATGTACCTAGCACAGAACAAACACTTGTTACAATATGTGTTCATTAAGAATTAGGTGACTAATTTCCATCATAATCATGACCATTAACACCATCTTCCATGTCATCAAGAGAATGAGGAACACAAAGCCTTGATTAAGGAGAATGCTGGGATAGTGTGGTATTGCAACAATATCACTCCTAAGTGAAACTCAATTCATTCATTATAAGAATCATCTGCCTTCTCCGTGGAACAATTCATCTCTCTTACATCCACCTCCAACTGATTGTCATAATTAAGTCACACATATTTTGCAGATTACTGTCATAAGGTGCTGAACATAGGTAAATGAACAAAGAAAAATGGTGTTTTAAAATATTTTTTAAAATGAGCTTCTTCTGGTTTCCAGGCCAGCATATAAGCTTTGAAGTGACTACTACCTCCTAACAGCAAGTAAAAAGCTAAACCAACTGAAATACAATTAACTGTTTTTAGATCTGTCAGAGAAATGAGGTCACAGGAAAAATTGCTACCCCAAAAATTGAAGAGACAGACAGATACAGAGAATCACAGCTTGCTAAGGCAGATACCTCTGTGGAGACCAGTAGAAAATTTGAGCTGTAATTGATGGGTGCTAGACACAGTATGGACAATTCTGAGAGTTAAAAACTCTGGAGGTATTTGTCTTTCTGTGCCTGGCATATTGCACTAATATCCTTCACTTCTGCCTATGTTGCTACAAATGATGGAACATCATTCTTTTTAAGGCTGAATAATATTCTATTATTAATATTCTACCTTTTCTTCGACCATTTATCCACTGATGGACACCTTGGTTGGTTCCATTTTTTCGATACTGTGAATAGTACTGCAATAAACATGGAGCACAGATGTCTCTTTGATATACTTATTTCCCTTGGATGTACATTCAGTGATAGGATAGCTGGATGATAAAAAGTAGTTCTACTTTGAGTTTTTTGAGGAAACTCCATAATGGCTTCTATGTATGACTGTACTAATTTACATTCCCAACAATAATGTGTAAGAATTCCCATTTCTCTGCAGCCTTGTCAATATTTACTATTTATATTACTATTACATTTACTATTTTCATTATAGCCAGTATAACTGGGGAAAGATGATATCTTATTTATGATTTTATTTGCATTTTCCCAATGATTATTAATGTTGAGCATTTTGATCATTTATACATCTTTTTTTTTTGTACCAGGTATCGAACTCGGGTCCTTGTGCTTGCACAGCAGGCGGTGAAACCACTGAGCTAAATCCCCAGCCCTATATATCATTTTAAAGAAATGCCTATTGAAATCATTGGCTTAATTATAAATTGGATTTTTTTGTTGCTAAGTGTTTTAATTCCTTATATATTCTGAACAGTATTCACCTTTGCTAGGTGAATAGTTTGCAAATATTTTCTCCTATTCTGCAGATTTTATCTTCATTCTGTTGGTTGTTTCTTTTGCTGTCAGCTTCTTAGTTTGGAAGAATCCCATTTGTCTATCTTTGTCTCACTGATATGTCATAGCTTTAAAAGTTGATTTAATAGAAGTAGTGAATAAAATACTTGTCATTAGGGGCAAGCAAGGGTAGAGATACATTGATGGGAGTTGAATAATGGGACAGTTAAGTAGTGATAATACATTCTAGAGTTCTACAGCAAAGTGGAATGACTACAGTTTACAATTCATTATATATTTTATAAAGAACTAGAAGAGAGGAGTTTAAAGTTTCCCAGCATAAAGAAATGATAAATGATTAAAGGGATGGAAATTATCATTGCCCTGATTTAATTATTATGTATTATATGCATGTATCAAATTGTTACACTGTACCCCATAATATGTATAATTATTATGTATCAAAAAATTACAACTCCAGGGTAAAACATTCATAAGGGCTCCCATACTTCATGAGTTTTTCTTCTAGGAATTCTACCAGCTCCTCACTGTATCAGACAAATCTCCTGCTCTGACTGGGGGTGGGTAGGGTAGGTGCAGGAGGGTATGGGAGTAACTATTTTGAAAGAAGCCAGTGCACTCTATTCTTAGCAAAGTCTGCCCCCAGGAAAAACATTTTATCAGAGACTAATTTACTGAAGTCTTATCAGAGCCTAACCAACCTGAGGAACAGAAAATATGTTTCCAGCTCTCTCTAGCCATCTTGTCCCACCTAAGTGGGGAGGAGGAAGAAGGGAAGTACTGGTGAAGTTCACAGTCCATGGGCACAGGCTTGCAGAAAGACTGAAACCTAATCATAGAAATGTAGAACATTTCCCTCCCCTTCCATCTTACCAGCACCCCATTAAAGGCCTCTTACTAAAATTCCTTCCACCCAGTACATGTTTGCATCTCAAGAAAACATTACAGGGCATATTAAAAAATGATGGGGTGGGAGGTTTTGAAGAACCTGAATAAGCCTCAAAACCAGAATAATATATGACAGTGAAAATGAAATTATCAGACCAGAGTACTATAACCATGAGAAAATATGCCAATGGCTTCAGTGAAAAAAATAGAACATATGCAAGGAGAGATGAATAATGTAAGGAAAAAGATGGAAATTCTAAGAAAGAATGAAAACAAAATGTTGCAAATTAAAAAAAAACTAAGAGAAATGAACGATGCCTTTGATGATCTCAGTAGACTGGGCATGGATGAGAAAAGAATCTCTGAGCTTGAGGATATCACGATAAACTTTTGAAACTAAAAAACAAAGAAAAAATACTGGAACAGAAACACAGCAAAAAATCCAAGAACTGTGAGACAACTACAAAAGGTATAAGGTATGTATAATGGGAAAGCCAGTGAAGAAGAAAGCAAGAGAGGATGAGGACCAATATTTGAAAAAATAATGACTGAAAATTTTAGATAGCATACCACAGATACAAGAAACTCAGAGAACACCGAGCAAGATAAATGAAAAAAGGAAACAAACCCATATTTTTGTATATCATTTTCAGATTGAAAAAAAAGTCAAAGATAAAAAAATCTTTCAAGAAAGGAAAGGAAAAATTATAAGAAAAGGGAAAATGGAAACAAAGTCTTTATAAATAGGGAAGGGTGGGCTGGGAATGGGGAAAAAATAAGAGCCAAGAGAGATTATGTAAAGGTACAAATTCCCAATGAGAAATGTAAATGTGTTGTATACCTAAAATGTACCAATAAAAGAATTTAAGTAATAAAAAAAACCTGATACACGTACTGTGCCCTCTTTATTTTTGTGTTTGTTATCTTTTGGGTGGTTTGTTATATATATGGGTTGTTATACTCAAGGCACTGTACAAGTTCCCAATGATAAATGTAAACATATTGTATACGTAAAATGTACCAATAAAAGAATTTAAGCAAAAAAAAAAATCTTTCAAGAAACCAGGGTAGAAAAATGTCTTGCCTATAAAAGAGCAAAGATAATAATTGCATCTGACTTCTCTTCAGAAAAACCTTGCAAACAAGATGAGAGAGGATGAGTTAACAGATAAGAGCAAAAGTTCTGATATGTTACTGCACAGTTGGGTTTCAATAAATAACAATAATGCAATGCACTTTTCAAAAAGCTAGAAAAAAGCATATTAAAAGTTTTCACCAGGGAGGGGAAGGGGAAAGGAAAGAAGAGAAAGGAATAAATATGAGAAAAGGAAAAAACAGAAACCAAGTCTTTGTAAATAGGGAGCATTGGAGGGGTTGAAGGGAGGGCAGGGGAAGGGGGAAAAAATAAGAACCAAGATATATCATGTAAAGGTATACATTCCCAATAATAAATGTCATCATATTGTATACCTAAAATGTACCAGTAAAATTAATGATTAAAAAAAATAAAAAGTTTCTACCAAAAAGAAATGACAGTTTTCAAAAGATAGATATATTTAGCCTGTTTTAAATGCTATGCAATTTAAATGCTATGTATTGGAATATCATGTTACCCTATTAATATAATTTTTGTTTTTAACATATGAATTTAAAAGAAATGATGAGAGTGCAGTGAAATATTTAAAGTATTGAGAGGAATAAAAACAACCAGCTGAAAATTCTGTGCCATGAGAAATTATCCTTCAAAAGTGACGAGAAATAAAGACTTTCATTAAAAAATTGATGAAACTTCCATTACACCTATCTCACAAGAAATGTTTTAAGAGATTCATCAGAGAGAATGAAAATGATATAAAATAAAACTCAGCTCTAAGTAGAGTATAAGAGAAGATATAAGTAAAAGTAAGCTAAAGACTTTTTTATTTTTAGTTGATCTAACAGATGAGTTTAAAATAACAATGTGGGGCCAGGGATTTAGCTCAGTGGTTTCACTGCCTGCTGCACAAGCTCAGAGACTCGAGTTCGATCCCCAGTACCAAAAAAATAAATAAATAAATAAAATAACAATGTGTATTATACATATCTGTGGATAGAAGAAAATTATGTCATTAAATGCATGTTTTGTTTGTTTGTTTGTTTTGTACTACCCGGAATTGATTTCAGGACCTTGTGCTTCCCAGGCAGGTGTGATGCCACTGAGCTACACCCCTGGCTCTAAACGCATATTTTAAAAAAGAAGAAAAACCCAAAATCAATAACTTAAACTGCCACCTTGGGAAACAAGAAAACAAAGAGCAAATTAAATCCAAAATTAGCAGAAACAAATAATAAAATTTGGAGGTGAAATTGAAAATATGAAATAAATAGAGAAAAATCAATAAAACTAAAAGCTTGATCTTTGAAAAAATCAGTAAAATGGATAAGCATCTACTAAGGCTAATATCAGAAATAAAAGAGGAGATATCACTACAGTCCCTATGGACTTTAAAAGGAATATTATAAGTAACTTGTGCCCAGAAATTTGATAACCTACACAAAGTGGTTCAATTTCTTGAAAGACAATCTTCCTAAACTCACAGAAGAAGAAATAAGAAATATCTACAAAAGAAATTAAATCATAATTAATAATCATACAAAACAGAAATGCTAGAGTCATATGGGCGTACTGGAGAACATTTAAGAAAGAAATTATGCCAACTGTCTACAATCTTTTTTTGAAGACAGAGGGAAAGACAGTATTTCTAACTTATTTTTTTAAGGCCAACATTACCTGAATACCATGACCAAAGATATTATATGAAAACCACAGACCAATCTGGTGCAATAGGTGCAAAAATTATTAACAAAATATTAGCAAATTAAACCAAATAATTCATAAAAAAATTTTACACTATCACCAAGTAGCACATATCCCAGTTGGACAAGGGTGGTTTAACATTGAAAAATTAATTTACATTATCTGCTATATCACAAAAGGAGAAAAACCACACAACCATATCAATAGACATCAAAAAATAATTTTCAGAAGTCATTAATGATAAAATATTTAGCAAAATATGAGTAGAGTAGAAATTTCTCAACACTATAAAGAACATCTACAAAATACCTATAACTAAAATCATAATAATAACTTGAAGCTTTGCTGTTAAGATCAAGAAAGAGGCAAGAATGTCCCCTCTTGCCACTGCTTTTCGAGATTGTACAGGAAGACCTAGCTAATGCAAGACAAGAACAGGAAAGGAAAAGAAGAGATGAAGAGGGAAGGCAGGAGAGGGGAGGGGAGAGAGGAGAGGGGAGTAAAAGGGAAAGGGAAAGGGAAAGAAAGGGTATAAAGAGTAAGAAAGAGTAAGAAAAAGGTTAGATGATATATAATCAATGTAGATAATCCAAAAGAATCAATAAAAAAAGAGAACATTTAGTGTAAAAAGAAAACATTTAGCTTTGTAAGCTCAAGGTCCTGAATTCGATCCCCAGTACTGAAAATAAAATTTAAAAAGAGAAAAGAAAACATTTGCAGGATACAAGGTTAAAATTTTAAAAATCCACTTTCCTACATACCAGCAATAAACAACACATTGAAAAAGAACCACATTTACATCGTCACTTAAGAAAAGAAATGATTAAAGATAAATCTAACAAAACATAGATATATATGAAAACTTCAAAATTCTTTAAATAAATCACAGAACTAAATAAATGGATAAGGAATCCCAATGCTATCAATTCTTCCCAATTTGATATTTGGAAGACAGTCTCAATCAAAATCCCAGCAAGTTATTTTGTGGATATCAAGAGAATGATTTCAAGCTCTTTATGAAGAGGAAAAAAGAACAACCAGGACAAGTCACTGAAAGGAGGAGAACAAAGTCAGCAGACTGACATTAACCAACCTTAAGGCTTACGTAAAGCTATAGTACCAAGACAATGTGGAACTGGTGAAAGAATAGACAAATCAGTGAGACAGAAAAGAGAGCCCAGAAGCAGACACATAGATACATTCAGCTGATATTTAACAAAGGAACAAATATAGTCTTGATAAAAAATTATGTTGGAACAACAAGACACATACACGCATGTGCACATGAGCTCACTCTCAGACATACACACACACACAAATTAATCTAGACACAGATTTTTTATGGCTCACAAAAGATAACTCAAAAAAGATCATAAAATATAGACCTAAAATTTGGAATCTGAAACTGGAGAATTCCTACAGATAACATAGAAGAAAATGATAGATGACTTTTGGTATGGCAGTAACTTTTTATATGCAACTCCAAATGCATGATAAATTAAGGAAATAACCAAGCTGGATCTTATTAAAATTTAAAATTTCCACTATATAAAAGATAATGTCAAGAAAATGCAAAGACAAGCCACCAATCTGGATAAATATTTGCAAAAGATTAATAAATGTCAATTATCCAAAATACAGATTTAAAAATGGACAACAACCTGAACGAGGTAAGATTAAAAAGATATGCCGATGGCAAGGAATTATATGAAAAGTTGTTTGACATCATACATCATCAGGGAATTGCAAGCTACAACAAGAAGATACCACTGCTCACCTGTTAGAAGGGCCAAAATCCAAAACACTAACACCAACTGCGGCAAAGGATGTGAAACACTGCTGGTGGAAATGCAAATGGCACAGCTACATTGGAAGATGCTTTTGCCCCTTCTTACAAAACGAAATGTACTCTTATGTTTTACCATTCAATTTAGCAATTGAGCTTCTTGTTATTTACCCAAATGAGGTGAAAAATTATGTATACTCTAAAACAGAAACATAAATATTTATAGTATCTATTCATTATTGTGAAAACTTGGGAGCAAACTCTAGGCTTGGTGGCACACGTCTGTAATTGCAGCACTCAAGAGGCAGAGGCGGAAGGATCACAGTAAGTTCGAGGCCAGCTGGGCTACATAGTGAGTTCAAGGCTGGCTTGAACTGCATAGTGAGACCCTGTCTCAAAAAAAACCAAAAAGTTGGAAGTAGATGAATAGATAAATAACCTGTGACTTATCCAAACAGTATTATTCAGCACTACAAAGAAATGATCTAGCAAACCACAAAAGAACATAGAGAAGACTTAAATGCATATTATTGAGTAAAAGAAGCCAATATGAAGAAGTTATGTAGTATACAATTCCAACAATATTACTTTCTGGAAAAAGCAGAGCTATGGAGACAGTATAAAGATTAGTGGTTGCCAGAAGTTGGGAGATGGAGAGAAATGAATAGTTGGAGTACAAGTTTTTCAGGGCAGTGGCAAAATTGGGTATTATACTATAACTATGTGTACATACAATTTAATGTCAAAACGCATAGTGCAACACCAAGAGTCTACCCTAATGTGAACTATGGATTTTGGATGTGGCAGAGTAAGTTCAGGAGTTCTAACAAATTGAACCACTCTGGATGGAAATGTCAGTAGTGGAGGAGATTTTACATGAATGGAATTCTCTTTATTTTCTTCACAATTTTGCTGCAAACTCAAAATTTCTCTAAAAATAAAGCTTATTAATTTCTTTAAAAAGTTGATGCAAAAGGTTAAAACACCATTTTATTTATCTGCTTAACAAAACACATTCCCAAAATCATAGATAATATTTAATAGTACTTGTATAGCTGTTTCCAGTTTATAAAATAAACTGGTATGCTTTATCTAACTTAATCTTTTTTTTTTTTGGTACTGGGGATCGAACTTGGGTCCTTGTGCTTTCAAGACAGGCAGCAGAACCACTGAGCTAAATCCCCAGCCCCATCTAACTTAATCTTAACACCAAATTAACAAGTAATTTCATTCTCATATTGAAAATGAACAAAGTAAAACATGGAATAAGATTTGTAAAATGTTGAGTTAATTTATTACCACTGTTGGAAGTGCATATTGTCAAAACAAAATGCAGATTTGTAAAGGTATACAGAGTTGAGTGTCATTAATTCTAAGACTATAATTTAGGGATAATCCATTTTAATTGGCTTTTATTGTAAAGATAATTCTAAAGCATAAAGCTCAAATATCTGGAATGTGATAGAATAACCCCCCAGTTTATGTCATATTTTCACATTTGATTCTTACATCCACTTTCTGAAAAAGTAGAAAAATTATTGCTATACTCCCTACTGTAATGATAAAATTAAGGCAAACATTATTTGTCTAAGATCATACAGCTACTAAGTGACAAATTCAGAACTAAACTTATATTTTGTCACTCCCAAGTCAATACTCTTTCTCTTCTACTCTCCTTACTGTAATCTATAGGTGCAAGTAGACATTGATCCAATACCTGATTCTTTTTTGGTGCAGAAGTGTGTTACATACACAGTATTAACCACAAGGAAAATAAACCTCTAGATCTCATGGGAATTCTAATCACTTTGATAACTTGCTTCTGAGACTTTGGAAAGGCAGTAGGTCTAGAGTCTAGAAATTGTTTCAAGTTAAATTCCAACTTAAAGAAAATGGAAATCATATGCAAAGGTTTTAAAAACTTTTTATAATTTAAAGTCTATTTAGCATTAGTACTACATTATTAGAGTATAAATAAGTCTTAGTTCAATACCAAAGAATATAAGCTCTAAAGCTAGCATTCATCCTATTAAAATCTCTGTGTCTCAGTTTGCTCATTGTAAAATGGAATACCTCACAGAGAGTATTACTATTATGTATCACAAAAGTATATGTAGTGCACATCTATCATGTAGTAAACACTCACATATGAAACTACTTAGATGTTATTCATATATTAACAACAGTAGTCCTTCAAATAATAATTAAATTAGTGATAAATAAAAAGATAAAACCCAGTAAAACACTTCTAAACACCTTTAAAAAGAAGGACACATAAAACTGCAAGTATTTACTGAACAAAATGTTTCAATTTGGGGTACATGTGGATTCATACCAGAGTTCAAAACTGCCCATCTAAGCATTTTTGCATGAAACAATCATTAGAATTCCTCAACGGGAAGAGAAGACAAAGCACATGTATTCCCTTTCCTTTAATAGCCTTTTAGGTATTCTTTTTCTGTAAGTTAGTCCTACATTGTCATAGATTCTCTTTTTTTCTTTGTTGACAATAAAACTTTGAAATTAAATTTAGATACTGTTGTTTATTATCTATATGTCCTTGAGAAAATTAATTAGCCTGAGATGGAGATAATTATATGGATACCATAGAGTTTTTGTGAGGAGTAAAAGATACATCTTAAATGTCTCTCATAGAGACTGATGTATTAAAATTTAATTAACCTTAGTTTCTTTCATTCTTTCCTGATGTTTGAGACCAGAAAAATAAGTTTTCCCTGTATATATTTATGCTGCAATTAAGGTGCATGAGAATCATGGAGAGTTTGTGAAGAAGACATACTTCAGTACAAAACCCCTAAAGATTTTAATAGAGTTTAATATGAGGCCAAAAATATTTCATTTACACCAAGAAATTCAGATGATTCTAATGAAATGCCATACTTTTTAAATATTAGTTTAGATTATGATAATTCAGAAGATACTATAAAAGAGGCAGAAAAAAATTAACATGGCACACTAGAAAGCATCTACTTAGAAGGCACTAATGGTGGTATAAAGCTGATAAGTAAAAGACATACGAAAAATAACAAATGGTAGAAATATATAATGCCTTACCAGTAATTACATTAAATTTTAATGGATAAAATACTCCAATCAAAAAGTGTATCAGCACAATGGACTTCTTAGAAAATGATCCAACCACACACATTGACAATAGATGCACTTGAAAAACACAAATAAATTGAAAGTAAAAAAATGGAAAAAGATATGTCATGTAAAACTAATTTAGAAAGATCTGCAGTGGCTATACTCATATCAGACAAAACAGATTCTAAGACAATTATTATAAGAGAAAACAAAAGGAAATCTTATAGTAATGAAAGGATCAAACTATAAGAAACATATAATAATTATAAACATACAAGTATCTAACAACAATTAAAATATGTGTAGCAAAACCTGACAAAACTGAAGGGAGAAATAACCAATTTAACAAAAATAGTGGAAATTTAAATCAATCTAGACCCTGTAATCCTTCCCTAATGTAAATGACATAATGTGACTGAAGAAACTAAATGTCTGAAGTTAGGTCTGAATCAACTTCCTAAGACTTTTGTGCCAAAGTTTTGCCCATGTTTAACTTCACAAGATATCTTTGGGTTTGATATATTGGGTTATAGCATCTCATTCACATCATTACTATTCACATGCTTTTTTTTTTGCTTAAATTCTTTTATTGTTACATTTTAGGTATACAATACATTTACATTTATCACTGGGTGCTTGTACCTGTACATGATGTATGTTGGTTATTTTTTTCCCCATTCCCTGTGCTCCCTTCCCTATTTACAAAGACTTTGTTTCCATTTTTTTCCTTTACTCATAATTTTTCCTTTCCCTTCTTTCCTTTTCCCTTCCCCTCCCACTTCCCAAAGGGAAAAATTTAAAGATTGAAATAATAAGCATTTAGAAACAAATGCATTTTTAAAAGTTTAAGTAATTTTTAACCCTTTATTTAATAATTAGGTAGTAACATTCACTGTTCCTTTGGATTTTCTAATAACATTTTTCAATCAAGTTCAAGAGCAGTTTATCATGGCTGTACACAGTTCAGGGTATGGTCATGGTTCCTATGCTGTCTTCTCAGGATAGTCACAGTTAGTTTCTAAATGAACATTCCTGGTGTTTCAACTACTTTCCACTTTCTATTTCTATATGAAATGTTGTTATGTACTTCTAGATAAAAATGTTTCCATCACTTTTCATTAGTTTATATTTTTTACATTAAAAACTCTTAAGGCTAATACAAATCCTTTATACAAAGGAAGTTCTAAGGACAGATTTAGTTGTAATTCTAAATCTCTATCATAATGGGTGTTATGCAGCATAGATTATTGGAAATTTTATAATTTACATTATATCCTCATAGGTTTCCTTTGTCATGATTCTGTCACTATTTATGTTTCATATTCTCTGGCCTCAATTTCTGTTTCTTTTGCTGTTCCTGCCATTTACCTCTTAAATGTTAGTATTTCTTTGAATTCTATATTTAGTCCACTTTTTATTTTTGTTTTTCCCTAGGAAATCTAATCTTACTTTTTGATATTACAAACCATGAAAGCAATGATACACAAATCTCTAGCCCTTTGTTTTAGAAAGTTCTATGTTCCAATATCTATTTCTATATTTTTATTGTGAATTTCATTTACATGTTTCATAGACATCTATTTCAACATATTCCTAAAATACTCAAATCCAATCCCCTTGTGTATTTATCAACAAATATTCCTATTGCATTCATTGCTTCTATTAATGTACCATTATCTACTCCTCACTTGCTCATCCTTAAACTTCCCTATTCTTTTTTGGGGGCGGTACTGGGGATCAAACTTGGGTCCTTGTGCTTGTGAGGCAAGCGGCAGAACCACTCAGCTAAATCCCCAGACCTAAACTTCCCTATTCTTATTTCACATCTGATTGTTCCTCAAATATCATCAATTTTTCTTCTAAACTTTCTCAAACCAAGAAGTCAGTGGCAAAAGAAATGATAGAAAGTATGCAAATTCATGGAAATTAAACACTACTCTCTTGAATAATCAGTGGGTCACAGAAGGCATCAAGGAAGAAATTACTGTCTAGAGTCAAATGGTAATGCCAGTACAACACACCAGAACTTATGGGACACAATGAAAGCAGTCCTAAGAAGGAAATTTAGAGCTGTGAATGTCCACATCAAGGATGAGAGGCCACATGGAAGAGAGAAAGGCTCTTGGCCCCAGTCAGCACTGACAACCGGACATGTGAGGGGACCAGCTACCTGGAGCCATGCAGGCTTTCCAGGCATAATGTGATTGCAATCACAGGAATGAGTCCAAGCAAGACCAATATATATGCTAATTTGTTTCATTTATCTAATAGTTTATCTTAGTCCATTGAAAGGAAAGTTTATCTTATTATATATTTGTTTCTTGGGGGGGGGGCAGTACCAGGGATTGAACTCAGGTCCTTGTACTTGCGAGGCAGGCGGCAGAACCACTGAGCTAAATCCCTGGCCCTTTGTTTCTTTTTTGTAAGAATCTTTTTGGTTTACATTTTGTACCAAGTAACTACTTTAAAGATAACGATACACAATGTAATAACTATTGTTTTCCTTTTATTATTTGGATGAAAATTTGTTTAATTTTATCATAAAAGAAAAGAAAAAAACAACTAAACTTAAAAAAAGACCAACAGTAGAACCATCCAGCCAACTGAAGAGAAATAATAAATCATTCTTTACTGCAGCTATTCAGTTTGAATTGGTTTATCAAGCCACAATACTTAACAGAAACACCCTCCCTTCCTCTCTTTGTTGACTACCCTACCTGAGGCTCACCGACTTTCTTTTGGATTTTGGAAATAACAAGAAGTAACTCCTGTATTTTCCATTCTAATTAATTCCATAACTGCCACCTGTATTACATTTACATATAATCATATCATTCTCATACTTAGTAACTTTCAAAAAGGATGTTGCTGTGAAGAAGAGTGTACATCTTTAGTCTTTTCTATCCAAATTACTTTCCCAGCCTCATTATTATCATGTCAAACATCCTGTGTTCTTGCACAATCTAGCATGAGCTATTATAATTCATCATCTATCTTCACAAAACTTAGGTACTTAAGCATTTGTCTTAGTCATTTTCTCATCACTGAGATTCAGCACCTAATATCTACAACCTATTTTGACTCAAATTTTCAGTCTATGGTTGGCTAGCTGCAAGACAGGAATGGCATGATGGAAGAGGAAAACTGCTCATGGCATGGTGGCCAGGAAGCAGAGAGAGAAGGATGGAGCCAAGACAGGAGGTACAATATACCCTTCCAGGCCACACCCTCAGTGACCCAGGTCTTCTGACTAGACCCTACTTCCTAAAAACTGGTCAACTCTACTGCCCAAAAGATTTAATCTCCTTACCAAAGCCCCACCTATGAGTGCTTGAGGCCCTACAGGGAACATTAAACTTCAACAGTGTTTGTTCCACCATCTGTAACAAATTGTTGGTGACCACAGTACCTAAGGCACTATAGACATTAAATTACTGCCTGTTTTGTGAATACTTTACAACAGCCAGGAAACTTGTTTTACATTGTTCTATTTACATTGTTCTGTTTTAGTCTTGAAAATGCACCTGTATGCTCATTTTGCAGATGAAGAAATAGATTCAAAAAAGCTATGAGCATAGCTCAAGTCTCAGAGGCTAGAGGCTTAAATAAAAATGTTATTTTTAAGGCCAGGGATTTAGCTCAGTGGTTCTGCTGCCTGCCTCAAAAGCTCAAGGACCCATGTTTGAACCCCAGTACCAAAAAAAAAAGTGTTATTATTTGGTTCTTGACAGAGTATGCTTTGCTCTTATTAGTTAATTTCCATTTTTCAAAACACTATGTTTTCGCATATTTTCCAAAAAAAATTTAAATAGTCTACAAAAAATCAAGTTCTTGTCCGTGCTATATAATTCTGCATATTTCTTTGATTTGATTTCATATACACAATGAATTCCTTTCCTTTGGTCAAATGTAAAAATTGCATGATAACAAAATTGATAAATTACAAATCTTTTTTGGATGAAGGGTCTCTCTCACTTTGTAGTTCAAGCTGGCCTTAAACTAAGTGTATATCCCAAAGTGGCCTCAAACTCATAGTAATCTTCCTGCCTCAGCCTCTGAGTACTCAAATTACAGGTGTATACCACCACACCAGTAATAAGGCTCCTTATTTGATCAACCCTTAAACAGCCCAATGCTCTCCTCCAATATTTCTTTTTTAAGTTTGTCATTACACTACAGTCAGCCTAGTAAAATCAACACAGTTAATCTTGTGTAATAGTTGGCTGAAAGCCAGTGGAATCAAAGGGCAAGTCTGAGCAAGCAAGGAAGCAGGCAAGTGTAGACGAGCACAGCAGTAAAACACCCCATCAGTAGTAGGATATATAGCATGTTCTATTTCAGACAGATTGAAGAAATTCTGATGGATTGATTAAGTCACTGATTGCTTCTCCCATTTACTTCATTATGACCATGGTCATTTAACTTTATTTTTCTAAGTCTTGATTAACTTGTCTGAAAATAAGAGTAGTTATGCCTCACAATGTTGTTGGGATTTAGCTGAAATATACATAGATCACATTGTGCAAAGTTGATATATACCAAAACAATAAATTGTAATAATTAAAATTGTTATATTAGATAGTAAGAGTTTTCAGGGGCCAGGGATTTAGCTCAGTGGTTCTGTCACCTGCCTTGCAAGCTCAAGGTCCCGAGTTCGATCCCTGGTACCAAAAAAATAAAAATAAATAAACAAAAAAGAGTTTTCAGGATAAATAAAGCAACTGATTATAATCAATACTAGAGGGCTGAGACAGTATCCCCAAATTGAGAGTATTTTATTTAATCTTGTATTATAATGTTAGTGTTATCCTAAGGGTGGGAGGAAGGTATTGGGAAAGTGTGTAAAATGCCCATAGCAAAACAAATCACAGGGCAAAATGAATGAGACTACTACGACTGATTTGAACAAGATCAATAACTTCCTACAATGTGCCACTACAGTTCTCTCTACATCTTGTTTCCACTTTCTATATCCTTTTCATTCTTCAACCCACTCCAAACTGACATCTCTGCCTCTTGTTCTTAAAGTGACCACTGATTCCCATATTGACAATTTTAATCAGTATTCTCTTCAGTCATCTTATTTGACCTCCAAATAGCACACAACACAGTTGATAGCATACTCCTTTTAGAAATCTTTTTTCTTGGACTATGTTATGCAGAACTTTAGTAGGTTTCCTCTGAACTAGTACTTTCCTTCCTCTCTTTAAATGACTTTTCCTCTTCCAGTTGACCTAATAAAACTCAGAACTTGTATTTTTTTCTACCTATCATCTACATGCCAGTAATTTCAAAATTGTATTTCTAGTTCACATTTCCAGAACTATATGTTCAATTCTTTACTTGACCTGTTCAGTACCACAAAATTAAGATTTCCAAAACTGAACTCGTTTTCCTTCAAAACTTTTTCTCCAATCTCAAATTATTTCAATAAATTCCACAGCCTTACATACACTCATTTGCATAAGCCAAAAATCAGAACACATTTCCCTACCTTTCATGTATTACTAAAGTCTACTGACTTTACTTTTGAAATACCCTGAATTTATTTATTACTTTTTATTTTCTTTATTTTTTTTTCCAGTCCCGGAGGTTGAACTCAGGACTTTGTGCTTTCGAGGCAGGTGCGGTGCCACTGAGCTAAATCCCCAGCTATTACTCTCTATATTCACTATCAACATCACTAACCAAACTTTTCCAAGTCTATCATTCAAGCTAATGTAATTGTCTCCTAACACTGTCTATTTTCTTTTGCTCTTACGCTGATCCCATCCAGTGTTGTTATTACAGCTGATGTGGCCTTGTAAAGATATACAGGAAATGGTTTCACTCTCCAGCTTAAAATCTTTCTGTGATCTCCCAGGCCATTTAAAAAATACTCAAACAACTCAGCATGGCTCACAAGGGCTGGCATGATGTGGCCCTTCCACGTCAACCTCATCTACCTCATCTCAGGTGACATCATTTGCCCTCACTACCTACTCAAGCCATCCTGGCCTTTTTTGTTTAAAGGTTTCTTAAATGTATCATATTCTTTCCCAAATGCAAGACCTTTTAATGATGTTACCTGGATTGCTGTCTGTACATCCTGAGGCCCCCCACCATACAAACTGCACTCTTTTTCTAACTCCTGGTCATGTGTCTTTCTTATTGTGCCTTGTTTTTTCCTTGATAACACTTTATCACAATCTAATTGCAAATTTTTAATTTCACAATCAATTACAAATATGTAATTATTAAAATTTAATTTAAAGTATTTGTTAAATATATACATATATATTCTTTACTAAATGTTTAGAACACATTTCCCTTTGAAGATACTACTATACAAAAGCATGTGCTTGTGTATGTGCATACATACACAGAGGGACACACACAAGTGCACTCACACACAAGGATGCAAAAGTTTCTCTATAACTTACTTTAGGAATAAATTCAATTCTAAAATTTGTGTACCTAACCATAGTATTATAACTGCCATTTTAATCTAACAAAATTCAGTCCTTGCTGTTATTTTATTTTTACAAATAAATTAGATTTAAGAAAAGAAACTGTAAATTCAATTATATCCAGCTTCAAATTTCACTGTTAATAATGAATGATAACTCTCTAAGCCAACTAATCAAGTATATTTCAACTATTATAATCCAATAAAAACTTATGCATCTTTATAGGCTTCTGTTTTCTCCTAGGTTTTAATTCATTAGAATGTACCAATTGATCTATGTCAATTATTTTGAGGGAAATTATGTTAGTAACATTTTGTCTTCAACATTTCAAATAGGAAATCCCCATTAGTGTAATAAATAATAAATTTGGCAGAGAATTGGCAAGCCGTCTTAATCAGAAAACTTCCTGGCTGACAATCACACAAAACTGAGACCACAAAGCATATCTTAAATGTTTCAGCACTTGGATTTTCCTAAATACTTCTTTTAAGTTCTTTCTGAACAACTTGCAAAAGATCAAAACATGTTAATTTCCTTACTGCTGGCCAGAATCATAAAAGAGCATTATAAAAGCTTATGGATACATTTACTAACTTATAAGCAACAAAATGTTTCATAGCTTTATTGAAAAGAGTCAATAAGATAAAAGATTTTTCTTGTTTGTGAAAGAGGTTGAACTAGATATAGAGAAGATATATTCAAGCTCTAAAAATTCTAGTGTTTTTCCTCTTAGGATAAATTAATAGTACATAATTTCTTCTCACAAAGAAAAATGTTATTTACATATTTCACCACTTCCATATTTTTACTTCATTAATATATAGTTACTGAATACCTTAAGTTACTGATACCATAAGACATGTGAGCTACTTTTTGCCTGAGAAGTGGAGATTCAAAAAAGTAACTCATTACCCCTTTTTTCTTTTTAATTTTTTTATTAATACATATTTGCAGTACATAATGATTACACTTGTTGTGAGGAGTTGGTACATGTACATAACACATCTTAATTCTTTTTTCATGCCCTGCCCCACCCCTCCCTCCCTGCTTCTTCCATTTCTTGGTCCCTACCCCTGGTCCCTAACCAGCCAATTTGAAGGACATTCTGCCACCCCTCTATTCTCTCCTATATTTCCATTTCCACTGCAATTTTATTAAATATACACCTACATACTACCACCAGGATGTCCGTTATAGGTATAGCCATTTCTATTCTATTGGAGCAACAGAAAATATCCCGCAGGAACCACAGAATAAACACAACCCTTCCTCAAATTCATTTCAAGTGTCTTTTCAGACAGCTCTGCTACAGCTTATGCCATATAAAGTCATTTTGCTCAGATTTTTATTTATACCCCTTTGAAATAGTGCTAAAAAGTTGAAATGTTAAAATAAAACCCAACAAGGTTGCTGCCAAGCAAGCAAATGATTCTAGAACTGTCTATAGTTAGGCCTAAATTGTAGGTTGCTATTTGAGCCACTGAATTCTCTCATATTGTAGTTATCAGTGACAGGAAAGGATGTCATGAGGAATTTATGGGAAGCCAAGTGAGACAATCATAACACAGGCCTTGGAGTACTGGAGCAAAGTCACACAATTTGCAGTGAAGAATATATGCCTCTTGAAATGCAACCCTTGGCATGTTACTGAGCCAAGGTACAAATTGCCAGTTAGACTGTGGGATGCCAAGTCACCATGTGGCTAGAATTTCCCATCTCGAACTGAATCCTGCCATATCTGCCCCTCAGATAGTTGAGAACCCACTTTATCACTGTTGCAACAATACCTCTCCTCACCTCACCCTCATGGCCCAGAGGGGGATCCTAGAAAACCAGCTTCATTCAGAAGGGTGTAAATGCCCAATCTCGACTTACAGATAAGTCAGCTTATTGTGTGGGTACAAGCCACTACAGTGGACATATGAACAACTTGAGTTAATTAAGTTAATGGAAGATTGATCTGCCTCTTGTTATCGATAGTGTGTACCCATAAACATCCAGATCTCAGCTGTATTGACTTACAACCACTTTGAGTTACAACCAGCCCTTGGGAGCCAGTAGAGTTCGTAAGTCAAGGATCTACTGTATAGCCTAACTCAAGGATTCTTAATTGGCAGAATTTTTGACAATACATCTGGTTATCCAGTTCCATGATAAAAGAAGTGGTCTGAGATTAGACTATTTAAGGACACAAAGGTAATGACAAATAGTCTGGCAAGCTGATCAAAGTTTTAGAGGAAAAAAGATTGGAAGATCAGAGACAAAGTCTGGCAGAAAGGAACATACAGAATATGGATAAATGGGAGTAGACATAAACTATACAAATTTTTATATTAAAAATTAGTGCTGGACTGGGTGTGGTAGTACCTGTACTCTCAGCACTTTGGGAGGCTGAGGCAGGAGGATCACAAGTTTAAGCCCAGCCTGGGCAACTCATCAAGACTGTTTCAAAATAAAAAATAAAAACGGGCTGTGGATATAGCTTAGTGCAGAGGCCCTGAATTCAATCTCCAGTATTACAATAAAAACAAAAAAGTTAACATTGATCCAAAGCTGCCACCATAGAAAAGGCACTAAGTAACCAAGTAGGTAAAATGACTCAGTCAGTTAAGGCAGCCAGTCTGTTTTCGGCCATTCCAGTACTAACGGAATGGACACATGAAAAAGTGGTCATGAACAGAAATGAAGGTTAGACATTGGCCCGGCAGCATGGATTCCCACTTTTCATGAGGAATCTAGCTTCTGCTATCTCTGAATGACCGACCCCTGCTCAACCAATGCTGAGTCCACCATGAGGCATCATTCCTGAGGGAGACCGTCTGCCACTTGGCCACTTCTACCCAGAAAACACATGTGATTGGCTCTGATAAACATAGACTCTCTGGGTCGGTCTGGGTTTCCCTTTCCTGCTCTCAGGATCTCAGTCAATATCATCATCCAAGATACACAAGAAACATGATCCAAGATACACTTCTGTGCAAGACTCCACATACAGAAGAGTACTTGTGGGAGTAGACACAGGAAAAAAGGATGCACAGTCATAATATGTTCTACACCAGCCATAAGCTCCCATCCCAATAAAGTGCTGCAGTCACCTCAGAAGGCATTAGTGAACCACTGGTTATGAGGTAATGCTTTTCAAGAATGGGGCCAAATACTCCAGAATGCAATATGTACTATGATTCAAAAACTTCTACATTGTATTTTGTCCCCAAGAAGTAACTTAAAAATGTCCTGCTTGCTTTGATTCTCAAAATTCCTTGGGAAATATCTATATTCCATTCCTAAAACCTTTTTTTTCTTAAATTATTTTATTGGTACATTGTAGGTATACAACACAATTACATTTCTCATTTGTTAATTGTACCTTTACATAATGCATCTTGGTTCTTATTTTTTCCCCATTCCTAGCCCTCCTTTCATGCCCTCCACCCTTCCCTATTTACAAAGCCTTTATTTCCATTTTTTCCATTTCTCAGCATTTTTCCTTTCCCTTCTTTCCTTTCCCCTGCCCCTCCCACTACCCCTACCCTTTTGGACCTTTTCTTCCTGTTTTACATTGTCGATTATTCATTCTAATCATTGGTACATTTTAGGTATAAAATACAATGACACTTATCATTGGAAATTTGTACCTTTACATAGTCTCTCTTGGTTCTTGTTTTTCACCCTTGCCCAGCCCTCCCTTCAACCCCTCCAGTCCTCCCTATTTACAAAGACCTTGTTCCTATTTTTCCATTTTCTCTTATTAATCCCATTCCCTTCTATCCTTTCCCCTAGCCCTCCTGCTTCCTTCCCCTTTGCCCCTTTTCTTCCTATTTCACATTACCTATTATATATTTAGTCCTTATTTACACTTTCAGCTTCTCACACCAGAGAAACTATTTGGTATTTATACATGTGTGCACTATTTATTTCACTTAAGAGTATTCCCTCAATGTGCATCCACCTAGCTATAAATGTCTCTAATTTCTCATTTTTTATGGCTGAGTAGTACTCCATTTTATAAAAAAACCACATTTTCTTTATCAAGTCTCCAGTTGATGGGCATTTGGGCTGTTTCCAAGTTTTATCTATTACAAACTGCACTGCTATGAACATGGGTGACCATATATCACTGTGGTATGATTCTTTTAATTCTTTGGGGAAGAGCCCCACCAGGGGAATAGTGGGGTCAAGTGGGACTTCCAGTCCTAGTTCTTAGAGGTATCTCCATACTGATTTCCACAGTGGTTGCACCAGTCTACACTCCCACAAGCAGGGAAGAAGGGTTCCTCTTTCCCCACAGCCCTGCCAGCATTTGTTATTGGTTGATTTCATGATAGCAGCCATTCTTTCTGGAGTGAAGTGGAATCTCAGCATTGTTTTCATTTGCATCTCTCGAATGACCAGTGATGTTGAACATTTTGTCATGTATTTATTTGCTATTTCTACTTGTTTGTGTGAGAAATGTCTGTTCATTTCAGATGCCCATTTTCAGATTGGGTCTTTAAATTTGGGAGGTCTGATCTTTTTAAATTCTACATAGATTCGAGATAGTAGACCTTTGTCTGAGGAAGAGCAGGTGAAGATTTTTTCCCACATTTTGGGTTGTCTCTTCGCACTGCTGGTGCTTTCTCTTGCTGTGCAGAAGCCTTTTAATAAGAAGAGATCCCACTTGTTGATTGTTTGTGCTGAGGTTTGTTTTTTGGATGCTATTGTGAAAGGAATTATTTGCCCTGTTTCTCTCTCAGTGAGTCTGTCATTGGTGTAGAGGAAAGCTATTGATTTTTGTGTGTTGACCTTGTAACCAGCTACTTGACTGAATTTGGTTATTAAGTCTAGAAGACTTTTGGTGGAGTTCTTGGGGTCTTCTATATAGAGTATCATGTCATCTGCAAATGATGACAATTTGACTTCTTCATTACCTATCTTTATTCCTTTTATTTCTTTCTCTTGTCTAATTGCTGTGGCTAATGTTTCCAGAACTATATTGAACAAGAGTGGTGATGGTGGACATCCTTGTCTTGTTCCTGATTTGAGTGTGAAGGATTTCAGTTTTTGACCATTTAGTATGATATTGGCTGTTGGTTTTTCATAGATGCCTTCTATCAGTTTGAGGTAGAGACCACCTATTCCAATTTTTTTGTAGGGTTTTTATCATAAATGTATGTTGGATTTTGTCAAATGCTTTTTCTGCATCTATGGAGATAATCCTATGGTTTTTGTCCTTGGCTCTATTGATATAGTGTATTACACATTGACTGATTTTCGTATATTGGACCATACCTGCCTCCCTGGGATGAATCCCACTTGATCAGGGTGTATGATCTTCTTCATGATCTTCTACATTCTGTTTGCCATTATGTAATTAAGGATTTTTGCATTTATGTTCATTAGTGAGATTGGCCTATAGTTCTCTTTTTCAGTTGGGTCTTTCTCAGCTTTGGGGATCAAGGTGATGCTTGCTTCCAGGAATGAATTTGGGAGTATTGTTTCCCTTTCAATTTCATTGAAGAGTTTAAACAGTAGTGGCAGCAGTTCCTCTCTAAATGTCTTGTAGAACTCAGCAGTGAAGCCATCAGGGCCCGGGCTTTTCTTAGTTGATAAGTTTTTAATTACATTTTCAATTTCATTGGTTGATATTGGGCTGTTCAGAATTTTTAGGTCTTCTTCATTCAACTTTGGTATTTCATATGTACCTAGGAATCTGTCCATTTCTTCTGTGTTGTCCATCTTATTGGCGTACAGGTTCTGGAAGTAGGTATTGATGATCCTCTGGATTTCTGCTAGGTCTGTTGTCATTTCACCCTTTTCATTCCTAATTGCATAGATTTGGGCCTTTTCTTTCCTTTTTCTGACAAGGTTGGCTAAGGGTTTGTCAATTTTGTTGATTCTTTTGAAGAACCAACTCTTGGCTTCATTGATTTTTTTTATCATTCTCTTTGTCTCCATTGCATTGATTTCTCCTCTGATCTTTATCATTTCCTCCCTTGTATGAGCTTTGGGGTTGTCCTGCTCTTCTTTTTCTAGAAGCTTGAGGTTCAGCATCAGCTTGTTTAATTGGGCTCGTTCTGTTTCCCTAATATGCATATTCACTGCTATGAATTTCCCTCATAAGACTGCTTTCATTGTGTCCCATAGATTCCGATATGTTGTACTGTCATTGTCATTTAATTGAAGGAACTGTCTGATTTCTTCTTTAATTTCCTCTGTGACCCATTGGTTATTCAGAAGTGTGTTGTTCAATTTCCACGTGTTTATGAAATTTTTCCAGTTTCTTTTGCTATGGATCGCCAATTTCATTGCACTGTGGTCTGATAATATACAGGGGATAACTTCAGTTCCTTTGCACTTACTTAAACATACTCTATGTGTGAGTATGTGATCTACTTTTGAGAATGACCCATGTGCAGCTGATAAGAATGTGTATTCTGATTTTGTGGGTTGGAAGACTCTGTAAACATCTCTTAAGTTCATTTGTTCAAGAGTTCGTTTGAGTTCTAGTATTTCATTACTTATTTTTAGTCTAGTTGATGTATCTATTTGTGATAGTGGGGTGTTGAGGTCACCCCGCTACAATTGTATTAGTGCATATATGACTTTTCATGTCTGTTAGTATTTGTTTTATATAGTTGGGGGCACTAGTGTTTAGTGCAGAGATATTTATGATTGTCATCTCTTCCTCTTGGATTCTTCCCTTTACAAGGATGTAGTGTCCTTCTTTGTCTCTCTTAATCAATGTTGGTTTGAAATCTACTTGATCTGCCAAGAGGATAGCTACTCCTGCTTTTTTTCAGGTTCCTGATGCATGGAGTGTTGTTTTCCTCCCTTTAACTTTCAGTCTATGAGTTTCCTTTTGAATTAAGTGTGTTTCTTGTATGCAGCATATTGTTGGATTTTGCTTCTTGACCCATTCTGCCAGTCTATTTCTTTTGATTGGTGAACTGAGACCATTAACGTTGATGGTTATAACTGAAAAATATTGACTTGTCATTGCCATGACTTTTTCTTTTTGTTGGGTTCTCCCCCTTTCCATTTAATTTCTTGTCATGCCAGATGGGTTCATTCTGCTTTGCTTTCTGGGGTTGTGATCCTCAATGTCTGTTCCTTGGATATTGTGTAAAATTCTTTGGAGTGCTGGTTTGGTATTCACAAAGTCCCTAAGGTGCTCTTTGTCATCAAAGTATCTTATTTATTTCTCCATCCATTTTGAAAGATAGTTTTTCAGGGTACATCAATCTGGGTTGGAGGCTGTTTTCTTTTAGGCCTTGGAATATGTCACTCCAAGCTCTTCTTGCCTTGATGGTTTGTGTTGAAAAGTCTGCTGTCATTCTGATGGGCTTTCCTTTGTATGTGATTTGTTTCTTTTCTCTAACTGCTTGTAGAACTTTGTTCTTCTGTTGTGTTTCTGGCATCTTAACAATCATATGCCTATGTGTAGATTTTTTTTTTGATCAAGACTATTTGGTGTCCTATATGCCTCACTTATCTGTATGTCAAGCTCTTTTCCCCTGCTTGGGAAGTTTGCTGCCATTATTTCTGTGAAGAGATTTTTTATGTCATCTCCACTCTCTCCTGTTTCTTCATTGAGCCCAATCAGTCTTATGTTATTCTTCTTTGCATGGTCTAGCAGCTGCTGGATTGATTTCTCATGTTCCCTTATAATTTTGAAGCAATTTTTCTTTTCCTGGTCACTAATGGCAATCTTATCTTCTATATCTGAAATTCTGTCCTCACATTGGCTCATTCTGCTGTGTAGACTTCCAATGGAGTTTTTCATGTCCTGGAAATCTATTTGCATTTGTTTTATGGACTCCATTTGTTTCTTCTGTTTGGATTCCATCATGTTCCTGAGCTCCTCTCTAGATTTATTAATCATGCCTTGAACTAGGGGCACAATTTCTCCTGTTATCTGAGAAATTATTTCTGATTTCATTTTTTCCAGATCCCCTTTTGTTGCCAGTTCAGTGGGTCTAGGTGGTTGAGTATCAGTTTTCCATCTCATTTCCCTTTGGGGTTGCTGTAGGTGATCTGGAAGTCTGGTTTTGAGACTTATTTACCTGTTTTCTCATTTTGACTGGGGTGGGGGACTATTAGTGCCCGCACGGATTACCTCCTCTGAGCTGGGAGAGGTGGGACAGAGGCCGGGAGCAACAGTAGGGATGGTGACCCAAAAGCCCTTTCCTGTAGGCTGGGAGCAGCAGGAGGGATGGTGGCCAGGAGGCCCCTTCCTCTGGACCAGGAGCAGTGGGATGGCGGCTCAGAAGCCCCTACCTCTGAGCCAGGAGCAGCGGGACAGAAGGTGACCCAAAAGCCCTTTCCTCTTGGCTGGGAGGAGTGGGAAGGATGGTGACCAGGAAGCCCCTTCCTCTGGACCAGGAGCAGTGGGACGGCAGCTCAGAAGCCTCTACCTCTGGGCCAGGAGCAGTGGGACAGAAGGTGGCCCAAAAGCCCTTTCCTCTGGGCTGGGAGCAGTGGGAGGGATGGTTACCAGGAAGCCCCTTCCTCTGGACCAGGAGCAGTGGGACGGCGGCTCAGAAGCCCCTATCTCTGAGCCAGGAGCAGCGGGACTCAGTACCTTGGTCTGGTGGTCTGGTGTCCTCTGAGTCTTTGTAGTGTGGAACCAGGTGGCTGCCTGTCTGCAGCGGGGTGATTCGGCTTCTTCCGCATGACTTGGGACCTCGATAGGGCATCCACAGACCTGCCTGTCTGCTGGGGACTGATTAGGCATGTTCCGCGAGACTGGGGACCTCGGTAGGGCATGGGCAGACCTGCCTGTCTGCAGTGGGGTGATTCGGCATCTTCCGCGCGACTCAGGACCTCAGTAGAGCGTGCACAGACCTGCCTGTCTGCAGCAGGCTTGATTCGGCGTGTTCCGCGTGGCTCTCCATTCCTAAAACTCTTGTCTCTAGTCCCCCAAAAAGGAATAGTTTCTGGAAAAGTCCCTTTAAGCTATAAACTATGGTTGCCCTTGGCACTTTATTTTCCCTGTATCCAGGAATCACCCAATGAAAACAGAAATCACCATCTTGGCAGGGGTAATCATCCCTAATAATCAGGAAGAGGTAGGTTTCCAATTGGAACATGGAAAAATGTGTACATGTGGACATCCCTTAGTACAACTTGAAGATTGTGAAAGCAAATGAACAATATAAGCAATCCCAGCCTGAGAAAGGCCATCAAATCCTCAGTGTTAGGATCTGAATCTCACTTCCCAAAATCACCAAGAGGGCTAAGTGAGGGTGAAGGGATCCAGATTTGATAATGCCATAGGGAAATAATGAGTATCAGTTATGATTCTGCAACCAGCTTCAGCAACAGAGAATAAAGTTTGTCCTATTCTTCCTTTTCAAAGTACCCTGCCCCAACAAACCTTATGTACAGTATTTTCCAATGTTTATGCAAATGTAAGCAACAAGGGGCACACAGATTCATGACATGGAGGAGCACTGTCTATTCTTTCGTCTACATTGCAAGGAAGGATGTATTGCTCCAACTGCCCAAGTACTGTCATTCCCTTCTACCTGAGCTGCTGAGAACTGCTCCCCTGGGATGGTTCAAATTGAATAACTGATCTAAACATGAGTAAAAGTTTCCAGCCAATTCAGCCCATGGGATTAGGGCTATTTGAGCTCCAGAGCTCTCTGTCAGGAAAGGCAAACCTGATAAGATGTCTACATCACAGCCCAACTTCTCCTGCCTCATTTTATTTCCTTGCCTTTCCTTCCACAATTGCTGATTCTAAGGACACAGCCTAATAATCATTCTACCTTTTAAACACCATCATAAATGTTTTTATCTGAGTGAGGCTCATGAAGAGAGGAAGTCAGGGGAGGGCCCCAAGACAAATGAATAGCTCAGGACATTTTTCACAATTGTATACAATGCACTTGTGAGTATCTGAAAATTGCTTTGGTGTTTGGATTTTTAACACTATGATAAGGCATGTATATAAATTCTCAACTATCTTTAGCTGATTTGTACCAAAAACATAATCATATATTATAAAATTGTTTTAAATTCATGAACAAAAATTATCTGAAAATTGATCGTTGATCTAAATGTAAGGGTTAAAAGTACAAACATTTCATGAAGCAAGCATAGAAGAAATTCTTGGTGACTTTGTACTTGACAAAGATATCTTAATTACAAACAAATGGTATGAACAAAAAATCATTAATTAGACCATCAAAACATTCTATTAATGGAAAGGTATGCCACAAAGTGGGAGGCAATATTTGAAAAATATATATTCAAAAAAAGACATATTTAGGGGCTGGGGATTTAGCTCAGTGGTTCTGCTGCCTGCCTCGCAAGCATGAGGTCCCGAGTTCGATCCCCAGTACCAAAAAAAAAGAGATATACTTAGAATATATCAAGAACTCTTACAATTCAGTAAGACAATGCAGCAAATATGGGCAAAGCATATGAACTGACACTTTACTGAAAAGGATGCACAACACAGATGCAAATAAGCTTATAAAATATGTTCGATATTATTGTTTAGGAAGGGATTTAATTAAATAAAATGTACTTTAAATGAAAGTTTATATGCCATAGCACTATATCACCAGAATTTCTAAAGCTAAAAAGGATTTTTCACACCATTTATTGACAAGGATGTAAGGCAATTAGAACCTTATGCACTGTTCTTTTAAATGTATAATGGTACAACCATTGGGAAATTGATTGGCAGTTTATTATAAATACATCTCAGCAATTCCACTCCTAGATATTATCCGGGAGAAGTTAAAACATGTGTTCATACAAGTTTTATTAATAGTGGTCCTAAACTGGAAACAACCAAACGTTCATCAATTGTTGAGTAGATGAACAAACTGTTATATCTTATAATAAAACACTACTCATCAATAAAGAAGGCACCTCTAACACAAACATCATTATCTTTGAATGTCAAAAATATTCAGAATTCATAGTAATTTATTCCATTAATATAGAATTATATCCCCAATTCAGAATGGTTCAACTTAATGATTTTTCAACTTTATGATGGTGTAAAAACAATACATATTCAGAGGCTGGGGATTTAGCTCAGTGGTTCTGACACCTTCCTTGCAAGCTCAAGGTCCCAAGTTCGATCCCCAGTAGCCAAAAAAAAAAAGATGACAAAAAACAAATTTCAAAATTATACAAATTTTGGGCCAGGGATTTAGCTCAGTGGTTTCGCCGCCTGCTTTGCAGGAGCAAGGACCCGAGTTCAATCCCTGGTACCAAAAAAAAAAAAAAAAAAAAAAAAAAATACATATTCAGTACAAACCGTGCTTTGAATTTTTTTTTTAGTTCTTTTATTGGTACATTTTAGGTATACAATTTGTTTACATTTATCATTAGGTGTTTGTACCTGTACATGATATATCTTGGTTCTTATTTTTTCCCCATTACCTGTGCACCCTTCACCCCCTCCGCCCTTCCCTATTTACATAGATTTCATTTACATTTTATTTTCTTTTCTCATAGTTTTTCTTTTCCCTCTTTTCCTTTCCCCTTCCCCTCCCTTCACTCCTTCATCTTTGGACCTTTTTTCCTATTTCAAATTATCAGTTATTCATTTTAATCATTTTAACCCTTCTTTACACTATCAGTTTCTCACACTAGAGAAACTCTTCGGTATTTATTCATGTGTGTCCTATTTATTTCACTTAAGAGTATGGCCTCGATTTGCATCCATTTAGCTATAAATGACTCTAGTTTTTCATTCTTTATGGCTGAGTAGTACTCCATTTTATTTAAAAAACCACATTTTCTTTATCCAGTTTCCAGTTGATGGGCACTTGGGCTGCTTCCAAGCTTTAGCTATTACAAACTGTGCCACTATGAACATGGGTGCACATATATCACTGTGGTATGATTCTTTTAATTCTTTGGGAAAGATATCCAGCAGGGGAATATCTGGGTCAAATGGGACCTCTAGTCCTAGTTCTTTGAGGTATCTCCATACTGACTTCCACAGTGGTTGCACCAGTCTGCACTCCCACCAACAATGGAGAAGGGTTCCTTTCTCCCCACAACCCCACCAGTATTTGTTATTTGTTGATTTCTTGATAGCAGGAATTCTTTCTGGGGTGAAGAGGAATCTCAGGGTTGTTTTCATCTGCATCTCTCTAATGATGAGTGATGTTGGACAGTTGTTCATGTATTTGTTTGCTGCTTTTACTTCCTTCTCTGAGAAATGTCTGCTCATTTCAGATGCCCATTTTTGAACTGGGTTTTTTAATTTGGGGGGGTCTGACTTTTTTCAATTCTTTATATATTCTAGATAGTAGTCCTTTGTCTGAGGTACAGCTGCTAAAAAATTTTTTCCCATATTGTAGGTTGTCTGTTAGCTCTGTTGGTGGTTTCTTTTGCAGTGCAGAAGCTTTTTAATAAGATGAGATCCCAGTTGTTGATTCTTTCTGCTAGTTCCCATGCTGCTGAGGTTTTGTTCATGAAGTCTTTTCCTATGCGAATATCTTCAAGAGTTCGACCTAACTTATCTTCCAGAAAGTTTAGTGTTTCTGTCTTAATATTTATATCTTTAATCCACTTTGATCTTAGTTTAGTGCATGGTGATAGGTATGGGCCTAGTTTTAATCTTTGGCAGGTTGAAATCCAGTTTTTCCAACACCATTTATTAAATAGGCTATCTTTCTTCCAGTGATGGTGGTTGGCTCCTTTGTCAAAGGTGAGGTGGCTGAGAATGTCTGGAGTTGTTTCTGCATCTTCTAATCTATTCCACTGATCCTCAGGTCTGTTCCTTTGCCAGTACCATGCTGATTTTATCACAGTAGCTTTTTAGTATAGTTTCAAGTTGGGGATTGTGATACCCCCCAGCCATGTCTCTGTTGCTTAGAATTGCTTTAGCTATTCTAGATCTCTTCTGGTTCCAAATGAATTTTTGGATTGTTTTCTCTAGTTCTATGAAGTATATTGTTGGAATTTCAATTGGCATTGCGTTGAATCTATATAATAGTTTTGGAAGTATGGCCATTTTCACTGTATTGGTTCTTTCTACCCAGGAACAAGGGATAACTTTCCATTTTCTTGTATCCTCTTCGATCTCTTTTTTCAGAGTGTTGTAGTTTTCAGTCTAGAGGTCTTTTGCTTCCTTTTTTAGACTGATTCCTAGATATTTCATTTTTGGGGCATGCTATTGTAAAAGGAATTGTTTCCCTAATTTCTCTCTCAGTGAATCTGTTATTTGTGTACAAGAAGGCTATTGTTTTTTGAACATTGACCTTCTATCCAGCTACTCTACTGAATCTGTCAATTAAGTCTAGAAGTTTTCTGGCAGAGTTTTTTGGGTCTTCTATGTAAAGTATCATATCATCAGCAAATAATGACAGTTTAACTTCTTCTTTTCCTATCTTTATTCCTTTTATTTCTTTCTCTTTTTTAATTGTTGTGGCTAATGTTTCCACAACTATATTGAACAGGAGTAGTGATAGTGGGCATCCTTGTCTTGTTCCTGAATTTAGTGTGAAAGTTTTCAGTATTTGACCATTTAGTATGATGTTAGCTGTTGGTTTTTCCTAGATAGCCTTAATCAGGTTAAGATAAAGACCTTCTATTCCAATTTTCTGTAGGGTTTTTATCATGAATGGGTGCTGGATTTTGTGGAATGCCTTTTCTGCATCTATTGAGATCATCATATGGTTTTTGTCCTTGACTCTGTTAATATGGTGTTATTGATTTACAAATGTTGAACCATCCTTGCATCCCTGGAATAAATCCGACTTGGTCAGGGTGTATGATCTTCTTGATGACCCTCTGTATTCTGTTTGCCAGTATCTTGTTGAGGATTTTTGCATCTATTTTCATTAGGGAGACTGGCCTGTAGTTCTCTTTTTGGGTTGGGTCTTTCCCTGGTTTTGGAATCAAAGTAACACTTGCTTCCAGGAATGAATTTGGAAGTATTACTTCCCTTTCAATTTCCTTGATGAGTTTAAAGAGTAGCAGTGATAGTTCTTCTTTAAATGTCTTGTAAAATTCAGCAGTGAAGCCATCTGGACCTGGGCTTTTCTTTGTTGGTAAATATTTTATTACATTTTCAATTTCATTCATTGTAGTTGGAGTGTTTAGAATTTCTATATCTTCTTCATTTAATTTTGACAATTCATATGTATCTAGAAATCTGCCCATTTCTTCTGTGTTTTCCATTTTATCGCAGTAGAGGTTCTCGAAGTAGGTATTGATGATCATCTGGATTTCTGTTGGATCTGTTGTGACTTCACCTTTTTCATTCTTAATTGCATGTATTTGTGCCTTTTCTTTCCTTTTTTTGATAAGGTTGGCTAAAGGTTTATCGATTTTATTTATTCTTTCAAAAAACCAACTCTTTGATTCATTGATTTTTTGTATTGTTCTCTTAGTCTCCATTGCATTGATTTCTGCCCTGATCTTTATAATTTCCTCTCTTGTATGAGCTTTTGATTCAGTTATGCTCTTCTTTTTCTAGGAGCTTGAGGTTTTGTATTAGGTTATTTATCTGAGTTTTCTCTGTGTTCCCAATATGGGCATTCACTGCCATGAATTTCCCGTGTAGAACTGCTTTCATTGTGTCCCATAGATTCCTATATGTTGTACTGGCATTTTCATTTACTTGTAGAAACTGTTTAATTTCTTCTTTAATTACTTCTGCGACCCACTGATTGTTCAAGAGGGTGTTATTCAGTTTCCATGTGTTTGTTGGGATTTTGTGGTTTCTTATGTTATTGCTCTCCAATTTTAAGGAATTATAGTCTGATAATATACAGGGGGTAGCTTCAATTCTTCTACATTTACTTAGACATGTTCTATGAGCTAGCATGTGGTCTATTCTGGGGAATGACCCGTGTGCAGCCGAAAAGAATGTGTATTCTGATTTTGTGGGGTGGAACACTCTGTAAACATCTATTAAGTCCATTTGTTCAATAGCTTGGTTCAGTTCTAGAATTTTCTTGTTAACTTTTTGTCTAGATGATCTGTCTATTTGTGATAGTGGGGTATTGAGGTCCCTCATTACAATTGTGTTAGTGTTTATTTGGTTTTTCATGTCTATTAGTATTTGTTTTGTATATTTGGGGGCATTCATATTTGGTGCATATATATTTAAGATTGTCATCTCTTCCTCTTGAATTGTTCCCTTCAGAAGGATGTAGTGACCATCTTTGTCTCTCTTAATTAGTTTTGGTTTGAAATCTACTTTGTTTGCAAATAAGATTGCTACCCCTGATTTCTTCTGGGTTTCTGTGGCATGGAAAACTGTTTTCCATCCTTTTACTTTCAGTCTATGAGTTTCTTTTTGAGTTATGTGTGTTTCTTGTATACAACATATTGTTGCATTTTCCTTTTTATTCCATTCTGCCAGTCTATTCTTTTGATTGGTGAATTGAGGCCATTAGCATTGAGGGTTATAATCGATAGATATTGATTTATCCTTGTCATGATGTTTTACTTTTGTTGGGTCTTTTATTTCTTATTTATTCCTCCTTTCCCTTTAGTGTCTTACCTTGCCTGGTGGGTTCCCTCTATTGGGCCTCATGGAGTTGTGGCCTTCATTGCTTTTTTCTAGGATATTGTTTAGAATTGCTTGTAGTGCTGGTTTGGTGTTCATGAAATTTCTCATGTGTTCTTTGTCGTGGAAGTATCTAATTTCCCCATCGATTTTGAAAGATAATTTTGCAGGATACAACAGTCTAGGTTGGAAGTTATTTTCTTTTAGGGCTTGAAATACTTTACTCCAGGATCTCCTTGATTTTTTTTTCTGAGAGAAAATGCTATTTTAATTAAGACTAACTTTAAGGCCTTAAATTCACATACATTTCTCACACTGTGACTTTTCAAACAGGAAAGAGGTAATTGATCAGCTCATCAGGTCCAAAATGGTTCTAACAAGACTTCACCAAAACTTTATAGAAAAATAACATCACATTGTTGGCACAACAGTTGAGGACAAAGGGCCTAAAGGGCGGTGTCTGCTTCCTGTCCACAGATTTGAGGGTTTGTGTTGATAAGTCTGCTGTGATTCTGATGGGCTTTCCTTTGTAGGTAACTTGTTTCTTTTCTCTAACTGCTTGTAGGATTTTGTTTTTCTGTTGGGTTTCTGGGATCTTGACTATTATATGTCTAGATGTAGATTTTTTTTTTATCATGGCTAGTTGGAGTTCTATATGCCTCACTTATCTGTATGTCCAATTCTCTACCTCTGTCTGGGAAGTTTTCCACTATTACTTCTGTGAACAGTTTTTTTATGTACTCCTATCAGTTTTGTTATTCTTCTTTGCATCATCTAGCAGTTGTTGGATTGATTTCTTGTGGTCCCTTACTATTTTTAAGAAATCTCTGTTTTCATGGTCTTTAACGGCGATCCTGTCTTCTATATCTGATATTCTATCTCCAGATTCCCTTAATCTGCTGTGGATACTTTCAGTGGAGTTTCTGATCTCCTGAATATCTGAATCTGTTTTATGGATTCCATTTCTTTCTTATGTTGGGCAATCATGGTTTCCATTTATTTCTTATGCTGGGTATTCATGGCTTCCAGCATGTTTCTGAGCTCATCTATTTTTTTTATCTGTTTCTGTTCTAGATCCTCTAATCATGTCTTTCACTCTGCTCACCATCTCTGCAGATATCTGGGAGATTATTTCTGCTTTGAATTTTTCTAGAGCCTCATTCATCTGTTTTGTTACTTCCTGTGCCATCAGTTCAGGGTATCCAGGTGGTTGGTTATGGTACTTTTCCATCTCATTTCCCCCAGGATTTACCTTTGGTGGGGTTGAAGTCTGAGTTTGTGCCTTGCTTAAATGTCTTCTCATTTTTGTTTTTGGTACTGTCCTTGGTTTAAGTCCTGGGTTGATAGTTTGAAATTGCTTATTGTAGGTATTTTTGTTGCTTGTAATTAGAACCCTTATGGAATGATTGCTTCTCAGAGGTGTCTTCCAGATATAGCTGGTCTTTAAGTTTTGAGTCTCTAATGACTCTAAGGCTCATTTACCTTATACTAGGAAGGTTTGTTGACTAGATCAATAACAACTTAGCCCAAGTGATACAATCAGTAACACCATTGCATCAAGTACATCTTTGAAAATGACATTTTGTGGTAGTTATTAATCTATCACCTTTAGCTGTGTGAATTAAATCAAGATCAAGGACCAACCCAACATATAGTGAATAAACTCTTCAATATAACAACTTTACCCTTTGGGATGGGGAGTTAGAAGGAGTTGAGGAGGGAGGGACAGATGGGAAGAAGGATAGGGGAAGGTTAGCAGTGTGGCCAGAGGACACAGGTGAGAAGGAAAAAGAGAATAATAGGAAAATAAAGAAGAACTCTGAATGAGGACCAAAACAGGGACAAAAAGGGAAGATGAATAATGTGGGAGAGCAAGAGAGTGAGTGTAAGAGAGAGAGAAAGGAAAGAGAAAAGAAAGAAGAAAAGAAAAGAAAATAAGAAGAGAAAAACATATTTGCAAAGAGTAGGGAAAAAATAAAAGATAAGAGGAGCAAAAGAAAAGAAAAGAGAAGAGAAGAAACTAATTATACTAATTTTGAGAATAAAAAAATAACAATGAAGATGAAGGGTCTCTTTCAGGGTATGTCTCTGCTGTCACAACAAACAACGTGGGTAGCAGTGTGCAGATATAAGTCAATGAGTCTCAGCAAGCTAGTCACAGACCCATGAGATTCAGGCAGATTTCTGGCTGCAAGTCCCAAGTTGAGCTCCCTGTCTTCCTGTAGGGTTGAACTCTGCAGAGTTGTATTGCAGGTTCCAGCTGCCCTTCCCCTGAAGATAGTCCCGGTCCTGATGGGAGGTGAAGATGACTCCATCTTACCCAGTACAGTGGTCTGGTGGTCCGGTGTCCTCTGCGTCTTTGTAGTGAGGAACCAGGTGGCTGTACAGAGAAGAGGCCAGAGGAGCAAGGGGGGGGGGGGTGTCCAGTGGATTGCTGTTCTGCACTACTCGCGACCTTGCTAAGGCATCTGCAGACCTGCCTGTCTGCAGCGGGCTGATTCGGCATGTTCCGCGCGACTCGCGACCTTGGTACGGCGTCCGCGGACCTCTGCTTTGAATTTTTAATACTAATCTTTTCCTGAGCTAGCAATGCACAGTACACTCTGTCTCAGTGTTGGTAATGGCAGCACCTGGTAAGCAGCGCAATCATGAGTGTAAACAGAAGACATTCTACAGTGTGCTGTGTTGCTAAGCAATGATGTTTGCTACATTTGGAGGATTAAGAGCATTTTCAATTTGTGATATTTTCAATTTATGATGGGTTTATCAGGACATAATCACATTATAAATGAAAGAACATCCATACTAAATTCCAGAAAATAAAAGCTAATCTGCAGTGACAACAAGCAGATCAGTGACACCCCAAAGCTTTGAGTAAAGTGAAGAATGACCACTAGATAAGGCTGATGGGAGTATCTTGAGTTTTGGAGTGGTTAAACAGGTGTTGTGTATATTTTAATCTGTGTCACTGTATGTAAGTCATATTTCAATAAAGTTTTTTTAAAAAGAATATTTGTTTATTTTGAAAAAATGAAATGGAAATAGAAACATATTTGTGTGTCTATGCTCATCTTGGCACAATAACAGCTTGGCACAATAAACAAAAAGTGGAAACAACCCACATATCCATTTGCATGTGGATGAGCAGATAACAAAAGATAGTATATTCATACTATAGAATATCATCTAGCCTCAAAAAATTAAGAAATTCTGACACATACCACAACATGGATGAACCTTGAAAATATTATACTAAGTGAAATAAGTTAGTCACAAAAGGACAAATACTGTATGATTCCACTTATATGAGGTTCTTGGAGACTAAAATTCATAGAACAGTGATGGAATGGAGAATTAGTGACTAATGGGCACAGAATTTAGCTGGGAAAGGTAAGAACCTTTAAAGATGAGTTTAATGCCACAGAACTGTAGAACTAAGAATTGTTAAGATGGTAAAATTTTTGTTGTGTACATTTTACCACTGGAAAAAAAGGAAGGATTGAGAATACAATCTGTGAGGAAGAAAAGTAGACACCTCATTGAAATTAAAGTTTTATACATGTGGAAAGTATGACAGACAAGATGAGCTGATTTGCAAGGAATAGTGGAGCAACCCTGGCTATGAAAATTGGTAAGCAAAAGTTCAGGGATGTTAGAGAGGAGGAACTTCAAATGGGTGCTGTTCTGATCAGCAGGATAGGTGAACCCAAGGACCCAGATGATTATCTTTAGAAATCAATGTCTTAAGTCTGTTTTCAAAAGGTTACTTTTCCACTCCCTAAAAAAAACCTTTTAGTGGAAGAATAAATTGCCTGAGAAAAATCTGTGAAATTGGCTAATGAAAATCTTTAGATTTGGATTTTATTACACTATCTGCACAATAATTTCCTGGGGGCTAAGACTAAAAGGTCTTTAGAATTGAGCTAACATGACACCAAATTTGTAAGAGGAACACTAGCAAGTTGCTGAGATTCAGAAGAGATCAATAGGACACAAGAATCAGCTAAACTTGCAGGCACTGGAACCATGGCAACAACCTTGGCAAACCTTCCGCACAGATAGTAACAAGCCACTGGGAACTGAGCTAAAACAGAACATGGAGAGAAGGACTTCATAAATCATAAATGATATACTTCCTCCACATGAAAAACAAAGGACAACTTTTGAAGCATTTTATTTGATTTCTTCTGATCTTTCTAAATTTAAGAAGCCTACCTCTAAAGTCTGGGGTTCAGATCCAGTCTTTTAAAGGGAAAGACAAACTGTCCCAAAGTCTTTAACATGCAGGTCCATTACACATTGGATCCACCTGGAGAGATGCTGAACTCTGTGACTTGTTTCAAACAAAAGACAATATTCAAGAACCTTTGGAGCATTTAGATACAGAATCAAGGATAACATTAATTGTGGGAAAGTTGAATGTAGAAAGAGAAATTTAGACTAAAGCTGTAGAAGGAAAGTAGCTGAAGTTGCTAGGGTGTGATACTTACTAGACACAGAGACCCAAAGAAGTTTTCCTGAGTGGTACCTCTTTTCCATATGTGTAATTAATTCTAAGGGACTTACTGTAATTCTAGGGAAGTTTAGAGTGGGAGCCCAACGATTGAGCATGACAAAAGGGAACCTCTAGAGCAAGCCTGCATTGCCATAATTGTGAATATGTAATAATACCAAATTGCAGTAGAGGTAGACCAAATTACATAATAAGGGTATTGAAGAAATTGAAAACAACCCCATACACCATGTATCCCTTTAACAAACTGGTCTGACTAGTCCAAAGTAAAGATGGACATTACATCAGCCTTTTACTAATCCCTGGTCACTGATACAGCAAATGCAGATCTTTTAGTTTTGGTTGCCAGTATAGTTTACCTTCATTTGGTCAGAATTACACTTTCATTGTCATGTTACAGGAATAAACCCTCCATCTCTTGTATTATAATCTAGTAAGGTGAAATTAAAAGAAATGTCCATAACCTAATTCAAATATAAAATGTATTCTTTCCATAGCTACCACATTGATTAGTGGTCAAAAGTAACTATATCAAAGGCTTGCTCTTCCTTCATTAGTTTGATAACTGAAAATCATAGAACAATTTCACAGGAGAAAAAAATCAAGGGACTTTCACCAAAAGTGTCTTGTCTGGAGTATTGTTAGAACAAATAAATTATACTCTGGACAAGACCCAAAAAAATATCCTTGAGATCCACATTACTAAACAGAATGTAAAGAAATGAAGTGTCATGTATGGATATTGACACATCTGGGTATTGTGCTGCAATCTAATTGTTAGATTATATAGCATTCTGAACAACATAATGTCTTAAAATTCACATGGCCACCTTTCAGATCTCTCAGCCCATTTAACTAAAACATGACTGCCTAAATGGTCTTTGACATAGATTCAGTACCATGTCCCTAAATCAATAACACAGCATTGAGTTTGTCAAATTTTGAAAGTCACTAGCCGCATACTAAACCATAGTTAAAAGAGAAATTCATAGATAACACCAAGTCCTTTTTCCACCAACATAAATTGGACTATATCTGACACCTGATTACTCTCAAGGAGGAATAGGCAAATGAGATCTCCAGTGTTAAACGGAAATAGTAAAATCAGTCAAGAGGAATGTCCATCTCCAAAGAAGTGCTAAGCCTTCACATAATTGTGCTGCATCACTGCAGTCAGGCCTTGGCAAAAGCACCATTAGCAATGCCCTAAGTACACTGCTTCTTATATGAAAAACTTCTTTTGACCTCTGCTCTTTCTCTCTAATACCACCAAGGCCAGCTTGAATATGCCCAACTGGTCTCATTCAACTGCATTTGTGGATCCTAAATGTAAGATTGCTTACTCTGATGAGAAGCAATGCTACTTTTGGCATATATGGACACCTTTAACCAGCTATCTCTTACTATCTTATTTGTTTCAACCTCTCATGCTCTAGTAAAGAGTCTATGCAGAGGACAGTCATGGTCTCAAAGTATGCTCTGTTGATCAGCATCGGCACACAACAGCTGAGAAATAGGGGGAATGCTCAACCAGAAGAGAGATCTATTTTAGCAACTAGAGAAGCTAATCAATGCTAATGAAAATTGATTTAAACACATATCTGGGTTGTTAGTCTACCAACATGACTTTAAAAAGTTAGAACACTTTAAGCAAAATAATACAAATGAAATGTTTCTATTTACCAGGTAGATTATTCAATTAGTGTGTTGCTACAAGTCTTGGGCAATGCACATGTTCCATGTAACTGAAGCATTACATTATAGCCTGCTGAGGGGTAGCAATAGGAAGAATATGAAATAGCATGTACTGTTATGAAGCTCATTAGATCTGACTGGATTGCAGTTACATGAGATTACCCTGATGCTATCTAACTATTAAAAATCTGTGACACATAGAATTTAGTTAAGCTAGAATAAAATAGAACTTGTCCAGTACCTGTGGGAATGCTCAATTCTGTCTGAGAGTCTGAGGTGCTCTGACAATAACACCACAGCCTCCCAATATTCTTAAGAATATTCAGCCCTAAGGGACCCATTCATACATCTAAAATCATACCAAATATGATCACTGAAAATTTTAGGAATATAATCACTCACATCTCATTTTCTACCTAGGTTAATTCTCTCACAGAACCCAGTTAAAATTTGGCTGCTTTAGAAATCAGAATGAGAAAATTTGTCTCTGCTTCTCCCAAACTAAAGTTAGGTTGGGTAGAAAATAGCCACAAGAATAATTAAACTTACTCTAGTAGACTTAAACAAAAATGAAAACAGTGTTTCAAAATAAATCACATCGCATATTTTGTAAGTTCTTAATAGAAGATGAATAGGTACTAGGTATATACATTACCAGTTCAAATTGCACTTCATTCAGTACCATATTATGGTATTATTTACATTTTCCCAGCCATGGAAAATTAAAAAAAACTGTTAAGGAACTTGCAATGTCCAAGTGTGACTTGCAGAAATGAGCTGTTAAACCAACTGAATTAAATATATATCAACCTTCCTTCCTGTTAACTTCTGGCTTAATCCTGTGTGTATTGCTAGTCCACAGTAGGTTTTGTTAATAGACTCAGTTGGAAATCTCATAATATTATTAGTTATAGCTACTATAAAAATACATGTATGAGTTTGTTCTAAATACATGTTATACTGAATCCCTGCTTTGTTAGTAGGAAAAAGCTATGCAGTTCTAATGTGTAACAAAAATTACATGCATTCAATTAATTATACCAAAAACATTATAATATTTGCCAAAGCATCATAATTAGTAATACCATATTGTGAGCTAGTGGAAAGTGTTGTTTCTAAGCCTCACATGCATATAGCTTGAGAATCAAGGTATCATGGCTGCTAATCTTAATCAACTAGCTGAAGTTAAGCGAGCCCAGTTTTAGGTCATAGATTTTTTTCAGGAATAAACTAAAATAGAACATCTCATAAAAAGTGAATATTATATGGGAAGGCCATTAGGATTGAAATAAAATTAACAACAATAAGTAAAATATGATTCTCAAATAAGTAACCAGTCTACAGCTTCTAAAGAATAGTCTTCTACCTGAGCCAATAGAAGTGTCCATCCTTGGGAAGTTTGTGTCTTTGTTATTGACCACTCAGTGTCATTATTTCACTTAGACTATTGTTAAATTGAGGAAACACAAATTTTCTTCATCTAGTTTTACTTTGGTTAACAGATAAATATAAAATATGCATTAAAGAGCATTGCATCCATTTGTTCCCAGTCAATAGAAAATTGAGGGTGGAGCCCGCTCCAGACAGGCAGACACCTGGTTCCACACTACAAAGACGCAGAGGACACTGGACCACCAGACCACGGTACTGAGTCCCACCACTCGTAGCCCAGAGGTAGGTGCTTCTGAGCCACTGTCTGGCTGCTCCTGGTCCAGAGGAAGGGGCTTCCAAGCCTCCATCCCTCCCGCTGCTCCCAGCCCATAGGAAAGGGCTTTTGGGTCACCATCCCTGCCGCTGTTCCCGGCCCCTGTCCCACCTCTCCCAGCTGAGAGGATGTAATCCATGCAGGCGCCAACAACCACACCCCAAGTCAAAATGAGAAAACATGTAAATAAGTCTCAAAACAAGACTTCCAGATCACCTACAGCAACCCCAAAGGGAAATGAGATGGAACACTCTGATACTCAACCACCTGGACCCACTGAACTGGCAACAAAAGGGGATCTGGAAAAAAGGAAATCAGAAATAATTTCTCAGATAACAGGAGAAATTGGGCCCCTACTGCAAGACATGATTAATAAATCTAGAGAGGAGCTCAGGAACATGATGGAATCCCAACATAAGAAACAAATGGAATCCATAAAACAGAAGCAAATAGATTTCCAGGACATGAAAAACTCCACTGAAAATCTACACAGCAGAATGAGCCAATGTGAGGACAGAATTTCAGATATAGAAGATAAGATTGCCATTAGTGACCAGGAAAAGAAAAATTGCTTCAAAATTATAAGGGAACATGAGAAATCAATCCAGCAGCTGCTAGATGATGCAAAGAAGAATAACATAAGACTGATTGGGCTCAATAAGAAACAGGAGAGAGTGGAGATGACATAAAAAATCTCTTCACAGAAATAATGGCAGAAAATTTCCCAAGCAGGAGAAAAGAGCTTGATATACAGATAAGTGAGACATATAGGACTCCAAATAGCCTTGATCAAAAAAAAATGTACACATAGGCATATGATTGTTAAGATGCCAGAAACACAACAGAAGAACAAAGTTCTACAAGCAGTTAGAGAAAAGAAACAAATCACATACAAAGGAAAGCCCATCAGAATGACAGCAGACTTTTCAACACAAACCATCAAGGCAAGAAGAGCTTGGAGTGACATATTCCAAGGCCTAAAAGAAAACAGCCTCCAACCCAGATTGATGTACCCTGAAAAACTATCTTTCAAAATGGATGGAGAAATAAAATATTTTCATGACAAAGAGCACCTTTGGAACTTCATGAATACTAAATCAGCACTCCAAAGAATTTTACACAATATCCTAGGAACAGACATTGAGGGTCACAACCCCAGGAAGCAAAGCAGAATGAACCCATCTGGCACGAGAAGAAATTCAATGGAAAGGGGGAGAACCCAACAAAAAGAAAAAGTCATGGAGATGACAAGTCAATACATTTCAGTTATAACCATCAACGTTAATGGTCTCAATTCGCCAATCAATAGAAATAGACTGGCAGAATGGGTCAAGAAGCAAAATCCAACAATATGCTGCATACAAGAAACACACTTAATTCAAAATGAAACTCATACACTGAAAGATAAAGGGTGGAAAACAATACTCCATATGACAGGAACCCAAAAAAAAGCAGAAGTAGCTATCCTCTTTGCAGATCAAGTAGATTTCAAACCAACACTAATTAAGAGAGATGAAGAAGGACACTACATCCTTGTAAAGGGAAGAATCCAAAAAGAAGAGAAGACAATCATAAATATCTATGCACCAAACACTAGTGCCCCCAACTATATAAAACAAATACTAATGGACATGAAAAGTCATATATGCACTAATACAACTGTAGTGGGGGACCTCAACACCCCACTGTCACAAATAGATAGATTGACTAGACTAAAAATAAGTAATGAAATACTAGAACTCAATCGAATTCTTGAACAAATGAACTTAACAGATGTTTACAGAGACTTCCACCCCACAAAATCAGAATACACATTCTTCTCAGCTTCACATGAGTCATTCTCCAAAATAGACCATATACTCACACATAGAACATGTTTAAATAAGTGCAAAGGAATTGAAGTTGTCCCATGTATATTATGAGACCATAGTGCGATGAAATTGGAGATCCATAGCAAAAGAAACTGGAAAAATTTCATAAACACATGGAAATTGAACAACACACTTCTGAATAACCAATGGGTCACAGAGGAAATTAAAGAAGAAATCAGACAGTTCCTTCAATTAAATGACAATGACAATACAACGTATCAGTATCTATGGGACACAATGAAAACAGCTTTAAGAGGGAAATTCATAGCAGTGAATACACATATTAGGAAAACAGAACGAACCCAATTAAACAACCTGATGCTGAACCTCAAGCTTCTAGAAAAACAAGAGCAGGACAACCCCAGAGCTCATACAAGGGAGGAAATTATAAAGATCAGAGGAGAAATCAATGCAATGGAGACTAAGAGAATGATACAAAAAATCAATGAAGCCAAGAGTTGGTTCTTCAAAAGAATCAACAAAATTGACAAACCCTTGGCCAAACTTGTCAGAAAAAGGAAAGAAAAGGCCCAAATCCATGCAATTAGGAATGAAAAGGGTGAAATGACAACAGACCCAGCAGAAATCGAGAGGATCATCAATACCTACTTCCACAACTTATACGCCAATAAGATGGACAACACAGAAGAAATGGACAGATTCTTAGATACATATGAATTACTAAAGTTGAACGAAGAAGACCTAAAAATTCTGAACAGCCCAATATCAACCAATGAAATTGAAAATGTAATTAAAAACTTATCAACTAAGAAAAGTCCAAGCCCTGATGGCTTCACTGCTGAATTCTACAAGACATTTAGAGAGGAACTGCAGCCACTACTGTTTAAACTCTTCAATGAAATTGAAAGGGAAGCAATACTTCCAAATTCATTCCTGGAAGCAAGCATCACCTTGATCCCCAAAGCAGAGAAAGACCCAACTGAAAAAGAGAACTATAAGCCAATCTCACTAATGAACATAGATGCAAAAATCCTTAATAAGATACTGGCAAATAGAATGCAGAAGATCATCAAGAAGATCATACACCCTGATCAAGTGGGATTCATCCGAGGGATGCAAGGATGGTTCCACATATGCAAATCAATCAATGTAATACACTATATCAAGAGAGCCAAGGACAAAAACCATAGGATTATCTCCATAGACGCAGAAAAAGCATTTGACAAAATCCAACATGCATTTATGATAAAAACCCTACAAAAAATTCGAATACATAGTCTCTACCTCAAACTGATAGAAGCCATCTATGAAAAGCCAACAGCCAATATCATACTAAATGGTCAAAAACCGAAATCCTTCACACTAAAATCAGGAACAAGACAAGGATGTCCATTATCACCACTCTTGTTCAATATAGTTCTGGAAACATTAGCCATGGCAATTAGACAAGAGAAAGAAATAAAAGGAATAAAGATAGGTAATGAAGAAGTCAAATTTTCATTATTTGCAGATGACATGATACTCTATATAGAAGACCCCAAGAACTCCACCAAAAGTCTTCTAGACTTAATAACCAAATTCAGTCAAGTAGCTGGTTACAAGGTCAACACACAAAAATCAATAGCTTTCCTCTACACCAATGACAGACTCACTGAGAGAGAAATAAGGCAAATAATTCCTTTCACAATAGCATCCAAAAAACTTAAATACCTAGGAATCATCCTAACAAAAGAAATCAAAGACCTCTTCTCTGAAAACTATGGCACTCTGAAAAGAGAGATTGAAGATGATATCAGAAAATGGACAGACATCCCCTGCTCCTGGGTAGGAAGGATTAATAGAGTGAAAATTACCATACTTCCAAAACTGCTATATAGATTTAATGCAATTCCAATTGAGATCCCAGCAGCATACTTCATAGACCTTGAGAAAACAATCCAAAAATTCATTTGGAGCAAGGAGAGACCCAGAAGAGCAAAAGCAATTCTAGGTAACAGAGACATGGCAGGGGGTATCACAATCCCCAACCTACAACTATACTTCAAAGCTAGTGTGATAAAAACAGCATGGTACTGCCAAAGAAACAGACCTGAGAACCAGTGGAATGGATTAGAAAATGCAGAAACAACTCCAGACACACTCAGCCATTTCATCTTCAATAAAGGAGCCAAACACCCTCACTGGAGGAAAGATAGCCTCTTTAAGAAATGGTACTGGAAAAATTGGACTTCAACTTGCCAAAGATTAAAATTAGACCTATATCTCTCACCATGCAATAAACTAAAATCAAAATGGATTAAAGATCTAAATATTAAAATAGAAACTCTGAACCAGTTGGAACAGAGGTTAGGTAGAACCCTTGAAGAGATCAGTGTAGGAAAAGATTTTATGAACAAAACCTCAGTTGCCCATGAACTAGCACAAACAATCAACAAGTGGGATCTCTTCTTATTAAAACACTGCTGCACAACAAGAGAAACCACCATCAGTGTGAAGAGACAACCCACAATGTGGGAAAAAATTTTCACCTGCTTTCCTATCTAGAATCGATAAAGAACTTAAAAAGATCAGACCTCCCAAATTTAAAAGCCCAGTCCAAAAATGGGCATCTGAAATAAACATACATTTCTCACACAAACAAGTAGAAATAGCAAATAAATACATGACAAAATGTTCAACATCACTGGTCATTCGAGAGATGCAAATGAAAACAATGCTGAGATTCCACTTCACTCCAGAAAGAATGGCTGCTATCATGAAATCAACCAATAACAAATGTTGGTGGGGCTATGGGGAAAGAGGAACCCTTCTTCACTGCTGTTGGGAGTGTAGACTGGTGCAAGCACTGTGGAAATCAGTATGGAGATACCTCAAAGAACTAGGACTGGAAGTCCCATTTGACCCTGCTATTCCACTGCTGGGGATCTTCCCCAAAGAATTAAAAGAATCATACCACAGTGATATGTGTGCACCCATGTCCATAGAAGCGCAGTTTGTGATACCTAAAACTTGGAAACAGCCCAAACGCCCATCAACTAGAGACTGGATAAAGAAAATATGGGGTTTTTTTATAAAATGGAGTACTACTCAGCCATAAAAAATGAGAAATTAGAGACATTTATAGCTAAGTGGATGCACATTGAAGTGATACTCTTAAGTGAAATAAATAGGACACACATGTATAAATACCAAATAGTTTCTCTGGAGTGAGAAGCTGAAAGTGTAAATAAGGACTAAATGTATAATAGGTAATGTGAAATAGGAAGAAAAGGGGCAAAGGGGAAGGAGATTGGAGGGCTAGGGGAAAGGATAGAAGGGAATGGGATTAATATGAGAAAATGGAAAAATAGGAACAATATCTTTGTAAATAGGGAAGAATGGAGGGGTTGAAGGGAGGGCTGGGCAACAGTGAAAAATAAGAACCAAGGGGACCATGTAAAGGTGCAAATTTCTAATAATGCATGTCATTATATTGTATACCTAAAATATACCAATGATTAGAATGAATAATTGATAATGCAAAATAGGAAGAAAAGGTCCAAAGGGGTAGGGGTAGTGGGAGGGGCAGGGGAAAGAAAAGAAGGGAAAGAAAAAATGCTGAGAAATGGAAAAAATGGAAATAAAGTCTTTGTAAATAGGGAAGGGTGGAGGGGGTGAAGGGAGGGCTAGGAATCCGGAAAAAATAAGAACCAAGATGCATCATGTAAAGTTACAATTCCCAATGAGAAATGTAATTGTGTTGTATACCTACAATGTACCAATAAAAGAATTTAATAAAGTGAAAAAAAAAGAAAATTGAGGGTGGAATATGGTAGAGAACCTGCAATAAATCCTTCCCTCTCAGGTTGGAGATCCTCTTGGCTGTTTGCTGTGTGCCAAACCCATATTTAGCTAGAAAAAAGATGGACCAATGTCTCAGGAGCCTGATACCAACATGACTGGACCATTCAATTGCCAAATGATAACAGTGTAAGATACAATATGGGATAGAAACAAACACCTAGTATTTCTCTGTCATGAGAAATTATGCATATTTGCTCCTTCATAATGTTGATATTAGAGAATGGAGAAAGCTCACATCTCAGTGCTTCGCTTTGCTATGTTTTATTTCTAGAAAGAAGTCACAGGTGCCCCTCAGGGAATTGCACAAAGTTAGGGATTGGGAGCCACTGTCTTCGAATCTGTCCACTACAGTTAAATGCTGGCCTCTAACCATTCATCCTTCTGGTACATAAAAAATATATTCATTCTCTCCCAAGGTTCCAAAAGGTATCAATTCATTAGTAACTTCCAAAAGTCCAAAATTTCATTATCTAAATCAAGTGTAGGTATGGATGATATTCCTGGGGTATAATTAGTTAACTAACTTCTAGGACACGTTTCCTCTCAATCTATGGCTTGTGAAACTAAAAAGACAAGTTTTGTACATACAACGCACTCAACATTCAATGGTAGGATAGGCCCAAGATGAAAACTATAGATATCTCTTCTCAAAAAGAAGGAAATGAAAGGTACAAAGAAGTTATTTGTTCATAGCAATTCTGAAACCTAGTCAGGCATTCCTTGTTTAGGTTTCAAGACCTCAAATAAATTCTGCATGGTTCAGTTTACCATACTTTGCTTATTTTTGCATTCCACTTTGGGCAGGATTTCTCTTTATTTTAGCACAGATAGACCTTAAGCTCTAAAGTTCTTAATCCCTGCCATCTCAGGAGAAAATTCATCTTTATTTAGAATTCCAGCAAGAATCCCAAGGAGAGCTTTGTTTGACACGCTTGACCAGATGCCAACCTTTAAATTAAATACTTTGGCAAGATGGTACATACAACTGACCAGCCTTGGTTATGTAACTATCTCTAGAACTTGGATTAGAGTCAGTCTTACTATAACTGTATCAGTTAAAAGCCTACTATCTGTCCACTAAAATATTTAATGATATAACAGAAAATGTTATGGTATTCCATTATGAAGGAAAGATTTTCAGATTTAGTAACCAAAATTCCCTTTTCATGCAAGTGTATTATAATTTCTGCTTCAGCTATTCCATTCAAACTCCTTTACTCATAAATAAGCAGTATCATCATTCCATCTTTGTACATCTGCAATATGTACGTGTAATACCATCTTGCTTCCCAGCCTCACAGAAAGGGCAAAGGTGGACAGGTGGTATACAGCATCCCTGATAGAGAAGCACTATTCAATTCAAGAAATTAATTTGAAGGAAACAAAATTTTCCCCACTCCTGGCAGTGTTTTAAAGTGAACTTTAAATATTCATGATACCAAAACAGAATATTTGCAGGTTGGAGCTTGAGATAAGAAAGCAACATCTCACCACTGAAAATTACAAGATACCTTGGGATAGTGCTTAGGAGGGCCAACAAGGGAGGGAAAATGAAAACAATCATCATGACCATAACAGAGACCATCCCTTCAGCTACGCTGCTTAGAAGGTAAGCTACTAACAGAAGCCCACCATTTGGTTAGTATGCATGTTTATTATTAAATTGATCTATGCCCAAATAAAAATGTAAATACTCCTGCCAGAGTTTTAATTATTCCCAATTTTTTTCATAAGTCCCAAATGTACTACTATTGACAACTAGTTTGGCAAATTTCACCTTAGTATTACAGTCAAGGCTCCGGTGCCAAGGTAAGAAAAAATAGTTGCTTTCCTTATAGAAAGCTAGCTAAACAATCTTTGAGAGCAAATGTGCTACCTTATTTCATACAGGCATGAACAGATCTGTGGTTAATAGGTTTATGGAAAAATTCCAAGAAAGAATTTCCTAACCACTGATATCTTTGAAGGCATGAATGGCTACATGCAAAATGAACAAAAATTTATTTTTTTTGAAGGAAGAAAGAGTATGCATTGTATACAAGATCCACCTGTTGGCCTGTTTAGCACCTTCTTATGTTTTAGGGCTCATCAGAAATTTCATTTCCTTAAAGAAGCCTTCTCTAAATTGTCCTGCCTAAGTTCTCTCCCTCCCTCTCCCTCCCCCCGCTCTCTCTGTCTCTCTCCCCCTCACTCTCTGCCCTCCCCCCCCCCCGTTTAAAACTTGTTTTCTTGATAGAACACATCATAATTTACCATCATGGTTCTTTGTTAGTTTACTTGTTTGCTGTATGTTTTTGCCAACAGAAGCTCCTAAATAGATCATCACACTTACATTAGTGTCTAATACAGTATTTGGGGTATAGCTGCCTTTAATGAATATTTGCTGGATAAGTGAAAAGAATACCAGACCCAGGTGATAGGGCCTTACCGTTGTTAATGCAAATGCCACTGAGACTAATTCTTTCTAGGATTTCACAGACTGAAAGAAATGTTTTTGTCCACATTAATAAAAGAAAATAAGAAAATATAAACTGGCTATAATGTTTGATAATTCCAACATAGGAGTTCTCTAAATACCAATAAAGCATTTTTAAGTCAAAAAGTCAATATTACATTTAGAAGGCAATTAACTGCATAAAAATATAATCTACACTATATTTTTAGAAACAAATTCAAGATCTTATTTTATGGTTAATGTGGTCTAATGATGTCTTCTTTACAGCCCAATACCCAACAAAGTAATGGCACAATGACAGAAGTTTTGTTGTTTTTTACTTTTTGTACTGTCTTCATACACCAGTAAAAAATAAAATCTTTAATAAATAAATATATATAATAAATATTTGCAAGTTGAAAATGTATAAATAGGTCCATTCTTTTAAAAACTTTTCTACCTTGGTGTGACACATTTTAGAGTTCATGATCACCCAGTGTTTTTTTTTTAACATAGGATGCCATAACCTGCAAAATCCTACAAGGTCCTCAGAATTTACAAGGTAGTAACCATGGCCAACTATGTCAATCCATTTCTTCAACATGAAGTATCTATTTTTAGTATAACTTTCAAAGTAAACATAATCCAGAGAGGTGAAGTACCAGCAGCAAATTAGGTGAGGTTCCCATTATCCAAGTTTAACTGATTTTCATTTTCAATCTACTGGTAAAGACAGAGCCAAGGTACCTAAGGAAACTTAATTGACTTATAAAGAATGATCTTGTTCTACTTTGAGTCAAATATTTTTCTCAGTCTTCTTTCCAAATTTAGTCTTCAAATGGAAAAGGCTGTCATATTCTGAGTGTCTTCCTTAGGTGTTCTCTAGTGCTGTGAACTATGATGGAAAAGAATGGCTGTGGTTTCATTCTTTGACAGAGACACTGTCACACTCAAGCATACATCAGAAGGTCCTTGTACAACTCTGGAACTCTTTCTGGATCCACTGGTCTAGGTAAGAAATGTGTAAATTTTTGATGTCTTTTGGACCTTGCACCATCTCTTGGAGTCCCATCTTTGTTAAGTGCCACAAAATACCTGCGGCCAGTGTCTCCATGTTTATAGATGTTAGATGAATAGGTATTGTACCAGTTCTCTTCAAATTGTTCCCTAAAGATGCATTCAGAAGTCAGTTTTTCCTAAAAAGAAGAAAGAAAGAAAGAAAAACTATCATTTAGAAAATATCTTTGAAATAATTTTCTTACAAAAATCTCAATTTTCTATTTTTATTTCTTTGCCTATGATTGTGTCCTTGTCAAAAAGAAAAAGGTGAAAATATTTTTATTTTGGTTCTGTTCAGATAGTAACCTGCAGTTCTTCTTCTCAGGAAACTTTGGTTTAGTTCAAAGAATGTTTAGTCCAATGTTAATTCCCCATTTTATTTTCAAATACTTAAATATTCTGCATTTTCCATGCTCCATATTATCATCCTCCTAACACTATCACCTCCAACCAAGCCCATAGTTCATCTTATTCCATAATTAGATGCCAAAGTCATGTTCATCGAGTCTCTACTCAAAATAGTCAAGATCCTGCTAAGATCCAAATTGTGAATTCAAGATTATAACTGCAAATGATACACCTTCCTATGAATTTATTATTTGTTTGATGATACATTCTCCATTACTAACTTCTATCTGGATATGTTGCTATTAAGGTAAATCTATATTTCTTGTCTTTGCAAGATGAACTATATATTGTCCTAAAGATAGAACATAGTTGCTTATTTTACCCCACACATATGTGCAAGTGTTTTCCCTACTCTGAAAATCATTACGCACTACGTTATTTTTCTCCTGTTTCACAGCTGACAGAAAGCCCGGAAAGGACAAGTTTTACCCTTACAAAGGGCAGATATTAGTCTATTTACTGAAATATTGCAATCAATTTTTCTCAGTATAATTAAGATTCTATCAGAATATAGGTCTCAATTGAGAATTTAAGGAAAAGAGTATAAAAAATAAATTCTCTATGGAAATAGCTACAGAGGCTTGAATTGAAAAAGAGGTTTCATATGTAAGTAGGGTGGGAAAGTGGTACAAGTTTAAAATGTTTTCAAATTACATAAATGTGAACAAATAAAAAATGTTAACAATGAAAGAAAAATTATATTGTGTTGCAGAGTGAGTTCTATATTGTCCTGTTACTCTAGTTCTTATGTTGCTGTTGCTGTTTTGTTTAAAAAGGAAAACAAAACAAAAAATCCATAATCTTATACCTATTATATGCTTTAAATTTAATATTTAAACATATATTATAGATCCAATGATGTATAAGAGTAATAAAAATATATGCTGAATATTTAAATTTTTAAAATTTATTCTAATAAAAGACACATTGCCATAAATGCCCCTTAAAATGCCCCCCACTTTTCTTCAAACATACTTATCCCATTGTTTTCACCACTTTCTACAACAGTTCTGGAAGTTCTCTTTATGAGCATCCTTATAAAGTGTGATAAAAAAATACAGTGAATGCTGCTTCTGTGTGTCATCTAGTGGAAAAATAGGCTCATGAAAATATTACAGTGTATCTTCATCTACCTTATTCACCAGATATGACACCATGTAATTTCTGGCTCTTCCCCAAAGGCAAAATGATCATGAAAGGTAAACATTTTGGGTCGATTCAGGACATTGAGGTAGCCATGACAGAACAACTGGGTTTTTTAATTTATTTTGAAATGGGGTCTCACTAAGACCCTAAATTGCCCCAGCTGGGCTCAATCTTGTAATCCTCCTGCTTCAGCCTCCCAGAACACTAGGATTACTTACAGGTATGCACTACCATGCCCAGTTCAAAAGTATATTTTGTATACTTCTTTTAACAGACATTATTGGTAGAAATTTAATTACAAAATAGTCATGAGAATAGCAACAAAAATAAATAATAATACATACTGATCCATAGAGTTCTCCTCTGTCATTCATTCCAAGATAAAGTCCACTATCCACACCTCTAATACTGACCAGTCCCACTGCCACACTGATGAATTCCAGGATACCTGTATTTATGTACAAAATAATTATTTGTATTTATTAATAAACATTTAAGTAATAAAAATCTTTCAAATCATAGTGGTAGATCAATATTGCTAAATATACTGATGTATTCATACATAGATGTCCTTAGTAAGCTGAAAAGTACTGTATAATTATTATTATGACACTCCTGTTTTCTAGATTTTGAAAAAGGCTAAAAAGGAAAAAAATGTACATCATGGTATAATGTCAATAGTATGAAACCTTAAATTTTACTGACCTAGGTTTGAATTCCAATTGATTAACTTACTAGCAAGGCTCCTTAGGCAAGTCATTTGTCTTCTTTGGACTCCAACTTTGTCATATGCAAAATGAATGAAATACCTTCTGACAGGAGAGTGATGAGGATTTACACATTTAGGCATTCAATAAATGGAAGCTATTATAAATGAACATATTATAAATGAATGAACATATGAACATATTATTGAGGTAAATGAACATATTATTGAGGTATTCCAAATAAATGAACATATTATTGAGGTATTCCAAACTGGAAAATGTTATCATAAATTACTACATAATACAGGTATTCTTGGTCTTCCATACTTCTATTAATTAATTATAACCATTTTCTATTAATTATTTTGCTTCTGTTTACAATGAATCAGGTTTATCTTTTTCTAGCAGCAGCATACTTTATATGGGTATAAAAAATTTATAGTTTATCAAGGGCTTCTACTTATATTTTTTCATCTGGTCTTAAAAATAATCCCTTAAACCAAGATACGTCATGTAAAGGTACAACTTCCCAATGATAAATGTAAATGTATTGTATACCTAAAATGTACAAATAAAAGAATTTAAGGGAAAAAATAATAATCCCTTAAGATAGGAATATATTATTATATCTATTTTACACATAAAAAACTGAAGGTCAGACAGGTTTATTGACTTGCCTAAGGAACATGAGGTTTGTAATCAATAAAACTAATACTTGAACTTACATCTCCTGAACCCTAATCCAATATTTCTACTTGAGCACACTGTTTCTTTTTTTTTTTTTGGTACCGGGGATCGAACTCGGGTCCCTGCACTTGCGAGGCAGGTGCTGGAACCACTGAGCTAAACCCCCAGCCCAGGCACACTCTTTCTTAAGAACAGTATACAGTAGTTCCAAGATTTTACAGAAGACAAAATATGCTGTTTACTGACACATGATTTTTAAACAATAAATATAGTTCAGAGAAGTAAAGGGACTTTATAATTAATTGCATGTGCTAGCCAAATACCAAGGGCTTAAGCATACAAGTAAGTTTGCTATCAATAATTTTCTAGTTATTCTGTCAGTAAGCTAGTTTTTAAAACTCTCTACTTAATACACTAAAACGCCACAGTTTAAAAAAAAAAAAATTTCGGGCCAGGGAGTTAGCTCAGTGGTTTTGCCACCTGGTGTGCAAGCACAAGGACCTGAATTCGATCCCCAGTACCAAAATAAATAAATAAATAAATAAATAAATAAAATAAAAAATAAAAAAAAAACTTCATGCCTACCTTTCCATAGCCTTTTTTTTTTTGTCTGCATATAGTAACATTTGGATTAATGCCTTTGTCTAGCTCTTCCCTTTAGACTGCTGAAAAAGTATCATCATACTTTCTATGCTTGGGTCTGCCTTCTTCCATAGATTTCTACCTTCACCACTTCACCTCTTCTTAAGCTCTACAAACAGTATAAATGTGTACCATTTAGACTGACTCTTGCTCTAAGTCACTTCTTGATTTATTGTACAAGTTCCTGCTTAGACACATGATACTCCCAAGGCCAAGGGAAAGTACAGAATCTGACTAGTTGCTGATATAGAGAGTTCTATTCTCTCTAGAGTTTAATTTACTCTTTGGCAGAAACATAGATTCTTAGCAAGACAAATGAGCTCTTTGAAACTATTAGGAGATCATGTAGAACACAAGAGCTATCAAGGATCTTACAGCAACAATACATTACTAACTAGTCTGTAAGTGGCTTGAAAGAGCCAGTGTTCCTAATTGAGAGCCTAGGGCAGAGAGAAGATAAGATATCACAGGAAGACCTAGACTCTATAGGATGGAGACAACTATCCTAATGCCATCATAATGACAACTATAGAGTGGGAAAGTAAAGGAAAATCAAACTCACTACCAAGTTCATCAGTAAGAGAGTCCTGTTAGGAACAAAATTATAGGCCCAAAACATAATTGGTATAAAAATATATTGATGGAATTTAATCCAAAATATAATTACTAATGTGTATTTACTTTGAATTATATTCAATCTTCATTCAAATTTTAAAAGCATGCTACAATTAACATGTGCAAAACTTGATTTCCTTTAAGTATCTGATTTACATTGATACTCTTGTCTTTCAAAGAACAGAAACTGAGTAACTTATTAGAATGTAGACTACAACCAGTTCTTAAGAATAAAAGGAAGTAATTTCCATATAAGCAAATTATACAACATGTGTCACAAAGTATTCATTTTTCCTGGAAAACTAAATGGTAAACCACTGACATTTTAATTCTCATCTTAAAACAATACTGACATCCTACAAAAAATATGTAATTGTAAAAAGAAAAATGATTACACATATTCTTAGAATAATTATATTCAGTAGTTTCAACCTTATTAAACAACGTCTAAAACCTCATACACAACCAAGCATAAGTAATTTTGCAATGGCTCGTGGAGCTGATGGGAAAAAAGTTATGTGTTTTTGTGTTCCTCTTAAAGATTTTAGCCACACTTTATAATTCTAATCCTTTTTCTCCTCAAGGAAATAGTATACCACATAGTAATTTGTAATCGTTTGATTCTTAAATGAGATTTGACAAGTCTTTCTTATTTATAATATGAGGTGGCAACTAAGCTAATTCCTTTACAAAGAGTAGACATGAAAAACTTTCCTTAAGAGGTAATCACAGATTTTAGATAGATTTTCTAATGCCCAGTGTCCCATAAAAAGACTTGGAGGTACTTTGTCTTTCTGGTATCGTTTTCAAAGCCAGTCTTTTTTTTAAATCATAATAAACAGGTGAGTCAATCCACAATGCAACCACATCAGACAAATCTATGGAGAATAAGGAAGAATAAAGGAAAAAGCTTTAAAGGAATATGTTTGATCTCAGGCTAAATCTTTTTTTTTTTTTAAAGAAATGATTCCATGCTTATGTATTAGGTAAGGTCTTCCTACAGTACTGCTGTGAAGAAAAACTGCTATAAATACAGAATTCACTCAAATAGGGAATTGTTTAACCTCACTGAGACCTTTCTGTTTATGTTCTATTGATATGATTTTGAAATTTTACATACATAATTCTGAGTTTTTATTTGATCATGGATAAATTAGTATAAAATTATCAAAATATGTTTAATATTTGAAGTAGCCATTCTTAGTTGTTTTTTTTTAATTTTACTTTGATGACACAGGAATGAGTTTAAAAGAAAACATCAAAATAATTTAATAATCAGGAACTGGGATACTAGTAAGAGGAGGCAGACCCAAACAAGCATGGAATGTTATGAACTTTCTTCTCACCTGTACTTCCTGGTATTAAACCGTGATATCTGAGCTACTACAGGCCACTAGGATGCACTATAATTCATCATATAAAGACTGTTCACTCCTTTAGGCTGCCAAATGAATCTGGGTTATCTTCCTTTTAAGTAGCAGTGAATATTTTGTTCCTATATATAATTTCCCACAATAGTGGTGACTTAAACCAGCACAAAAACAACCTGTTATAATTTTGCAATTACTAAATAATTATACAAAATTTTAGTTTATAAACATGTGCTAGCAGAATAGTATCTCTGACATGTAACATCTATTCCTAAAGGAAAGGGTTTAAATCTCAGGTGAATGAATGTTATCAAGTCTCTGACTATTTACTAATCTTGCATAGACTCAGTCTTATAGAGACACAAAGAAGCAGAAGCAATTCTTGTCATTAAAGAGATCACAACTGAATTACTAGAGTCTTAAAGGAAGACTTTCCATGCTACATTGAGTTTGGCAGGAGAGTGAATATTTCCTAAGCTTAACTTCTACCTGCTCTACCTATCACATTGTGTCCATTTCTGAATCTTTCTGCTAGCCAGAGGATGTTTCTGTCCTGAGCAGAGTGTAATCATTTTTGAAGAGAACTGAGCCCCTGGTGTTGGCAAACTTCTTTAGAATCAGAATCTCAAACACCTCAATTAAAAAAAAAAAATTGACCCCAGGTTGGCCACAAGGTCATGACACTCTTGACTCAGTCAATAGGAATTTGGAAGAGATCAGTGGAAGCTGCAAACATATGGGTTTTAAAAAGTTAATTTTCTAAGCCTTTAAGTGCGACCAAATGACCACCACATGCTTATTTCTGCATCTAAAGTTACAAATGCTCCCTTAAACAGAGATTTACACTTCACCAAGTTTTAATGAGTGCCTCAAGTCAAAAAAGAAATAAAAATATAATGCAAACATGAACAAGGGGAAGAGGACAAGATAACAGGATCATTCACAAATGAGATTCTCAAATAATTCTATAGTGCAAATGAAGGGAAAGAATTATCTTGCCCTTTCATATTGCTGATGGCAAGTATCTGCTTAAAATACAATGAATCTCTCCAGTGATATCACAAATCAGATCATCAAAGTCTTTCAAGAATGCTAGTAGGTTAACTCTAATATAAGAAAAATTTTAGGTATGGGGAAAAGATCCTAGGATGTTAAAAACAGAAAGTACCTTAAAGAGATCATCTAATCTAACCCATCATTGTGCAGATTCAAACAAACAAACAAAAAGAAGCTAAGACTCATACTGAGGAGGTCACTTGTTAGTTACACAGCTAGTTAGGAAGTAATTAACAGTAGAAGCCTTATAATTTCCTAATCTAATTCCTAATCTAGTGTCTGTAACACTTTCATGATCATTTCTTTCTTTGTTTTAACCCCTCTGCTCACAGGCTCTACTGCCTGAGATATTTACAAATGTCTCTCTGTTCCGTGTTCCCACCCCTATCTTCTTTCCTTTCCCCATTTCCTCTTACCTAAGGTCAATATCAAGATCACTGCTTTCAAGTTTCGCAATTGCTAAAGAGGATTTTGTCTGAGGAATTGAGCATGCTCAGTAGCTTTTTTCCCCCTTTTCCCTTTGTCAGAGAACCCTCCTCAAGTGAGCCAGACTGTAACAACGGTGCCCATGGAAAGTTAATCTGTTACGTCTTCAGGTTAACATTTACAGTTCTCTAGGTAGGGACTTAAAGTGCTCGCATCCTGTGCAAGAGCAACCTCCTGGGCAGTAGCCACCGATGGATAATTAACTGCCTGGAGGTGTTTAAAGGAGCGGAATGCTTCCTGTTGTTAATTTTTGGAAAGTGGGGAAGTTTGAAAAGAAATAGGAGAAAATAATAAAGGGATGTTTTTAAAATTTTGAAACTCCCTTCGAGATAAGAAAAATTAGGATTCCAAGCCTAGCGAGGAGCACTCTAAGCACCCACCCTTCTCTCCTGCCCCAGGGCCTGTGGCTGCAAGCTTAGCCAGAGAGCAGGAAAATCCCTCCCCGGCCGGAGCTGGCCCGCCCTTCAGCCCCAGCCTGCACTTCGCATGGGCTGGGCCCAGGTGGGCTCTGGAGTCACCCAGCCCTGCCACTGGGCGAGCGTGCAGAGAGGTGTGCGGGGAGGGGAGAAGACCCGAGCTGGGGCCGCGGGAGGGATGCAGGTACGTACCGAAGAGGCTGTGGTCCTGCCGGGTGCCCTGCACGCTGCCATCCGGCAGGATCTGCAGGTGGAAGCCGGTACGGCAGTAGAGCTGCCGGCGGCGAAGGATGCCGTGCAGGTGCGCCAGCTCCGCCGACCCCGGCCCGCCGCGGGCACCCCGCTCCGCCGCGCCCCGCCGCTCGCCCAGCAGAGGCGGCCGCTCCCCGGCAGGAGGCAGCAGAAAGTGCGAGCCCACCTGCTGGCCCAAGCCCTCCAGGCCGCCCAGGAAGCCCCCAACTTCGGCTAAGGGAGCCATAGAGGGGCCAGAGCGAAAGGCGGAAGATCCGGAAAAGACCCCCAATAAAGAGTGCAGCGGGGGTAACCAGGTGGGTAGAAATTACAGCAAAACAAGCTCAAAAAGTTGATGCCCCGTTACTTCTGGGAGCAGGAAAACTTGCACTGTCTTGGAGCGATGTTCGGTCCTCGGGGAGCGGAGGGCCGGCTGCCGGCCTTGCAGAAACATCTATAGTTGCAGCTGCCACTACTGGGTTGGGACTGGGGCTGGGGGCTGGGGCTCCACCTCCGCACACTGATCAGAGGAGAGTCCTGTGTACGTACACACCGAGTATATATGCGAGTCCTCTTGACATATGCTAATCAAGTCCTTTCATGCCGGCTGGGGAAGTTGGTTCTGTTTGAAATCTTAAACCGCCCTCCTCTCAACACGTTTTTGCTCTTCGGAAGTGACCCAAAGGGGCCCTTGACGGTTCTCTATCCATCCACTCATAAAAATCATTCCTGCACTTGACCACCGTCAGCCAGCAAATTCAGGGCGGCTCAGCTGAGGTTCCCCTTCGGGTTATCTTTAGGACAACGGTGATGCTGTTTGGCTGCTGCTGCGAAACCGCCTTTGATGTGAGGTCTTTTGCAGGGAAAGATCTCTGGGAAAGGGAGCCCAGCTTGGCAGCATATAGAAGGGGGGGTGGCAGAAAAGGAGGGGATGGGTGGGAGGAGGAAAAAGAGAGAAGAGGAGGAAAATTGGACTCCTTGAGAGCTGCTGGGAGCCTGCAGTGGACAGGTGCAAAAAAAAGGTAAGAGGGAGAAGGGAAAAGGGCGTTACCTGAGGCTTAGACCTGCCCAGACACACATGAAAGGAAAATCAAAGCTTTGACAGTTTAACTCACTAATTTTAAAACACTAATAAAATGTACAAGCATTACCCTTTTCTTTTATCATTTAGATGGGGATTTTCTTTACATAATCAAGGTTAGGTTAGGAACACCCTTCCCCCCTTTCCAAGTTCTCTTTAATGTTTATTTTTACACAGATAGTATATAACATAATAATGATTGCCTTGTTTCTATATGAATGTTTTAAGTTGTGTGTTAAAGTCCTGGATTCCAATTAGCATAATTAAATAACAGTATCATCATGAATCAAGGGATTCAGAGTAAACCAAAATAGGCTGAAAAGAGTTGGTTTACATTGTTTCATTTTGCCAGGAATAGAAAAATAAATAATTGGAATAGTGTCATAAATGATGAGCGACCTCTGGTGCCCTTACCTAATGTAAGAGCATTTCTCTTCTTTGCAGGTGCTCTTTCTTAAAGGCTAGATGGGGGTGAGGGGTCCACACTTCAATTATAGCCTAAAAATAACTAGATGGAAAAAGTTGTCGATTGATATATTTTGAGACTTCAAAATGTACTGGTAAAATTTAAGACTACTTGTGAAAAATATTTGAAATGCAGAAAGTCATTGAAGTGAGGGACACATGTACATTTAAACACTAAAACTTTGGTTTTGTACCACAAGTTAAATTTAAGATCCTCTGTTAAAATTTCTCTGTGGAAGAAAAGTTGAGAAACATTTGGCAGATTTATGCTTCCCTTGAGCAAAAAGTTTTAGAGAGTCACTCAAGATTAGTTTTAAAGTCTTGTTTCATGGTCTGTTCAACAAAAGGCTAAATCTGGGAGCTCAGCTGGATTTGACTGGTTTTTCTCTGAAGGATTTTTTTGTTTTGTTTTTGTTCTTTTTTTTTTGCTAATTAATTGGCAGGTGCTTTAAAGTAGGTAAAGTTACATCTTTTCATCAGTACAGTGCAAAGCCCTGACCTTAGTGCAACCAAACTGTAAGAGTCCTTAAAGCAAGTGATTTACTATTGATAGATATGAAATAAAAACACTGGCTAAAAACAATAAACAGATAAGTCACTTTAGAAATGTATATTGCTAAGTCTGTTTTAAATGTACCAGGTAGATAGATGTCATATTGTTTCACCTTTCAAATAACAACAGTCTGTCTTGTGGTAGGACCCCCAAATCCACCATAATCAAAATTTCAAAGCACATCTGTGTAAACATTATCACATCAGTGTAAAACATCAACCAATGAGCTTTTACTTTGAACCAAATCTTCTTAATTGCAGTGTTAAATCAAAGAAAGCTAGATCAAAGTTGTGTGAATCTCATAGCAGAATAAGTAAAGTAGCCAGAACATTCATTGATCACTTTTCAAGAGGAGATACTTAAAGGTTTTTAACTTAGATCAAGTGTCTTTTAATGAGGCTTGTTTCAAGGTCTAAGTTCTATGCAACATACAGTACTGTTAATTATTCTACAAGGAATATATATTATTGTCACCTGCTCCTAGAGCTACCAGTTCAATCCATAAAATATTTCCCCACATGAACACTTAAGTCCTGCTGTACAATCTCTATGGCTTTAAAACTGTTTAAATATCTTGTATTTTATACACACACACAAACATTAAAATATGGGAAATTTTTTAAATATAGTCAGCAAACCCCAAATAATTTAATAATAGAGCTACCTTGTCTTTGTATGCCTTAGCATTTTAAGGTGCGTTCCTTTATTTGATCACAATGACCCTATGAGATAGGAATATTCACCTCATTGAAAAAAATGTCCTAAATTCTGCCTGACTCATTTAATACAGAGTCCAACATCCAGGGCAATTTCCATAACTTCTTTAAATACCTCTATTTCCTCTTTTGTAAAATACAGACAATATAACTCTCACCTAGTGTACTATGGATAAGATTGCTATGAGACTTAAGTGTGAAAACTATGTAGGAAATATATTTTAAAACCAAAAAGTTTTCTATGTATATAAAGTGCTTGAAAACTTCAGTTATTGGGACATTTCTTTATTTTATACTGAGCAAATGTAATCTTTTTAAAATCCAAAATAAATTCTTTCCAAAATAAACTTTTAATGTGTAAATTGTGAATGGTGCTCGATGCCATTTTATAAAGAACCAGAATAGAAACAAAAAGATAAGGATTTCTTTTGTTTGTTCTAGTCATGTGACAGGAAAAGATAACATTAAAGTTTTTTTTTGCACATGCTGTGATGATATCATGGGAAGTTAAATAATTTTGAAGAGTGTTTTACAAGAGTACATTATTCAACTTTTAAGTATACACTGCAATCTAATCAACTTTGCCTATATAGTACTTCCTAGAGACCACACTTGCTTTGCTGTTATACAAATAGGCCATACAACTTCTACTTCCACAAAATGTAAGTTACAGTTTTCCAGACCATATAACTCTATAGCTTTTCAGACAGTAGATTGCCATGAAGCTTTGTTTTTACACATGCAAAAAGAAATAATGCCTTTTGTTGCTTCTATAATTGTGTAACTTGAAAAAAGAGCTAATTTAAAAGTCATGACTTATGCCTCCAGTAAAATAAATGTACATTTGAACAATATTATTCCTTATTTTTAATTATAAGACATTGACAACAATATAAATTTTCATACATAAGAAACTGGTTGAGTAAATTATGATACAGACAAAGGAGCATTATGTAGCTGGGAAAAAGAATGAGGAAGATCTCTATGAGCTAATATGAATTACTTTCAGGACATATTATTATGCAAAAAAGCAAAGTACAGAAAAGTTTATATAGTGTGCTACCTTTTCTGTAAGAAAGAAGGAAAATAAAAAAACTTCTACATGTATCTACTTACTTTTAAAAAGTAAACACAGAATAGTAAACCAAAAACTAATAACACTGGTTGGCTGGGAACTGGAATGGAAGAGATGGAGAAGTGACACTTCTCTGAGAATGTTTTAAAAGTTTTGACTTTTGGAGAAATGTTTGTGTTTTACATCTTTAAAGCAAAATAAAATAAACAAGAATGGGGGTGGTGGAACAAAAACGGAAACAAATGAACCGAACTGTATTCAGTGAACAACATAACCACACAAAAGAGAGCAACATTATTGTTTTAAAAGTGAGTAACTTAAATATAGTTCTTTGCTAATTTAATCAAGGACATAAGAACATTTTCAACTTCAATGAAAAGGATTTTCTCAGTGGTAAGAGAGAAGTACATTATACAACTGAGCAAATGAGCAAATATACTTACAACCTCAGCCCTTTTTAAAATTTTCAGACAGAGTCTCACTAAGTTGCTCAGGCTACCCTCACACTTGTGATTATCCTGTTTCAGCCTCCTGAGTAGCCAAGATTACAAGCAAGAAACACTTTTTATGCTTCCTGTAGTAAAAAGGTTTAGAACTCCTAGGTTCAAATGATCCTCCCACACCAGCTTCCGAGTAACTGGGGCTAGTAAGTAATAGTACTTTGAGATAAGTGTGAAAGAATTAACAAGTACTCCTTGGAGTACTCTATTTTGCAGCACCTGGATGCTATGATTTGGATCTGAAAAGTCCCCCAAATGCCTGTGCTTGAGGCTAGCCAATAGGTTTGTGGGAGATGATTGCATCATGAGGGTTCTGTCTTCATCAGTTTATTGATCCAGTTATAAATCCATAATTTGATGGCATTATTGAGAGCTTATGGAAACCTGGGAGGTGGGACTTAGTTAAAGGCAGTGTTGATGGTGTATGCTTTTAGAGACTATAACTTGTTTCTGGCCTCTTTTTCTCTGGTTCTCTGCTTCCTCTCCAACATGAGGTGAGCAACTTTTTTCTGCCATGCTCTTACACCATGATATTTCTTCCTTGCAATGGACCTAAAAGCAATGGATCCAGCTAACCATGAACTGAAATTTCTGAAACCATGAGCCAAAATAAATCTTTCCTCCTTTAAGTTGTTTTTCTCAGGTACTTTGTCACACCAATGGGGAAACTCTAACACACTGGCTAAATACACATCATTCACTAATCTTTCACATGATCTTCTGTATTAATGTTGAAATATATCATAAAATATATGATTTCCATTTCATTGAAAAAAAATTTCCAAATTGCCTTCATCAAACATCTCATTTAACAGGTGTTTTTCACATTAATCTCACCTAGCTAATGAAAACACAAAATTAAAATTAAAATGTTCCACATCTAAATTGCATGCTGTTCCATTAAATCAGTCTGCAAATACCTAAAAAGTAAAAAATAGTTGGTTCATTAAAGAAACTGTAGTATACATAACTAAAACTGTGGTTCAAATTGGAATCATTGTTCATCTACATTGCTTTATTTGGTTGTGTGCAGAATCTGAAATTAAAAAGAGGATTAAGAAAAATAATTTTAGCTGATATTTTTTCATTCCTTCATTATTTTATTGTGAATATATCTACAGATGCTTCAAAGTTCCCTTATTTTTAGTTCTTCCATTTTCAAACTAAAGAAATTGTATTTTTAATTAAATATACTGAAGAATTATGCCATATAAAAAGAGTCCTGTTATAATAATTTAAAAATTAAATCATCAGTGTTCAAATAAATTAGATTTTCCAAGGATGTGGAATTACCATAAAATTCTGGTTTCTTTTTATTTATTTATTTATTTATTTATTTAAGTTTATTGTTACATTTTAGGTATACAGTACAGTTACATTCATCATTGGGAACTTGTACCTTTACATGATGCATCTTGGTTCTTATTTTTTCCCCATTCCCCTGCCTTCCCTTCACCCCCTCCACCCCTCCCTATTTACAAAGACTTTTTTTCCATTTTTTCCTCTTCTCATATTTTTTCCTTTCCCCTACCCCTCCCACTTCCCCTACCCCTTTAGACCTTTTATTCCTATTTCACATTACCAATTATACATTTTGATCCTTATTTACACTTTTAGTTTCTCACACCAGCCTGGTTTCTTTTTTAAATGATACTCTTCCAAATAAATAATTCCCTCATAAAATTTAGGAAGTCAGTAGAGTTTAACAATTAATGAATTTGCTAATTGTCTTTCTTTAGAATAAGCTAGAAATAAAAACTATTAAAGAAATTGAGATATAAATGTTTAATCTATGATAACATGAACAATATGGATGGATTACATTTCCTTTAAAAGTTAGAAAATTGGGGCCAGGGATTTAGCTCACAAGGTCCTGAGTTCGATCCCCAGTACCCCCCCCAAAAAAAGTCACTATTCAATTTTCTAACTTTTTTTTTTGTACTGGGGATCAAACTCAGGACCTTGCGCTTGCAAGGGAGGCACCAGAACCACTGAGCTAAATTCCTGACCCTGAATAGTGACTTTTTAAACCACCTTGAAATTTCATATCTTGCAACCAAAATGAAGTGAGGAATTAACTAAAGCCTTATTTACCTATTTCTTTCCTCTAATTAGAACCCTAAAGGAACTAGTCCTATTTATACAGAATTGGAGACTAGCCCCAGGCTAAAACTACTCAGGCATTTAGCCCAGTTAGAGCTGGAGGGATAGGAATGAACCTTCATCTCTATAAGGAGGACAAGTAGGAGTGGAGGGAGCTAGAAGGGCTTTTCTTAAATTTTGACTCACAATTAGAAATACATAAATAACCAGCCTTTTATAGCAGCCACTGTGGAGTGAGAAGCATTAGCAGAAGGAAAATGAGTAATGCATCCAATGACAAGACATGAATGGGTTTAGCACCAGCTGAATAAGTAACAAGTTGTCAGTCACCTCTTACTTGCCCTGAAGGAAGGTTAGAGAAGCTAAGAGAAAGCCAATTTACATAACTGAATTTTAAGAACACAGTTTATGATAGTAAGGTTATTGCCGCTTCTCACATTTACAGAGTCTGGTTTGAATATTATCCAAAGGGAAATACATTCATTAGCACCACCCTCATACTAGAGAGTAAGCTCCATGCAGGTAGAGATCTTTATTTTGTTCATTAATATATATCAAGCAGCTAGGGCCAGGGACTTAGCTCAGTGGTTCCTCGCCTGCTTCACAAGCACAAGGTCCTGAGTTCAATCCCTGGTACAGCAAAAAAAAATTTTTAATTAAAAAATATATAATATAAATAATATAATAAATTAATATAAAATAAATAAATATTTGTTGATTGACTCATATGCACCTTAAGACTTTTCTAAAAAAATTTCAAGTATTTGCTTTGATTTCTTGAATTTATTATTCTATGTCTCCCAACTAGAATAGTTCTAAGTTGTTGAAGATACTTAAAGATATAAAATTTTATTTGACTATTAGAAAACAGATATATTTTTTAAAAACTATCTTTCTTCTTAAAAAAAAAATAGTTATCACTGGGCATAAAGCCATTCACTGAAAGGGCATCTGTCCATGGGAGAGCAGTTGCTGACCTCTTTCGGGGTCAGCCACTAGAGGACGGTGTAGTCACATATGTTATCAGCCCCTTGATAAAGCCAAGAGGGACCGCGGTAGACAGGAATGAATGCGACCAAGTTTCACTTCTCAACTTCTAGTCATACTGTCGGCAAATCCCTCCTGCAATTCTCATTTCCAAAAATAGAAAGAAAAAAAATAACACAATTATAATGAATAGGTTATTAGCAAAGATTTTTTTTAAAAATCACAGAAAAATTGTGAAAATGTCAGTAATCTTGATCAGGAATCAAATGCAATTCAGCAAATACGATGCAGCTGTCAGGATACCATGAAAGTGTTGACGCTGAAAATATTTGACTCGCTCTATTCCCAACAGCGCTATAAGTTTCTAGCTGGTGTTGAAACTGTGAAATGAGTTCAAGGGCAGGAACTAAATCAAATAAATGAAATGGCAAATTACTAGATTTGGAGTAGTTTGCTGTCGTATAAAAGAAATAAAAAGCTCTTTGTGAACTGCGTCATGCACAAAACTGTGTTTACCAGAGTCTACAACAAAATGACACAATCACAGTAGCAACAATCCCTGTGGATTTTAAAAACAAGAGATAAAATATTCTGACAGCAGACTTTTGTGATTGAGTTCATCATATTCAGATCCATTATTATTTCCTCAAAGCTATAAATATAATAATGTATAGGTATTTCTAATGGGCTATTACAACAAAAATTTATTTTGGAAAGCAATCTTATTTTCAGCTACTATATTATGAACTTTGGTTTCTGACATTTGAACAGTAATTCATTTCCTTATTATCCCCCCAAAATAATGCCTACTCCTATTTTTTGCATAGATTTTCAGTAATTTTATAAAAACAAGTATTCTTCATCCATTCAAAAATCACCTAAATTCTTACTATATAACAGGCTACTTCTATGCTTCTCAAAAGGCAATTTATGATTTCTATGTTCCTGAAGCTTACGGTCTGGGTGGCAGATAAAAACAATAAAGAAGCATATTTACGTAATGGTGGTGGTGCCATGATAGGGGAATTGAAGGTGCTTCACTGAAAGTAGGTAGTAGCAGAGTGCACTAAACCCGCCTGGGGAAAGGAGAGGTGTTTTGGAAGAAGTTACAAGGAACTGAGGTCCTATAGGGAGTGGCTAGAGAAAGAAAGGAAGCAGATAGACATTAAGTAAGGAAATTTCTCCTGGAAAGGCACTCAGTTCTATCTTCTCTAAAACATGGGCCTTGGCTAGATTATTTCTGTGATATCATTCAATCTATCAGTTTTTGATTCTTCTATCCAAATTTTAAGATAAAATTTAAAGGCTGGGATTCCATAACTAGGCTTTATAGAATAATTTATAAACTTATTTCTTCATATTACTTTAATTCTTTTTCCCTTAAAAGCAGAGCTTTAAAGAAGGGATTGTAATTAAGGACTCACATACTGATATATCAAAACAAATATGAAGATAAAATATTTTATATATATGAGCTTCCAATTTATAAAGTTCTCCTAACATATACAATATTTCTGTAGACATAGCTCAAAGTTCCCATTTGTTATTATATAAATGCTTAAATAACATACTTTTTCATTCTAACATAATCCATTTATACCATTGTAAACTTTCAAACTATAATATTTTTTGACCATAGCCAAGAATTCAGTGATTAATTCCAGATATCATAGAGTGTAGGTCTCCATCACATAGATTTTTTTATTATTATTATTATTTTTTTCTGGTACCGGAGATTGAACTCGGGTCCTTGCGCTTGTGCAGCAGGTGGCGAAACCACTCAGCTAAATCCCGGCCCTCCATCACATAGATTTTGATCAAAGCAAATCCCCTAAAACAAACACTACACACAACAAAATCTTAATCAAATACAGTTTCCTTGTATAACTCTGAAAGGATGGAGGAGAATAAGGAGAAATAAGAATAAGGGAGAACCCCTTATTCTGGAATAATTTGTTCAAGTAAACCTATGCACCTACATGACAACTCAAGAGTAGCTCACTTAGTGGTTTTCTCTAAAGTCTTATTGTTAAGTGAAAGGTTCACTTCATTTCCCTTCATGTGGTAATCTGAGGTTTGCAGGTTCCTGAACATAAGATTTGGGACCATCCTGGAAAAAATGCCATCATTTTTTAAGTGGAAGAGGTTTGATATGCTTCAGTTGCTGAGGTATTTATGAACACCTATGTTTTCTAACTTTGTCTTTAGATCAATCTCTGATGTTCGAGGCAAACTAATTTATTTTGTTGAAAAAAGCTATTGCACAGTCATCTAAATCACTCAATTATTACTTTGGTTTAGGAATGAATACCTTCATGTGGATGATACATACGCTTTAAGAATAATAAATCTAAGTGTTTGTTAGATGTATTATATCATTGAAGTGAAAATTTGAAATATATGTTTATCAAATCTAAAAATTAGTATTGAAATGTCAACCCCTAATTACCTAGCAATATCAAGTAAATATATAGCCTTTTAACTGGATCCTTGTAGACTCAGCTCAAGTAGTCCACCAGGTCTGGTGGTCAGTTGTATTCATCTAGTGTGTCTATAGACCTGAGATGATTCTTTAACTCCAAGTCTTTGGAACAACAAATATAATCAATTAGAAGCCACACAATAATTCCTTAATATATAGTTTTATTGAAATCAACTAGCAATCCTGGGAAGGTAAAAAGAATTGTTACCCTTCCTTTAATTAAAGGATAAATTCATTTTGCCATTTGTATCTAAAGGCAAGTCCTTAACCCTGATCTTTTTTGGTTTCCTCTTATATCTTATTCATCCTACTTCCCTCTTAGGTCAGTTGTTAAATGTTTCAAGCCAGTTGTTGAACAGGGACATCATTAAAAATTAAATTACATAAACTTACTATTAGATAAATTAAAAATTAATAATATTTACAGATATTAGGTAAATATAAAAGGTAATAAGTACTAAAAACTCATCACTTTCCAATTATTTTGCTGTCTTCTATTAGATCTATCTTTCCTATGTGGACAGTGGAAATTACCATATAAAAGCATGTTACCACACATTTCTTCCCAGCTTTGCAATTAGTTATGTCACATTCGTAGCTTGAAATCAGCATAGTAACAGTATTTTACACTATGGAAATCTGCAAATGCTATAAATCAGAGCTCACCACCTCTTCTACCCCAGAACTAGTCTTTAAACCTTTATCAACACACTACTGGTCTCTGCCCACAGGGCCTTCTAAGAGAAGCTTTTCTTTCTGCTTCCCAGAAACTGCGTCTCCATATGACTCTGCACCTTTCCTTTCAGAGACAGCTGATTGGCCTGGAAAGGGAAAACTAATAAAAGTAGAAATATCCACACAGACCAAGCTAATGCTTCCCTTTAGAATTTGAATGGAGACTCATAGAGACTGATTCATGAAAGCCAAGGCATGCTAACAGCAGTGGTTTAGAATAAATGTCCTTGAGCTCTATGTAGGTCCTTAAAGCTGATTTAGACTTAACCATACTTTCCAAGATCCTATAGTACCACTTTTCTCTGGATTCCATAAGATTTTATCCTTAAAATATGTCTTTTATTTGAGCAAATATATTTACTATTCTAGTCCTTGAAAAACTGATGATTCCAACATAGAAACTATCAAATGTAGGCAAAATATCTAGTCTCAAGTCTTGGATGCATGACCCATTGAAAATTCTTTAATCTGACAGCCTCTCAGTTTTATATTTTACTAGTTTTTAAGCTCCAAGATTGTACAAAGGTACTTAAGGCTCCACTATGAGAGTTGAAAAAAAAAAGGGCTTTAAGTAGAGAGGGGCTAGATACCTCAGTTTTTCAACAAGGAACACACTGCTGTTATCTACTGTGTATTATTTCTTTTGACAATTTCCACTAAGCACTCCCTACCCTGTCTCTTTAAAAACAATATTTAAAAAGGGGCCAGACATAAAGAATGAGAAATTAGAGACATTTATAGCTAAATGGATATACATTGAGGCGATACTCTTAAGTGAAATAAATAGGACACATACGTGTAAAGACCGAATAGTTTCTCTGGTGTGAGAAACTGAAAGTGTAAATAAGGACTAAAAGGAATAATAGATAATGTGAAATAGGAAGAAAAGGGGCAAAGGGGAAGGGAAAGTAGGGGGGTAGGGGAAAGGAAAGAAGAGAATGGAATTAATAAGAGAAAATGAAAAAAATGGAAACAAAGTCTTTGTAAATAGGGAGGGATGGAGGGGTTGAAGGGAGGGCAGGGGAATGGGGAAAAAAATAAGAACCAGGATAGAATATGTAAAGGCGCAAATTCCCAATGATGAATGTTATTATATTGTATACCTAAAATGCACCAATAAAATTAATATTAAAAGGGGGGGGCAGGCATTTAACTTAAAAAGTTAAAAAATTCCAGACTCTATCTCCAAATCCTTTTCAGTATTGTATAACTTTACAATGCAAACAGAAAATATTCTTATGCATATTATAGAAATATTTAAATATTTTTCTGTTCCTGATGTCATTTGCATCATCTCTTATTGGAGTTTCAAAGAAACCATGGTAGAGCTACAGTTAATCGTGGACTCAATCTGGTGACTTGCTTATTGCAGAAGTGCTCATCCACTTCTTCCTGTGAATTTTTGGCCTGGCCTGAAATTTTTGCTTAGCCTGGTGTTCTGAGTGACCAATAGCAATCAACTGGAGTTGGCAAGAGATGAAACTGGTCTGCCATCCCTCTAAGCTTCTCCATGTATGGACACTCACTTACCTTATGCTATTTTTGATGTCTCTAATGGTTCCCTCTTTACGCTGAGATTTCCATGTTCTGAAGGTTGCCCTTCTGTTTGGTTATCTGCCCTTAAAGCAGTCTAACACCATCTAACACCTGACAGTCTGGGGTTAGAGCCAGAGGCAAGACTATGTACTGGTTGCACTAGCCCTTATGACCAGACACCTACTGGGTCTCTCCATATGGACATTTCACAGGAGAAAGTGCTACAAGTCAAGGAAGATAAAGCACTAGGTTATTTGCTTAAAGTACTAAGTTCCTTTTCATCTCTCCTTAGTAAATGAGAAAAATAGTTAATAAGCCTCTTTTTGGAGGTTTCAGGTGCTGAAAGACATTTATTAAGACACTCTGGTTAAGGGCCGGGGATTTAGCTCAGTGGTTCTGCCGCCTGCCTCGAAAGTGCAAGGACCCGTGTTCGATCCCTGGTACCAAAACAAACAAACAAACAAAAACAATAGAAATTGAATGGTGAGGCACCATCAGCAAAAACTCTGGAAGTTATATAAAACAGACTGGATAGATATAATGGTTAATGTAAGAGCATTACTAGTCTTGAAGTTACATAGTCAAATGCACACAACTGACAGCTTGGTTATTATAACCCATGGAATTTGTAAGAACACAAAGGAAGGTGTGACCAGTCAGGTCAAGGACCTTTGACAGTGGGTATGTTGACTTCCTCAGAAAATCAAAAAACTAAGCTTTAAGGTTCTAGTTCAACAAGGTTCTGCCAAATAATATTTGAGGATAGTCTAAGTCCTAAGTCAAAAATCAATCTTGTTTCTGAATGAATCCTTCTTCATGACCACATTATCTCTAATCTTTCCCTGCCAAACCTTTATTTCTCTCTTTGGTTCTCCATTTGATTTGATTGCATTTCCACATGTGCTGCTTGATCTATCAACTCCTTTAGTGTCTGATTTGCCTTATCTTGGCCTCCATTCTCCTTTCCTTCCTACTCCACAAGAATAATTTTCCTTTATTCTAATTAATATTATTGAGGTCCTATTATGCCAGGACCTGGGCTAGGCTAGGTAAATGCTTAGGCTTCACGTTGCTTAGATACAATTTAGCTTTGGGCAAGGCAAAGGGCAGGGTGCAAATCGTCCATGGGAGAGGAACCTAGTAAAAATAAAAGAGATTCTCAGTGCCTTGAGTATAACAACCCATGTATATAACAAACCACCCAAAATATAACAAACACAAAAATAAACAGGGCATAGTATGTGTATCAATTCTTTTTTAATACTTAAATTCTTTTCTTGGTACATTTTAGGTATACAACACATTTACATTTCTCATTGGGAACTTGTTCCTTTACATGATGCATCTTGGTTCTTATTTTTTCCCCATTCCTAGCCCTCCCTTCACCCCCTCCACCCTTCCCTATTTACAAAGACTTTATTTCCATTTTTTCCATTTCTCATCATTTTTCCTTTCCCTTCTTTCCTTTCCCCTGCCCCTCCCACTACCCCTACCCCTTTGGACCTTTTCTTCCTATTTTGCTTTATCAATTATTCATTCTAATCATTGGTACATTTTAGGTGTACAATAAAATGACATTCATCATTGGAAATTTGCACCTTTACATAATCTCTCTTGGTTCTTATTTTTCCCCCTTCCTCTGTCCTCCCTTCAACCCCTCCATCCCTCCCTATTTACAAAGACTTTGTTTCCATTTTCTCATATTAATTCCATTCCCTTCTTTCCTTTCCCCTACCCCTCCCACTTCCCCTTCCTCTTTGCCCCTTTTCTTCCTATTTCACATTATCTGTTATACCTTTTAGTCCTTACAATTTTTATATTTATACCAACACTGTTACCATAGCCATAGATAGATGCAAAAGCGTTGCTTTTGGAAAAGTAAAATTTTTAGAATTCATAGAAAGTAGAAGTTGAAGGCAACTTGATAAAGCAAGGAAGGATCTACCATGGAGTCTTCTTTTATGGTACTGATTACATAAAAACAACAAGCTTAAGTGGAAAAACAGAAATGACATCCTAAAATGGATGTTTTGTCTCTATGTCATAGAAGATGTTGCTTTTCACCACTTTTAGTAGCTTTAAGGAAAAAATTTCATTGATCTATTTTTAATGCACTGTGGTATACCTGATAGGTGACTTAATAGACAAAAGGTAAGGAATAGGAACAGCAGGATCTGGGCCAGAAATTCATTTTGGTTGCCTCTCAAAGCACTTAGTTTTCATAAGAACTGACAATGAATTGATCATATTCCTGTCACCGCAGCCCAACTGTAACTACCTGTACGGTATTTAGTTGTCTACACCCCTAGTCTTAAAATATTTTAGGAGTCCTGGTACCATTCCATAGTATGAACACCAAAGCTAGCATAACTCAATAACCAAAAGGGGTTAGGAGTGGGAAACTGTTAAGAATGTCATACTTTCTCATAAAACTGCTGACAATGTAGCCAACAAAAAGTATAACAAACACAAAAATAAAGAGGACACAATATGCTAATCAATCCTTATTTTATATTTATACTAACACCTTCCACGAACACCTTTCCTCAAAAGTGAGAGTATGTTTCAAGATGTCTTTATTCTGAATGTTTAAACTCCTGCATTTCACACGCTTAAAATAGTTCTGATTTGTTACTTTGTGTAATCACAGATATGCTGAAGAAATCCCAGCCCCCTGGGAGACTGAGGTGGGAAGATCATCACCAAGTATGGGCTAGCTCAGCCTGGGCAACTTACATACAGTGAGACTCTGTCTCAAAATAAAAAATTAAAAGGGCTGGGGCCGCAGGTCAGTGTGAAGGCTCTCGGTTCAATTCCCCAGTACCACCACAAACACAAAATTTTTAGCGGTAACCAAAAAACAACATTATTTGCTTTCCTTTATCAAGAGTCCCGAGGATACCGTTGTGCAGTCAGAACACCCTGTGACTTATGACTTGAACCAAAGATTTGCACCTCATTTTTGTTGCACTCCTAAACGTACGACTATAAATTATTCATGGCCTTGCGTCAAGCAAGAGATCGTTAGGCGACCTGACTTTTTGGAGGGGCGCTGCCCAAATTTGGGGGACACCCCCACCCGCCTGGCGCTGAGGCTGCGCGAAGGACAGCCAGACGACCACATCGAGGCCTCGTTCCTCGACCTGGCGGCCCCGCAGTGCTGGCTCCTACTGCGGCCCGCTGCCTTCGCGGTTATTTAGGACTGTGCGGTCAGGCTGGGGACGCAGGGCCAAGGACCGGGGACCGCCGCCTCTTCCCGGCGTGATTGTAGTCCCCCGCCCCAGGCCGCCCGCCCGAAGGGACGCGGCCACGGCTCCCGGGGTCGCCTCAGGCTGCTGGAGGTCCGCCGCCCCGCCCGACTTCTCGCGAGTTTTCGCCGCGCTCCCCCCGGGCCCCCGCCCGCTCGGCTGCCCGCGGCTCTGCTATGGCTGCTCTGCGGAGGTTCCTGTGGCCGCCACTCCGGCTGCCGCCCACGCTCTCCCCTCACCAGCCCTTTCTCGGGCCTTGGGGGCGGCCTGCGTGGACCGCCCTTCCTGGCCAGCCCTTCTCTTGCAGGGAAGACGAGGAGGGGGCGGTTGCGGAGGCGGCTTGGCGGCGGCGGCGGCGGCGCTGGGGAGAGCTGAGCATCGCGGCAGCAGCCGGCGGGGGTCTGGTCGGCCTCGTGTGCTACCGGATATACGGGGACCCCAGGGCTGAGCCCGGCCGACCCTCCGAGAGCGTGCCCGCAGAGCCCGAGGACCAGCCCCACGGCCTGGGGCTGCTACCCATTCCGGTCGCTGCTGCCAAGGAGACGGTGAGTGCGCGAGCGCCTACGCGCCGGGCTGCCCGAGGTTAGGCCGGGTGGGCTGCCGGGGTCCCACCTGCGCGCGGGGAGGCAGGGGCGCCCGACTCGGTGGAAGCTTGTGAGCGCGGAGGCCGTGGGTGGGACCTTCTAGGCCAGAAGGCCGGGAGTGCTGGGAAGGCGACGGTGGTGCTGTCATTGGCGCACCGGGACCTTGAGAGTCGCTGCATCTTATCTCCTGTCAACTTCCCACTCCCAGGGGTTGAGAAAGGAGCTTCCAGCAGGCGCTGGACAAGAGCGAGCGAGTGATTCTGTAGTTGTGAAGAAGTGGTCTGATGTCTCAAAAGTTACTAATGTATGCAAATCCCAAGAGAAGAAATACAAAAGCTGTAGGTCAAAAGGAAAGATGTTTCAAGGTTGGAAAAGGCAAAAGGAAAAAATGGAAACAAAGTCTTTGTAAATAAGGAGGGGTTGGAGGGGTTGAAGGGAGGGCAGGGGAATGGGGAAAAAATAAGAACCAAGATATGACATGTAAAGGTACAAGTTGCCCATAATGAAGGTCATCTTATTGTATACCTAAAATAAATGTACCAATAAACTTAATGAAACAAAATCATTTCAAGTTGAAAAAAAGGCATATCTTCTCATTAAAGCCAAAATTCTTTAATTGCGTATAATAATCACAAAGTGGGTAGGACAGCCAATGTAGGAAACTATAATGAACATCCCATGAAAATGTTCAAGGGTCGTTATGTATGTATGAGGTAAAGATGAGAGTAAGGCAAGAGTGAGTAAAAGGATATCTTTTTGTCACGTCCTTATATTTAATTAGTAGTTATGTGGGTGACTGGGGAAATTTTCCTTGCAATATGTAAAGAGTATGAACGGCTTAGATGAAAAAAAAATTTTTTTTTGGTAACGGGGATCAAACTCGGGTCCTTGCGCTTGCGTAGCAGGCGGCGAAACCACTGAGCTAAATCCCCGGCCCTGAAAATAATTTTTAAAGGAATCAGTTATGCTGTTTTTAACTTCAATGAAATTTTACATCCTGTATGTTTATGTGTGAATACACAGTAGTGGTCTAAGTGCATCACTTCTGCTACAGGTTGTTGATGCATTTAAGTTAGGCAATCTACTTTATGGACCTTCTAGCGGTAAATCACAGGCACATAACCTAAAATACTTTTATATAGCGATTACTTAAATACTACTAAATACCTTCAGTCTTCTCTTACCCACTCCCACCCCCCTTCTTTTGTGGATTAGGCAGTAGCATTAAACTTCTGCTCTTTTTTTTTTTTTTACCGTAGCTGATCTGAGAACAGACTAACAAGGTAGGGAACATCCAAATAGTGTTTTCTTCTTTTTTTTAATTAATTTTTAAAATTTTAGAGATAGTATCATGCAGTTTTAAAACATCACACTCAGAAAACTAGAAGTACATGGATCTACTCCCTAAGCTGAATGTAGACATGTACTGCAAACATGCAGTACTAATAAAATTTTTGAAACAAGAAAGATAAAACACTGGCTCCATCATTTACTAATGTCATTTTTGACAAATTTACTTAACCTCTCAATACCTGTTTCCTCATATGTAAAAGAAGTTAGTAGTCTCACAGGCCATCGTGAAAATTAAATGAGTTACTACCATATATTTAAAACAATGGTATCCCTGGCCTGTAATAAGCATTTCACAAATTTATTTTTTATTTTGTTCATTTACTTATTTATTGTCTATTTACTTACATTTGTACTGCTTAGTGTGTATGAAAATTTCTATACCTGGTTGTAAAAGTCAGGTATAATACTAAAGTTTTGTACCTTACCCTCCCAATTCTCGTGTCCTACATTTTAGTTGTCTTGCCTTTTGTATATATTTGTTTTCTCTATCTTAAAACTTCTATAATCTTTTTATTCCTGATGTTTGAAATTTTTACAATAAAGACATGTTTTTCATTGATTGTGCTAAGGGTCCTTCAATATGGAAACTCATGTCTAAAAGTTTTGTTTTGGGCTGGGGATTTAGCTCAGTGGTTTCACCACCTGCTGTGCAAGCGCAAGGACCCGAGTTCGATCCCTGGTACAAAAAATAAAAGTTTTGTGTAAAATTTTCTTGTACTGTTTCTTTGATATTTTTTCTCTTCTATTTTTCTAGGACTGCTATTAGTCTGAATTTAATCCTCTTAATTCTAATGCTAATCTATCTTGGATCCCAGTTTTAGTGTTTAGGAAAGTTATTCTTGAGTTTATCTTCTAACATTCTACTGAATTATTTTAGCCATCCTAGTGTTTTAATTCAAAGAACTGTTTTGTATTCTCTGATGCTCATGTTGTAGATATTCTGTTTTATCTCATTGCTGCTATAATTTCTCTGGGATATAACTTACAGTTTATAAGATATAAATTATGGTTTTATTTTGCTTTCTCCTTTGTGTGTTGCTTTGTTTTTCTAGCTTCTTTTTCCTGTTTGATTTTATAAGCTCTCGCTTTCATTTTCATTTCCTTCACATATTTGTAATTGTTGCTCATCTATTATTTGAAAACCACTCAAAAAAGTCTCTCTAAATGAATATGGCTTTTCTTTGTTTCTCCCTCTTTGCCTCCCTCCGTGCCTCCTCTTTCCTCCCTCCCTTCCTTCTTTCCTTTTCGAGACAGGGTTTCTCTGTGTAGTTCAGGTCAGTCTTGAACTCACTATGTAGCCCAGGCTGGCCTCCAACTTGAGATTCTCCTGCCTCATCCTCCAAGTGCTGGGATTACAGGTGTGTGCCACCATGCCCGGGTGAATATGGCTTTTACTTTTCATCTGGTGATCCAGATTTTTCATTAGAACAGCATCCAGATGTCAGTATTTTATAGCACTTTTTCTTTGGTATCATTGAGCTCCAAAGAGCAAGAGAGGTGAAAGAGTCAGTAATCTGGATGCAGTCATACACATATGAATGTATAAGAGCATGTGTGCTGGAGGAATATCTTATGGTACACTTACATAGTATTTTCTAGTCATCTGTTTGCAGTATCACCACATACACTACCTCTATAGCTTTTTTTGTTCCCAAAGCCATATCCTTTCTTGGGTTTTATGGCTTACTTCCATTTGATCTCAGTGCCCATGTAGTGGCTTTGTACCCCTAAGTCAATTATCACTCTTCCATCTTCAATTTTACAAAAATGTGGTGAATTGTCTTGATTGTTCTAGTCTCCTCTCTTTTTTTCTTTCCTATTCCCTGTGTATTTGCACCCCCCGCCTCCATTTTTTAGTCCTTTACTGTGTCTTTAGTGTGGTTGGGGAGTTGGTAGTTGAAAGAGACCTATGGGGTTAATCTGCCACTTTTCAAAAATATTGTTTTAAACCTTTGCTGTTGCTGTATAGTGTCAATTTTATTTTTCTGTAGTGGTATACAAGGGGTGATGAAAATATATGATGGGTGTTTAAATAATAAAAATATTTATTACATTGAAAGATACATTGCCATTAATCTCCCTTCAAATAATTCCCCTCACTTTGAACACACTTATCCCTTTGTTCTTGCTGCTTTCTGAAGCAGTTCTGGAAGTTCTCCTTCATGAGTGTCTTTACAAGTTCTGATCAAAAAATACAATGAATGCTGTTGCTTGGAAAAACATTAGCATTCACCTTGCTCATGGGATCTGGCACTGTGCAACTTCTGGCTCTTCTACAAAGACAAATGACCATAAAAGGTAAACCTTCTGGATCAATTCAGGACAATGAGAGAGCTACAACAACACAAAGACACTTATAAAAGAAAGATTTCGAGAACAAATTCAGAAAGTGGCAAGAATGATGGGATAAGTATGTTCAAAGTAAGGAGGAGTATTTTGAGGGGGGACTCATAATGTGTCTTTTACTGTAATAAATTTTTTAAAAATTTAAAACATTTTTCTTATTTTTCTGTCACATCTTCCTGTTTCAAATGACAGCTAAGAACTTTTGATTTATAAAGCTTCTTTTAAGAAGCATCATATTATACAGAGCATAAGCTTGGCATAAATGTTAACTTATATGTGTTACAAGAATAATTTAACTGATGAAAATGAACAGCAGTAACCTATAGGATTATAGTTATATTACTATAGCATTGAATATTTTTGTTTTAAAGACATTGGCTCTAAAATTCCACTAAAAGGCCTTCCCTGATTCCATCTATTTGTTAAATACCCTTGCTTATCCTATCCTCCTGAATAATGACCTTTTTTTTTTTTTTTGCTAATTATTTATTCTTTGTATTCTCTGCTTGTCTTAGTTCTTTAAGGAGAAACACTGTGTTGGTCTTGGTCACCTTCATATCTTTTTTCTCTGAGGTTGAAACTGAGCTCTGGTAGAATAAATATTTGTTGAATTAAATCAGCCCATACTAAATATTTAGTGGGGCATATAGCTTACTAGGCACAGTCACATTCTGTTATAATTAATAGCTTAATATTTTGTTCAGCTAAAGTACTTATAGCATTAGAATAAGGAAGACTTCATTCAAGGTCAAAATTCCAGTCTTTGGGAGACCAGATCACATGACACTATTTATTTTAGTTGTGCAAGTTTGGCTTGCCAAATTTTTTCAGTAAACCATGGCCTTGATCCGGTGCCTGCCTTACAAACGCAAGGTCCCGAGTTCGATCCCCAGTACCATAAAAACCCCAAACTATGGCCTTGAACTGTATTAATATTGTAAAGAGATGTTGATAAGATTCTTCTTAGAACTTTTAACATTTTAGTGTTGAAACACTATTTTTATTAGTGAAAAAAATTTTGTTCTAGGACTGCCTTTTTGTTTCAGTCTCAGAATAAAGAAATGGATAATCTGGCATTTATGTATCATACAGAGCAAATAATTTATTTTGTTTTTTTTAATTTAAAGAACTTTCAAGCAACTTAATTTAGTTTTACTCTGGAGTGAAAAACAAATTATAACAGTTTTGTTTATTCCTACAATAATTTCCAATAATCATACACTTTAGAATTTCTTTCACTGTATACTTTTTTCAATCTATTTTCAAGGCATTGTATCTTGAGAGGCAAGGTTATGGTTTCTTTTCTTTAGAATATTGAAGAATTTGCCAGCTGTATAAATGGAGAAAAGTCTTCCTGATTTTTTTTATAGGGAGAGGGAGTCACATAGATATGAAATTGAAAATGAGTTAATTCCGTGAAGAATTACTTTGTTATATAGGAAGATAAACTTAGGCGATCCCCTGTGGCTTCCTAAATCACCTGTGTCAAATAAGCCCACCAATTCTGCTTGCATCCTTCCAATAGCCTGACCATGTAATAGATTCACATATAACAATTTGACTGTACCTTTTCCCCCTAAATAATTCACAGAGTAAATTTTTGTTGAATTTGGAAAAAGATTCTTATTTCTTGTTATGCTAGACCTAGAGTTATGGAAATGAATGTACTTTTTTTTCTGGGTTTTGATGAATGCTTATAAAATTTTTTGTAGCTGTCTTTTAAAAAAATCTATATTCGGAATCAGGACTTGAAACTATTATAATCTTGAACTTAAAGTTTAAAAAATTTCATCTGTAATTCTCTACCAAGACTTGGAAATTTTTAAATAATGTGCAGCTATTAGTTTGAATGAAGGTGAATAACAGTTTTTCTTCTTAGTTTAGGTAATATCTACCTTTTTAAAAAGCACACAAATATTGGGTTGTATTTTGTATTGAAATTCAAGTGTATTTGGATTTAATGTGACTTTCTTATTGATTATCACATATAATTCTGCTTATATAATTTTGGGCTGGACAGTTTATGACTACTAAGTAAAATATAGCTACCTTCTTAGAGATTGAATATATGGTTTATATCTAACAGTTTTGGGAAAATGAATACCATTTTCTACGAAAAGACTGCAGTACCAGGAATTGAAATCAGGAGCTAGTGCTTGCCAGGCAGGCAAGGCACCGCTGAGCTACATCCCCAGCCCAATGGCATAATATTTTGATACACATATATATATACCATAGAAAGATTTAATCAAGCAAATTAACATAGCCATCATTTTATGGACTCATTGTGGGTTTTTTCTTTTCTTTTCTCAGTGTTGGGGATCGAACTCAGGACCTTGCACTTGAAAGGCGGGCATGGTGCCACTGATATAAATCCTCGGCCCTAGGACTCATTGTTTTGTTTTGTTTTTTTGGTACGGGGATTGAACTTGGGACCTTGTGCTTGTGAGGCAGGAGGCGGAACCACTGAGCTAAATCCCCAGCCCTGGACTCATTGTTTTTAACCTTAACTTTTTAAGCTTCTTTGAGGGAGATTTCACTCATCACCTACATTATAATTAGTCTTATCTCACAATAAGCCTTATCATAATAGTTTAATAAATTCTTATTTAATGAATGAATTCAAAATGAAATAACTTGCAATTTTTGTAATTCTTGCAGTCTTTAGAATACTGTATTGCTTTTAAAAAATCATCTCATCTATGCAGTTTTGCATTTGACTAATAGAGATCATCTAAACACCTTAAAATAAGCCACTATAATGGATATTTATAACCATCTTTGTGTTATCTATGAGGTGTAATGATTAGAAACTTCCTCATAGTAGTATTGACAGATATGAATTGAGTGCCTAATTGCAATTTCATCAAATAGCAGGTGTATAGTACATGCATTTTTTTCTTTCCTCACTGTAAGTATATAAGACAGGAGATTCATTTTCTTCAGACGTTCTTAGTCTTTCAGCATTAGTGGGTAGTTACATGCTTTTCTTATTTTGAGATGGTCATACATGTAAAATTATATATCCAAATAGTTGATCGCCCAATTTCTGTACTAGTTTTCTGGAGTTGTTCAGTAGCTACCAACTTAGCACATCTGTCAGCAAATGGCTCCTTTTATTCCCTCACTTTCTACTTTTCTCACTTTTCAATAATATAGATTATGTTAATTGTCCTTGATACACTGAACATAATTATATTTTCTGAACTTGGAAAAGTATTATGGAAGATCTGTTATGTTAGAGGGCATAATTCTATCTAATAATTAACATTTATATATGTATAAATGTGTATATGTGGTGCTAAGGATCAAACCCAGGTCTTATGCATGGTAAGCACCAGCTCTACCATTGAAGTACATTCCAGCTCTAAATGAATTTTTTAAAACTTCTATGTCAAGCAGCTTCTTTTACTTTCATAGTCATATTATATCCCATTTGGAAAACTGATAAATGTATCCATCCATTTATTGATCCATCCATTTGTTTATTCAAATAATTTATCCAAAGAATATTTATTGAAGTATAGTAGGCACTAGAGGTTTAGTGGTAGATAAAATGACATTCATATACTTTTGCTTTTTACAGTCTAGTAAAGATACAGAGTAACTATAATCCAATGTAGTAAAATTATGTGATGGAGAAAATAGATTATACTAAGGGAGCACCCAAGAAGGACATATAATCTAGACTTGAGACTTTAAATGTAGGCTTTGGAGAAAGTGACATCTAAGCTAGAACTTGAAGGATGAGTAGGAATTATTAGGTAAAGAGAGAGACAAGGAGGCAGAGCTGAAGCAAAATATTCCAGTTGAATACATAGATCAAAGGCTCAGGAGAGCTATAGAAATAGATTTGGGAATCATCAAGAATTAAAAATCATAAGAATGGATGACATTGTCAAGAATATGTAGAATAAGAAGAAAGAAGCACGTAAGGAGACAACTCTGGTGAGCATCCATGAATTGAAGGACTGATACAGAGAGGGAATTCCGCAGAAGATGAGAGGTAAGGTCCAGACCTGAAAAGAAAGCCAGAAGAATCATGAAAGCCGATGAAAGATAGTACTTGAGAGGAAGTAGTCAGTTATAGTGAATGCTGCCCAAGGAGGTCAACTAAGATGAGAGAAAGTATACATTAGACTTAACAAGAAAAGAAAGGGTCACGAGTAACCCTATTTTAGACGTAAAAATTATGATTATAGTTGCACAAGTTGACAGTAAAAGTGAAGAAAAGGTAAGGTAGAAGAAGTAAAGGTGTGTTGACAAAGCTTTCAAGAATGTGGGCATAAAATGGAGAGAGGGTAGTAATGTAAGGGACATAGACTTTCTTCTTTTTTCTTTAATGAAAGATCCTCAGCTGTGTTTAAGGGCTAAAAGAAAAAATAAGATTGAACTTCAAGGATAATTGATTTGCCAAGGACCCAGGTAGAAATGGGAGGTAAAAGTTAAAGCACCATAATGAGTAGTTTAATGTTAGGTAACATAATTTTAGGTAACACGAAGGATGCCACTTCCATTGAAGTAGGAGGAGGGGAAGGGGGAAACATTGTGTACAAGTTTAAGGGCAAGTAGTTGTAGGGGTTCTTGCCTGATGTCTTATATTTGCTCTGTGAAGAAGGTAATGTCATCTGCTGAGAGCAACATGTAGAAATGTGTAGAGTAATCATTATAGAATTGGGGGGAGGGGAGTGTATTTTTCAGTCACAGAAAAGAAAGCTAGGAAAGCCATGACATTTTAAAATTTGTTCATATTTTGTATTTGCAAGATTAAATAAGATCTTTTACATAACAAAATGCTTTTTTTTAACTTTTTTTTTTTTTTCCACTGGAGATTGAACTTGGCACCTTGCACTTGCAAGGCAGGCACCAGAACCACTGAGCTACATCCTTGGCCCTACAAAATGATTTTTTAACTTGCTCTTGAGATGCACTTTTTTTAATGGTCACATTTGCTGTTCTGATTTATAATTGTTTATGTTATCCCTTTTCCTGAGATGTATAAACCTTAGTAATCTGATCTAGTACCTTTTAACCTATTATGTAATCCTTAACTTAAAGAAATTCACCGGACTTACAATACAGATTGTATTTTGGTTTTTTTGGTTAAACTTGATAGGCAAGTTTTAACTGGAAAATATTAGATCGCACAGATCTTCTGTAATTGTGTGTCAAACACTGAGAACTTGAGTAGCTTTATTTTCTGTAAACACTCTTGTGTTAGGGAAAGATTTGCTTTTAGAAAAGTCAAGCAGGCTCTATTTATGTCATTATTTGTCTGGCATTAAAGAAAATGACTAGTCATTTGTGTCCTAACCAAGATTTTCTAGAAATATTTTTTTCTTTTCCCTCTTTAAATTTTACCCCTTTATCTTTGATGTATTGATATATTTTATAATTGCAAAAGCAAAATCAATGTTTTCTACTTTTTCTATTTATTAAACTGCCTTTAACCAATTTAATATTCAAACATCATCTAGTTCTAGTTCCCCCCCCCCGCTAAGGATATCTATTAATTTCATACTGTAAATATTGATTTTGTTGAGATATTTGGTTTATCCCTTTCCCAGGAAGGGATATAATAGACAATTCAAACTACTTGTAACGACTCAAAGTGAATTTTTCTAGCTGACTTCATATGCAGTAAGAAAAGCTTTCATAGGTTAGACAATCTATTGAAATTAGTTCTACTCAAATAAGATCATCTAAGCTTTTTCTAGCCACAATAAATATATTTTTAGTAATCTGAAAATGGTATATGATTTGTAATTCTCCATATACTATGTTGTTCCCAGGAGATTAGGAAAAATTTTTGAATATATACTGTCGTCAAGCTTCCTTATGTAATAATAGAAAAATAATGGACAGCTTTTGGACTGTTTTTGGTACATGGATATCAGTGTAACCTGAACTTTATCCCTTTTCTAGATTCAATCTTTGTTGTTGCATAGCCTTCTCCAGACTGCTTCTGATCCAAATAAATGCATCACAGCATAATTTTATGTCCCCATAGTAAAGAATATACTCTTAGTAACCTTTTGGTCCAGTACTATGCAGATGCGCTATCACGTGTCTGTCATGTTCCCTCTACTCAACCAATCCTGTTGATTACCGGATTGTCAGAAATGTCAGGTAAGAGTTTGATTTAAGTTTTTTTTATTGTGTGCTATGTTTTATAATTTTAAAGCTAAGATCTTATTTGGAGAGAAAGTTAAAACTCATACTTGATACTTTGATCCAATATTCTAAATTTTATGAGTCAAAGGTACATATATTAGGTGTTATTGTGAATTAAATAGTTAACTATTAAAAATGGCACACATTAGGGCCAGGGATTTAGCTCAGTGGTTCCAGCTCCTGCCTTGCAAGTGCAAGGTCCCAAGTTTGATCCCCGGTACCAAAAAAAAGAAATAAAATAAAATAAAAATAGCACACATTAGCATAACCAATTAATTAAACCTAGAACTTACCCTGAATTGTAGTAGTTATTTTATTTTATTTTGGTACCGGGGGTCAAACTCAGGTCCTTGCACTTGCGAGGCAGGTGGCGGAACCACTGAGCTAAATCCCCAGCCCTGTAGTAGGTATTTTAAAATTTATATGAAATTGTAGGCAAGGTGGCACACTCCTCAAGGTTCTTCCCATTTGCTGGTAAATTAGAAGTGAGCAGTACTTTATATTTTTGGTCCTAAACCCATACTCGTTGCCCCACTCAATTTGGAACATGGCTTAAAGCTATAGATTGGATTGAGCACTGATCTTTAGTAAATTGATGAAAATTGGAAAGTGATGGAGAGGTGAATCAGAGAGGGATTATCTAAATATAAGAGCAGAAGTTACTCAGGTAGTAGGAATGTATTGTTTGATATACTCTGATAGAAAAGTTCTAGAAACATGCTTCTTTTATATTTCAGTGATATGTTTTATTCTGGAAGCAGTCGCTTAGTATCTGAAAAGAAAATAACATTCTTAAATGGTATTATATAATATAATCATGTTCTACAGCAGTGTTATTGTAGCAGGGAAAAGAGACTCCCTTGGGAGTTTAATTGTTTTAGAAAAACAAGGCATTGGGTAGGGGGAGAAACAGACTGACAGATGGAAAGACAGAGAAAGGAGAAAGGGGGAGAGAGGGATAGAGAGAATGGGAAAATATTGCTATATTTCACTTCACTTAAAATATCTAGTAAAATACAAAGATGTCTTTGAAAGGAAGATTTTTTAATACATAATAATCACAAGGAATAAGTTGTTCAGAATATATAATGATGAGTCACTAATAAGAAAAAGCACAATGGGAAAGTGGACAAAAGGTCTGAATGGGCAAATCAACAGGAAAGGATCTAAAGGTCTGATGAACACATGAAAAGAGGCTCAACATCATTTATAATAGAGAAATACAAATATAACCACAATGAGGCAGTTAGATTGGCAAAAGTACCAATGTAACAACTGTTGGCAATGGTGAGGAAAAACAAAAATTCTTATACTCTGCTGGTAGGCATACACATTATTTAGCAAATAAATCGACAATATGTAGCCAAGTGATGAGTCCCATGTCTAACTTAGAAATTCTGTCTATAGCTGGGCCATGGCTCAGTGCTGCATCACTTACCAAGCACATGTAAAACCGATTTCTATCTCCATCACTGCCTAGGAAAGGAAGAAAGGAAGGGAGTGAGGTAAAGAAGGAGGGAGGGTGAGAAAAGAAAAAAAATTCTGTGTATAAACTTTTGAGAAACTTAAGACATGTACACAAGGACACATTTTAAGTCTTGTACATGTCTCTGATAACTGCATTTCTCATCCTGTAACAGCTACTTGGTATTAAGGGCTCCACTTTACCTGTATGTGGTATATCCTGGCTCAGGCAAATAACCTCCCTTCACTCTTTTTTTTTTTTTGGTTCTGGGGATTGAACTGGGGATCCCCAAGGAAGTCATCTATCAGAAGTAAATTGGCTCCAATCCTAGTTCTTTGAGGTATCTTGATACTGATTTCCACAGTGGTTGCACCAGTCTACACTCCCAGCAGTGGAGCAGGGTTCCTCTTTCCCCACAGCCCCGCCAGCATTTGTTATTGGTTGATTCCATGATAGCAGCCATTCTTTCTGGGCTGAGGTAGAATCTCAGTGTTGTTTTCATTTGCATCTCTCCCATGACCAGTGATCTTGAACCTTTTTTCCTACATTTATTTGCTATTTCAGTTTCTTTGTGTGAGAAATGTCTGTTCATTTCAGATGCCCATTTTTGGATTGGGTCTTTAAATTTGGGAGTTCTGATTTTTTTAAGTTCTTTATAGATTGTAGATAGTAGACCTTTGTCTAAAGGACAGCTGGTGAAGATTTTTTCCCACATTATGGGTTATCTCTTCATGCTGCTGGTGGTTTCTCTTGCTGTGCAGAAGCTTTTTAATAAGAAGAGATCCCACTTGTTGATTGTTTGTGCTAGTTCATGGGGGAAGTCCCATTTGACTGAGCTATTCCCCTGCTGGGATCTTCCCAAAAGAATTAAAAGAATCATACCACAGTGATATATGTGCACTCATGTTCATAGCAGCACAATTTGTAATAGCTAAAACTTGGAAGCAACCCAATTGCCCATCAACTGGAGACTGGATAAAGAAAATGTGGGATTTTTTAATAAAATGGAGTATTACTCAGCCATAAAGAATGAGAAACTAGAGACATTTATAGCTAAATGGATGCACATTGAAGCAGTACTCTCAAGTGAAATAAATAGGACACACATGTATAAATACCAAATTGTTTCTCCAGTGTGAGAAACTGAAAGTGTAGATAAGGACTAAAAGGTATAATAGATAATGTGAAATAGGAAGAAAAGGGGCAAAGGGGAAGGGGAAGTGGGAGGTGTAGGGAAAAAGAAAGGAATGGAATTAATATGAGAAAAAGAAAAAATGGAAACAAAGTCTTTGCAGATAGGGAGGGGTGAAGGGGTTGAAGGGAAGGCAGGGGAATGGGGAAAAAGAACCAAGAGAGATTATGTAAAGGTGCAGGTTTCCAATGATGAATGTCATTATATTGTATACCTAAAATGTACCAATAAAATTAATTTTTAAAAAAGTAAATTAGCTCACTTTACTACTTCTGCACAACTAGATTTGCCTTCATCTCATTCTCACTTTCTTTCCTCTGGCCCCATAGTGAAAAATGAATCTTCCTGTGAAATGAGAGAAAAGCATTTGGGGTCTATAAATTGGAATTGGCTGTGATTTTTTTTTTTCTCTAGCAATGCTCATAGCCCAAGAGATGGAGCTGTTTTAGCTATAGGCCATTATAGGGTAGTTATAGAATTTTGTCCTTGAACTTTGAAGTTAGGATGTCAGAGAGCTTTGAGATTATTAGGTGAATTGTCTACTTGAATGTTGAAGTTCTTTCTGACATGGTTTAGGGTGATGAGAAAAATTGTGAGTCATGTATCAGAATCCTGTCTAATAAGTGAGTAGGAATGTGTACAAATTGCCACTGGCAGGATGGTAATTGATATAATCAATGCCTGTCTGCCTTCGTTAGCATTGGTGGCTCAAGTTATTTGTCAGATATAAATGCCCAGGTGAATTTGGCAGTGCAACTGAGAATGCTTTCCTCATCATCACCTAACAAAAATTTGGTTGGTAAAAGACAGAGAAGAGGTTTGTTCAGTTCCACAAGTTCATTGAATTCCTGGCAATATGGTTAGGGTGAAGTTCTAAAGGTGAAAGGAAATTGTTGAAAAAAGTAAATATTCTACTTTTGGCCACGTAAAAACCTTGGATGGTTTCTTTTTAATTTATTGAATACATGACATTCCAGGAACATTTTATTTTTCTGTGGGAGGTAGTCATCTTTTAAAAAATGAATACCAGATTATCTAATTATATGTTTTCATTTTCTACTTGCTGCTTGTAAAGACATTTAAATTATCTCCAAGACCCATGACCAACTTAATATACAAGATAATATTCAACTATGATTGTCTTAGGGTAGGTCAGTATGTCATAACATGTAAACCATCAAATTACATTCAATTAACAGAAGTCTTCTCTGTGGCAGTTTTATTTGTAGTTATTTGTAGTTTTATTTGTAGTAAGTAATGTTGTCAACTTTAACAAGTGACTTTCAAAGTTAGGCAGGATGTCATATCCCAGTCAGCTAAAAGGAAGGAAGGTTGAGAAACATGAAGGGACATAGATGAGACTATTTTATGGCCAGGCTTGGAAATGTCTGCATCACTTCCATTAATAAGCTATTTTCTAAACTTGGTCATGTGGTTACATCTAAGTGCAAGAGACACTGAGCAATGTACTCTAGCTTCTGCCTAGGGAAAAGAGAAGGTGGGTTTGATGTGCAGTTAGCATATTCTTCCATAATGATGTACTACTTCAAGATGAAAAATTTCTTCAACTTTTCCTCCAGTATACAGGTACAGTATTTATTACTTTATTCCTTCAGTTATCATTTATCTATTCCCCTTGTTAGAATAACTCTGAGAATCAAATACCCATCAAACCACAAAGTCAGTATGGGCATTCATTCCATTTTAAACAAATTTAAAATGATTTTTTTTCTTTTAAGCTGCCTTATTACCATGTTCTCTTATGAGACAAGTTTCTACATTGTATAAACATCAGGAACATTTGTTTCCCTTACTAAACCAAGTCTTTAGCATACTTGTTTTTTATTTTCATACACATTTCAATAAATCCTTGAATTAATAAGTAATGTAGTTTACCAAATACTTCAGACATTATACCCTTAACTTTTAAATTCTCATTTTAAGAACTGATAATCTCCTGCGTCTAAATAAAAACTTTAATCAATAAAAGTATTGTATAGTGCATAAAACAATATATAGACTTTATACTTTCGTTAGCTAGTCCTCAGTAATCTCAGTCTACAAAAATAACTCCTACTGCATTGATGATACATAAAAGTGAGTCAACTTCCTACCTTGAGGCTTCCAGTTTCCTTGTAGAAATTCACTGGCCTTAGTCTTGCAAAACCATCGCCTCTTTGAATCAGTATTTTGCAAAACTACCAGCACTTTGAATCTCTGTAATACTCTGTAATCTGCTAAAAATTTATGAGGCTGCATAATTCCTTGCAAACACTATAGAGTTGTGTATTTGGGGATAGAGATGAACTTAATCCATTTCTTTTAACATCAGCCTACTTTTATAGGTAACTATGAATAATATTTCAGACTTTCTTAGATAATGGAATTGAATCTCCATACAATATTTAAGCATAAAACCTTGAGACTTAAGTTAGATACTTATATTAATCATGCCTTTAAAGTGTTATTTATCAAGGGCCAGGGATTTAGCTCAGTGGTGCTGCCACCTGCCTCGCAAGCGCAAGGTCCCGAGTTCGATCCCCGGTACGAAAAAGAAAAAAAAGTAACTTATCAAATAAGATAGGGTGTATAAAGTTTGCTTTGAATGCTCTACCAGAGTCTATCTCTGTGACAATTACTAAGTCATTTTGATATAGGGAGAAGAGATGTAACTCCCAAACCTACTAGAAAACCGAAACATGAGTTCTTGTTCTCTAAAATCGAAGAATGAATTCTATAAACAATGGAGGTTAAAAGTAGGAAAAATTTATTGGGAGAAAGAAAGCTTCTGCCTAAGAGAGACAGAAGGGGGACCAGAAAGTGGGTTGCCTGCCCACCCCACTTTTCAAAGATGTTTTATACAGCAAAGCCATGTGGTGAGGTGGGTACAAAGTGGGATGAAACTATAAGACCCAATGGAAATTTATGAGGTGGGACAAAACCATAACCAACCAATAAGATTACAAGTATAGTCACCCAGGTAATATTGATTAAATGGGGATCAAGTGGGAAGACAAGTCACATACAAGGAATTTCCCATTTCCCATTTAGAATATCAATAACTGCTGTCTATCTCTAGGGGAAGTAGTACTTCTTTTCCTTTTTATAATATTAACCAGTGAATGTGCCACAATTGTTCTCCATGTTGATTCCTTGCTGTGTTGGCTCCCAGAGGGCTGGCTCCTTAAGGGAGGCCCTGTCTACCTGGCAATAAGATATGTAATTAACTTACGTATCTATTATATTCCCCCCTCTAAAGAAGTAGCCCTAACTGCTGTGAGGGGACAAAGGGCAAAGACAGTTCTGGCTACTTCCAGCTGAAGAGGGTCGCAGTTGTGATCAGCAGTTAGTTACTCTACAGAGTCTATCTAAAGGCCCTCGATAGGTGCCAGGCATTGTCATCTTGGTAGCCATATAGCTTTGAGTCTGGAGGAGACAAAAGCCAAAGAAACAGTTAAAAATATGTAGGCTAAATAATAATGTCAGCAGGACTGCTATGAATATAACCAACAAAGGTTTACACTGGGAGGAACTAGTAATAGCCTCCCACAAAGAGGATAAGGAGAAGGTCCAGGGGACTTTAGAATCCAACATAGAAGTCATATTATATTGTTTAGCAGTTATAAGCTGTTTACAAGGTGGATCTGGTGGATCCCGGTAAAAGAAGTCTAGCACATTTGTCATTGGTTCCATTTGTATGACTGCTTGGAGTTGGCAGCCTCTAGGCAAGAATAAACAAAACTTTAAAAAAATTAGAGCATGTGTAATCTAAGTATGAGCACACTACAATGGAAGGGCAGGTTGGGGAGAAGGTTACATTTAGATACTATAATAGTGATTATAGTGATTATCTGCTGACTCAGATCCTTTCATTGATAGAGGTTATGTACAAGTCTGATACTTTGTCATAAATCTCTCTAGTTTTAGCTGTAAGATAAGAGACAATTTGAAGAACAAATCTCCCTAAGAAATTTAAAAATCTAGGTGAGCTCTTATAGATTTTACCGTATTTTTTTTTTCTAATGATCTATAACTGTGGTCAGCTACTGGTGTAGCTAGGAACTGCCAGAAGGGGTCGGCGATTGGAGCCCCTTTTTGTATCTAGCTTTATTACTATGGCATTATTTATACCTCTTTTGGTTATTCTTTTCTGCTGGGTATTTAAGATCAAGTTAAAGTGAAACCTGTGTCAATCAGTATGAACCTCTTGCTGTATATCAAGGTCAGTTAAGTCTCCTCAGGCATTACTTTGCAACCATGCATAGAGCCTCTCAGCCCTTCTGTCAGTGTCAGCTGTCAGGATGGGTCATGGCCTTGCTTGACCATGTTGCTTTCAGTGAAAGCGTGGGGGATTTTTTTCCCTCTTTGTGACCCTCCTTTGGCACATGGTACATTTGTCCTCTGATGCCCAGCAATCTCCCTGCTCAGGAGGTTGAGTGACTTACCAAAGATGTAAGATCTTGTAGGAAAGGTTCCTTTGTGTCCTGGATCTTTGTTGACCTTGAGGGGCCAGGGCCAAAATATTGGCTGTCGTCATAGCCCAGTTACCTTTCTAGTTTTGGTCTCCAAACTTTAATTGTTGAACACCCAGAAGAGATCAGTGACATAAGTATTTTAGTAGGAGCAGTGAGCTTAAGTATTATAATTTCATCTGGACATTAAGGACTTTTGAAATATATTTTATCAACCATGGTCATTTTAGTAGTTGAATTGAATCCCTACAGAATGTTAACAGATAACAGTTATACATTATTTAGAAAAACTTAAGATCAAGAGCCACACATAGTATTTTAGCATGACAATCATGACAACATCTTTGTAACACTTACATGTCCATCTTAGTATGGAATAGTCTTTCAAACACCTCCATCTGATCCCAAGACATTAAATGACATAAAGAAAACTCTTATTTGTTATCCTTTAGTAGGATGCCATCTAAAGAGAACGTACATATTGGCCTATAAATGCACCTTAGGAGTTCGTAATGTTTAGCCTCTAATTTTAGTGTGTGACATTGTTTCAGCTGTTTGGCAACTGAACATCCCTAAGTGTGGTGACAATATACATCACATAAGTTTTTAAGAAAACTACTATTTGCCTGGTTTTCTCATGCTGGCTTGACATATACCTCTTATCACAAGTAGCTGGAGTGTAAGAGAAAGGCAGATACCTGAGTAAAAGATCATTACCATAAACAATATCTTAGAAGACCTGTACACCCAGAAAGCATGAATGATATTTAGTACACCATGAAATAACAATGAATATCAGTTACATGAAACCCCTTGTCATTTAATTTTGTTTTGTACCAAGAATATTTTAAATAAAACCTTGTTTTCCCACAGAAAACTTAAACCATGACCAATGTATACATATCACAATATGTTTAGCAATGTATTTTCCACAAGGCTATGGAAATTATTGGGGTCCCCTTTGTGAACAAAGGCTGGAATAAATTATTTTCCAGTCAGCTGCTCCTTTATTTAACAAGGGGAGTCCTGTCCAGTAGTTTTCGTAAGCCCAAGAGCCTTTATTATTATCTTAACAAATTTTTAGATGACTTGTGAGAGCCAGATCATAACAATTAACACATTATTTTTGACCAATGAAAGATTCCTGAGTTATTATATATAGACAACAATATTTACTGTATTTGTAAAACCAGTTGACGTTATTTGGATAATCTGGCAACCTGGGAGAAGCATGTCTTTAGTGACATTTATCTATAGTTACAGGCAAACATCTTAAAAAATCCAAAATGCAAAAAAAAAAAAAGCTCAAACACAACAGCTGTATGTGTTGTAACAAATTGAACAGACAGACAAATACACACATAAGACAACTTGTTTATAAACCAGAGTGTACTCAGATATATTTGGCCAAGTTGAATTATAATTTTATAATTTTTAGGTTTATAATTATAAAAAAGACTAGTCAAACTTTGTAAATCAATTAACAGAGATTTCTTGTAGTAATCAAAAGGAATAAAAATCTTCTACACCTGTGAAAGCAAAGACCATTTTAAGATGGGCCCTAAGCTGATAGTTTATCTGACTGGAATACCCAAATACACAGGGTTCTCATGGTTGCTTTTAGCCATATATAACTGTTTCCTCTAAAGGGACAGATCTCCAGTGGGGGTCGGCTCAGGCCAGGTTTGCATGTGGAAGAGACTAGGTGACACTCTTTGGAGCTAAGTATGAATTTCAAACAGTAAGGGAAGAAGGCCTGCCAAGGCTCCAACCTGCTGTACTGCAGATGTTTATCTATGACAGTTTTTCCCATTTTGAAAACAAACAAAGGGAAGGAAGGTATCCTTGTCTATCTCTCTTGTTCTGTGCCCAGTCTAAGGTGCCCCTTAGACTTTATTTCATCCAGTGCTAGTGGAGGCTGTCTAGAGGTGCAAGAAAGTGGCCAGAGCCGGGTTAGCTGTTCTTAGCATTCTCTAATTTTGCCTGTGGGCTGAAAGACAGATAAATCTGAACTAAAACTTTTATATTTATCTTTTGAGTTTTAGGATTAAACCTAGACCAGTTAGCTATATGGCCCAGAGATAAATGAAGGTCATCTTTACTCTGGAAGGATTCCAGGGAGGGGAAACTCACCATTTTGGAAGCTTTGTCTTGAAATCCAGCAGCCACAGAAAAGGGAAGTGCCTTGAATTAAACTGCATTATTTCTCAGGAGCAGGGCAATGGAGATGGGACAGAAGAGTGCCTTTAAGTATGGCACAAGAACTAAATCTCAGGTGTAGAAGGACAATTAAGATGAGGAGCTTTTCCAGAGTGGGCCTGCGATCCTTAGTAAAGGATCCTTTTTGTCTCCAGAGACAAAAGCTATGATTGACTTCTAATGCATTGCCAAGCAGAAAAATCAAACCAGTAAGCAGAGAACCCAAATGGCTGCTTTTTGCCTCTTGAAAGAGAATGAAAGTGTTTTAACTATATTGTTTAGGGCTTATCCTTTTAATGAATTACTCTGAATCTATAATATCTATGATTGAAATACCCTACAGGCTGTTGAGCAGCCTCCTGATCTTGTAGAAACACTCCCAGAGCCACGTCTCACCTTTTATTATTGTACAAACTGAAAGAGTGTACAAACTGAAACAGTAGGTAGGCACTTAGAAGTGCTTGTTTGAACTTCTAGAGTGTGGTCTGGGAATGAGGTCCCCAGCTGTCTGTCTCTTGGGTTTCTCTATAAGCTAATAAAGGGGTCACGCAATCTCACTATATCCTGCTATCTGAAGGCCACAAAAGCCTGTAATTCCAGGAATCTCCTTAACTGTTTCAGAGTCTTGGGCTGTGGAAGGAAAGAATTGATTTAATTCCTTCTTCCCCAGTCTTTGAGTTCCCTTAGATATAGTAAGGCCTAAATATTTTACCTCAAGGCTGTAAAGTTGTGCCTTAGATCTAGAAATATTATAACCCCTATCTGTTAGAAAATTCAGCAGAGCAGATATCTTGGCTAGAAAGCTCTTCTGAGGGGGCACATAACAGCATACCATCTACATATTGCAAGACTGTGACTTGGGAGAAACTATAGTATTTCCTTTTATCAAATCAGAATGTAGAGATGTCTTATTTTTCCTGATAGTTGACAATTTAAAATAATTGAAGGACTTAGTTCTCATGTTTCTTAGACCTTCAAGAATACATGCCTGAAAATGTCTTCTATTTAATCTTGTACCTGATTGGCAGGCCAGTGAGGGTCTTGTGTAGGACCTGCTTATGTTCTAGTAGAAACCTGTTGTTCCCCTGGCTTCCTGTCTTTTTGAGGTTCCAAAATTAAAATATCTGTCTCTATATGTAGTAGCAACTTATAATACTACTTTTCTCTCATTAGAAATCAATGTTTAAGAGCAACCTTACATCTTTTTAATCTAGTCCATAGGTCTGAGTAAGTCCTCTAAAGACCTCAATGTACATATCAGGGTCATCTGAAAACTTTCTTAGGTCTCATTTGATCTGTCATAGATCACTGAGAGAAAAAGGCACATGAACACAGGTAGTCCTATATTTGCCATTTACTTCCTGCAAGGGATATTGTCTTTGAGACCCCAACAACTTAGCTAAGGATAGATATAGCCTCATGGAGATTATAGCTGGCCTAGAAATTCCACCCTCAGCACCTGGTGGTTAGGGTGAGGAGTAGCCTTAGGCTTAGAGGTACTGAATGTCTTAAGGGTGAGTCTCTCATTTTTCTATGGCCCACATTTATATTTGAACACAAGCAAGAATTTCTTCTTAATGTAAAGAAAATCTCAACATAAGATTATTTTGACCATTTTCTCTCTTTTACAGTATAATTCTAATTGTGAAATAGCATTATAGTATTTTTCTCTGTGCACTTGGCTTTAGGAGGTAGACACACCACGTAGGGGTGCAGAGAAATTCTCAATTGCTCCTTAATATATTCTAAAAGAGTAAGAGGTTCAGATATAGAGTCCCAATTTGAAACAAGAGAAACAAATATGGCATCCCCTAAGTCTCTGCTTGATTCCTGTGCCCCCTAGGGTGTCCCCAGGGTGTCCTCCAAGGTTTATACCACTCCAGGGTAGGTAGCTACCTCTGGAGAGAGAACCAGAAAATAAAACCAGACTGGACTATCTACCCTTTACCAGCAGGCAATCTTATCTTCCTCAGGTAACTCATATCCTTAACTCCAGTAGGTATTCTTAAAGCACAAGTTACAATTGACTTAAGCCATAACAATCATGTTTAGAGAAGGAAGTATTGCTAGCAAAACAAGAGATCTAAACCACTGCTATCTAGTTTCTTGAATGAGAGGAAAATAAGTCAACAGTCAAATTAGGGCACTTTTCCTGCAACAGAGATCACCTCCAGAGAATGCACTAGGGCTGAGGAAGAGTACCCCAGGAAGAAACAAACTTGGAAAACCTCTTCCTAGATTGGACTTTGAGGCTTGTTAGTAACTAGAGCTTTTCCACATTGCTGGGCCAAGGCTGGTAGACAGGGAAACACAGGCTGGGACAGCAAATCTGGAATCCTGCTGGGGTTCCACTGGGCCAAGCTTGCCAGGCAAGAGATCCCCCACTGGGATGCAGGTGTTTTCAGACTGATTGGTGGGCAGGGAACCTTGACCTAGGAATAACAAGCAGGAACTGCCCCTCCCCCACAGGAACAGGTGGGCCAAAGATTCTAGGATTGATCTTAATTACTGGGTTTTGTTTATTAATAAATGATTTGAAAGAGACAGTCCATAGTGAATTCTCCGAATAATCAAATTTTTACTGAAAGTAAAATGCCAGCTTGGTGGGAATAATTTGCTATAGCATTTTTAAGGTTGGAATAGATGAGTAGAAACGGGACAGATAAGTTGCTCTTTGGTTGATATTATGAACTGAATGTTTGTGCCTTCATCTGTTCATCTGTTGAAGCTGTAGTCCTCAGTTTAGTTGTATTTGACGAATGGGTCTCTAAGGAAGTAATTAAGGTGAAATTTATATGGGGGAAGAGATGTAACTCCCAAACCTACTAGATATCCAAAATGCAAGTTCATGTTCTCTCAAATTGAAGAATGAATTCTAGGAACAATGGAAGTTAAAAGTAGGAAAAATTTATTGGGAGAAAGAAAGCTTCTGCCCAAGAGTGACAAAAAGGGGACCGGAAAGTGGGTTGCCTGCTCACCCCACTTTTCAAAGATGTTTTATACAGCAAAGCCTTGTGGTGAGGTGGGTACAAAACTATAAGACCCAATGGAAATTTACAAGGTGGGCATGAGGTGGGACAAAACCATCACCAACCAATAAGATTACAAGTACAGTCACCCAGGTAATATTGATTAAATGGGGATCAAATCGGGGAGCAAGTCACATAGCTCCCATACAAGGATTTTTAGTAAGAGTGGGGGGTCAGGGATATTTCCTGGAGAGGCTGGGTTAAGACCTTGACCCCTCCCCACCCAGGTGATTGATACCTATTTAGAATATCAGTCACTGGTATTTATCCCCAGGGGAAGCACAAGGGTGTGTAGTTTCTCTCCTTTTACAATTCTGGCCTTCAGTGAATGTGTCTGGATTGTCCTCCATGTTGGCTCCTTGCTGTGTTGGCTCCTGGAGGGCTGGTCCTGTCTAACTTCATACAAGATATCTAATTAACTTACCTATCTGCAATAAAATGAGGACATAGGATGTATACCAGAGAGCTTCCTCCCTCCTTTCCCTCCCTCTCCACTACTCTAATGAAAGGCCTTCAAAGGATAGCTAGAGGGTGGCCATCTACAAACCAGGAAGAGTCTTTACCAAAAATCAGCCATGTTCATATCTTGATCTCAGACTTTAAGCCTCCAGAACTATGAGAAAATAGATTTCTATTGATTAAGCCATCAAGACTATATATTTTGTTATAGTATTTTGTTATTTTGTTATATTCTTTTCTTTTTGTTGCAGTCTATAGAAATTTGGAGTTATTGTATAGCCACACATAGATAATAGTGGTTCAAGTCATTGTTAGAGATTTTTGTCATAAAGAGTCAGCCATTAATCTCAAGAAACAAATTCCAAACTCAGAAGGAAGATCCCCCGCTGCCATCCCAGGCTCCTAGGGCCAAGAAGGTGAACTGGTCCCAGCACCTGGAAGGAAGCTCCCCTGCTGCCATCCCAGGCTCCTAGGGCCAAGAAGGTGAGTGGGTCCCAGCACCCAGAAGGAAGCTCCCCCACTGCCATCCCAAGCTCCTAAGGCAGAGAAGCTGAGCCAGTCCCAGCACCCGGAAGGAAACTCCCCTGCTACCATCCCAAGCTCCTAGGGCAGAGAAGGTGAGCCTCTTGGGCACCAGAAGCACCCCCCCACCCCCCATGGAAATGAGAAGACACATAAACAAGCCTCAAAAACAGACTTCCAGATCACCTACAGCAACCCCAAAGGGAAACCAGATGGAACACTCTGATGCTCAACCACCTGGACTCTCTAAACTGGCAACAAAAGAGGATCTGGGAAAAATGAAATCAGAAAAAATTACTCAGATAACAGCAAAGATTTTGCTCATGGTGCAAGACATGATTAATAAATCTAGAGAGGACACAGAGTAAAAAAAATAGAGAATCTGAAGAACATGATGGAATCCCAACATAGGAAACAAATGGAATCCATAAAACAGATACAAACAGATTTCCAAGAGATTAAAAACTCCATCGAAAGTCTGCACTGCAGCATGAACCAATGTGAGGATAGAACTTCACATATAGAAGATAAGATTGCAATTAGTGAGGAGGAAAAGAAAAATTGCTTTAAAATTGTAAGGGAACACAAGAAATCAATCCAGCAGCTGCTAGACGATGCAAAGAAGAATGACATAAGACTGATCGGAGTCAATGAAGAAAGAGGAGAGAGTACAGATGACATAAAAAAACTGTTCACAGAAGTGATGGCAGAAAACTTCCCAAGGAGGGGGAAAGAACTTGACATACAGATAAGTGAGGCATATAGGACTCCAGCTAGCCTTAAGCAAAAAAAATCTACACATAGGCATATAATAGTTAGGATTCCAGAAATCCAACAGAAGAACAAAATTGTACAAGCAGTGAGAGAAAAGAAACAAATCGCATACAAAGGAAAGCCTATCAGAATCACAGCAGACTTCTCAATGCAAACCCTCAAGGCAAGAAGAGCTTGGAGTGATGTATTTCAAGCCCTAAAGGAAAACAGCCTCCAACCCAGATTGATGTACCCTGCAAAACTATCTTTCAAAATTGATGGAGAAATAAGATACTTTGATGACAAAGAGCACCTCAGGAACTTCATGAATACCAAACAGGCACTCCAAAAAATTTTAGACAATACCCTAGGAAAAGACAATGAAGATCACAACCCCAGGAAACCCAGCAGAATGAATCCATTGGGCATGACAAATTAAACGCAAAGGGGGAGAATCCAACAAAAAGAAAAAGGCATGACAAGGCTTTTAAAACTTTTAACTTCATCTCCCTAATGAGTGTATAATTCAATCTTGTTATTGTACCGATTAGTATTTTTCTGATTCTAGAGTTGCACACCATTCCTTGTGCTATACTGGCTATTTATCATCTTCTTACATCTACATTTTAATTGGGTTGTCTATTAATGAGCTCTAAGAATTCTTTATATATTCTGCTCATAAGTTATATGCATTGTAAATATGATCTGTTTAAGGACTACTTTTCATTTTAATGATGCCATTTAAAGTTCTAAATTTTGATGGAATCTCACTTATCAACTTTTTTCTTTTATATATCATGTTTTTTGTATCCTAGGTAGTTCTTGCCTACCCTGAATTCACAAATATTTTCCCTTATAATTTCTTCTTAAAGGTTTATACTTTTAGGCTTTCTTATTTAGGTTCATAGATCCCTTCAAGTTATTTTCATGTATGGAAAAAAAGGGTTGAGGTTAATTTTTTATATACGAATACCAGGTGTTCTAGTGCCATTTGCTGAAGACACTATCTCTTCCTCGGCTCTTGAATTGAGTTTATATTCTATAAAATGCTAATGTTAAATAATCTTTCAAAACTCAGTGGACCATATATGTGTGGTTCTATTTCTAGATTCTCTGTTTTATTCAAATGATCTATATGTCTTTCCTTACACCAACACTGCCTTGATTACTGTAGCTTTAGAAGAAGTCTTAAAATTGGGTGCTAAACGTCTTCCAACACTGTTTTTGTTTTTGTTTTTGGCTTTTCTGGGTCCTTTGTACTCCTACATAACTTTTAAATTTCAATATCCAGTTCTTCATTTATAGCAAGTATACACAGACCTGAATTTTTATGTATACCTTGTGTTTTCTAATCCTGCTAAATTCAAGTACAAGTTCTAGGGGCTCCTAGAGATTTCTTAGTATTTTCTTTGTAGATGATCATTTCATCTACATATAAAGATTTTGCTTCTGCCATGCCAATCCTATCCTAGTTGTGTCATTTTATTGCCAGACTATTTTGGTTTAGACCTATGTTTCAAAGTCTAATGGACAGATGAAGAGTAGGCATATATGCCCTTGTTCCCCACTTTAGGGAGAAAGCATTGTATCGTCTCCATTCATAGAAGGAGTTTTTGTTGGAAGTATGGAGTACATGTCTTTGATCTGTTGAGAAGGTTCTGTTCTACTTCTAGGCTCCTGATAGCTTTTACCATGAACAGCTGTAGAATTTAGTCCAGTACTCTTTCTCCAACTAGTGACAGGATCATATGGCTTTCTCCTTTCCTCTGTTAAAATGATTACTTTTGGGGGTGGATCTTCCAATGGTGAACCAACACTGCCATCCCTATAATAAAACCACTTTCTACATACGGCCAAAAAAAAAAAAAAAGAGAGAGAAAGAAACACATTCCACACTGTATAATCTAGGTATTTGAGGCTGGGCCAGGAACACTGAGAGAAAGGCAATAGAGCATAGGCAGATTGGAACCACAAGAAAATTACAGTTTTAATAGTTATATCACCATAGGCATATTTAAACAACATTCAACTTACAGTGCCAGGGAAGTACTTGATACTGTAAACTTTAGGCATGGAACTGAGCAGCAAAAGGCTATTTCAACACTAATGAATAGAGTGGTTTCTCTTGATTAAGTGATTATCTGGCCCAAAGGAGAAGTAAGGGTTCTCATTCAGTTTTCATATAATCTTTATAATTCGTGGAGCTAGTGTTTATCCATTCATTTTAAAGTTGAAAATCCTGAAGTTAGATTATTTTTCCCAATGTTACCTAACTAGGAAGTGATGAAGCTATCATTTGAACATAAGCCTGAAGGACTGCAACATTTTTGTACTTTTATTCCAGGTTATATACTATGAAAGGAACAACTGGAATGAGCATCACAGCACCTAAGTCCTGGTCTCCAACTCATTTGCTGTCTGTGCACCCCTGACACAGGGCCTTGTGGAGGACTATGTATAGAGTTACCTTTTTTAAAAAATGAGTTAATAATAGTATGTTCTTGCTTTCTAAAACATAATATACTATTCTAAAATTTTGCTATATTTTTATTCCTGTAAAACATGAACTTTAAACTTACTTTTCTATAGCTTGGCATGCTTTTATCCAACTATCTATTTTGTGAGTTTTATAATAATAACACCTCTAGATCTACTGTCTTTTTTTTTTTTTTTTTTTTTAGTGCTGGGGTTTGAACACAAGGCCTTCACACTGAACTACAGCCCCAGCTCTTTTTTTTTATTTTGAGACAAGTTCTCTATAAGTCACTAATTTGCCAAGGCTCACCTCAAATTGCAGTATTCCTGCTTCGGCCTCTTTTTTAAGGTCTTTTAAAATCAATTGCATCAAGATATACTTTTACATGCAATAAGTAATGGGTTTCCAGTATTCCCCCTGCATTGATGTTATCAAATTTGATTTGTTTCCAATTTGTGAAAAAATGATTTATCATAGTTATTTATTTTCTGTTTTCCTAATACTGTAACTAGTGAAGTAGAAAATTTTTATTTAGTTTCTTTCCTAGAAATTGCCTATTTATATCTTTTGCCTATTTTTCTGTTCTAAATTTTGTGCTTATTATTTCTATTCATGTTCTCATAATTTTATTATAAATGATGTATCCCTGAAGAATATACACAAATATTCTACTATGCAAATATTTCATTAAACTGGTAAACACATTTTAATTTTATTGATATTTTTGTGAAGATTGATAAATGGTCAGTTTATATAGTCCGTTTTTATTAAAGTTCACAAGCCACTTGTTTGTTCTGTTACTCAGATCCTTTTTCTTACATATAGACATCTATTAGAGTCTCAGCCACGAGTGTGAAATGATTAATTCTCATTACATTTCTCTAACCATTGTTCAAATAATAGTATTTAAGCTGTTTAATTCATGTGTATAATATATTGGTAAATTTTTCATCCCCCCCATTTTTTGACTTTGACTTTCAATTTCATATATTTCAAACATTCCTGTGTTTAACTGTGACTCTGGAAAAGAACATTAATATGGTATATGGCTTTTTTTTGTAGAAGAGAAACCAGAAAAATATGCCATGCATGGTAGTACACATCTGTAACCCTAGCGCTCTGGAAAGCAGAGGCAGGTTTAAGCACAGCCTGGGCAATTTAGTGACTTAGCAAAGCCCTGTCTAAGATAGAAAAATAAGTTAAAATAGAGTTAGAGATGTAGCTTAGTGTGAAGGTCCTGGGTTCAATTCTCAGTACTACATGAAACAAAAACAAAATAAAACACAATATAAGAATGAGAGTTCCTTTTTTTGGGAGGGGTAATGAGGATCAAACTAAAGGCCTTAGATGTGCTATCTACCACTGAGCTATATCCTTAGCCAATTAGTTGCTTTTTTTAAAATGAGGGAATTATTTAGTACTGTCATATATTGTGATTGAGAACATGTTTGCATTACATGGATGTGGTTTTTTAATCACCTGACATTACATTCGGCTTACTTTCTCATAATTTCTATTCCTGTACAGGTTTGAAAGTTGTCTTATTTCTGATCTTCAAGTGGTTGCTTACACATAAATTTAAATAGTTTTAATATATATATCTGAAACTTGAGAGTAAATCAGTGTTGGGAGCAATGCTACATAATTCTAGGGAAAAATCATTTGAGTAGACCTAGTTCTCCTGCCTACAGGCCAGCAATAACACTCCAAGACATACTTCCATTTTGGCCTCAGGTCACAAGGGAGATCTCAATGATCCCATGATGCTGTAATCCTCCAGGACAAGACCACACCTGTGGGAGCGCCCTGGGAGGAACCAAATCTTCGTCTGTGTAGTTCCTGGGAGGAACTAAATCTTCTTCTGCGTAGTTCCTCATTGTTCTTAGATTTCCGCCGCCCCCACCCAGTCTTTTGTTACACCTTGTTCATCCCAATAGGATACTGAAATCTACATTATTCATTTGTTACATTTGTTTCTTTGGATGTACTAAATAAAAGGTGTGGCAAGCTAGGGCTTCTTGTCTTTGCCGCCTAGAGCAGCACTGATCAGACCAAAAGCTCAGCTTTTACTCAGTCTCATTTGTCTACCTTTCCTGTAATTCGCCATGTGCTGCCATGGCTCGCAGGAGACTAGGACTTACTGCAGAGGTCCTGGTAACGTCCCCTTCCCCTGTTCCCTACAAATCAGTATCAGAAAATTTCACATTCTAAAAAAGAGAAATCACGGAACATGTTTTACTATTTTACCTATCCCACCCACCGTTTTCTGAAGTCAGCTATAGTGTAGTATTCATACCAGATAGATATTGAAGTTTTTGTTGTTGTTTGTTCTCCATTCTGGGGATAGAATCCAGGGCCTTACATATGCTAGGAAAGCACTCTACCACTGAACTGTACCCCTAGCCCCATTATTAGCTTTTACTGTTATGTTTTCTTCCCCCCCCCCATTAAGTTTATTGGTACATTTTCGGTATAAAATACAGTTACATTCATCATTGGGATCTTGTACCTTTACATGAGTATCTTGGTTCTTATGTTTTTTCCCCTTCCCTTGCCCTCCCTTCACCCCCCTCACCGTCCCCTATTTGCAAAGACCTTGCCTTGTTTCCATTTTTTTTCCTCTTCTCATATTTTTTCCTTTCCCTTATTTTCCTTTCCATACCCCTCCCAATTACTCTGCTCTTTTAGACCTTTTCTTCCTGTTACACAATATCAGTTATACATTTTTTTTAATTACAATATTAAGATCTAGGAGACATTACCACAGATTTTACAGACTTTAGAAGGATATAGAAAGCATATTACAAAAATCTTTTTGAAATAAATTTGACAACTTCTAAGAAGTACCTTGGAAGACAAATTAATGAAACTAACTCTGGAGGAAATATAAAATTTGAATAGCACCTATTAAAGAAAGTATATTCCTAGCTTGAAAACCTACCTATATGACAACAGCAGGCTCAAAAACATTTTAACTGATAAATTATATCAAACAATTAAAGCAGAAAAAAAGAAGGAACACTTCTCCCCTCATTTTAGGAACTCAACATTGTGCTAATTCTAAAACTGGATAAAAATAATAGAAGAAAAAAGTATGAACATAGATAGAAATTTGTTTAACAAAACAAACTGTTAGAAGTCAGATCTGGCAGGATGTAGAAAGTGGTTTTGTTATAGGGATGGCAGTGTTGGTTCACCATTGGAAGATCCACCCCCAAAAGTAATCATTTTAACAGAGGAAAGGAGAAAGCCATATGATCCTGTCACTAGTTGGAGAAAGAGTACTGGACTAAATTCTACAGCTGTTCATGGTAAAAGCTATCAGGAGCCTAGAAGTAGAACAGAACCTTCTCAACAGATCAAAGACATGTACTCCATACTTCCAACAAAAACTCCTTCTATGAATGGAGACGATACAATGCTTTCTCCCTAAAGTGGGGAACAAGGGCATATATGCCTACTCTTCATCTGTCCATTAGACTTTGAAACATAGGTCTAAACCAAAATAGTCTGGCAATAAAATGACACAACTAGGATAGGATTGGCATGGCAGAAGCAAAATCTTTATATGTAGATGAAATGATCATCTACAAAGAAAATACTAAGAAATCTCTAGGAGCCCCTAGAACTTGTACTTGAATTTAGCAGGATTAGAAAACACAAGGTATACATAAAAATTCAGGTCTGTGTATACTTGCTATAAATGAAGAACTGGATATTGAAATTTAAAAGTTATGTAGGAGTACAAAGGACCCAGAAAAGCCAAAAACAAAAACAAAAACAGTGTTGGAAGACGTTTAGCACCCAATTTTAAGACTTCTTCTAAAGCTACAGTAATCAAGGCAGTGTTGGTGTAAGGAAAGACATATAGATCATTTGAATAAAACAGAGAATCTAGAAATAGAACCACACATATATGGTCCACTGAGTTTTGAAAGATTATTTAACATTAGCATTTTATAGAATATAAACTCAATTCAAGAGCCGAGGAAGAGATAGTGTCTTCAGCAAATGGCACTAGAACACCTGGTATTCGTATATAAAAAATTAACCTCAACCCTTTTTTTCCATACATGAAAATAACTTGAAGGGATCTATGAACCTAAATAAGAAAGCCTAAAAGTATAAACCTTTAAGAAGAAATTATAAGGGAAAATATTTGTGAATTCAGGGTAGGCAAGAACTACCTAGGATACAAAAAACATGATATATAAAAGAAAAAAGTTGATAAGTGAGATTCCATCAAAATTTAGAACTTTAAATGGCATCATTAAAATGAAAAGTAGTCCTTAAACAGATCATATTTACAATGCATATAACTTATGAGCAGAATATATAAAGAATTCTTAGAGCTCATTAATAGACAACCCAATTAAAATGTAGATGTAAGAAGATGATAAATAGCCAGTATAGCACAAGGAATGGTGTGCAACTCTAGAATCAGAAAAATACTAATCGGTACAATAACAAGATTGAATTATACACTCATTAGGGAGATGAAGTTAAAAGTTTTAAAAGCCTTGTCATGCCTTTTTCTTTTTGTTGGATTCTCCCCCTTTGCGTTTAATTTGTCATGCCCAATGGATTCATTCTGCTGGGTTTCCTGGGGTTGTGATCTTCATTGTCTTTTCCTAGGGTATTGTCTAAAATTTTTTGGAGTGCCTGTTTGGTATTCATGAAGTTCCTGAGGTGCTCTTTGTCATCAAAGTATCTTATTTCTCCATCAATTTTGAAAGATAGTTTTGCAGGGTACATCAATCTGGGTTGGAGGCTGTTTTCCTTTAGGGCTTGAAATACATCACTCCAAGCTCTTCTTGCCTTGAGGGTTTGCATTGAGAAGTCTGCTGTGATTCTGATAGGCTTTCCTTTGTATGCGATTTGTTTCTTTTCTCTCACTGCTTGTACAATTTTGTTCTTCTGTTGGATTTCTGGAATCCTAACTATTATATGCCTATGTGTAGATTTTTTTTGCTTAAGGCTAGCTGGAGTCCTATATGCCTCACTTATCTGTATGTCAAGTTCTTTCCCCCTCCTTGGGAAGTTTTCTGCCATCACTTCTGTGAACAGTTTTTTTATGTCATCTGTACTCTCTCCTCTTTCTTCATTGACTCCGATCAGTCTTATGTCATTCTCCTTTGCATCGTCTAGCAGCTGCTGGATTGATTTCTTGTGTTCCCTTACAATTTTAAAGCAATTTTTCTTTTCCTCCTCACTAATTGCAATCTTATCTTCTATATGTGAAGTTCTATCCTCACATTGGTTCATGCTGCAGTGCAGACTTTCGATGGAGTTTTTAATCTCTTGGAAATCTGTTTGTATCTGTTTTATGGATTCCATTTGTTTCCTATGTTGGGATTCCATCATGTTCTTCAGATCCTCTATTTTTTTTACTCTGTGTCCTCTCTAGATTTATTAATCATGTCTTGCACCATGAGCAAAATCTTTGCTGTTATCTGAGTAATTTTTTCTGATTTCATTTTTCCCAGATCCTCTTTTGTTGCCAGTTTAGAGAGTCCAGGTGGTTGAGTATCAGATTGTTCCATCTCATTTCCTTTTGGGGTTGCTGTAGGTGATCCAGATGTCTGTTTTTGAGGCTTGTTTATGTGTCTTCTCATTTCCAGGGGAGGGGGTGCTTCTGGCACCCACGCAGCTCCTGTTCTCTGCCCTAGGAGCTTGGGATGGTAGCAGGGGAGCTTCCTTCTGGGTGCTGGGACTGGCTCACCTTCTCTCCCCTAGGAGCCTGGGATGGAGGTGGGGAGCTTCCTTCCGGGTTCTGGGACCAGCTGAGCTTCTCTGCCCTAGGAGCCTGGGATGGAGGCGGGGAGCTTTCTTCCGGGTGTTGGAACTGGCTGAGCTTCTCTGCCCTAGGAGCCTGAGATGGCAGCGGGGGAGCTTCCTTCAAGGTGCTGGGACTGGCTGAGCTTCACTGCCCTAGGAGCCTGGGATGGCAGCATGGGAGCTTCCCTCTGGGTACTGGGACCGGCTCACCTTCTGTGCCCTAGGAGCCTGGGATGGCAGCATGGGAGCTTCCCTCTGGGTGCTGGGACCGGCTGACCTTCTCTGCCCTAGGAGCCTGGGATGGCAGGGGGGGAGCTTCCTTCTGGGTGCTGGGACTGGCTGAGATTCTCTGCCCTAGGACCCCGGGATGGAGGCAGGGGGCTTCCTTCTGGGTACTGGGACCGGCTCACCTTCTCTGCCCTAGGCGCCTGGGATGGAGGCGGGGAGCTTCCTTCTGGGTGTTGGGACCAGCTGAGCTTCTCTGCCCTAGGAGCCTGGGATGGCAGTGGGGGAGCTTCCTTCTGGGTGCTGGGACCGGGTGAGCTTCTCTGCCCTAGGAGCCTGGGATGGAGGTGGGGAGCTTCCCTCAGGGTGCTGGGACCGGCTCACCTTCTCTGCCCTAGGAGCCTGGGATGGCAGCAGGGAAGCTTCCTTCTGGGTGCTGGGACCAGCTCACCTCTGCCCTAGGAGCCTGGGATGGAGGCAGGGAGCTTCCTTCGGGGTTCTGGGGCTGGCTGAGCTTCCCTGCCCTAGGAGCTTGGGATGGCAGTGGTGGAGCTTCCTTCCGGGTGCTGGGACTGGCTGAGCTTCTCTGCCCTAGGACCCGGTGATGGAGGCGGCGGGCTTCCTTCCGGAGGCTGGGACCAGCTCACCTTCTCTGCCCTAGGAGCCTGGGATGGAGGCAGGGAGCTTCCTTCCAGGTGCTGGGACCCGCTGAGCTTCTCTCTGTTTTCATTTTTAAAGGAGTCATTATTTAATGATTATAGTAAGCTCTTCAATCATATTCATTTATTTGTTTATTCAGCAAATGTTTGATAGCCTGTTATAAGCCAGAAACTTTTCTAGGCACAGGGAAAACTTATGTATCAAGTAAACAAAAATTCTTTCCTTCACAGAATTTAAATTGTGGAAGACTAGAGATATAAATTCTGGATTAGTTGATATATTAGAATATTTAGAAGCCAGAAGAGGTTATCCAGGTAGTAATTATAGATTTAAAGGACTGGTTCTAGGGACTATGTAGATGAGAAATGTCACCAAAAGAACCAAAAGGAGATACCAGAGAAGTGGGGGGAAACTTAGGAGAGTGCAGTCTTAAAAACTGAGAAAATAAATTATTTCAAGGAAAAGAGAATTATAATTGTGTCAAATGCTATAAGATGAGAACTAAGACCTTTGGATTAAACAACAAGGACATCATTGATGACTTTCACAAGAATTTTTAGAAAACGTAGAGGGTAAAACCTGTTGAAATAAATTTTTAAAAAGGAGTGAGAAGAAATTGGCAACAGGAAATCTAGATAGCTCTCTCCAGTAGCCTTGTTTTAAAGGGTTGTAAAGAAATGGCAGGGAGGAGGGGAGGGATAGCTAAATGGAGCAGTAAGACAGGGAACTTTCTATGATTGGAAGAACAGCAATATGTGCATGCTTGAAAAGAAGTATTCAGTAGAGGGGGAAAAAATGGGTTGCAGGGCAAAGGAAGTATTGATTAAGCAAAGTCCTTAAATAAGAAAAGATAAGCTCTAAATGAAAAACCACAGTGCACAACTGCCTCCTTTAAAAAATACATTCATTTTTATCATCTTCTTATCAAATATTGAGATAATATGTATAGAATTACTTGATAAGTTTGTAAGGAACCCTATAAATATAAGCTTAACAATACAAATAGAGACTTTTAAAATCATAAATGGTCAGTTGCTTTATCTAGTGGTGTCTGTTTGCTCATTTGTTTGATCCCTGCCAGAAATATACTTTTGGCTTGTCTTCAGCTGTGTATTTCCACATAGACACATTTGCTAAGCATCAAAACATTTCGGCTAGAGTACTTTGGGATTTTCCAATACTGGGAAATGTTTAACCTTTCGACTACCCAACAAGTTAAGAAAAGGTTACTTCTTTTATCTTTTTAGACTCTTAGAAGCCATATAAGGAAGCCACATGTAATGCTCCAGTGAAAAACTTTTTTAGGTACTTGAATGCAATCTCACGTCTGTCTTGTAAGAATCTTAAATGTGAACTTAAAAGATTATTTACGCTTTAATGTTTTATAAGAATGTTGTATAAGAACTCAATGTTCAGTTTCTTACATAGAATTGAATACTTATTTCATATCATTTTTATTAGTGCATACATACTGATTATACAGATTAATGAGTTTCATTTTAGTAGTTTGTACATGCACATAATATAGTTTGATCATTCTCATCCCACCCCAGGAATTTAATGTCTTTAAAAATCTCTATTTTTAAAACTTAGTGTTGATTTGATTTACTATAAAACAAATATGGATGAATAATGTAAATAATTTTTCTAGTACAAATGATTCTTACTTTTAAAAATCTCTATTTTTAAAACTTATTGTTGATTTGATTTAATATAAAACAAATATGGATGAATAATGTAAATAATTTTTCTAATACAAATGATTCTTACTTTTCCTTCTTCCATTCATCATTCTCATTTCTCTGTTTCTTGGTTTCTAAAAGGAAATGCATTATACAGTGTTTGGTAATTGTTTCAGATTACCTCTTTATGATGTTATCAGCTTGTAGGCATCAGTTTCTCTAATTGTCTAGTAGTGAATCCTTTATCTGGCATTTAATCTTGCCTCCCTGGGAAAGCCAGACTTTACCACAGCATAAATTTTCGAATCACTGACCTGCAGTAACATGAGACTGTGTCTTGGCAGTGAACCTTTACTTTCTGTTGTTCATAGGAAGGATAATGATGTATTCTGTTGACTGAAGGCCATGGTTTTACTCTTTGAGAAGTAACATCTAAGTACTAGCTGCAGAGGTCTGCATTTGGAAATTCCAGTAAGATAATTGCATTGACACAATATTTTTACTTCTTTTAGAAAAAAGAAATAATTTAATAATTCAACTTTCATTATTTCTACCAGTTCTTAATCTTCTCATCTTTGTTCTCAAAGCATGACTTAGAGGATCACAGTTATCTAAAAATGATTATTACTTATTTTTATGAATAAAGCTATTTAACAAATGTGTTTGAATTTTTGTTTCCATAGTCTCCATTTTTATAAATAGGAAAACTGAGACTAAAAACCTAGAATATAGCTCCTATTTTCTCAATAAAGTAGAAAGGGCCAGGGATTTAGCTCACTGGCTCCAATGCCTACTTCACAAGCACAAGGTCCTAAGTTTGATCTCCAGTCCAAAAAAAAAATCAAAACAAAATAAAATAGAAAAGATAGAGCTTTGCAGATATAAGAGATTCTCTTAAGTATATTTTGCAAACATATAAAAAATATCAAGCAGTTCCCTTAAAGTAATTTCCTAAAAGGTATGAGATGTAATGTCCTAGATGGAATAATATCAAAAGGCAATATTAAATTCTCTTTTAGATCTAGAGTTCTATGATTTTATCTTTGTATTGTGTGGGTTTGCACTTGTAGATAATTCATGTTCCAGCTTTGAGGTTTGTGCTTGAGTGATTTTCAGGATGAAGTTTGTAATAATGTTTTTTTTCTTAAATTCTTTTACTGGTACATTTTAGGTATACAACACATTTACATTTCTCATTGGGAACTTGTACCTTTACATGATGCATCTTGGTTCTTATTTTTTCCCCATTCCTAGCCCTCCCTTCACCCCCTCCACCCTTCCCTATTTACAAAGACTTTATTTCCATTTTTTCCATTTCTCAGCATTTTTCCTTTCCCTACTTTCCTTTCCCCTGCTCCTCCCACGACCCCTACCCCTTTGGACCTTTTCTTTCTATTTTACATTATCGATTATTCATTCTAATCATTGGTACATTTTAGGTATACAATATAATGACATTCATCATTGGAAATTTGCACCTTCACATAATCTCTCTTGGTTCTTATTTCTCACCCTTGCCCAGCCCTCCCTTCAACCCCTCCAGTCCTCCCTATTTACAAAGATTTTGTTCCTATTTTTCCATTTTCTCATATTCCAATTTCTTTCGCCTAACCCGCCCACTTCCTTCCCCTTTGCCCCTTTTCTTCCTATTTCACATTACCTATTATACATTTTACTCCTTATTTACACTATCAGTTTCTCACACCAGAGAAACTATTCAGTATTTACACATGTGTGTCCTATTTATTTCACTTAAGAGTATCACCTCAATGTGCATCCACTTAGCTATAAATGTCTCTAAATTCTCATTTTTTATGGCTGAGTAGTACTCCATTTTATTAAAAAAACACCACATTTTCTTTATCCAGTCTCCAGTTGGTGGGCATTTGGGCTGTTTCCCAATTTTAGCTATCACAAACTGTGCTGCTGTGAACATGCGTGCACATATATCACTGTGGTATGATTCTTTTAATTCTTAGGGGAAGATCGCCAGCAGTGGAATAGCAGGGTCAGATGGGACTTCCAGTCCTAGTTCTTTGAGGTATCTCCATACTGATTTCCACAGTGCTTTCAACAGTCTACACTCCCACCAGCAGTGGAGCAGGGTTCCTCTTTCCCCACAGCCCTGCCAGCATTTGTTATTGGTTGATTTCATGGTAGCAGCCATTCTTTCTGGAGTGAAGTGGAATCTTAGCATTCTTTTCATTTGCATCTCTCGAATGACCAGTGATGTTGAACATTTTTTCATGTATTTATTTGCTATTTCTACTTCTTTATCTGAGAAATGTCTGTTCATTTCAGATGCCCATTTTCGGATTGGGTCTTTAAATTTGGGAGGTCTGATCTTTTTAAGTATTTTATAGATTCGAGGTAGTAGACCTTTGTCTGAGGAAGAGCAGGTGAAGATTTTATCCCACATTGTGGGTTGTCTCTTCACACTGCTGGTGGTTTCTCTTGCTGTGCAGCAGCTTTTTAATAAGAAGAGATCCCACTTGTTGATTGTTTGTGCTAGTTCACGTGCAACGGAGGTTTTGTTCATAAAATTTTTTCCTACACCGATATCTTCAAGACTTCTACCTAACCTCTTTTCCAACTGGTTCAGCGTTTCTATTTTAATATTTAGATCTTTAATCCATTTCGATTTTAGTTTAGCGCATGGTGAGAGATATAGGTCTAGTTTTAATATTTGGCAAGTTGAAATCCAGTTTTTCCAGCACCATTTATTAAAGAGGCTATCTTTCCTCCAGTGAGGGTGTTTGGCTCCTTTATCGAAGATGAAATGGCTGAGTGTGTCTGTGTTGTTTCTGCATGTTCTAATCTGTTCCAGTGGTCCTCAGGTCTGTTTCTTTGCCATTGCCATGCTGTTTTTATCACACTAGCTTTGAAGTATAGTTGTAGGTTGGGGATTGTGATACCCCCTGCCATGTCTCTGTTACCTAGAATGGCTTTGGCTATTCTGGGTCTCTTCTTGTTCCAAATGAATTTTTGGATTGTTTTCTCAAGGTCCATGAAGTATGCTGCTGGGATCTCAATTGTAATTGCATTGAATCTATATAGCAGTTTTGGAAGTATGGTAATTTTCACTCTATTAATCCTTCCTACCCAGGAGCAGGGGATGTCTGTCCATTTTCTGATATCATCTTCAATCTCTCTTTTCAGAGTGCCATAGTTTTCAGAGAAGAGGTCTTTGATTTCTTTCGTTAGGATGATTCCTAGGTATTTCAGTTTTTTGGATGCTATTGTGAAAGGAATTATTTGCCCTATTTCTCTCTCAGAGAGTCTGTCATTGGTGTAGAGGAAAGCTATTGATTTTTGTGTGTTGACCTTGTAACCAGCTACTTGACTGAATTTGGTTATTAAGTCTAGAAGACTTTTGGTGGAGTTCTTGGTGTCTTCTATATACAGTATCATGGCATCTGCAAATAATGAAAATTTGACTTCTTCATTTCCTATCTTTATTCCTTTTATTTCTTTCTCTTGTCTAATTGCCATGGGTAATGTTTCCAGAACTATATTGAACAAGAGTGGTGATAGTGGACATCCTTGTCTTGTTCCTGATTTGAGTGTGAAGGATTTCAGTTTGTGACCATTTAGTATGATATTAGCTGTTGGTTTTTCATAGATGGCTATTATCAGTTTGAGGTAGAGACCATCTATTCCAATTTTTGTAGAGTTTTTATCATAAATGCATGTTGGATTTTGTCAAATGCTTTTTCTGCGTCTATGGAGACAATCATATGGTTTTTGTCCTTGGCTCTCTTGATATAGTGTATTACATTGATTGATTTGCATATGTTGAACCATGCCTGCATCCCTCGGATGAATCCCACTTGATCAGGGGGTATGATCTTCTTGATGATCTTCTGCATTCTGTTTGCCAGCATCTTATTAAGCATTTTCGCATCTATATTCATTAGTGAGATTGGCCTCTAGTCCTGTTTTTTGGTTGGGTCTTTCTCAGCTTTGGTGATCAAAGTGATGCTTGCTTCCAGGAATGAATTTGGGAGTATTGCTTCCCTTTCAATTTCATTGAAGAGTTTAAACAACAGTGGCAGTAGTTCCTCTCTAAATGTCTTATAGAATTCAGCAGTGAAGCCATCAGGGCCTGGGCTTTTCTTAGTTGATAAGTTTTTAATTACATTTTCAATTTCATTGATTGATATTTGGTTGTTTAGAATTTTTAGGTCTTCTTCATTCAATTTTAGTAATTCATATGTATCTAAGAATCTGTCCATTTCTTCTGTGTTTTCCATCTTTTTGGCGTATAGGTTCTGGAAGTAGGTATTGATGATCCTCTGGATTTCTGCTGAGACTCTTGTAATTTCACCCTTTTCATTCCTAATTGCATGGATTTGGGCCTTTTCTTTCCTTTTTCTGATAAGGTTTGTTAAGTGTTTGTCAATTTTGTTGATTCTTTCAAAGAACCAACTCTTGGCTTCATTGATTTTTGTATCATTCTCTTAGTCTCCATTGCGTTGATTTCTCCTCTGATCTTTATAATTTTCTCCCTTGTATGAGCTTTGGGGTTGTCCTGGTCTTCTTTTTCTAGAAGCTTGAGGTTCAGAATCTGGTTGTTTAATTGGGCTCATTCTGTTTTCGTGATATGCATATTCACTGCTATGAATTTCCCTCTTAAGACTTTCATTGTGTCCCATAGATTCCAATATGTTGTACTGTCATTGTCATTTAATTGAAGGAACTGTCTGATTTCTTCTTTAATTTCCTCTGTGACCCATTGGTTATTCAGAATTGTGTTGTTCAATTTCCACGTGTTTATAAAATTTTTCCAGTTTCATTTGCTATGAATCTCCGATTTCATCACATTATGTTCTGATAATATACAGGGGATAACTTCAATTCCTTTGCACTTACTTAAACATGTTCTATATGTGAGTATGTGGTCTATTTTGGAGAATGACCCATGTGCAGCTGAGAAGAATGTGTATTGTGATTTTGTGGGGTGGAAGACTCTGTAAACATTTGTTAAGTTCATTTGTTCAAGAATTCGATTGAGTTCTAGTATTTCATTACTTATTTTTAGTCTAGTTGATCTATCTATTTGTGACAGTGGGGTGTTGAGGTCCCCCACTACAATTGTATTAGTGTATAAATGACTTTTCATGTCTGTTAGTATTTGTTTTATATAGTTGGGCACACTGGTGTTTGGTGCATAGATATTTATGATTGTCATCTCTTCCTCTTGGATTCTTCCCTTTACAAGGATGTAGTGTCCTTCTTCATCTCTCTTAATCAGTGTTGTTTTGAAATCTACTTGATCTGCAAAGAGTATAGCTACTCCTGCCTTTTTTCAGGTTCCTGTCACATAGAATATTGTTTTCTACCCTTTAATTTTCAGTCTATGAGTTTCATTTTGAATTGTGTTTCATGTGTGCAGCATATTGTTGGATTTTTGCTTCTTGACCCATTTTGCCAGTCTATTTCTTTTGATTGGTGAATTGAGACTATTAACATTGATGGTTATACGTGAAACGTATTGACTTGTCATTGCCATGACTTTTTCTTTTTGTTGGGTTCTCCCCCTTTCCATTTAATTTCTTGTCGTTTCAGATGGGTTCATTCTTCTTTGCTTTCTGGGGTTGTGATCCTCAATGTCTGTTCCTAGGATATTGTGTAAAATTCTTTGGAGTGTTGTTTTGGTATTCATGAAGTTCCTAAGGTGCTCTTTGTCATCAAAGTATCTTATTTCTCCATCCATTTTGAAAGATAGTTTTTCAGGGTACATCAACCTGGGTTGGAGGCTGTTTTCTTTTAGGGCTTGGAATATGTCCCTCCAAGCTCTTTTTGTCTTGAGGGTTTGTGTTGAGAAGTCTGCTGTGATTCTGATGGGCTTTCCTTTGTATGTGATTTGTTTCTTTTCTCCAACTTCTTGTAGAACTTTATTCTTCTGTTAAGTTTGTTGAATCTTAACAATTATATGCCTATGTGTAGATTTTTTTGATCAAGGCTATTTGGAGTCCTATATGCCTCACTTATCTCTATGTCAAGTTCTTTTCCCCTGCTTGGGAAGTTTTCTGCCATTACTTCAGTGAAGAGGTTTTTTTTATGTCATCTGCACTCTCTCCTGTTTCTTCATTGAGCCCAATCAGTCTTATGTTATTCTTCTTTGAATCATCTAGCAGCTGCTGGATTGATTTCTCATGTTCCCTTCTAAATTTGAAGCAATTTTTCTTTTCCTGGTCACTAATTGCAATCTTATCTTCTATATCTGAAATTCTGTCCTCACATTGGCTCATTCTGCCGTATAGACTTTCAGTGGAGTTTTTCATGTCCTGGAAATCTATTTGCATCTGTTTTATGGATTCCATTTGTTTCCTATGTTGGGATTCCATCATGTTCCTGAGCTCCTCTCTAGATTTATTAATCATGTCTTGCACTAGGAGCACAATCTCTGGTGTTATCTCAGAAATTATTTCTGATTTCATTTTTTCCAGATCCCCTTTTGTTGTCAGTTCAGTGGGTCCAGGTGGTTGAGTATCAGAGTGTTCCATCTCATTTCCCTTTGGGGTTGCTGTAGGTGATCTGGAAGTCTGGTTTTGAGACTTATTCACGTGTTTTCTCATTTTGACTCGGGGGGCGGGCGGGGGGGTGCTGTTGGTGCCCGCACGGCACACCTCCTCTGAGCTGGGTGAGGTGGAACTGGGGTCAGGAGCAGTGGTGGGAATGGTGGCCCATAAGCCCCTTCCTCGGGGCTGGGAGCAGCAGGAGGGATAGTGGCCAGGAAGCCCCTTCCTGTGGACCAGGAGCAGTGGGATGGCAGCTCAGAAGCTCCTACCTCTGGGCCGGGAACAGTGGGATGGATGGCAGCCTGGAAGCCCCTTCCTCTGGGCCAGGAGTGGCGGGACAGATGGCAACTCAAAAGCTCTTTCCTCTGGGCTTTGAGTGGCAGGATAGATGGTGGCCAGGAAGCCCCTCCTCTGGGCTGGGAGCAGTGGGTGGGATGATGGCCAGGAAGCCCCTACCCCTGGGTAGGGAGTGGCAGGATGGATCTGTAATACTTTTTTGATGTTAAAAATTCCAATTCTTCCACAAAATTTGTGTGTTTAAAATTCTAATTCTTCAACAAAATTTACTGCATTTTAAAATACCATAGTGATAACTTATTTTAAATTTTAGATTTCTGTATTTTGCTAGTCTGTAAAAAATAGCCCTATAAAATTTTTTAGTTATCTAATTTCAATATGCCCATGTGAGGTCATGAAATTATAATTGTATTACACTTAAAAGGTAATATTTGTCAAGATTATACATGTTATATTATGTTATATTTATTTTGAAGTTTGATGATCTTTTCAGTGTGAATTTTACTTTATTAATGAAGGGAATTTGTTAGAATTTAAAACATGTATATGCATAGAGTCATTTTCAAGAAATTTTTAATTTTGTTCTCGTTGCTTATCTTTCAGATTTAGAATTGTAGTTATTTTTGTTGGAATCTTGGACTTAGCAATCTGTCACCCAATTTAGTTCAGGAGTAACACAATTTTATAATTATAGAGCAAAAATTTGGAGACTATGGTCTTGTTACCTGTAGTTGGTTAAGTTTAGATTTCATAAATTAAATTATAGGACACTAATGATCATTATGGCAAGGGACAAAATGTGTGAAACTTTCTGGCATACATATAACAATTTAATGTTTCCTACAAAATTTATGACAGTGACTTAAAAGTTAACTTCCATGAGGCTTTTATTCTATAGATTTAGATTGTTTTAGACGTTAAAATCTCTCTTAAATATATAACATAAATGTTTTTCTACGTTTTTTCTCTCATCTCCTTTATAGTCTGTGAGTCCTTGATGTTATCACTCAAAGTGTAACAGGGACTACATAATGTTATATAATCTTTTTTATTCCTTCATAATAGGATATAGATGCTGAGTTTTTTCATTTTGTAGAATCCTTTGCACTTAATTGTGGCCAAGTGACTAAATTGTTTTTCAACTGAATGTGAGCAGAAATTATTAAAAACATCACTTTCAAATACAGTAAAACCTTGGTTTGTAAGCATATTTCATTCCAGAAAAATGCTTGTATCCAAAGCACTTGTATATCAAAGAGAATTTCCCTCATAAGAAATAATGGAGACTCAGGTGATTCATTCCACAACCCAAAAATATTCATATAAAATGTTTATAATACTGTTACATAATACGAAATGTAAAGAAAAATAAATTAACCTGGACTTATCTTTGAAAACTTTTATGGAGACAAGAGAGCGTTGTTGTATAGGATGACTTTCACTGTCACTAATGGAATCACTGCTAGTGTTGGCTTAATAAAATCTTTTTCTTTTCATGCAAATTAACAAGGAACCTACCCAATGATACTTGCTTTTGCCTCCTTTTGAGAATTTCACAGAAATATGCCATTGCGTTGTTAAACAGATTCATCATTCACACTGGTACAGTCTTATTTGGGTGGTACTTTTCTATAAAATTTTACACTATTTATCACATTTTACACATCCCCCTAATCTCATTTGAAGTGAGGAATTCCTCCACCTGTTTTCTTCCTCCTCCTCCTCCTCTGCAGACAAGATCTCCTCCATAACTGCTTGCTATTGAGAGATGATCACCCATAATCCCACAGTGAGAGAGAAAGAGAACCATTGATTCATTTGTGAGCATGTGATGTTTGGCATTATGTACTACTCATATTGCAAGACATCACTTGTTTATCAAGTTAACGTGTTAGAAATGTTTGCTCGTTGAACAAATTAGAATCCAAAGCTTTACTATATACTAAAAAGTTATAGCATTTAAAAGAACAAGATATTACTTTTAAAACAGACCCATAGACCAACAGAATGGAACAAAGAGCCTAGAAGTCAACCCACACATCTACAGCCAACTGATTTTCAACAAAGATGCTAGGAACAAACATTGGAACAAAAACTTTTCAATAAATGGTGCCAGGAAAATTGAGTATTCACATGCAAAAGAATATAAGATGTTTAAAGAGAAGAATCAACTCAAAATGGGTTAAATATTTAAATGTAAGATCGAAAACTGTAAAACTACTAAAAGAAAACGTAGGACAATCCGTCAGGACAGTGGAATGAGCAAGGATTTTTTTGGATAAGACTCTGAAAGCATGAGAAAAAAATAAAAAATAGACAAGTGGGATTATATCACACTAAAAAAACTACAACTGAGGAAATAATCATAATAGTGAAGAGACAACCTACAGAATGGAGGAAATATTTATAACTGTACATCTGACATGGGATTAATATCCAGAATATATAAGAAGCTCCCAAAACTCAATAGCAACCAAACAACCCAAGTTTTAAAAGAAATAATCCTAACTAGACATTTTTCAGATGGAAATATTAAAATAGCCAACAGTTATAAGAAAACTATGCTCCATATCAAAAATCATTAGAGAAATGCAAATCAAAACTGTAATATGATTTCATTTTACTCCATAAGAATAGCAGTGGTCAAAAAGACAAAATATAACACATGCTGGCAAGGATACGAAGAAAGGGGAACCATTGCACACTCCTGGATGAATGGTAAGTTATAGTACAGTCATTATGGAAAACAGACATTTCACCAAAACAAATTAAAAAGCAAAGTATATAAATTGGTAGATTGGATCAAAAAAACAAAACAAGGCAGTATGCTGTATACAAGAAACACATTTAATCCAAAAAGGAATTCATGAACTAAAAATCATTGGGAATATGAAAACAAGCAAAAGTAGCTATCCTGTTTTCTCACAATGTAGACTTCAAGACAAATGATTAGAAGAGGCAAAGGTCAGTACATATTGGTTAAGGGAACAATGCAACAGCGAGAGATAACAATTATATATGCACCAGAAACCAGCACACACAACTTCATAAAACAAACACGTGAAAGATATAAAATATCAAATAATAAAATTATAATGGGGGACCTCAGTACTCTACTATCACAAATAGATCAACTAGACAAAAAAAAAATCAACAAAGAAATGTCAGAGTTGAACACACCTTCACACAAATGAACTTAATAGATATCTACAGATTGTTCCACCATTGGAATACCTATTTCTTTCAGCAGCGCATAGAACTTTCTCCAAAACAGATCATGTAGTAGCCCATAAAACATGCTTAAGTAAATAGAAAAGAACCAAAATAATCCCAAACATATTATCAGGTCAGAGTTCAGTGAAACTAGAAATCAATGGCAAAAGAAACCACAGAAATTATGCAAATGCATGGAGATTGAACACTAGACTTTTCAATAATCAATGGGCCACAGTATAAATCAGAGAAGAAATCAGTTCCTAGAATTAAACAATAATACTAGTACAACATACCAGAAGCTGTGGGGTACAATGAGAGCAATCCTAAGGGGAAAGCTTATAGCTGTGAATACCCACATCAGAAAAATAGAGCAAGTCCAAATAACCTAATGATTCACCTCAGTGTCCTAGAAAATCAACAACAATCCAGAACAAAGCAAGTTCAAATAAAGGAATTATAAAGATCAGAGCAAAAATTAATGAAATTAAGACTAAAAGTACAAAGAAGCAGTGAATCAAGGAGCTAGTACTTCAAAAGAATAAATAAAACAGCCCTTAGCCAATCTTACTAGAAAAAGGAGGGCTGGGGATTTAGATCAGTGGTTCCAGCACCTGCCTCGCAAGCACGAGGTCCCTAGTTTGATCCTCAGTATCAAAAAAAAAAAAAAAAAAACAAAAAAACCCATGTCAATACAAGTAGAAATGAGAAAGGCAGAATCAAAAGAGACACAACTAAAATTCACAAGATTATTAGTAACTACTTTGAAACCCTGTACTCCAGTAAATCGAAGAATCTAAAAGAAATGGATAGATTTCAAGATATATACAAATTACTGTAACTGAACCAAGAATATAAAAACCCTGAACAATCTAATAATAAGCAATGAAATTGAGTCAGTAATTAAAAACCTGTTAACTAAGAAAAGCCCAGGACCCTATGGATTCACTACTGGATTCATCAAGAACTTCAGGAAACCTCCACCCAGTGCCAGGAACCCAATGAAACTAGAGATCATTAAGTGAAGTAAGCCACATACATAAAAATAAATATTACATAATCTCACTCATGTGGAATCTTTAAAAATTGATCACATTTAAATAATCAAATAGTGATTACTAGACCCTGGGAAGGTTAATGCAAAGGAAGAGATGCAGAAAGGATGGTTGCTGGTTATAGGAGTACAGTGGGATACTAGTAATAACATTTTTTGTTCTATATTACAGTAAGATAATTATGGTTGACGATTAATTGAATAATTCAAAATAGCTTGAGAAGATTTTGAACATTTCAAATACAGATAAGCAATAAATATCTAAGGTGATAAATATACCAGTCACCATGATCTAATCGTTATGCATCATATGCATTTATTTAAATCTCACATTCTACTCAAATATTTACAGTTACTTTGTCAATTAAAAATAAAAACATTTTAAAATATAGACACTCATAAGTCATAATGTAGTACTTTTCCCACTAATGCTTTAGATTATCTTTTATCTCACTTTAAAAGCTCAGTTTCAAATCAGAAACCTTTTGGTCCAGGGAGTTAGCTCAGTAGTTCCACCGCCCGCCTCAAATCAGAAACCTTTCTTCTGGTTATCCTTGCCAACATAAGCCTTTCTTCTGGTTGTCCATTTAACCAGACTCAGTATCCGTTAAGGTGCTTATTACTCAGTGGCCAGTTACCTTTTTATACACAATCATTAATTTATTCATATAGTAAACATTCACACTAGCCTTTTATACATGCCAGGCACTAAGTTAATCACTGGGGGTATAAAAATATGGACTTACTACTCTTCTCAAAGAATTCATGATTAACAGAGACAGATAGTAAACAAATTGCAACCCAATGTGAGTGGGAGAAAGGAATACAAATGATAGAGATTTATAAAGGAAAATAACTAGGATTTATCCACAGTACAGTGTTGACTGTCAGAGAAGCTGTGTTGCCAAAGTTTCAGGGCTGGGCATTTAGCTTAGTGGTTTTGCCACCTGCTGTGCCAGCGGAAGGACCTGAGTTCGATCCCCGGTACCAAAAAAAAAAAGTTTAAGCTGTTATGACAAGAAATGTGATTAATAAGAGTTGATTCAGAGCATTAGATTATAAAATAAAGAAGGTACAATAGCAGAAGTTTTTCTGGCAGGTGGCTTTCCTGAGAGTCTGAGTGAAAGAATCACATTCCATCTGATATAGAACAAAGATTTATCCCCTTGACAATACTAGGGATCACCTTCATATTATTAGAACTGCCCATAGCTCAGAGACCACCATTAAACTTCCCAGAGCTCATCCCAGCACATATAGAAATTATTCTCATTTTTATCAACTAGTTAGGCCTAGATTTTGGTTAATATTAGCTTAATTTCATGAAGTTCTAGCAGTAAATAACCACTGAATATACTGATAGTTAGCAGAGCTCTATACCAGACAGAGTCTAAAAATAAGCATTAAGACCCGGTAAGTAAGAGCCCAACACCGAGCATTGAGATGAGTAGGAAAGCACGCATTGCAATTCTAGGGGGCAACTATTGAAGTATCAGGAAAAGGTCTCATGCACAGGTTGACTGGAAGGAAACCAGGTAGTGAGAAACTGGGAAATAAGGGATGAGAAACAAGGGTTGAAACCAGGAAATCAGGAGCTCAGTTCCTCTTCCTAGAATAGGACGGGCAACACTCAAATCCCTGGCCTGAGAGTATTTGGTTACCTCCAACTTGTGACAGCATTGGTGCCAGAGACTAATATGAGAACATGAATTCAAGGTATAAACAATATTATATTCACAGTTTAAGAATTTTTAATTAGAGAAAAAATTTTAAAATGATAAACTATATATAACCTCCATAATGTGATGTCCTTCTTAATACCTAACAAAAACTTAAGTTTCAATTTTTCTGCATTTAAGTTTCCTTTGTTGGTCTGTTGATAATACCAAAAATATCCATGCAAAAGCAGGAATGTATGCAGAGAAGGTATTTCACTGTATAATAACCATTTTAAGGAGGGATATCCAGGAAAGATGGAATGTGGAAACTTTGTGTTATATTTTCTCACAAACACCCTTCTTTGAAGCTAAGCTAGGTCAGTTTTCAGCTCCTAAGCTTATCCTACCCTCCAGCTTCTCAGGCTATATTTTTTTTCATAGTAAATATAAAGATAGGGTTTTCTCTTTAATATTTCTTAACAGTATAAAGGTTATCACTTCCTCAACTTCTTAGATATGTTTTTTATTTTGACTTTCAATCTATAGAATTTAAATGAATTTCTTAAATGATTATGACTTCTATAACTCCTTTCAGTCTTTTTATCCCTTCACTTCACAAGTAATAGCATCTTATGTTACCACTTTTGAAAGGTGTAATTTTTAAGTGCATAATATTGAACTGATAATTATTTTATTTTTAGTGATTAATCTTTTAATAAGTAAATGAATATAATTCAGGTTTTTTGACTTTCAGATTAGATTTCCAGAGTGGCTTTCACATATATTTATAGATAAATTTTTACTCTAGTAGTGATTTTGAAGCAAAATGTATCATTTACTGAAAAATAAGTATTAATGAAAGATGTTTAGATTAATTTTTGGCTTTAGAAATTAATTTTAAAAGTTGGATTTCAGTAAGCTAAATGGTAAAATAAAGTCTATCCACCAGTAAACATGGGTGTACTTGTATTAACCTATTTTTTGTGGTATAAGGATTATATCCCTAATCACAGCTTCATGCCACTGTGCTCCAGAAAAACAGCTGTATATGATTTTTAAAGGCCCAGAATTTTAACATGGTAGAAGATCACTGATATTTGTGTCAGTCCAACTGACAAGAGGGATAGTATCTGGTTTGATATAATTTTCCACTTTTATTTATTGGTGGTTGTTTCTGAGTGTTCATAATAGTAATGTTAGAGGGTTTAGATTTTTTTAACCTTTGCAGAGTTCAAAAACAAAGGTAAATCTCTTAAAGATCTGAGTTTCTTCTAACACTTTTTTAGTCTGCTGACCTGGAGTTGCCCCTTAGAGATTCGCCACAAAGTCTGGCACTGGCTCCATGAATTCTTTGACTTGTGAAAGATATAAAACATAATGGCCAGTAGCAATTAATAAAGAGAAAGAATATATTAGCATCACACAGAATACAGTAGCAAGCTGCCCCATAGACAAAACACCCTAACACAAAACAGCGAAGGAGGCTATTCTGCAGACAGAGCAGCCCATGCTTTAGGTATGGTGAGGTTATGTTTTATATAAAAGCTTTAACATTGTATAAGGAATATAGCAATCACCTGATGTATATACATGACTATGAAGCAATCCTGAAACAGAGGTACCTGGTTTTACACTCACCCTATTTCATACCTAGTATATGCAGTCCCGCTTTGGTATTTCTTTTAGTGAGTAAATGAAAGTCTCAGTTACTCTCAGTTCTCATGAAAAAAATTGACTCATTCTGGCTCAGAGCCGCCAGTCAGGTTGGAGACCTTTCTGTTTTTACCTCAAATAATAGAGTGGGGTGAGCTTGTTGTTTGGCTTCAGAGAAGTATATTTTATTTGTTAGCCACAAGCTGTCACACCCCACTCACCAGTTGCAACTAAGCCTCCTGCCTCAGAATTTCATATACTGGTCTATATAAGCTTTCTATACACTGTGAAATTTAACTTTTCTTCATCTTGTACCATTAAATCATTCACTACGAAAATAGCCTGTTGTTAAACTGCAGAAAAATAAGCCTGTAGACTGATAAGTTTTCAAAGTAGTGAGGCATATGTAGGCAGAGCATGATTAAACCAAGCTTATATATTTTCATTTGTACCTAATGCAGTTTTAATCTTCCACAGCACTAATTAATTCATTTATATATATATATATATATTAGACTCACACTAAGTATCTGTTGAAAGAGTGAATGAAGATTATCTCAGTTGATATCAAATATTCATCCTGGAAGCTACACATGGTTAAAAGAATATAAATGATAAGAGTTTTGTAAATGTATTTTGAGGTTTTGTTTGGCAATTTCTTTTTTTATTTTATTGGTGCATTTTAGGTATACAATATAATGACATTCATCATTGGACATTTGTACCTTATGTAATCTCCCTTGGTGCTAATTTTTTTCCCTATTCCCCTGCCTTCAAACCTTCTACCCTTCCCTATTTACAAAGACTTTGTTTCCATTTTTTCATTTCCTCATATTAATTCCATTCCCTTCTTTCCTTTCCCCTACCCCTCGAACTTCCCGTTGCCCTTTGTCCCTTTTCTTCCTATTTCACATTATCTATTATACCTTTTAGTCCTTATTTACATTTTCGGTACGTCACACCAGAGAAACTATTCAGTATTTACACATGTGTGTCAGTATTTATTTCACTTAAGAGTATGGCCTCTATGTACATCCATTTAGCGGTAAATGTCTCTAATTTCTCATTCTTTATGGCTAAGTAGTACTCCATTTTATACAAAAACCACATTATCTTTATCTAGTCTTCAGTTGATGGGCACTTGGGCTATTTCCAAGTTTTAGCTATTACGAACTGTGCCTCTATAAACATGAGTGCACATATATCACTGTGGTGTGATTCTTTTAATTCTTTGAGGAAGATACCCAGCAGTGGAATAGCTGGGTCAAATGTGACTTCCAGTCCTAGTTCTTTGAGGTATCTCCATACTGATTTCCATAGTGGTTGCACCAGTCTACATTCCCATCAGCAGTGGAGCAGGGTTCCTTTTTCCTCACAACCTCACCCGCATTTGTTATTGGTTGATATATTGATAGCAGCTATGCTTTCTGAGGTGAGGTGGAATCTCAGAGTTGTTTTCATTTGCATCTTTCTAATGTTGAACAATTTTTCATATGTTTATTTGCTGTTTCTATTTCTTTGAGAAATGTTCATTTCAGATGCCCATTTTTGGATTGGGTCTTTAAATTTGGGAGGTCTGATTTTTTTAAAAGTTCTTTATATATACTAGATAGTAGACCTTTGTCTAAGGAACAGCTGGGAAAGATTTTTTTTCCATATTGTGGCTTGTCTCTTCACACTGTTGGTGGTTTCTCTTGCTGTGCAGAAGCTTTTTAATAAGGAGAGATCCCACTTGTTGATTGTTTGTGCTAGCTAGTTCATCAGCAACTGAGGTTTTGTTCATAAAATCTTTTCCTACCCAAGTGTCTTCAAGAGTTCTATCTAACCTCTCTTCCAGCTAGTTTAGTGTGTCTGTTTTAATATTTAGATCTTTGATCCATTTCAATTTTAGTTTAGTGCATAGTGAGAGATATAGGTCTAGTTGTAATCTTTGGCAAATTGAAACCCAGTTTTGCCAGCACCATTTATTAAAGAAGCTATCTTTCCACCAGTGAGAATATTTGGTTCCTTTGTTGAAGATGACGTGGCTGAGTGTGTCTGGAGTTGTTTCTGCATCTTCTAATCTGTTCCACTGGTCCTCAGGTCGTTTACTTTGTCAGTACCATGCTTTTTTTCTCACAGTAGCTTTGTAGTATAGTTGCAAGTTGGGGATTGTGATACCCCATATCTTGTCTTTGTTGCCTGGAATTGCTTTTGCTATTCTGAGTCTCTTCTTATTCCAAATGAATTTTTGGATTGTTTTCTCAAGGTCTGTGTAGTATGCTGCTGGAATTTCAATTGGGATTGCATTGAATCTATATAGCAGTTTTAGAAGTATGGCCGTTTTCACTATGTTGGCTCTTCCTGTCCAGGAGCAAGGGATATCTTCATTTTCTGATATCCTCTTCGATCTCTTTTTTCAGAGTGCTATAGTTTTCAGAGTATAGGTCTTTGATTTCTTTCATTAGGTTGATTCCTACATATTTCATTTTTTTGGATGCTATTGTGAAAGGAATTGTTTGCCCCATTTTTCTCTCAGTGAGTCTGTTGTTTGTGTAGAGGAAAGGTATTGATTTTTGTGTGTTGACCTTGTATTCAGCTACTCTACTGAATTTGGTTATTAAGTCTAGAAGACTTTTGGTGGAGTTCTAGGGGTCTTCTGTATAGAGTATCATGTCAACTGCAAATAGTGACAATTTAACTTCTTCGTTTCTTATCTTTATTCCTTTTATTTCTTTCTTTTATCTAATTGCTATGGTTAATGTTTCCAAAACTATATTGAACAGGAGTGTTGACAGTGGACATTGTTGTCTTCTTCCTGATTTTATTGTGAAAGATTTCTGCATTTGACCATTTAGTATAATATTGGCTGTTGGTTTTTCATAGATGGCTTTTATCAGATTGAGGTACAGACTGTCTATTCCAATTTTTTGTAGGGTTTTTATTGTGAATGCTGGATTTTGTCCAATGCTTTTTCTGCATCTATTGAGATGATCATATGGTTTTTGTCTTTGGCTTATTAATAGAGTGTATTACATTTATTGATTTGCATATGTTGAACGATCCCTGCATTCCTGGGATAAATCCCACGTGGTCAGGCGGTATGATCTTCTTGATGATCCTTTGCACTCTATTTGCCAGTATCTTATTAAGGATTTTTGCATCTATATTCATTAGTGAGATTAGCCTCTAGTTCTGTTTTTTGGTTGGGTCTTTCTCAGCTTTGAGGATCAAGGTGGTGCTTGCTTCCAGGAATGAATTTGGGAGTATTGCTTCCCTTTCAGTTTCCTTGAAGAGTTTAAACAGTAGTGGCAGTAGTTTGTCTCTAACTGTCTTGTAGAATTTAGCAGTGAAGCAAGTAGGACCTGGGCTTCACTTACTTGGTGAGTTTTTAATTATGTTTTCAATTTGTTGATTGATATTGGGTTGTTTAGAATTTTTAGGTCTTCTTCATTCAACATTGGCAATTCATACGTATCTAGGAATCTGTCCATTTCTTTGTGTTTTCCATCGTATTGGCATATAGGTTCTCAAAGTAGGTATTGATGATCGTCTAGATTTCTGCTGGATCCATTGTAATTTCACCCTTTTCATTCCTAATTGCATGGATTTGGGCCTTTTCTTTCCTTTTTCTGATAAGGTTGGCTAAGGGTTTGTCAACTTTGTTTATTCTTTTGAAGAACTAACTCTTAGCTTCATTGACTTTTTGTATCATTCTCTTTGTCTCCATTGCATTGATTTCTGCTCTGATCTTTATAATTTCCTCCCTTGTAGGAGCTTTGGATTTGTCCTGCTCTTCATTTTCTAGAATCTTGAGGTTCAGAATCAGATTATTTATTTGAGCTCGCTCTGTTTTCCTAATATGCGTATTCACTGTTATGAATTTCCCTCGTAAGACTGCTTGCATTATGTCCAGTAGATTCCAATATGTTGTATTGACATTGTCATTTAGTTGTAGGAACTGTCTGATTTCTTTGTTTAAGTTTCTCTATGACCCATTCATTATTCAGAAGTGTGTTATTCATTTTCCATGTATTTATGAAATTCATGTGGTTTCTTTTGCAGTTGATCTCCAGTTTCATCGCACTATGGTCTGATAATATATAGGGGATAACTTCAGTTCCTTTGTATTTACTTAAACATGTTCTATGAGCGAGTATGTGGTCTGTTTTTGAAAATGACCCATGTGCAGCTGCAAAGAATGTGTATTCTGATTTTGTGGGGTGGAACACTCTCTAAACATCTGTTAGGTTCATTTGTTCAAGAGTTTGATTGAGTTCCAATATTTTGTTGTTTATTTTTTGTCAAGTTGATCTATCTATTTGTGATAATGGGGTATTGAGGTCCCCCACCACTATTGTATTAGTGCTTGTTTGATTTTTCATGTTCGTTAGTATTTGTTTTATATAGTTCGGCGCACTAGTATTTGGTGCATATGTATTTATGATTGTCATCTCTTTCTCTTGGATTGTTCCCTTTACAAGGATGTAGTGTTCTTCTTTGTCTCTCTTAATCACTGTTGGTTTAAAATCCATATGATCTGCAAATAGGATAGCTACTCCTGCATTTTGGGGGGTTCTTGTTGCATAAAATATTGCTTTGCACCCTAAAACTTTCAGTCTATGAGTTTCTTTTTAAATTATGTTTGTTTTTTGTATGCAGCATATTGTTGGGTCTTGCTTCTTGACCCATTCTGATAGTCAGTTTCTTTTCATTGGTAAATTGAGACTGTTAACATTGATGGTTATAACTGATACATATTGACTTACCATTGTCCTGACTTTTTCTTTTTGTTGGATTCTTCCCCTTTGCATTTAATTTCTTGTCGTGCCTATGGATTCATTCTGCTGGGCTTCCTGGGGTTGTGATCCTCATTGTCTTTCCTAGGATATTGTTTAAAATTTTTTGGAGTGCTTGTTTGGTATTCATGAAGTTCCTAACTTGCTCTTTGTCATGAAAGTATCTTATTTCACCATCAATTTTGAAAGATAGTTTTGCAGGGTACATCAATCTATGTTGGAGGCTGTTTTCTTTTAGGGCTTGGAATATGTCACTCCAAGCTCTTCTTGCCTTGATGGTTTGTGTTGAGAAGTCTGCTGTGATTCTGATGGGCTTTCCTTTGTATGTGATTTGTTTCTTTTCACTAACTGCTTGTAGAACTTTGTTCTTCTGTTGGGTTTCTGGAATCTTAACTATTATATGCCTATGTGTAAATTTTTTTTGATCCTGGCTAGTTGGATTCCTATGTACCTTACTTATCTGTATGTCAAGTTCTTTTCCCCTGCTTGGGAAATTTTCTGCCATTACTTCTGTGAACAGTTTTTTTAATGTCGTCTGCACTGTCTCCTCTTTCTTGATTGATTCTGATCAGTCTTATGTTATTCTTTGTATCGTCTAGCAGCCATTGGAATGATTTCTCGTGGTCTCTTACTATTTTTAAGAAATTTTTCTTTTCCTGGTCACTAATTGCAATCCTATGTTCTGTATCTGAAATTCTGTCCTCACATTGGCTCATTCTGCTGCGTAAACTTTCAATGGAGTTTTTAATCTCCTGGAAATCTGTTTGCACCTGTTTTATGGATTCCATTTGTTTCCTATGCTGGGATTCCATCATATTTCTCAGTTCCTCTATTTTTTAAATCTGTGTCTGCTGTAGAGTTATTATTCATGTCTTGCACTATGGACACAACCTCTGTTGTTATGTGAGAAATTATTTCTGATTTCATTTTTTCCAGATCCTCTTTCATTGCCAGTTCAGGGAGTCCAGGTTATTAAGTATCTGAGTGTTTCATCTCATTGCCCTTTGAGGTTTCCTTCAGTGATCTGAAAGTCTGGTTTTGAGACTTTTTTAAGTGGCTTCTCATTTCAACAGATGCAGCCTCCTGCACCTTTGTTGAGGCATCTTTTTGCTTACCTAGTGGTCTTCAATGCTCAGGATGCCACTGAGTGGCCTTTTCTCTACTGTTCACAAGTGTACCAATTCCTGGGTTCAGAATGGTTGCCTTCTAGATCCGTGAGCTGATCTGTTGTTTAGGTGGGCTTCTGGCTGGGGCCTTCGCACACTTGGGATGATATCTAGATGTGCCTCTGGCTAAGGCCTGCCTCCCTTCCTTACTGTATCTGGGAGAACCTTTGCCTGAGGTCTTTGCCCCCTAGTCCATGATGTCTGAGCAGGCTTCTGGCTAGGGTCTCCATGTGATATCTGGGCAGGCCCCTGGCTGATGATTATGTGCTTGTGCATGTGTTTTCTGGGTGCACCTTTGGCTTGGGCCTGTGAGCCCAAGCCTCTGGGGCCGGCGCGGGGCCCTGGCTGGATCTACCTGCAGCGGCCCCACTCTGGTCCACACTGCTGCTCTTACCAAAGGTATTGGGGCCTTGTTTGGCAATTTCTAACAAGACATAGAATTCATACAGATTTAATGAAAAACTTTGGTTTTGTGTAATGAGATTTCTTCTCATACCTTTACTCCTGTGATTAGAGGATGTAGATTTTTCTGCAGTTCTGCTTATTTTGTTTTGTTTCAATATAGAATGGATTAGGGCCAGGGATTTAGCTCAGTGGTTCTGGCACCTGCCTCGAAAGCTCAAGATCCCGAGTTAGATCCCTGGTACCAAAAAACAAAAAAAAGAATGGATTAGAGGCAAAAAAAAAATCCCAGACCATTACTGTAAAACTGTAGGTAACAGCTTACCGAGGTGGAACACACGCCAAATCAGCCCGCTGCAGACAGGCAGGTCTGTGCACGCCCTACTGAGGTCCTCAGTTGCACGAAAAATGCCTAATCACCCCACTGCAGACAGGCACCCACCTGATTCCACACTACAAAGATGCAGAGGACACCAGACCACCAGACCAAGGCGCTAACAGCCCCCTGTCCAGGTTGAAATGAGAAAACACATAAATAAGTCTCAAAACCAGACTTCCCGATCACCTACAGCAACCCCAAAGGGAAATGAGATGGAATACTCTGATACTCAACCACCTGGAACCACTGAACTGGCAAAAAAAGGGGATCTGGAAAAAATGAAATCAGAAATAATTTCTCAGATAGCAGGAGAAATTGTGCCCCTAGTGCAAGACATGATTAATAAATCTAGAGAGGAGCTCAGGAACATGATGGAATCCCAACATAAGAAACAAATGGAATCCATAAAACAGATGCAAATAGATTTCCAGGACATGAAAAACCCCATTGAAAGTCTACACAGCAGAATGAGCCAATGTGAGGACGGAATTTCAGATATAGAAGATAAGATTGCCATTAGTGACCAGGAAAAGAAAAATTGCTTCAAAATTATAAGGGAACATGAGAAATCAATCCAGCAGCTGCTAGATGATGCAAAGAAGAATAACATAAGACTGATTGGGCTCAATGAAGAAACAGGAGAGAGTGGAGATAACATAAAAAAACTCTTCACAGAAATAATGGCAGAAAACTTCCCAAGCAGGGGAAAAGAGTTTGACATACAGATAAGGGAGGAATATATGACTCCAAATAGCCTTGATCAAAAAAAATCTAGACATAGGCATATGATTGTTAAGATGCCAGAAAAACAACAGAAGAACAAAGTTCTGCAAGCAGTTAGAGAAAAGAAACAAATCACATACAAAGGAAAGCCCATCAGAATCACAGCAGACTTCTCAACACAAACCCTCAAGACAAAAAGAGCTTGGAGTGACATATTCCAAGCCCTAAAAGAAAACAGCCTCCAACCCAGATTGATGTACCCTGCAAAACTATCTTTCAAAATGGATGGAGAAAGAAGATACTTTGATGACAAAGAGCACCTTAGGGACTTTGTGAATACCAAACCAGCACTCCAAAGAATTTTACACAATATACTAGGAACAGGCATTGAGGATCACAACCCCAGGAAGCAAAGCAGAATGAACCTATCTGACATAACAAGAAATTAAATGGAAAGGGGGAGAACCCAACAAAAAGAAAAAGTCATGGCAATGACAAGTCAATACATTTCAGTTATAACCATCAACGTTAATGGTCTCAATTCACCAATCAAAAGAAATAGACTGGCAGAATGGTCAAGAAGCAAAATCCAACAATATGCTGCATACAAGAAACACACTTAATTCAAAAGGAAACTCATAGACTGAAAGTTAAAGGGTAGAAAACAATACTGCATGCGACAGGAACCCAAAAAAAAAGCAGGAGTAGCTATCCTCTTGGCAGATCAAGTAGATTTCAAACCAACACTGATTAAGAGAGACAAAGAAGGACACTACATCCTTGTAAAGGGAACAATCCAACAGGAAGAGATGACAATCATAAATATCTATGCACCAAACACTAGTGTGCCCAACTATATAAAACAAATATTAACGGACATGAAAAGTCATATATGCACTAATACAGTTATAGTGGGGGCCCTCAACACCCCACTGTCACAAATAGATAGATCAACTAGATTAAAAATATGTAATGAAATACTAGAACTCAATCGAACTCTTGAACAAACGAACTGAACAGATGTTTACAGAGTCTTCCACCCCACAAAATCAGAATACACATTCTTCTCAGCTGCACATGGGTCATTCTCAAAAATAGACCACATACTCACACATAGAACATGTTTAAGTAAGTGCAAAGGAATTGAAGTTATCCCCTTTATATTATCAGACCATAGTGCAATGAAATTGGAGATCCATAGCAGAAGAAACTCAAAAAATGTCATAAACATGTGGAAATTGAACAACACACTTCTGAATAACCAATGGGTCACAGAGGAAATTAAAGAAGAAATCAGACAGTTCCTTCAATTAAATGACAATGACAATACAAGATATCAGAATCTATGGGACACAATGAAAGCAGTCTTAGAGGGAAATTTATAGCAGTGAATACGCATATTAGGAAAAGAGAACGAGCCCAATTAAACAACCTGATGCTGAACCTCAAGCTTCTAGAAAAAGAGCAGGACAATCCCAAAGCTCATATGAGGGAGGAAATTATAAAGATCAGAGGAGAAATCAATGCAATGGAGACTAAGAGAACGATACAAAAAGATCAATGAAGCCAAGAGTTGGTTCTTCGAAAGAATCAACAAAATTGACAAACCTTTAGCCAACCTTGTCAGAAAAAGGAAAGAAAAGGCCCAAATCCATGCAATTAGGAATGAAAAGGGTGAAATGACAACAGACCCAGCAGAAATCCAGAGGATCATCAATACCTACTTCCAGAACCTATATGCCAATAAGATGGACAACACAGAAGAAATGGACAGATTCCTACATACATATGAATTACCAAAGTTGAACGAAGAAGACCTAAAAATTCTGAACAACCCAATATCAACCAATGAAATTGAAAACGTAATTAAAAACTTATCAACTAAGAAAAGCCCGGGCCCTGATGGTTTCACTACTGAATTCTACAAGACATTCAGAGAGGAATTGCTGCCGCTACTGTTTAAACTCTTCAATGAAATTGAAAGGGAAGCAGTACTCCCAAATTCATTCCTGGAAGCAAGCATCACCTTGATCCCCAAAGCAGAGAAAGAGCCAACTGAAAAAGAGAACTATAGGCCAATCTCACTAATGAACATAGATGCAAAAATCCTTAATAAGATAATGGCAAACAGAATGCAGAAGATCATCAAGAAGATCATACACCCTGATCAAGTAGGATTCATCCCAAGGATGCAGGGATGGTTCAATATATGAAAATCAATCAATGTAATACACTATATCAATACAGCCAAGGACAAAAACCATATGATTATCTCCATAGACGCAGAAAAAGCATTTGACAAAATCCAACATGCATTTATGATAAAAACCCTACAAAAAATTGGAATAGATGACCTCTACCTCAAACTGATAATAGCCATCTATGAAAAACCAACAGCCAATATCATACTAAATGGTCAAAAACTGAAATCCTTCACACTCAAATCAGGAACAAGACAAGGATGTCCACTATCACCACTCTTGTTCAATATAGTTCTGGAAACATTAGCCGCGGCAATTAGACAAGAGAAAGAAATAAAAGGAATAAAGATAGGTAATGAAGAAGTCAAATTTTCATTATTTGCAGATGACATGATACTCTATATAGAAGACCCCAAGAACTCCACCAAAAGTCTTCTAGACTTAATAACCAAATTCAGTCAAGTAGCTGGTTACAAGGTCAACACACAAAAATCAATAGCTTTCCTCTACACCAATGACAGACTCACTGAGAGAGAAATAAGGCAAATAATTCCTTTTACAATAGCATCCAAAAAACTGAAATACCTAGGAATCATCCTAATGAAAGAAATCAAAGACCTCTTCTCTGAAAACTATGGCACTCTGAAAAGAGAGATTGAAGATGATATCAGAAAATGGACAGACATCTCCTGCTCCTGGGTAGGAAGGATTAATATAGTGAAAATGGCCAAACTTCCAAAACTGCTATATAGATTTAATGCAATTCCAATTGAGATCCCAGCAGCATACTTCATAGACCTCGAGAAAACAATCCAAAAATTCATTTGCAGCAAGAAGAGACCCAGAATAGCCAAAGCCATTCTAGGTAACAGAGACATGGCAGGGGGTATCACAATCCCCAAGCTGCAACTATACTACAAAGCTATTGTGATAAAAACAGCATGGTACTGGCAAAGAAACAGACCTGAAGACCAGTGGAACAGATTAGAAGATGCAGAAACAATGCCAGACACAGCCATCTCATCTTCGACAAAGGAGCCAAACACCCTCACTGGAGGAAAGATAGCCTCTTTAATAAATGGTCCTGGAAACATTGGGCTTCAACTTGGCAAAGATGAAAAGTAGATCTATATCTCTCACCATGCACTAAACTAAAATCAAAATGGATTAAAGATCTAAATATTAAAATAGAAACTCTGAACCAGTTGGAACAGAGGTTAGGTAGAACCCTTGAAGACATAGGTGTAGGAGAAGTTTTTATGAACAAAACCTCAGCACAAACAATCAACAAATGGGATCTCTTCTTATTAAAAGGCTTCTGCACAGCAAGAGAAACCACCAGCAGTGTGAAGAGACAACCCACAATGTGGGAAAAAATCTTCACCTGCTCTTCCTCAGACAAAGGTCTACTATCTCGAATCTATGAAAAACTTAAAAAGATCAGACCTCCCAAATTTAAAGACCCAATCCGAAAATGGGCATCTGAAATGAACAGACATTTCTCAGACAAAGAAGTAGAAATAGGAAATAAATACATGAAAAGATGTTCAACATCACTGATCATTCGAGAGATGCAAATGAAAAGAAAGCTGAGATTCCACTTCACTCCAGAAAGAATGGCTGCTATCATGAAGTCAACCAATAACAAATGCTGGCGGGGCTCTGGGGAAAGAGGAACCCTCCTCCACTGCTGGTGGGAGTGTAGACTGGTGAAACCACTGTGGAAATCAGTATGGAGATACCTCAAAGAACTAGGACTGGAAGTGCCATTTGACCCCGCTATTCCACTGCTGGGGATCTTCCCCAAAGAATTAAAAGAATCATACCACAGGGATATATGGTCACCCATGTTCATAGCAGTGCAGTTTGTAATAGCTAAAACTTGGAAACAGCCCAAATGCCCATCAACTGGAGACTGGATCAAGAAAATGTGGTTTTTTCATAAAATGGAGTACTACTCAGCCATAAAAAAATGAGAAATTAGAGACATTTATAGCTAAGTGGATGCACATTGAGGCGATACTCTTAAGTGAAATAAATAGGACACACATGTGTAAATACAGAATAGTTTCTCTGGTGTGAGAAACTGAAAGTGTAAATAAGGACTAAATGTATAATAGGTAATGTGAAATAGGAAGAAAAGGGGCAAAGGGGAAGGAAGTGGGAGGGCTAGAGGAAAGGATAGAAGGGAATGGGATTAATATGAGAAAATGGAAAAATAGGAACAAAATCTTTGTAACTAGGGAGGACTGGAGGGGTTGAAGGGAGGGCTGGGCAAGGGTGAAAAATAAGAACCAAGAGAGACTATGTAAAAGTGCAAATTTCCAATGATGAATGTCATTGTATTGTATACCTAAAATGTTCCAATGATTAGAATGAATAATCAATAATGTAAAATAGGAAGAAAAGGTCCAAAGGGGTAGGGGTAGTGGGAGGAGCAGGGGAAAGGAAAGAAGGGAAAGGAAAAAATGATGAGAAATGGAAAAAATGGAAATAAAGTCTTTGTAAATAAGGAAGGGTGGAGGGCATGAAGGGAGGGCTAGGAATGGGGAAAAAATAAGAACCAAGATGCATTATATAAAGATACAATTCCCAATGCGAAATGTAATTGTGTTGTATACTTACAGTGTACCAATAAAAGAATTTAATACAAAAAAAAAAAGAACACTGTAGGTAGTAATGAGTGCTTGAACAAAGGTAGTGGCAGTTGGTAGATGTGAGATATTAGAGGGGGAATGATAAGCTTTTAAAATTAATTGTTCTCAAAAGTAAAAGAGGAGGAGAAATTAGTATTAGTCCACACAAGGTGCATCAAATTCCCAGTTGCAGTAGTTAAGCAGATTTGGTATGCTGTGGCAAAAGATAGACTGTGCTTAAGGAAGGAAAATTTGTTAGAAAAACAGGCACCTCTGTAGAAATAATGGCAGCATCAGGTAGAGGCAGAAGTTCTAGGTAGGTCATAGAAATATTAGGTCATAGCAAATATAGATAGAATAAAGAAACAATTATGGTTTAGAATATTAGTCTGAGACATGGCTTTAGATTGTAGTACAAAAACAATGGGTGCTCCTGGCTTTGTGGTCACACGTGAAATCCACTGAAGATAAATCATGGTTCTTTGGGATCACTCATAGTCCCAAGGAAATGGCCTACCAAGAACAAAGCAAATTGTGGTTGGTTCTCCTGTCCTGAGAGGAAAAAGAACCTCCTGGGATATAAGGGAATATATGTATCATCCTTAGGACTAGTCAGGGAGATTATTGCCCATAACTATCATTGTCTTGTTCAGTTTCTCATGTCTTGCCCATGAGGAGCCAAAACAATTTCCCAATACCTTTGGACTGCTTAAATTATTGGGGGTTTTTGGGGGGTTTTTTTGGTACCAGGAATTGAACTTGGGTCCATGCACTTGCGCAGCAGGTGGGGAAACCAATGAGCTAAATCCCTGGCCCTAACAATTGTTATTAAAATACTACGGACCCACCTTGTCTTTGACATTTAAATAACTATTAACTGTCTAGAAAGGAATAGATAGTATATACAAAAATATTTTGTTTGACCATTCAGTTCTACTCTTTGGAATTAATTTCAACTATTTGAGAATATTTCTAAATATTTTCAAGCCTAGTTATTATGTCAGTGTTTATAGTAGTAAAAGACTATCAATCATCTGAATATCCAACCATGTTGATTATTTATCATATTATGTTACAAATTTTTCTGTAGAATCTTACTCAGTTTGTTACAGTTTTCTACAATAATAAAATAGGAAAATGGCCATGATATATTAATAAGCATAAAATATTATATTACTGAATAATGTGTGTAATCTTAAACTTTGACAAAAAGAAAACAAACATGTAGTTTTAAAGTCTGTCTTCAAGTTGTATACATTAACTGCTAGAATATTTAGTGATATAGAAAAATGGCCCTGTATCAATTATTGATAAGTACAAAAGAACAGATTATTGAACAGCATGTATGGTTTAATTCCATTTCTTTAGCCAAAAATAATAGAAAATTGTTATATAAATCCTCTTTTCTAAATTCTATATGATTGGTATCTATCAATTTTATAATTAAGAAAAGTATTAAAAATACATTTATATTTATATTTTGTTCAGAGAAAATAACGATGAAAGGTCTTGAAATGAAAGAAAACAGAGGATCCCCCCACACACACCCCTTCCAATTTTAATAATTTTGCCTCGAGGCAAATTTCAGAATGGCCATTGGTAATTGACTATTTCACAGTCGCCTATAATTAGCAGTTTCAACTCTGAACATTACTACTCTGTGATTTCCTTAGTAATTCCCATGAACAGCTTATTTGGGTTTTAAATTTCTTCTTTTTGGAAATTAATGGACTTTAGTGATAGACTTCTAATCAAATACGTAAGCTAATATAAAGCATATAATAAGTATTCAGCAAATGTAGGTGTTCTGTCCACTGACTTTGTAATTTAATGCTAAAACTCAAGAAAGAAAACCCCCTAAAAATTACAAATCATCTGAACTGCTAGTTTAAAAATCTTGAAACCCTTAATTACATTCAGGATAGAATGTTTCAAACATTAATTCATTTTATTTCTGGAATAATTTATTTTTATAAAATGATTATGGGTATCCATAAGACAGAATATTTTTTACTTTTTAATTTGGTTGGCTAATTCACTTTTAATGTAACTAAAAGCATTTATCTTCTAAAAGGGAGTGTTGTTTCACATAGTGCAAATATATTTGTTTTCTTAACCTTAGGTTGCTGTTGGCAGAACAGATATTGAAGACTTAAACCTCTATGCTACCTCTCGGGAGAGGCGATTTCGTTTATTTGCTTCTATAGAATGTGAAGGGCAGTTATTCATGACTCCATATGATTTTATTTTGGCTGTTACAACAGATGAGCCCAAATGTAAGTATATATTTTCAGTTATCTTAATAATTTTTCCAAACTTTATTCTTCTACTTTGTAAAAATATAGATCAGAATATAGTTTTTAGAATAACTTAACAAAGTAATGTATTTCAAAAGACAATATGCTATGCAGTGTTACCAGACTCAACTCTCTTCTCTTTTCAAAAATTTTCAGTTGCTCCAGCTTTGACATATACCAAGCTTCAGCACTATCTTACTTTTGATATCAAAGAGATATTATAAAAGATTTATATTTTGCCTGTTCATGCTCATATGCAGTCTAAACAGAGTAATTGAGAGGACTGGCTTTAAAATTAGCCAGAGTCAAGATTTCTACTTATATCTCTTCTGTATTTGTCCTAGCTCCTACAGTGTTAAATATAGGATAATTGCTACTCACTTTTCCATTTGTTAGAGCAGTGGTTCTCAAACTTTTTTACATTAGTCACACTCTAGTAAATCTTTTAATGTCTCACTTAATAAAAGACAGTTGGATTCTCATTTGTGCTTTTGTATTTGTATTATATCATGTTGTTTTTCATGAAGTATATGAGGATATATATATAGTAGGAAAAGGGAAGGATATTTTAATAGCCTTTTCTGATAATTGTGGATATTCTTCTTTGATATGTATCACAACTTGGATGTTAATGAGGTCCCAAAAGCCTCCAAAGGTGATGGTGAAATAGCAATGAATACTAAAGGCTTCTGCTGGCTTACCTGGGTGGATGACAGTAGGAATGAGGTTTGAGGAGAAAAATCACTATTTCAGTTTTGGACACAATGCATTTGAGATGTGTAAAAGACCAGGCAATTGGATTTTTCTCCTAGTTAATTTCATTTTACTGAAAGACAACTTACCAAAAATTAGTATACTGCCTAATCAGTTCTTTGATTTCCTTGAAACTATCACATAAATACTTTAAACTAGATTAAAACAATTACAGCCATTTTTTTCTCCAGAGGCAAGGATATAGCAAAACCAAATTTGATAAATTGGCTTCTTTGCAGACTAGTTTTTGATGAATTAATTTAAATTAATTAAGTTAATATTAATGCCTTGGATTATTTGTACTGGAGATCAAGGGAGAATATTCCTCTGTATATAATTGATAATGCAATGTGTATAGATGAATATTCTCCCTTGATAGTATGAGAATATAGATGACCAAGGACTAATCCTTGAGGAACACCTACACTTTAAAAGATGAACGTACAAAGGCTGAAAAGGATAAGCTTTAAAAGGAGACAGAAGAGTATCCAGGGCTATGAGAAGAAAATGAGAAGAGCATAGAGTTGGAAAGGTCAAGGAGAATGACCAGAATGGTCAAGTGGAATGCTACTAAGAAGTCAAGTTAGATAAGGATAAAAAAATGAAAAAATATGAAAATTATTGGTGATTTTTCAAATGATATTTCAGTGGAGTGATTAAAGCAAAAACCATATTGTAGGGATGAGTAGTAGATGAAGAAGACAGTGAATGTAAACGACTCTTTTGAGATACTGTTTGCTGAACACAAAGGACATTTAGCAGCAGTGGAATCTGACAGAGGCTTGATTATGCAAGATTTTAACCCATAAAAATACATTTAAAAATTATTTTGACGGGATAATATGAGGATAGTATATAAAGTGGAAGGAATTGTAAGGGCAGGAACACAAAGGCAAGCGAATACTGGTATATTCATAGCATGCACTCTAAGAGTATGTAGGATAATAGTGATAGAAAAGGCTAGAAATTAAGGGCCTCTAAAAAAGAAATGTGAAGGCTATGATAAGATTTATAGTTTCTTTAGTTGATTCCTTCCATTATAGATTTTAAAATATGTATTAAATAGTCAATACTAAATATAAAAATAGTAATGGCTTCATGCAGATTTTTTGAGACTCCATGAATAAATTGTGTTTGTACACGGTGAGCATTTAATAGATGTTGGTATCTGTAGTCATCATCATCGCTTTCACTTGAATTTATAAGCATGATTTTTAAAAATGTTTTGATACAGTATTATAGTGACATTCAATAGGAAAAATGATATAATATGTAATTATTATGATTGTTGGTTACTGTGTTTTTGAAAACTAGAAAAATTTTTTTACCTATTTTAATAGCATCTAAAAGGTGAATTTCCCTCGTAGAACTAAAATCAGTAATTGATTATTTTCATATAGCATCAAGAATTATTTTAATTTAGATTTTAAAAAATATATATATTTTTTTAAATTTCAGGAATACAAAAAAGTACTAAGAATATAATGAGCATAAATCTACAGCTTAAGAAATAAACTATTTCCAATAGAATTAAAGTCCCCCTCCCCGCTTAAGTTATATTTATGTATGAGGTAACTTCATATGAAATAGGGAATTTATAAAGTCTGAAAATCCTTTGAAGAACTGTCGTAATGACTCATTAGTCTTTATTTTAAAACACTAATAATGTTGAACGTTGTACATTTCTGGCACAATGAATATGTCCTTTGTGAATAATTTACCATGGATATCTCATAAACCCTACAAAGCTGAAGAGTATGTCTAACTTCCTCTTTTGATAATTAGCTTCTCAGTATTACATAAGAGCTTATGCATATACTTTTGTACCATTTGTTTTCTTTTCTTACTGGTACATTTCAAGAGCAACAAAATCTTAAGTATTATTTACATTATTAAAAGGAAGGTGTCATTATGAAATGAATGTATACAGTCCACAGTTAAGTTTACATGTCAAATTAATAGACCTGTGATTTTTATCACTTGATTAAATGTTTATAAAACTATCTTGGGTGAAGGATGTTACAACATAGAAGAAATATCTATCTGCATGAAAATCAATTTGCTGAATTTTTAAAACTTATTTCCTTCCTTTCAATCAGAAATGAATGAGTTTTGTATTGCTTTTAAAAAGGTGCATAGAAAAAGTACCTTTCTTAAGATTTTGAATTTGATTGGTTATTAATTACTCATAACTAGTTCCATTGCCATGTAGAAAAAATATTGGTTGTCATTGTTGTAATTGATAAAATATTATTTACAAGTTCTCCTGATTTCGCTATATTATAGGTATGTTACCAGTTAATCACATACCAGTACCAACCTAGAGACTGTCCTTAGGCAGGTATTAGATATTTACATTGCTTAAATCTGGACAAAAGAAACAGCAATATTGACTGCACATTTGTCTGAACAGTATAGGATTTATAATGTCTGAGATCTTCCACTATCTAAAGAGGAATCAGAAAAAGAAAGTGAACCCAGATATTCAACTACAACACTCATTCCAAGATGTTTCTTGAACAGTTGTAGGGAAGAAGAATGAGAAACAGGACAAGTTTCCCTCTCACTTTACCTCCTCTCCCTTTTATTTAGCCCCAAATATAATAATATGGCTATGGAAAAGTATTTACTATTCTACTGATTATTACTTATTGTAAACAGTTTATAGTTAATGAAACAAGCCAATAACATAAATAAAATCATATCTTAAATTCAAATCTTGAGGTTAAAAAAATTTACCTTTTTGACATGAAAGTTTGGTTTTGACTTATGGTTGTAGATGGTTACTGAATATGGATATACATTACATCATGTATTTATTATCTAATTATTTTATATTTATTTTAGTTGCTAAAACGTGGAAGTCACTTTCTAAACAGGTAAGTTAAACCTCTTGGCATACATATGCATGCATATGTATACATACATGCATACACACTTGTATATATTTTACATATGTACTTCTGCAAATTAAAATCAAATCATGTTATTTAAACTTGCATGTCTGATTTATTTCATTTAACATTATGGTCTCAAGGTGTATCCATTTACCTGCAGATGTTTCAAGTTTATCCTTCTTTGTGGCAGAGTAGTACTCCATTGTGTATAAATACCATATTTTCTTTATTCTCTTACATGAGAAACCCAAAATATAAATAAAGAACAAAATAAAATATAGATAATAGAAAGTAAAGAGATCTTTTTCAAATGGGAGAGGGAATAAGAAAGGGATGGGGGAGGAAAGGAAAGGAAAAAGGATTAAAAAACAATTGAAAAAATGGAAATAGAGCTTTTGTAAATGGGAAGTGTAACAAGAGTTGGAGGAAGCAGGTAGGGAAGGGAGGGGAAGGAGACAAAAAAGGAATTAAGATGTGTTATGCACATGTATAATCTCCCCACAATAAATGTAATAAGTATTTATTATAAACATGTACTAATAAAAAAATCAGATGGTGGTACCTTTTTTTTTTACCCTACAGATTGTCAGAAAAAAGGTGGACAATTCTAAGGGCTGGTGAAAATTAATGATAAATCTTGTGTAAATTGATACACTCCTTTAGGAAACAATTTGGTATTATTCACTAAAATTGAAGATGTACATATTCTATAACCAGCAATTCTATGCCCGGGTTTAAATTCCACAACAGTGCATGCGCATGTACTGAGTAAGTTTAAATTTGAATATACAGTGTGACCCAGTAGTTTCATACTAGTGTATACACCTAAATGAACTACTGTTTATATGCAGCAGAAATTCACAAAAATGTCCATAGTTTGTTTATGTTGGCCAAAAAGAACCCCTTGTAATAGTAGGCATAACAAATTTGATATATTAATATAGTAAATGCTATGGCAGTAGTGGAAACAAATGCATTATAGTGATGCTTAATCTAGATGAGTCTCAGTGAAACAATGGTAAATAAAATAAGCAATTTACAAAAACAAATATAATTCCATTTACATAAAGCCTGAAATTGGGAAAGTAAAACCTTATTATTTAGGGATATATTCATAGGAGGAAAGCTAAGGAATAATTAACATAAAATTCAAGACAGATTCTACTCTAGGGTAGATGCAGGGAATGTCATCAGTGAGGGGCTCAAAACAGCTTCTATGTACTGATAATTTCCTGTTCTTTAACTTGGCTATTTCCAACTTCTCAACTAGTAAAAGAGATTCCTCAAACCTATAACAAGTATCATCTTTACTTGTGGAACTTTAGAGACACTTTCTTTAAATAAAAATAGTGCAAATATACTTGATATCATAACTATTCCTCTACATTTTACTAAAGATCTAGCAAAATAATAGATCTCATTAGCTTAGATTTCTAGTTGGCCATGACCAAGTAAGTACTATAGACTAGATGGCTTCAATAACACACATTTATTTTCTTACACTTTCGGAAGCTAGAAATCTAAACTGCAGATATCAGAAGTTAGTTTTTTCTGAGGCCTCTCGGTTTTTAGATGGCTGTCTTCTCCTTCTGCCTTTGCATATAGCCTTTCCTCTGTGCATATCTATGTCCTAATCTCTTCTTATAAGGATACTGATCTATTGGATTAGGATTCATTCTACTGATCTCATATAATAACCTTAATTGCCTCTTTATAGGACCACTCTCCAAAATAGTCAAATTCTAAGGTACATATGAATCTAAATTTGGAGAGATGGAGGACACAATTTAAACCATAACATACTATATGACAAGAAAATTTTAAAAAGAGAGAGGCTCTAATATTTGGAATAGTGGCAAACAATATGATTAAGAGAAAATGTAAAAATATATACATTTCAAATTTAGTAAAGTTCAGTAAAAAATTGTTAGCAAGATTGATGCTGGCTATAAGATTGATGAACCAAAGTTAGTAACATGCTGACATTGTGCATCTACACCAACAGTACCAGTAATGCCTCAAATAAGACATTTCACAACATCAACAAGAACTGTGAGGTGCTTAACAGTGTCCCTAACAGAAAATGTGAAACCCATTATTAAATTTCATTTTTAGAAAGATGAGTATCATGTTCATACATGACAAGCTATCTCCTAATGATACAGATTTCTTCCATATCTATCTATAAATGTATTACAACTGTAATAAAAATTCCACAGAATTGATTTTGGATTTAACTTTTTAAATTCACTTGTATGAGTAAGGACCCCAAAATATTTAGAACAGTTCTGAAAAGGAAAGAAGAAAAAGAGTCCATAAAGATGAGAACAAATGGCTCTATTGCATATTGAGATTAATAATAGAGCTATAATTAAAATAATATTGTATCATTACAAGGATTTTTGAAAGGAGATCAAAATAGTAGAATATATAGAATCCAGAAATAGATCGAGACATTTATGGGAAATCTGTAAATCAATGTAGAAAAAAATGACCTCTTAATCATAGTTGTTAAAATAATGGACTTTCTACATGAAAGCAGATGTAATTAAACCTTAATACCACCACCATACACAAAAAGTAATTTCACATAGATTATGTTCTTATTTGTCAAAAAAATTTCAAAAGACAAGCAAAAAATGAGTTGTTTTTTATTTATTTATTTATTTATTTATTTATTTTGCTACTGGGGATCGAACTCAGGACCTTGCACTTGCAAGACAGACGTGGTGCCACTGAGCTAAATCCCTGGCCCTGAGAAGTTGTTTTTTAGATGAGACATAAGTAAAACAAAATGGAAATTATTGGCATATTTTACTAAATTAAATATTAAAAATCTTAGCACCAAAAAAAGTGTTAATAGTGTTAAAGATGTATCATGCATGAGAAAATATACTTCAGCGTATTATAACACAAATTAAGAGATTTATAGTCATATCATACTATATAGAACTATAAATAAATTAATTAATTAATTAAATATATTCAGCTCAATGAGAAAAATGGACAGCCAGTATGGTACAGCATACCTGTAATCCCAACATTTTGGAGGCGAAGGTAGGAGAATCAAAAATTCAAGGCCAGCCTAAACTGTATAGTGAGTTCAAGATTGATCTGGGCTATATTGCAATAGTACTGGAAGGAAGAAAAAAGAAGGAAAGAAAAAAGAAAAGAGAAAGAAAAAATGGACAAACACAGCCATAGTAGCCAAAAAATATATATTAAAGACCTCAACATCATTAATAACCAAGGACATACAAATTAAACTAGTAATATTATACTGTTTCATATCCTCCAAATTGTTAACTTCTAGAAATCTGAAAATGCCAGTAATTAGCACAGATAAGGAGCTATGAAGGGAGGGTAGGGAATGGGGAAAAAATAAGAACCAAGATACATCATGTAAAGAAAGGTACAAGATCCCAATGATGAATGTAATGTATTGTATACCTAAAATGTACCAATAAACTAAATGGAAAAAAAAAAGAAGGAGCTAGGTGAAAAGACGAACAACAATAACCACCCCCAAAGAAGGAACTAGGTGAGAAAATAAATTGGTATGTTTACTTTTTAGAGAAATTTGCCTGTAGCTAATAAAGTTGAAAATGCTTATTGGAAATCCTATTTCTAGATATGTGTGCTAGAGAAATGTTTACATATTTACACCAAGAATCCTGTTCATGTTTCCTAAAATACTGACTGTAATAATAAAAATTTAGAAACAATATAAATGTCAGTCATTAGGGAAATGAATAATGTTGTGAATAGACATACTAAAGACAAATATGGTAATACAGGGTTAAACTGAATACATAGATAGCAATGTGTATCAATGTGACTAGACCTTGAAAACTCAGGTTGAGTAAAACAGCAAGTTGCAGAATAATACAGACTGGCAGTTCTTTAAAATGCAAAGACCTTTTAAAAAAAAATCTGTAAAGTCAACATCATTTTCATCATTACTGAGTGTATACTTGTTTTATTCTCTCTCATTCTCTCAAGAGTGTTTAGTAAAGTTTTCTAGAGGTGGCCAGGGATTTACCTCAGTGCCACCACACCTGCCTCGCAAGTGAAAGGTCCTGAGTTTGATCCCTGGTATCAAAAAAAAAAAAAAGTTTTTTACAGGCCACATAATGAGTAATCATGTCATTGCTCTGACAGCTCATGAGGTAATGAAATGTGTGTTTGCCTAGTTTTGTGTTTTAAATTTTTCTCTTTTTTTGGCACTGGGGATCGAACTCAGGACCTTGCGCTTGCAAGGCAGGTGGCGGAACCACTGAGCTAAATACCTGGCCCCTCTTCTTTTTAATTTCAAATAAATTAAGTATTGATAGATATAACCTATGTAAATAATCTCTTTGGGGTCAGTATTTTGAAAAATGTAGAGTTGGATTTCAGCTGTTACAGATAACTACTTTGTTGCCATTAATATGGAAAGGAAGACTACAAGATAAGAAAATATGCCCATTATACAGGAAGTACAAAGTACAGAAAGTAAAGAGTAAATTGCAAATCAGTATATAGGGAATAAATTAGTATTTGCAACCACAAAATACTATTTAAAGGTGCCTAGCTAGAGAAGTAGATTTTTAAAAGTTCAATAAATGTAAGTTTGATTCCTTTTTGGATTATAGTTTTCTCTATTCACTAATTTTCTTGTAAATATATTAAATACACTATATACATTTTTTAAAACTACTCAATAAAATTGTATAAATCCTTTAAAAATCATGTATAATTTCAGGAAACTGAATTTAATAAATATTTGCCTCCTATTTGCAATATTACGATATAATTCTGACACTAAACATCCAAAGGTAATGTCAAACTCTACTAGTTGAAGGGCATAGTGCCCAACAAGATTGCCCTCGTTTCTGATGCTTACCACAAGTTCAAGAGTCTCTAGGCCACCACACTTACAACTTTATTGGCTACAAATCTAGGAGTTTCCTATAACTCCTCTCAGGTTTTAATAGAATGACTTGTAGAACTCAGGAAAGTGCTATACTTATGATTATAACTTTATTATAAAGAATACAAATTAAATCAGCCAAATAAAGAATCAAAGGATTAGGTCTGGGAGGCACTTGGCGAAGAGTTTCTGTGTCCTCCATGTGAAATCAGGGTGTGTTACCCTCCAGCGCTCAGTGTGTTTACCAACCTGAAAGCTCCGTTGAACTTGGTGTCCAGAATTCTTCTTGGGGTTTTATTACTAGGCATAATTGATTGAATCATTGGCCCTGTGATTGAACTCAGTCTCTAGAACTTTTCCTCTCATGAAGTCCATCTGGGTCAGTGCAGCAATCTTCTAATCACAGTTGTTCTTTCTGATGACCAGCCACCATCCTCAGTCATCTCAATGTAAACTCAAGTGTCATGCAAGGAATTAGGTTCTTCCTCCCAGAAACCAGGGACAAAAGCCAAACTCTTTTTTTATAAAGCACTACTATATATAAGAGCCCATGATAAGCACTAGAATTGAGAATATTCTCAGCATGAATGGAAGTATTAAGATTTTAATAAATTTTAAGTCCTTGAAGTCAGCAGAAAACAAAAAAGATCACTGTCAATTAGGTGATCTAAACCAGAGAAAATGGATTATTACTAAAATAAACTGCTTGGAGTAAGGCTTAACTTCTCTCATTTACTAGTGACCTTTTTGATTTCCTTTATGGTACTATATCTGCATTGCAGTTAACAGATGCTGCAGGTAACAGATGCTACAGGTGATAGGTAAGTAGTGTCTGATTAGGGTACCAGTGGCAGAGGTAATGTACTTATCCACTTTTAATTTTCAGCAAAATGTGCATAATGAGGGTTTTTTAAAAAGAATTAAATAAAATACAGTGTATGTGAATCCATTCCAATCAGATAGAGGGCACTCAAAGGTAACTATGATATTTCAGTCTTAAACTTTAGCAGAGTTAAAGCTAGAATAAATCCAGTTAAAGACATTAAAATGAGGAGAAAGAAATTTTTGTAAAACTGATGATATAAATAGAGCAATATAAAATGTATTCAAAATGCTTTTTACAATCTCTTGCTTTAATACAAATATTTACTTTTGTCTAAACAGTAAATATACCAGTTTCTCATTATTATTCATACCTAAAGCCTTACCTCTGTCATTGACACCCTAATCAGACACTACTTATAACCTGTAGCATCTGTTACCATAAAGGAAATCAATGAAAGAATCCACAGATGGACTTCAAGGCATCCATAAATCTCCTAAAAATGTTCCTGTCTTTGACATCCCTGGGATTCTCTTATTTTCCTGCTAATGTGGCTTTGCAATTTAAAAAGTGGTTGTTTATAAATATCAGAGCATTTTTATGTGCAACTTGACAGGAAAGGTATTTTGAAATACTGAGCAGACTAATTTTTAAATTTCAAATTATTTCAAGTTATCTTACCAATCTTTTAAATCAGTTTTCTCCACAACTAACCTAATTACAGTTTTCACTTATTTTCACAAAGTATGCACAATAAATTAAAAATTGTTATACAAGCAGTGACTTCCTAAGAAATTGATGCCCACCAAACCAAGATTACAGAAAAGTCTTAAGGATATCCTAGAGAGTGATGATTCAAACATTTAAATCCTCTATTAAAATACTTTCCTACTAGGTGTAATAGTTTGATTTTTTAAAAAGCTGATGGCTAAGCAGCAGGTGAAGTCTATGTTCTTTACTGACTATTTAAATTAAAATTAGAAAAAGAAATGAAACTAGTTACACTAACCTAATACCCGTCACCGAGTTCACCCAATGTCATCATTCTGAGTTGACATTAAAATAATCTTCATTTCTTCCTACCATATTCCTTTATTCATTTGTCCCTTAAATCCAAGAGTACTACAAAGAAAAGTGTGAAGTCAGGTGATCATCTCTGACCTTATAGAGAAATCGATAGCATTCATAAAACTATAACTTTGTAACTGGCTCAAGAATTTAAAGCAGAACTTGCTGCTTCATTGTAATTTGGTTATCTGTATAGACTTACAGTTATGAAATTTATCTGAAATTTTGGATAGCTCTAATTCAGTTTAATATAGTGTCTTCAGTATACACTGTGGACAAATACTGGTTTTTGTGGTTGAATTAACTGCAGGCATAAAATAGGATAAATAATGCCACATTCCAGGTCTTTCATGAAGAATTTTTGGCATGGATATTTAATTTTTAAATCTAATAAGAAAATGGTTTACCTGTTAATCAAAATTATGGTATCTTCTGTCATAGGAATTAAATCAGATGCTCTCAGAAACACCACCAGTTTGGAAGGGATCATCGAAGCTATTTCGAAATCTTAAAGAAAGAGGTAAGTTAATGTTAGTACATGCATTTTAATATTGACACTATGTTCTTTATACTATCATGTATATATTTTTCTCATATATAAAGTAATTCTAAAATTACATATGTATGTGTTTGTATGCACAGAGGAAAAAAGCTAAAAAGAAAAATACCAAAATATGAATTATTTTGAGTGGTAATGTAATTTTTTTTTTCCGGTACCAGGGATCAAACTCAGAACCTTGCACTTGCAAAGTGGACCCAGAGCCACTGAGCTAAATCCCCAGCCCCAGTAATGTAATTTTTGAGTAGTGTGATTAAGGGTAGTTTTTATGTTATTTTGTACATATATTATTCCTTTCTTTCACCTTTTTTACAAAAATATGAACTTGTATAGTTAAAAAACACTTTTAACTATAATGAAAAAAGAGTATACTTATCCATAGAAAGTATTTTTCAGAAATACTTGATCTTCAAATGGCTGTTTTTCTTCTTTCCATTTTACTTATAGGGAATTATAGAGATTCCTGAAAATAATCAATATGAAAAACTTCTTATGTATGTCTTTTGGCAACAAAATTTAACCATGTTTCTTTTATAGACAACACGCACTGCAAAATTCACTTGTTTCAACTTACTCTATTATCAGTATACATGTATCTAATTTAATTTGTTAATTTATACATTTGTTGGCACTCAAAATAATATCTGGCTTTTATTCACTTTTCTTTCACAGTGTACATTTTATACCTATTTATAGAAAAAATTATTAGTAAAATATCCTTAATCTTAAAATGGGATGTTTCCTAGATGTATACTTGTTTATTTTCTCAAATATAAGAATATATAAAGATTAAAGAATTATATAGTTATTTTTCTTTTTCATCAATGTTAACCAGTCAATACTGATTTGAAAATATTATTCTTACTCTAGCATGAAGACAAATACTTTAAAGGAATTGTTACAATTAATGTATTTTATCTAAGTAGAATTACAAATTCATATCACTTCCAGCTGGTTCACTTAGAATCTGAAAGAAAGAAACACTTTATCTTTCATTGTAGACTTTTCCTAACTCTGGTTTTTAAATCTTTGAGAAACCTGGGGCAAGGTCGCTTAAAACATTTGTAGAAACGTTTTCCTGGAAGTTGTCTTAAAGATTACCATTCAGATTTTAAAGTGATATTCAGTGCTCAGAATGAGCAGATAAGTAGAGTGAATTTCAAAATTTTCCCTTAATGTAGCTCATGAGAAAATCCAAATTGGACTAAATATAATATGAGAAAGACCAATATATAGAAGAAGGAAATATTTTTAATATTTTTCTTTAAGAAAAAGGCTTAACCTGAAAGTCCTGATTGCTGTTTGTTTCAGAGGAGATGTTTTAGGGCTGTCCAGAACTGTCTGAGGGATGGAGATATTCTGTTTCTGTGCTGTCGTGGGAGCAGTGCACCAAATGTGGCTAGTCTGAGGAACTGAACTTTTATTTAGTTTTGATTAATTTAAATTTATATAGCTACACTTGACCAGTGACCTACTGTGTAGTTTGTATCTGTATCATGCTGATCAAATTATCAAAGCAATCAATGATCCCATTAGAACCTTTAGGTTCCTATAAGATAGGTGAAGTAGAGAAACACAGATTTGTGGCTTTTAAATAAAGATTGACTGGCAGGATAATTCTGAAGCAACATCTTTAGAACTATTAATGATTCATTTTAAAATAAAGTTTATTTGCTGTTATACAGTTTTTTAAAAAATTGGTATGTAACACTTGCAAAAACATGTTACATAGATTTAGTTATTACAGCCAGCTTTAATGTATCATGGTACAGAAATGAAACAATGTAATGGTGCTTTTAAAGAACTTCCTTTAAAAAATTTTTTACTTAATTTTCAAAAAAAACTTAGCTCACATTTTTCTTATCATCTTTCTAAAGATTGCACCATTATATGTTTAGTATTCATTTCAATTTTTCTCTGATCCTGAATAACCTATTTTTGTAATTGGAAAGCATTAAGAATTTACAATTCCTCTTCAGCAATATTTTTTCTTTTCTTTTACCAATCTTATTAAATTATGTCATGAGTTTCACTTTATTCTCCTTCCCTGTGGATTAAGTCACTTCTTTAACCATGTAGTCCTACAGATAAATGCCTACCATGATAATCATGATTAAGACTTTCACTGTTAAGTGACCACCCTCATATGAGAGAAATCTTGAGTTAATTATCAAATAAAAAATGTATAGCAGTTATTAAAATTCTTTATACCAACCAGTAGCTCTAGTATATTCTATCAGGTGAATTAGAGCACATCAGTGACATGGGATTGTGAAGACAGCAAGGCCATTTACCAATCCTATTTCTTTTATCCTTTTGCATTTATGCTTTTTTTTCTTTTTGAGGGATCCCTATGGAATCTAAGTATTGTATCTTTATATACATTGACCATTTCAGAATCTTTCTCCCATAACATTCATGGCGATCAACCAGAACTATCTATCTATAGGTCACAATATTCTAGTATAAACAAAAGAAGAGAATGCTTTCAAAGCCTCCTGGGTAGTTCCCTTCATTTCTCTGACAAACTGCCAGACAGTGACTCCTCTTCTCTTTGTTCTATAACAAATAGAGTAGCCTCAAAGAACATCAGATAGATAGAGATTTAATGTTCACAGTCTGATTATTTAAGGATTTTTATACCCTTTTACTAAACATCAAATTATATGCTATTTAGATAAGTATTATAGACTTATTCCTAATTTTAATTATCTCTATCTCCTTGGATGTGTCAATAAAGCCAATAATTCTAGTTTTGGGTATTATAGTACAAAGGCAAGAATTCAAGTAACAGGATATATATTCTTATTTACTTCAACCAATCTCCTTTTAAGTTTGTAATTACAGTTATAGAGAACTCAGGGTATGTATATTGTAATCCATTCAATTAATATAAAAACGTAAGATTACACAATAGAAGCATTGTTTGTCAGAATAATAAATGATACTTTGACAGCAGAAGACTGGTGAATATAAACTTTTCTTTTTAAGTCAATACAAAATCAAATATCTAAGCAAGAATAAATGTTTTATTTAAGTGTTAATAAGTAATTAAGCTGTTTTTATAATATTAGCCATTTCTCACCTTTTTAAGTTATATTCATTCATAAAAAATTAGCAACAAGTTTAAAAGTTACAACTATAACTAAACATTATAATTTTGATTTCTTGCCAATATATTTGAAAGCATTGAAGATGTTGTATGGGGCTCTATAGTAGTATAGGGAACAATTAAAGTAAAATTAATTTTGCTGCTTCTTTTAAAGTGGTTTTATACTGCTAATTTAGTCTCATTTAAAACAATATTTAGTATCTACTTTAAAACTGTAAATTATTCATAGTGTTTGTTTTTACTTTGATACATATAAAATAGTATTTCATATAGTATAATTGGTACTATTTTTCTTCTAGGTGTGATTTCTTATACAGAATATCTTTTTCTTTTATGTATTTTAACAAGTAAGTATACTCATTAAATCTATTTCTAGATACAGTTTTATTTTTTAGTCTGAATCTTATAAACAGATATTTCTTAGCTTATTTTACTAGTGAAAATTCCTTTAGGTGTATGTTCGTTTTATTGGAAAAATAATGACTAAATGATCAGAAAAATGCTATATAGCATAGCACTATTAAGAGTCAAAAACAAATATTTTGGCTATGGTATAGTAATAAAATGCTTATAAACTTTAATTTAGTATCATATGCCTATTTATTTTTACTTTTAATCTGCATGATACCCCAAAGTTCAGGACATATAGTAGTGTTCCTACTACATTCATTTCAAAAAGATTTTTCCACAAGACTAATGTGAGAATGAGTCTTGAGTCTTATGACTTGTGAGTGTATCAGAATACCCATAATCCCCATCTGAAAGCAGTTTTGTTACTTTCTTCTTCTTACATGCAGCAGTTCTTATGAAATATATGTAGGGTTTACTAACATTTTCATTTCAGAAATATTTCTTTGCATTTATTCTTGAGAAATTGTGTGCTGTAGCACTATTTACTCTTCTCCAGCCACCTGGCCTTTCTATTCCTTGAATTCTCACTTCACAGATTTGTAGTTTCTGCTTTTTGCCACCAGTGGTTTCCTGGAGACCCTCATGAGAATAAACATCTTTCAGGTTTCGTTTCAAATGTGAAGACTTAAAGAATTGTTAATTTGCTTTTCTAAAATAGCTCCTCTTCCATCTCTCTTTTTAATCCTCTTTCTTCACAACACTTAATTTTATTTTAAAATATTATTGGCTTACATGCTCTTGTCTCCCTCTCCTTTCTGGAGTACAGACTCTGTAGTGTCAAAAATATATATTTTGTATATATATTTTTATATATATTTTGTATATTTTGTATATATGGACAAAATATATAACAGTGTCTTACACATAGTACATTCTCAAAAAATAGGGAATGAAGAAAGAAACGAATGAGAGAATAGAATACTGCTCTTGAAATTTCCACTTGTGGGGATTTGTGGAGATATATGGAAATAAGAATATCAATAAAACTGTCATTAGAAACAAGTTTTAAAATACATTGGACTTATATGATTAGAAAATTTAAACCACTATTCTATTCTTCACATACTAAAGAATACTATTACATTAAGTTCTATTGTAGCAAGTTTTATAGGGGAGAAGGGAGAATGTGTTCATGGCACAAATGTGTTTCATAATTATATTCTTTATTTTTGTGTATTTTTTCTCTATACTTAAAATGAAAATAAAAATTAGTGTTGAAGAACAAGTATAATGCAGCTTGTAGCAGAGCTACCTAAGGTTCTTCCAGTTTGGAAATAAAATGATGCTTAAAAAGTGATGATAAAATCCAATCAATAATGAATGCCAAAAGGAAAATTAGAGTGGGCATGTATTGAAAAGTAGTCTTAATATCCAACACCCATACTCAAAATAAAAGGCAAAAATGAGAATGTTGCTGGTTAGGAGAGCTACTTGTTGAAAGGGGACAAGGTAGGTTTTGCTTACCTACCTTGCTATACCTTTGGATACTGTGATGCTTTCTTTGGCATTCAGGACACATCTGTAGAAGCTTTAAAGGGTTTGAATGGAAAAATTATGGAATGCTGTTTAGGTTACAACTAACAATAGTGTGAAAAGAGGCTGGGAGGAAGTGGGCTACATAATCTACAGTACATGTCTGTGTTTTCTCTTTATCTTTTACTATTCATTTTCCCTTCCAATCAGTATCTGTAAGGACTGCTGTTCTTCATATGTTTTCAAGATCTTTTTAAAGTTTAAAACTTGGTTGGCAAAGATGGTGTAAATTTTTGTTACTTTTCAAGTAAATGGTAATGAAAGTAAGGTTAGATTTCTAAAATACATGCAAGAAATGAGCTAACATAAAGGACTGACTTCTGTCAGCTTCAGAGACAGCTATTCCCAGTGAAGAAAATAGGACTATCTGCTTCTCTTTTGTCAGGTTCGAGGTTTCATAACAGGTAATAAATATCAAGTGCATCTGTGGGGGGTCTGTGTTTAAAACTTTTTGCTAGTCATCTGAAAAGGAAAGGTCAAGTATTTTGGGAGTATTTTGCAGTCCTCTTTGAAGAACACTGTCAAATTTTCTTCATTCCCAGGATTTCTTCTTAATGCTCTAGAATTGAAAAAGGCAAAGAGTGAACCTCATTTTATATACAAGGTTCATAAAAGTAAAGCAATTTTGAGTATATGAAAGCTTTTTCAAAAAAGCATTTGTTCCATATTTTTGAGAAGTTGGGAATTACATATTCAAACCTCTTTTATTTTGTATTTCTGTTTCTGAAACCTCTAGAAGTTTAAACCCAAATCTATAATTTGTTAGACTTTGCTGTTTATCTCCATAGGCCATTTCGGTTATAATTGTTTGAAGAATGAGGACTGGCCCATTGTGTCATATTTTTATTTTTTCTGGCACCTTAATCATATTAAAAATATTTCACATGTGATGAGCTGATAATTTTCTTTTAAACAAATTGATAGGCTTTTGATATTTTTGGAAGGACAATAGTCAGTTTTTTCTTTTTAATGCCATGTGGGATCACATAAGGACTTTTAAAGCATATTACTGGGCTAGGGGTGTAGCTCAGTGATAGAATGATTGCTTGGCATGTGACAGGCCCTGGGTTCAATCCCAATACCACAAAAATAAAGTATATTATTAATTCTGTTATTAAGTCTGCTAATATAGAAAGCAGAAATATGTATATTTCTGTATAGCTTTTAGCTTTTACTATATTTAATAGTAACATGTTGCTTTGAATTTCTTGATTTTAAAAAAGTATTTCTGTACAGCATATGAGTAACTCTTTACAGCTAATGTGGTTTTAAAATACATTTTTCTATGTCATGAATACTTTCTTTTTTTTATGGCAGAGCCACATGCAGGTTTTAGAATAGCTTTCAACATGTTTGACACTGATGGCAATGAGATGGTGGATAAAAAGGAGTTTTTGGTGGTATGTATATTGTATGCTACATTTTATCAATGAATATTTCTAATTTATAGTTTATGGTTTTGCATTTTAAAAATATTACTGTATAGGCAAAAGTGAAAAATTTATGCTTTCACCTTAATTTAATAAAAAGTTATATACTCATACAATTTGAATAATATTTACATTATAAAGATACAAATTCTATTTAGTATATAAAGATTATTATGGTTGTTTATATACTATCTAGGAGTTTGGAATATATCAGATACTTTCTGTTGGCTGGATATCAAGTAGTCCTCAGAGTATATGTGCCCAGTTAATAGTCAGAAACAACTTTCAGAAAGAACCTATTTATCTAAATAATTTTGAATAAGAAGTGTGTGTCAAGACTGCTAAGTTCAACCCCGCTGACATAAAGATGAATTTTTGAAGAACTTAGTCCCTTCAGAGTTGCTCAGGTAGCCTGGTGTTGTTGGTGGACTAAACCTATAAATCCAGCTACTCGGGGGCTGGGGATTTAGCTCAGTGGTTCCGGTGCCTGCCTTGCAAGCGCAAGGTCCCAAGTTCGATCCCCGGTACCAAAAAAAAAAAAAAAAAAAAAAAAAAAATCCAGCTACTTGGGAGACAAGGCAGAAAAATTGTAAATTGGAGAACAGCCTGGACAACTTAGCAAGATCCTGTCTCAAAATTTTAAAAAATAACAAAAACAAAAATTTAAAAAGCTGCTTATGTAAATGTCTTTTGGAATATAGTCTGTGGAGTTGGGAGATAAAACCATTCACACTGACTTCCTATTCTTTTCCACTCTACATTCTTGCAAAAGCCTATCCTTGGTTTAAAGCTGTCATCTGATCTTTTCAGGTCTTGTACTGTTGCCTCATAAGTGATACTTTCTTGTTTGTATGCAAGAAGCTCATAAAAGCAGGAGGTGGAATTGGGCTAAGTTATTTGTAGAAGTCTAAAATCTTGGGAAGTAATATTTTATTTGACTTTCAGCTATTAGAGTATTTTTTAAAAAGTTGAGGTAGTTGTCCAAATTATCCACACAAGAGCAACGAGCCCATTTTTTGATTGGATCTTAAGGACAAATGACCAATAAATATATAAAAATATGTTCAAATCTCTAAATAGAAATTTAATTGTTTTGTTACTTATACTACTTCCAGAGGCAATTTGTGGATCTTCCAGTAAAAATACAGTATGATTCTTATTATGAACATTCATCTTGTAGAGAAATTGTAAATTAAAACAACCCTGAGATTCCATCTTACCCTAGAAAGAGTGGCTATTATCAAGAAATCAAATAATAACAAATTCTGGTGAGGCTGTGGGGGAAAAGAAACCCTTCTCCATTGTTGGTGGGAGTGTAAACTAGTACAACCTCTGTGGAACAATCTCCTCTATGGAGATTGCTCTAGAGCTAAAAACAGAAATTCCACTCTTCCCCAAAAGAACTCAAAACATCATATTACAATGATACATACATATTAAAACAGCACAACTCATAATAGATAAATCCTGGAAGTGGAGTATACGTCCATTGAAAGATGAATGTATAAAGAAAGTATAGGATTTATACATAATGGAGTACTATTCTGCCACAAAGAGGGATAAACGAGTAATTTGTAAGAAAATTAAGGCACCTTGAGACCATAATGCTAAGTAAAAGCAAACACATAAGTGTAAATATTGCATAATTTCTCTTATATCAGAAACCTAAGAGATAAATAAAGAGCAAAATAAAATATAATAGGAAGTAGGAAGATAATCTTTTATAAATGGGGAGCGAACCAAGAAATGAAGGGACTATATGCAGAGAGGGGAGGAGAAAGAGATGAAAAGAGTGTGTTGCATACATGTACCAATACCTCACGAGGAATATAACCATTATGTACTGCAAACAAGTACTAATAAAATAAATTTTTTTAAAGCAACAAGCTCTCCAGAAACTGATAAAGAGGTAAGATTAAACTGTCATTTTTAAATTGTAGGGTTTTAAAGACAAAAACACCACTACTAATAGTGATAATTAACATTTATTGAGAACTTCCTATGCAACAGGAAATACACTAATTACTTATAATATTGATTGCCCACAACATTCTGTAGGGGGGGAATTATCTCCATGTCCTGGATAAGGAAAACAAACCTTAATTAAAGTAACTTGCCTAAGGAATTATACCTGCAGAGCCTGTTCTTCCACCACTATGTTCAGTTAGCTGAAAGAAACTTTGGATGTTATGTAGACTGTCCTCATTTCATACTTGAGCAAATTGGACCCCAGCGAAGGTTGAATGGCCTGTCCATTGTAATAAAATTAAGGTGTGACAGAAACTGGACCCAAACCCAGAGTCTTTCAGTATTATTCCGAAGTTCTAATAGATTTTATCTCCTTTTCTATGTGGGGCTGAGACTACATGTCTTTTTGTATTAGAGATGAAGTAAAACTATATTATTAAACATATTTAACTTAACTATGAATCATCATTGCTAGAAATGTTTTTTCTTCCTCCTGGGAAAAATATTGAAATCAGAAGATATATCTCATGTGGTTTAAATATTCTGATTAAATTAATTATTTTCTGTGATTTGGGGATATACCTAGCACAGGGTGGTAGGCAGTGCCCTGAAACTCCTGTTGGATATTGAATTCTTGATTTATTTCCTTACAGCTTCAAGAGATATTCAGGAAAAAAAATGAAAAGAGAGAAACTAAAGGAGATGAAGAAAAACGTGCAATGCTGGTAAGAAATACTTTATAGTAGTTTCAGGTGGCTTTTCCAGGTGAAAATTATTTTATTCATGATGAGAAGCATGAATTAAAATTTAGAACTTTCGAAGTGTTTCTTTCTTGAAAACGTTCTAAAATTCCTATGTAGCAAATTGGTTCAGTATTTATATGCATCAATATCAATATTTATGTTAAATATTGATATTAAATATCTGTACTCATAGTCACATTCATTAAATCATTTTCATCCACATTGTTGTTATCTGTGAAATTTGAAGGGTATATCTTATAGTAGATCAATACAGATCATTATGCATGTAAAATTTAAAGGTGAATTGCAAAGATTTAATTATATGAGTTAATTTAATGTTTATATTACAATATGAATGTTGAAGCAAATACAAGGAAATAATGTTGTTTTAAATTCTTAGAAATACAGATTCTTCTGTGATCCATAATATTTTTGTCCTATTATGAAGTTAGAATTAATATTTCCTTCCATCCTCCTATCAGTTCTCTTTTTGTTGTCACAAACATTTCAGCCAACAACAGACAAATTCATATATTAAAAATAAAAAATGAGTTCTAAGACCTTACTATTAGTCTTTATGTTCTGCATGTATTTCCAAATTTCATCTACCTGGTAATTCTCTCATCATTCATAATTATAGATGAGGAAGTTGATAAATGGAAAGGTTAAGTATCTTATCCAAAGTTACATAGCTATTAATTTGCAAAGTCAATATTTGAAGCCATGTCTGGCCCACATCACAGCTTGTACTTTTATCCACTATACCATATTTCTTCATCTGCTGACATTGATACTAGAAATACAGTGAATTTTGTTACCATGTGAATGATAATAGTTTCATTTTCAAATTAATAGCTATGTAGGAGTTTAAACTGTCCTACATAAAATTGAAATGGCTAACTTAATTTTTTATAATTCTCATATTTTTTAGATTTTTAAAAAATGGATTATCTTATCTATGTAATGGATGCCATATTCAGTCCCATATATCTATGAAATACATGTTTATATCTAGTGTAAGTAAAGCAGGTTATCTGGATTACAAAATACGTATTACTTTCTAGGCTATTTTGCTATGTTATAACTATCAGTACTTAATGAACCTCCCCCAGTACAGTATTGACAAATCTTACAGATGACCATCTTAAAAAAAAAAAATCACAGATCCGATTATAATGTTAGCAAAATATTAAAAGGGGCATTAGTAGTTTTCTAATTCAGGTCTTATAGTTTTAAAATTGTGATTTAAAAACCCTGTGAATAGCCCCATAAATGCAGTTGTTTGAAGTGGTTATTCTAATTTTGATAGATTATCTGTAACTATAATTGACTGAATAGGGAAGTTACTAATAATGTATCACTTAAGGAGGTTGAATTACATTAATTATTCTGTTAATATACCTTAGTAAATAATATTTCAGTGGATAGAAATGTAATTGCTTTATTTATTTATTTGTTATTTATACTACTTCCCGGGAGAATTTATGTATCTTCTAATAAAAATACTGTGATTTCAATCATTAACATTCATTCCAATTTATACATCAGATAAAAAAGGGAGAAAGGTATGTGAAAAATAATAGATGAATACACAGTAGGAAAAACTACAGTGTTAGCACAGAACTTGGCTTTTAACTTCATTGTATCCAATGTGAAGGAAATTTAATGTAAATATTTTATAATTGTGACATAGTATAATCTCACTAACTTGGATTAACTAGGGGACTTCTATCTGAATTATGAAACCTAGTTAACCTACTAACTACCCTAACTTGTGTTGTTTCATATGTGTATAGGTCAGTGAAGCATTCGCCAGCAAATATATAGGGAAGGAGACTTAGTTTTAAAGAACAGAAAAAAAATGTATAACTTGCTTATATGTAGAGAAATGCTTACTAAAGTCATTGATCTCCACAGCTACCTCAGAGGAGTTTATCCTATACAGTAATTTAAGTATTGCTTCTGAAATTTCACTTACATAAGTTGGCTGTTAGAACTATTTCTTAAAACAATTCAGAAATAAATATATGACTCATCTCTGATAGCACTCATCAACAATGCAGCTCTCTACAAATTTTTATTAGTATGTTTAATAATGATGATTAGTTTTAACTAATTAATAGTCACATTATAAACAATGCAAATCTGAGCTAAGATTTTATTTTACAATATTTTAGTTATAGAGGATCATGCAGAATGGAAGGTGACATTGTCAAAGTGCTAGAAATGACAGTATAATTGGATACATTCATAAAACATTTCAGTTGAATTTTAAAGCAACAGAAACAACTCATTATGAAAATATATGGATAGCATCAAAGATACAGCATAACAGGCCCAGAAGCCATATTTGAGGGGTTTAAATATTAGCTCTGCCACTCTTGTTAAACCTTTGTGATTTTGAATAACATCATTAACTTCTATGTGCCATAGGTTTTTCATTTGTACAATTAGAGTAACAAGAGTAATGACCACATGTGAGATTTTTTTTATGGGGACTAAATAAAACACAGTCACTTAACAGTATGTGAAATTTAATGAACACTCAAAAAGCTTAACTCACAGTAAAATTTAATAGAACCACATAGATACTTTATTATACCCAAATCAAAATTAATCCAAACGAAATTTAGAAATATTTGCATGTCACAATAAAACTATGCTTCAGAAGGAGCAAAGTAAATGTAACATTTCTTGGGGCACTTATACTCTAAGTGCTGCATTATGTCCATAATAAATGTTACACCATTTAGTCCTCATTACAGTTTTCCCAGGTAAGTATTTCACTTGTTTTGCAAAGGAGAAAACAATCTTAGAGAGGCTAACTTGTTTCTCATACCACTGATAATAGCAGAAAAGGCTTCCAAAGCAGGTGTCTTATATTATTTCCACTCTCATGCTACTGTATTAGAGTTTCCTCTATCCCATGTGAAATTATTGAAACATAACTAAATAAAACTGCATATTTAAGAGAAGCATGTTTTACTCAAAGCAATAGTGCTATTAGAAGGTTACAACTAAAGTGGTTGAAATGAGCACAAATTCATCTAATGTTTAATTACATGAATTTTAAAAACTTTGCTACTCATCTTTAACATTTATCCCACTTCTGTGTGTACTCTATAGAGAATGTAGCATAATGATTTGCCCTTCCTAATTGATTATTTTGTCGTCTTTTCTTTCTTTTCCTGTTCTTGGGTTCATTCTGAAATGTGAAACTTCATTTGGCCCTTTGTGCTCTATGTCAGCGTCTTCAACTTTATGGATACCATTCTCCTCCTAATAGTGTATGTACAATACTTTAAATGTTCTTTATGTATATATCCCTCACCTGTTATGCTTGATAATGTTATTTTTCTCTATAAAGTTATTTGTTATTCAGAATGTTTTGGAATTTATTGAATACAGTATGGTGCAATCAATTCAAAATTTTAGTTTTCCTTCCTAAATTTATGAGAAGACTAAAATATATAGAACAATTGTATATATCTTTTTTAACTGCATGACTTTTAATTATAATAAAGGAAAAAGGAGTGAAGAAACAGCACCAAAAACTGCTACAATAAAGTTTTTAATTTTTCAGCAGTATTTGAGAAGTTATAAAAAATAGAGCAAGAGATAGGTATGCTCCTGCTGAACACAGGTATTTTAAGAACTAGATCTATTTATCTGATATATAGTCTTCAAGTCTAATAAAGTATTTTAATAGTCAATTTTCGTTTCCAGTATTTCTCACAAATTTTTAAAACCCTGTTACCTGCCTAATTTTTCTGGTCTATACAAAAAAAAATACTGGGATCTGATACTATTTGATAGATTTAATATAGCAGTGGATTGTGTCCTTTCTCAAAAAAGATTATAATTTTCAGATTTTTCTTGTCTTGAAAAATTTGGAAGTTCCTATAATATGAACTTCCAAATATACTATTCTCAAGCTGAGTTTTCATCTTTTATTTCTCTTGCTAAAGTTAGAGCTTGTTGTTAACCCATCACAAAGCAACTAAGAATAAACCATGACTCTTTTAAAAATGTAAACACGCACAGTTCATTTAACTTCCGCAGAGATCCTTCAGCCATTTTAAAGGATCCCTCAAACTATAGAAATTCCACCTGAGGAACCCTTAATTTTTTTTTAACTATGACAGTTTTCATTTTTCCTTTAATCTCATAAATAATTTTCATATAGAATGATTGTTTTTAAAAGAATCACAGAGTAATAATATTGTTAAAAGGAGATAGACCTTAGTATAGCTCTAGTTTACACTCTTATACAAATTGTAGTCCCTCACCCATTAAGAGAATCATACAGAGAAAGAGACTCAATTGCTTCATATTTCATTTATATTATACTTGTTCATAGGAAAATATACTCATGATTTTACATTTTATCGAATAACATTTTTCTTTTTATAATTTCACTGAAGATAGCTTTTTTCTATGTTCAAAATATACATATTGAGGTATATAACTTGGTATCATTTTTATCTCCAGACCTAAATGAATTGCATGATTTTTCAACCTCCTTAGGAGTTTATTTGGTTTTTATAATAGAAGCAGTTTTGCTCAAAAAGGAATAATTATTTTCAAAAGCTACAAGCAAACAAATTTTATTTTAAAAACTTTTAAAATCCAAACCTAAAAGTATATATGAAATACCATTGATGTAAATATTATAAAATATCATATTATAGTGCTATAAATTAACTGCTAATTAATTAACTGCAAGTTTCCAGAGTTACAGATTACTGAAGTGATTATCTAATTTGAGTGTAATGAAGCTAAATATAACCTAAGAAATTTATAGTAACCAGTTTCTACCTGTAGGACAAAGTTTCTTCAGGAAAGGGAATGGTCACCTTGGCTTATAGACAGAGATTCTCTAGGCTCTGTAGTACCCTATTCCAAAATTTAATGGGTCTTACAGTTGTTAAATTGACACAATTAACACTCTTACAGACTAAATCCAAATTATTTCTTCCTATAGTGAAAAACTGAGCATATTCTCTTGTATCCATAAAGATACCTGTTACCCTGTATAAAAGATAACATTTTCTGTTCCAAATAATCCTGATCCTTTTAATATTTCTCATATAGTCAACTCATAATTATCTCACACTGATGAAAAAGTATAAAAATTCAAAAGAATAAAGAATGCCAAAGTTAAGTGCATCTGACTTTGACATGCTTTATGTGATTTTTTAAAAAATTATTCTGAATTTCCTTAATTCCATTGCCATTAGAAAATACACTAATTTTTATACCATTTATTTGACATATATTGAGATGTCTTAAGGACTAGAACAATGTCAGTATTCATAAATAATCTTTATTTTAAAAGAATATGTATTTTCCAACTTAGGGTATAGTGTTGTAATATATATATATTACCATACATATATATATATTTCTGTGCATATTAATCATGTGTTTTAGATCTTTGTTCTTACTGATATTTTTATCTTCTTGATTTTTTTACCATATTATACATAGCAATGTTAGATTTATTAATTTCTATTCATAATTATCTTAAAATTTTGTTTTATGTGTTTTGCAACATTGTTATTACGTGCATAAGAATATAGATTTATATCAGCAAATTGAATCTTTTATGTTTGTATTAGATTTCTAGAAGTGTTTTTATTTTAAAAACTTTTAGTTATCAAAATGCACTACCTTTATCTTGATTAACATTTTGTATTATTTTTTATTTTTGTTGTTTTGTTGTTTTTTTCCTGTATTATTGGTGAAGTCTTTCCTAACTTTTGGGGTTTTTTGTTTTGTTTTGTTTTGTTTTTTGAGATAGGATCTTACCATATAGTTCAGGCTGGTCTTGAACTCACAGTGATCCTCCTACCTAAGATTTCTAAGTGCTGGGATTACAGGTGTGCACCACCATGCGCAGCTTGCCTTCCTTTTAAATTATTCCTTTTAAATTATTTTTTAGTTTAGAGTTAACTGTAAATATAAATGTAATGAATAACTGAATTATGAAAGCTTAACTACCATGTAGATCAAGATATAGAATATTGCTGTACCCCAAGAAACCATTTCATAAGTGTCCTCAATCATAATCCCTCACTGTCCTCCAGAAAATAACCAGTCATGATTTTTTTTTTTGGTACTGGGAATCGAACTCAGGACTTTGCAAGGCAGGTGACAGAACCACTGAGCTAAATCCCCACCCCTTAATAGTGACAGTCTTTTTTTTTTTTTCAGTCATGATTTTTATGTGACTCACTTCTTTGCTTTGCTTCCAGTTATGTCTCCTAAGCAATATAGTTTCATTATTACCCAGTTTTGTGCTTCATATAAATTAAATATTATGTGAATATTTTTGTCTTGGGATCACTCACGATTGATCAGTTTCCTCCTCATTGTATGTACTGTTCTGATTTGTTCTGTTTTATTGCTGTAAGCTATACATTGTTTATAATCATTGAAGATCCTAGAGAGATTTAGTTTATGTGGGTTATATCTGTCTATATTTGCCATATTAGAAATTAAAACAGGATTTTAAAATATTTATTAATCCATTTTAGATAACAATATGAAACTTAATATATGTTAAACAAGCAATTTTATGAAAAATAACTTCTTGAAAAGATAGTAAGAAGATTGAGATTCTTTTACATTCTTTGCAATTCTCTTTAACGATTGGCTTAATAGAAGATGGCTAGTTTTTCATAGCCATTTTTGCATTTAATATGTTATTTTGGCAACTCACTTGTTTACTTAATCTCAGTTGTTTACCTTGACGCAACATGCTCCCTTAATCCATTTTCAAAAAAGTCTACCAAATATCAAAATCTGAGTAACCATAATTTATCAGTTCATTCAAGTAAAACGGATGATTCATGGAAAAAAGTACCTAGTTCAGCTTGCAACACAATCATCAGACAAATGTTCTTTCTGCAGACAATTGTAGTACTTCTGTATGCAGGAAAAGGGCTTTATGCATTCTTCCTGTTTCATCACACCAAGTATGAAAAGATGTATATTCAGAATTCCAGCAAATGCATTCATTAAGTGGAACTTCTTTTTTGTTTTTTTCTTTTTCTCAACTGTGAGTATGTGTCACTGAAGGATAAAATGACTTTGGTCTTTGGCTACACTTCCTTATTGATACCAGCAATTTTATTCATCATTACGTGAACACTATCAGTCCAGAACTCATCACAGTGCCAAAGCCAAATGCTTGTAAGGTGCTTAAAGAAGAATCTATCTCATATTTTGTCCTGCTTTTTCAGTTATTCTCAATGAGAAAGTTGGTGCTAATGACTAGCCTCTAATTAACGGCAGCCTATTATACCTTTTTCAACTTCTGTCCTTTCTTACTGGGTGAGTCCTTTATAACAGTTTATTTTGTGAGTTGTACTGGTTTCTTTCTATCCTCGGTGACGATTTGCTTAATTTTAGTTGGCAAAATCAATTAATCTGTATTACCTATGGTTACTTACTGATTTAAATTTTAATCATTTTATTGTATATACTATTTTTTTCCTTTCCTGCTTTCTTTTGAATTAACTGGTTTTTTTAAGATTGGAAGATATTTACCCTATTTCTATTCTTTAATTTTAATAAGTATATTTAAAATAATAAGGTTTTAAATTAGACAGTATCTTTACTCTCTTTTCCTAAATATTTCTTTCAAATATAGCTTCATAGTCTTTAAACTTACTAAATTTATTTTGCATTCTATATCTAATAATTTCAGTATCTAAGATTGGTTCTATGATTGTTTCTAATGGCTGTCATTTATGGTGGCCTGTTTTTTGGTTCAGTAATTTTGTATTGTGAACATATATTTATTGGAATGTCTTTGTGAAGATTCTTTACAGACCTGGTTAAAGACATTACATCAAAGTAGGATTATGTCAGGTTTTTCTTTTGTGATTTTTTTTCTGTGACACCTGGAGCCAAGTATAGTAATACACAACTGTAATCCCAGCTGATTCAGGAGAATCACAAGTTCAAGCCTACCCTGGACAATTTAGCACCTTAGGGAAATCCTGTCTCAAGATAGATAGATAGATAGATAGATAGATAGATAGATAGATAGCATTTTTTAGAAAGACATACCTGGGGAAACTGTAGTCCCACACAACTTTAAATTATAATTATCAAATTACTGTTTTTAGGCCTATAGTTGTCATAGTGGTACAAAATATAAAGATACAGTTGTTGTATTTTTATGTGTATGTCTATTAAAGTATCACTTGAATATCATGTAGTAAAGACAGTTTACTGTCTGCTTCTATGGGCTGTTATTTTTCCCACGATTGACCTAATCACTGGGTAAAATATTTCTCAGACCCTAATTTCTATGGGGGACATGCACAACTTTGGGGGAGCCATTATTCTGCTTACCACAGTGATGTATTACCATCTCTACATCAGTCTTTTTCTTCCTAATTTCCCTTCCTTTCTCTTCCTTTCTTTCTTTTGTTTCTTTCTCTCTCTCTTTCTTTCTCTTTCTTTCTTTGTTCCTTCCTTCCTTCTTTCCTTCTTTCTTTCCTCCTTTTCTTAATTCTCTCCTGTTTGCCTGCTTTTCTTCCTTCCTATAATAGATATCATGGAATAGCTTGAATAGATCCTGCTATGACTTAGCCAAAAAGGCATAGAGAACTCTTGACCAAAACTGCAAAGTTTAAGGGAGTTCTATCAATAACAGCCTCTGAACTGAGGCAAAAAGTATATCTGACTTGGATATTCAATATATTCGAGACTCATTTTGCCCATGCAATCCACATTTTAAGTTCTTCTGAACTATATTTCTGTTCTTTTTGTGAAAGTTTGCAAATTGCCCTGTATTTACCTGCCAAAGCATTCATAGTTATCTGTTTTATACCATTATATTGTTCAGTTACATTTGAGCACATCCTCTGCAGTCTTTCTGTAGTCTGTGTACATATTTTCTGGTTTTATGTTGCTATTAAATTATAGTTTGATTTTCCTGTCCACTTTAAGCTTATTGTAAATATTCTATTATTTTTTTCTAGTGTTACAGCTTCCTACAGTTTTTCATGTTGTGAAAATTTATTCTTAATTTCATCATTTTTTTTTTTTTGGCACCAGGGATTGAACTCGGGCCCTTGCGCTTGCGAGGCAGGCAGCAGAACCACTGAGCTAAATGCCCAGCCCTCATCTTATTTTAGTAATTAAAAACATTAAATACTGGCTCCAGAACAGACATATAGGGATTAATGAATGTATTAGGCATATCATTGATCTAGTAGCTATTTTGGGGGGCATCTAGAATATCTAGAAATAGTTACTCTAAAGATACCATTCCTGCCTTTAGAAGCTTTATAAGGGAAAAGATTATATAAGATAAAACAAAAACAAGTCTTATGTAGTTATAGCAATGCAGTCATAGTCTAGCATGGTCTCTGGAGCCAGAGTGAGGGATAGGAAATCCTCTGCAAAAGATATTTACTAATTTGTTACATTTGTTAATTTCAAAAGTTTAATTCACCTTTTTAATTTATTATCCTGACATATATATATATATATATTTTAAAGATATTTTAAAATATAGAAAAGCAAAAAGAAAATAAAACTATCCTAACCTCACCATTCAGAGATAGTCTATTTTAGTATATTTGCTTTTTTCCATGTTCATAAAATATATGATTTCTTAAATCAACTTTATCTTTTTACATGTTGTAAATATTTTAATGTCATGATATGTAAGTATATGTGAAGCAGACCATTATTTGGTGGTAAGAAAGAGACATGGATTCCCAAAAGGAATCATTCCTATTATTCTCTTAGTAAAGTATACGGTAAGATTTATTTTTGTTTGGTAGGTTTAACAAACCTCTTTTTTTAAAAGTCATGTATTAATCTTTTAAGGAATAATTTAAAAGTACATCTATGTTCAAAATATGTACATGATATCTGAGAGTAAGAATTTAACCTAGTTAGTATCTATTGGGGTTATTCTAAATCTACATAAAATAAAATAAACAGGGCCAGGGATTTAGCTCAGTAGTTCCACCGCCTGCCTAGCAAGCGCAAGGGCCCGAGTTCGATCCCTGGTACCAAAAAACAAACAAATAATAATAAAATAAAATTAAATAAACTGTGTTAGGTCTGTATTTGCACATTTTACCTGTTTAATAATATCTGCTTAAAGCTTTTTAGGGAGTGATGCGTAGAATCTCTGTCTTAGTTACTTTTCGTCACTAGGACACAATACCCGAAACCAGTAACTTAAAGGAGAAGTTTATTTTGGTTCACATGTTAAGTCCATAGTTGGCTGGTTCTGAGCCAGGAAGGCATAGCAGAGGGGCATAACAGGAAAATCTATTCATACCCTGGTGGCCAGGGAGCAGAACTGGAAGGAAAGACCAGGCAGGGAGATACACCCTTCCATGTCACACCTCCAGTGACTCACCTCTCACCAGGCCCCACGTCCTAACAGCAAATCAGCTGTAACCCCCATAATCCAGTCACATTCCCAAGCCCCACCTCTGAGTGCATGATGCTTTTGGGGGACATCTAGATATAAACTGTAAAACTGTCACGTTGCTACATTTGTGCTTATAGTAATATTTACATCTTTGTTATCTGAGTGGTTCCTACTAAATAATACTTTATCATTAAGATTTTATTAAGTTGTAGGCAGTGAGCAGTGATTTCTAGTTAATAATAAAATAAAATTAGAGAGAGGGTAATAGGATAATATAATGATCAAAGTAGTATGCATATATGAAAACATCACAGTGAAACCCATTATTTTATATAATTAATATGCACTAATAAAAATATCTAACACAAAATTAGAAGATCTTTTAATAATTCCTAGATGCACTATAATTTTATTAGTGGCACTAGATTTTTATTTTCATTTATTTGTAAATTTATTGATATTTATGGTACCAGAGATTGAACCCAGGCCCTTCACACCCAGGATGCCTAAATTACTGAGGCTGGACTCAAATCGGCCATACTTCTGCTTCAGTCTCCTGAGTATCTTGGATTATGCCATACTTCACACTAAACTTTTAAATATAAAGAAGATTGGTTTTGTTTAAAGGTTCAGGTTAGATTTGTGTTTCACTCTTTTCGTAGGAAGAGTTGGCCACTCTTCATCTTGGTGCCTCCATCAGCACCCCAACTGGCACTGAGAGAAGGTGACACCCTGTCCTTGTCACAGAGGCTACCAAGTGACTTAGCCATGCACAGTAGACACCCACTGAAGCCCCAAGTGGCTTTGAGTTATTTGACTTAAACAGGTGTATTTCTTTTTCATAAGCTCTAAATTAATTTAAACTTTGTTTCTCTAATATATGGATAAGGCTATTTTTATTTTGGTACACTAACAAGATGTATGATAGCCAAAATAATTTATTTTTACATTATGGTTTGAATAGGTTGCTATAAATTTATGAAAAATCTTCGTATGAATTTACTTCACACAAAATGTGAACAAAATTTTTGCTTCACACTTAGAAGTTATGCCTGCCTAAGTAGAAGGGCAGAGGAAAAGATAGGAGACTTTGATTCTTCTTGACAAAGGCATATTGTGCTTAGAAATAGTGATTATATACCATTACACCCTTGAAAGCACCAGGGCTTTCCAGCTGTGTAACACAATACTGTTGTATGCAGCAGAAAACAAAAAGGTAAGCTAATGTGTTTTCTTTTAAGGTTGGTTTTAAAGTGTATAAATTGTCACTCTTTATGACTATTCTTTAGGTTTCAGTTGTGCCTCTTAAAACTTCTACAGGTACTTAAAACAGAAGCTGAGGAACTTGTCTCTAGGAGCTACTGGGACACACTGAGACGTAACACAAGCCAAGCACTCTTTTCAGACCTCGCAGAGGTACAATTAAAGCTCAACAGCGTCCTTGTACTGCTTGCCATTTTGTTAATCTTGCCTTATTTTGTTTTAGAGTCACAAGGATGAAATAAAAAGTGTACTATATTTTCTCTTTTCTTACAATATTTAAACTGCATATTCAAAGATGCCAGCTGGGCAGGGGCTGCAAACCTTTTTTTTTTTTTTGGTACTGGGGATTGAACGCAAACTATTTTTAATATCTGTGCTAAATGAACTTCTTTGTTGTATAAAACACAACTGGCCAATTTAGCCAAAAGGAAATAATGTTATGTTTTAATTAAGGATCATTTTCTCAAATTTTGAAAATTATAATGTTATAGTTTCACTGAATCTTTTAAACTGACAGTTCACAGTGTGACATTAAATGCTGAGATGTTTCACTTGGTAAAGTTGACTCATGTTAGATTTAAACAGTTAAATTTTCTAGTATTGGTAGTAATAGCTTGCAAAGGCAGGGTAATGATATTGAGGAGGAGGGTTCTCGTAGAACAGTCAATTGAAGGAGGGAGGAATATTATTTAAGATTGTCAGTGCATGGTAAAAATAAAAGGCAGACTCACCCTATTTTAGTTTTATTATTGTTTGTAATTTGATACAGATATAAACCTATTGCTGCCCTCAGAGTAGACTGCTTCTACCACCTCACTCCTGTTAGGCCATGGTCAATAAGGATTTTAATTTTAAAGGATGGACTGTATCTTATAGACCAAATATTGTTTTATGTTTCCTAATAAGAATTTTTGTAATTAAAACTAAAACTTTTATAATTAAAAGTATCATAAAAGATTTTTATTAGAGAAATCTGTCAGTCTTCCTGGAAAAGACTTTCAGTAAACACTAAAAGGTTTGTTTTTTGCATCTTTTTCTCTTTAAAGTTGGCTTCTCTTTTCTTTTTCTAAACTTCTAAGTTTGAGTTTTACAAATTACACCTAAAAAATACCTACAGAAGTTACCAGCAATTGCTTGTGGCTTTTTTCTTCCTTTCTCTTTTTTCATGTTTTTTGTTTGGTTAGTTGGTGTTTTTTGTTTTGTTTTGTTTTGTGTTATAAGAAGAGGGTCTTGCTATTTTACCCAGGATGGCCTTGAATGCTGGACTCCAGTGATCCTCCTGCCTCAGCCTCCCTTGAAGTTAGGACTATGTGCATGTGCCACTGTGCCTGGCTTGGTTGTGATTTCTGTTATCCATATTTAGAGTGTACTCAACTGGCATCCCTAGACTAAGGCAAACACTTGGAAATGTTAATCTTGTCACTCATGTTTAATTTTAAAGTCCCCAAACAGATAAATAATGCATTTTGCAGCCTGTATGTCCATCAGCAGATGAATGGGTAAAGAAAATGTGGTATTTATATACAATGGAGTACTACTGTGCTCTAAAGAAGAACAAATTTGAGTCATTTGTAGGAAAATGGATGCACCTTGAGGCCGTAATATTAAATAAAATAAACACACAACCCAAAGTATAAACAAATCAAAGAGCAAAATAAAAGATAGATAATAGGAAATAGGAAGACACTTATTTTGCAAATGAGAAGAGAACCAAAAGATGGAGGGAAAGTGAGTGGAAGGGGACATAAAAAGAATTAAGATGTGTAATGTACATACATCAGCTCTCTACAATGAATGTAATCATTATATACCACAAACATGTACCAATAAAAATTAAAAACTATTCAAAATTGCATTTTACCCTTTAATCTGTGATATAAAAGTATAATGTAACTAAGACCAGCTGTTAAAGTTACCTTTTAAATTTGAGCCATCGTGTAGGCATGAATTGGCAGATGTTCCATGTACAGATATCCCAGAAGAGCTCTATTTTGTAATCATATTAGGTAGGCACATAGTAGTCTATGCTTTAAAATAAGAGCAAGTGGGAGCACAATCCTTGTGAGTCTCTACAAGCCAACTGTAGCCTCCGTACTCAAGTTCAAATGAACAGTCATGTGACTCTTGTGTCTCTCCATACCAGTGTCCACCTCCCAAACACAGCCCTTCCTTAGTCCCATGTAACTCTGCTATAATTCCCATAGACAAAATTTGCTCATTAGATTTTGAATTTAATTAAAATCTTGGAGGCTTCTTATCAGAAGACCAGTCAGGTCTTGTACACACAGATGATGATTTATGTAAGATCTTTGGAAAGAGTTTATGGTTCTATTAGGGTTAGAGTGGACAGCTTCTTGGAGCTGATTTTGTCCATCTCTTCCCAGCTCAACAGTGTGACTTCCCTGTAGTCCCTTGAAAGTAGCCACATAGAACAGCAACACCACAGAAATAAGCGTTACATATCAGCCAATTTTTTATTTTTCTAAAGTACCAGTTTACCAGTACACTAGTGGCTATGATTAGTCCACACTATGATCATAAGATGCTGAATGAATTAGTGAATGGACTCAAGCATCAAAAAGTAAATCTGATAAAAGATACAAAAAGGTAAAAAAGAAATTAAAACAAAATTTGTATTATGTTCCAAAAATAAAATAATTAGTTGGGGGTTATCTCTTTTACCACCCTCCTGAATTGCAGAGAATAATAATGAAAATTAACTATAATTAAATTACAACTGATTCTAATGCCTTATAGGTTACTACAGATACCAGTATAACATAGTACAGTTTATAGTATTAGTATTTCAGAATTCAAGTTGATTCAAAAAGAAAGCTTGGAAATCTCTTTATCTTTGTTACGTATTTAATGTATAATTTTGTATTTCTTTGTTACATGTATAGTTTAAGATAAAATAGTTCTCTTTAAATACTATAAGTAAATTAGATATTGACTCATATTCTTATTCCAGAGCGTTTCCAACTATAGATTTTTTAAATTATAGTAAAGCTATGTCTTTTCAATTATTATAAAATCATACAATGAAAATTTGCATGTCACTGTTGACACCACTTTCCAACCAAAATCATATATAATAAAGTCAGAGTATGTGATGAACATATTGTGCAACTGTTAAATAAGTCTGTCCATACCAGAATTATAAACTCTATTTTTCATACTACCGTTGAAATTTAAATATTTTTGTTTGCTTTAAACTTTCATTGTCCTTAATGTTTCAATAAATTATTCAAGGACCAGGGATTTAGCTCAGTGGTTCTGCTGCCTGCCTCACAGGTGCAAGTTCCCAAGTTTGATCCCTGGTACCAAAATATAAATAAATAAATAAAAATAAATTAGTCAAACATCTCATTAAATTGTTTGAAGATTTCTTCCATCCCTTGGATTGAGCTTCAAATTATCACTACATTGTAATCAGTAAAAAAATATACTGAAAGATGATTTTAAAACTTTAATATTTGACAAATTTGCATTTAATGTAAATTTATTTCATTTTTTGGAAATTATTTAAATAATTTTTATGTATGTATGGGGCTAGGGATTGATCCTAGAACCTCAGGCATGCTAAGCATACACTGTACCACTGAGCTATGCACACCCCCAGCCTAAAGTAATTTTTAATCAAAACACAATTAGATAATAGCCTTTCATATAAATGGCCCATAAGTTCTTTTCATGGCTTTTTCTCACATTTTTATGAAAACTTGTGGATTAATTTTATCTTACCAAAGAAGATAAAAGAAAGGGATAAAGTCTCTATTTTTATCTCAACCCTCTTGTAAGTTAAGTTACATAACATGGATACTCAGGTCATTGGTGTAGTTTTCAATGACTCCAAGCAGTACTCTGTTTCACAATTTAGGGAAAAGTTTTCTCCATTTTCATTTTCTGATTTTTTTTCCCTCCAATGTCAAACTCTTCCCTATGCCTCTGTGGTTCTGGATTATCTGGGTACATGCAACCTGAGTCTAATAAGATTTGGACGCTGAAAGACTACGTGAAGCTCTGCCCTGCTCTGTGGGCATGAGGACTTCTAAATGAGGTCATTATGTAAAACCTGTATAAAACAAGTCTCTCATTTTAGTATACTCTGTTTTGAGGTAAAGAATATCACAACACTGGAGAAAACATTGCTTAATTATGTTTCTGAGTTTGCTAACTGTTGATGTTCTCAGAACCTTGCATTTTAAGGCATTTTTAAAGCTTTTTACAGCATATATTTCAATAATAAAAAAGTGTACTGTGTAAAAAATCCCTTTATTTACAACATTTCAACATTACTGTGTTTTTGTCAGCTAGTCTTTTTTAAACTTCCTGAAACATTAACTTGTCAAGAATAATAATAGCTAACTTTGTGGGGGGTGGGGAGGCTGTACTGTGATTAAACCCAGGGTCTTCTCACTGCCACATCCCTAGCCCTTTTTATATTTTTTATTTTGAGATAGGGTCTCACTGAATTGCCTGGGCTGGGCTCAAACTTGGGATATTCCTGCCTCAGCCTCCCAGAGTGCTAGGATTACAGGCATGTGCCACCACACCCGGTTTAGCTAGCATTTCTTGAACATGTACAATCTGAGCATGCTAGTCACGGTGCTAAAAATTTACATGTGCTATCTCATGCATATGTACTATTATTATTCTTGAAGATAATATCCTGAGAAAGATTAACTTTTCTAAGGTCACTTAAATAATGAGAAGGGTCAGCATTCAGAGCCAGCCATCTGACTCTTGACATTTGCTCACCACACTACTGTTTGTTTGTGAAGTAAGTACTTTTTTTAAAAGGACAGTATCCTGGTGAAAAGCTGTTCTATGAACCTTTTGGTCATTCTTATGTCAGCTCCAAATACCTGGTGCATCTGAAGAATTTATCTCTTGAACATCATAAAAAAAATTGTTTTTCAGGTTAATTAAGAAAATCCAAATTAAATTATTTAATAAAAAATACCACATTTAGATGATTACTAGAGGATTTAAACTTTTAAATAATTTAGCATGCACATGCATAACTTGAAATTTCCTTAAAATATCAAGTCTTCAATATTTTTAAAATAAAAACATCAGTTTTGTTCAAATTTCAGTTTTCAAAATGTGAACTTCTTTTTAGCTATAATTTCATTTATAAATTCACCCCGTTCTTTTCACTCTAACAGTATCATTGTATTTTGCTTATATTGATAAAATTCATTGAGGGATATTGGATATCTCTGTTCTCTTTCTTTTATTGCAACTAACTTTTAATTTGTGGGCTTTTTTTAAGCATGCTGATGACATCACAAGTTTAGTAGCAGATACTACACTTCTTGTCCACTTTTTTGGAAAGAAAGGAAAAGCTGAACTCAACTTTGAAGACTTTTATAGGTAAGCTTAATTTTTACTAAAAAGTATTAGAATGCTAAAATGAAAAGGGTCTTTAGAGTTAATCTGACACACTGATAAGCACTTTGCTACTTTCATCTCAACTATAAATACTTTGTATGATAAATATGCATTTTTGTCAGTGCCTGTAAACTCATGGTTATATCACTAATTCTAACAGATAATTAATAAATGATAAAAATAATCTGCCTGTGTTATTATCTACTGTATATTCAGAAGAAAGTATGTTGCCAGTTCTTTAGTCTGAGTAAGCCACAGTCACTACTCTGCAAGCTACTTTTATTATCCCTCCTTCACAGAAGGGAAACTCAAGTCCTGAAAGGTTAAATTACTTGCTGCAAATGCTGTAGTCATTGAGTGGTAAACCCTCTCAGAACTTGTGCTCTTTGCTTTCTCATTACACAGAAATTTCATGAAGCTTTGTGTCATGTCATTAAATCAGTGTCATGTAACCTTTTCTAGAACAGTGAATATTTGGTCATTTATCTTGTTCATTCTTTCTTATACTTTTTTCATAGATTCATGGATAACCTCCAAACAGAAGTTCTAGAAATAGAATTTCTTTCTTACTCTAATGGAATGAATACTATCAGTGAGGAAGATTTTGCTCATATTCTTTTACGATATACAAATGTGGAAAATACATCGGTATTTTTGGAAAATGTGCATTACAGTATACCTGAAGAGAAGGTATCTGATCCCTCATGTTTATTTTGTTACATCAATTATTTTATATTTATATAGGTCTATAAAATATCTTTCCCTTTTGTTAGTTTTCTTGCTTCATTGTAAATTAAGATATTCTAAATAGGGCTGGGGATTTAGCTCAGTGGTTTCGCCGCCTGCTGCGCAAGCACAAGGACCCAAGTTCGATCCCCGGTACCAAAAAAAAACAAAAAACAAAGATATTCTAAATATATGTTACTTTTTCCTCTGTGTCCTCAGTGCTGTCTAAATTTTTAAAAATTAACTTTAAATTCTGAGTAGATACCCATCTTTTTCTTAGGTATGCTGAAAACCCTTATGGATATTAGCAATTATTTTATTCAAATTACACACATTAGTTTTCAAGAGAATTCTGCTGATTTGTATGCTTTGACTACCATGTAAGCATCACCTCATATAAACAGTTTATATTGACATTATTTCTGTCACACTCTGTTCATTTCTATAACACCCTTTAAAAGGTCATTTCAAGACTGCCATTGATGAGTGAGTGATCTTATCAGAAGTTGAAGTGAGGCTTTTCAAAGAGTTTGGATGGCATGAATGGTTAAGAACCTGGGACAACTGGTTGTCTGTTTGTTTAGTAACAAAATGTGTTGTCAGCACTTCTGAGAGTTGCATTATCTAGTGGTATTTGAATGCACCATTGCAACCAAATAGAACTGGTGTCACAAGGACCACTTTAAGCATGGGGATGTTTTGGATATATTGCCTTCTATTTGTGTTTATAGGAGGATCAAGTTAATCTGTCCAAGAAAAACATTGCAAATAGCTTGACTTTGTTTAAAATGGATACACAGTGAAGATATTAACAATTCACTAGGTCCTCTAAGGAATGGAGAGAAAAAAAAAAGACTTGATGTATTTGACCATTAGTATATGTTATCTTTTAAGCAGCAGACTTTTATCTGTTTACTTGTAACTCATAGACAGTTCCTAAAAATAAATATTGGAAATCACAACACTCAAAGGACAAGACTATTATGTAGGGCCTTGAATCTGTTTTGTTTTTTCTTTCATTAAATGGAAACATCAAAATTTATAACTCAGAAGATCAAATTCCAAGAATGATGAATTTATAAGAGCTCATTGTACTATTTTATAGTTAATTTTTGCATGTAAAATTATTTCAAAATAAATATTTTTAAGTTAAATTCAGCTTCTAAAAATTTCTAGTTAATAATAGCACTAAAATCATTCTAATAGAAATGGAAAATTTTGGATTAATTGATTAATTCTCATAGGTATTTTTTTCTAGATTACCTCAACAGTTCTCACAATAAATTTACAGATATCTTCCTTGTTTATACTTCTTTGTAGCATTTTTTAAATTTTTAATTATTTTATTAGTACAGTACATCTTTCTTTTGGAAAAAGGAAGACTGAGGTTTTCAGGTACTGGGATACTTATCCAAGTATTCAAATACAGGACTTTCTAAGCCAGTGATACCTCCACCATACTCTACATGCCTTTCCCTTTCTTCCACCTCTCATCTTTCTCTCTCCATTAGAAAAAACAATACTTCTATTTGACTAGCATTTTGTATTTCTAAAATACTCATTTTCAGCATCTTATCTAGCACATACTTGTTATCTGTTTATGAGCTTGGACTAGCCACTAAGGATAAAGCAGTTCTATAAACAAAATCTTAATAGAGGGGAAAAAAATCAACAAGTAAAAATAAACAATGATAATAAATGTGAAGCAGACCAGGAATCATGGGGACTGGAGAAGCATGTAGACTAGCAGGGAGAGGTCTAGTGAAGAGGTGGTATTTGAGGAGAGCCTATGAGGAATAAGCTATGCAAAGACCTGGAAGAAGAGCATTTCAGGCAGAGATAGAAGCAAATAGCAAAGGTCTAGGGAGGGAATAAAAGGTTGATTTAGCTGAGAAAATACCAAGAAGCATTTTATAAGTGAACAGGAAAGTAGTAAGTGATGAAGATGAATCAGTCTTAAAAGTCCCTGGAGACTAATGGAAGGGAGTTTAATTTTTTTTTTATTCTAATAGTGACACTAAGTGATAAAAATCTGTTGCAAAGTTTAAATTTTAAAACGGGTTGGTTGACAGGCTACCCCCACAACCACCACCTATTTTTGTATATAAAGTCTTATTGGAACATAGCCATGATCATTCATTTAATGCCTTGTCTGTGGGTACTTTTGCACCATAATGGTAAAACTGAGTAATTTCAGCAGAGACCATATGGGCAGCAAAAATGGCTACTCCCTAGCCGTTTTCAGAAAAAGTTTACAAGCCTTGCTTTAAGCATAGGCATGTCATTCATTCCTTCTTCATTCAACAAGTGTTCAGTGTCTACTGTGACACTCCGTTGTGATCTAATTCATGCACCCCATGTAATCTGATTGATGTTTCACAAGCTCATCTTGGCTGCTACATGATTACAAACTTTAGTTGGCTCAGATTTGAAAGAAACAAGATTCTCTTATTAGGAGTCCAGGTAAGAGATAAGCATGGTTTGGACTGGGATAAAAGTAGGGAAAAGAAGTGAGATATTGAATCATTTAAAACAGAACTGTTAGAACTTGTTCTTGGATTCTACTTCAACGTGAAGGAAAAAGAATCAAGATTCTTAGGTTTTGAGTTCCTCAAGGTCAAGAGCGAGAAGAGCGGCCTCACGTCCACCTGAGGCAGCGCGTCCTGGGTCCGCCCTGCCGGGTACTGTACTCGGGTCAGGAGGTTCCGGCAGAGAGAGCCACCCGCCGCCCGTCTCACGGGCGCCCAGGACTGAGCCCGGCCCCGGGCAGAGCAGGTCTCTTTGGCGAGGCTTTTTATTTTACCTGGGAAAGGAGATACTTTTTGTGGAAAGAGTACAATTAAAAGCACAGCATCGAGGGCCGGGGATTTAGCTCAGTGGTTCCACCGCCTGCCTCACAAGCGGAAGGTCCCGAGTTCGATCCCTGGTACCAAAAAAAAAAAAAAGAATTCTTAAGTTTTGGCCTTCATCACAAGGTGCAACAGTGGTAGCATTTATGGAACTAGGTAAGACCACAGATTTGGAATTAAGAGACAATCAGAAGTTTAACTATGGAAAGGCTAAGGTTGCTGTTCCTAGTTATATATCTAGGTGAAGATATTAAGTAGTTGAATATGTGCATCTAGCCTTCAGAGTACAATCAGGACTAGAGATCAGTAGTCAGTAGTGTATAGACTTCAAGATTATGGCTTACTGGTTGTAAAATTTGTTTCACACACCATCTTCCCACTTTCACTTAATGGAAACTCCATTCTTCCTAGTTCACTTCCAAAACATTTTAATTGTACTGAAGTAAACCCGTGTAACATTCAGAAGATCCTCTGTATTTCCTTTTCCTCTATCCTCTTGAAGCCAACACTCTGCTTTCTCTTTGGATTTATCTATTGGAGATGCTCAGTATAAATGGATTCATACATATATGACCTTTTAAATTCTTTAATAATGTTTTTGAGGTTCATCCACATCATAGCATGTATGAGTACTTCATTCTTGCTATGACTGAATGATTATAATTACATGTACATTTCAAGGTTTGTTTATTCATTCATCCATACATAGACATTTGAGCTATTTCTGTCTTTTGGCTGTGTGAATAGAGCTGCTAAGAATATACATGTTCATGGATTTGTTTGAATACCACTTTTCATTTCTTTTCTGTGTACACCTAGAAGTGGAATTGCTGTGTGATACATTATTATCCTTTTTTTAATTATCATTATTATAACCATGCTAGTGGTACCCATGTAGTTAACTTTAACTATAATCTTTATTCCTTCATATGGCTACAAATTACTATTTCCTTTATTTTCAGCCTGAAGTATTTCCTCTAACATTTTCAGGAGGGAGGTGGTTAAGGGCAGATGTGTGAGTGATAAGCTCCTCTGCCTTTTGTTTATCTAGGAATGTCTTAATTTCATCTTCATTTTTGAAAGATGGTTTTGCCAAATATACAGTTCTTGATTGATGGATTTATTTCTTTAAGCACTTGAAATATATCCCCCCCCCCAGTATGGTTTTGATGAGAAATCAGCTGTTAACTTTATTGAGGCTTGCTTCTATATCAAGAGTCATTTCTCTCATGCTGCTTATAAGATTATCTTTTTGTGTTTGGCTTTCCATAACTTGATAATAATGTGTCTTTATATGGGTCTCTGTGAATTTATCCTCCTTACAGTTCATTCAACTTCTTAGATGTGTAGACTCGTGTCATTCATCAAATTTTGGAACTTTTCAACCATTATTTCTTCAAATACTCTTTCTCCTCATCTCTTTCTCTTTCCTTCTCTCAGTCTCATTAAAGTATATGTTGATACACTTGATGGCATCCCAGGTCCTTTACACTCTGTTCACTTTTCTTTATTCTCTTTCTTCTATTCCTCAAATTGCATAAATTTTCCTTTGATTTTACTGATTCCTTATTCTGCCTGCTCGGATCTGTTAATGAACCTGTGTGGTGAAGTTTTCGTGTCAGCTATTAGACTTTTCATCTCCATAATTTTTGTTTCTCTTTATAGTTTTATAGTTTTTTTAGTTTTTTATAGTTTATTGTCTTGTAGTTTCTCTATTGATACTCTCATTTTGATCATCATTTTCCTATTTTTTTAGTTCTTTGAGGTTTCCTTTAGCTCTTTTGAATACATTTAAGCAGTTGATTTAAAGTCTTTGTGTAATCAATCCAATGTCTGGAATTTCTCAGAAGTTGCTCTGCTGATTTATTTTTTTCCTGCAAATGGACCTCATTTTTCTTGCATGCCCTGTAATTTTTTTACTAAACACTGGAAATTTTGAGTATTACAGTCTAGTAACTCTGGAAATAATATACTCTCTCTGCAGTCATCCATTTCTGTACTTTTCCAAACTATTTTGTAAAGGCTACAGTCTTTGTTGTGTGTAGTCACCAAAGTCTGTTTTGTTGTCTTAGTGGTCCAACAGTGAACTGACAGATTTCCTTAAAAACCTACAGTCAAAAAGAAAATCAGTAGTATTCTCCTACTCTTTGAAGCTTAGCTATAAGTTAGAGTACTCCTTGAACACTAAAGCAGACTGCCTGAAACTTTTCTTTAGCCTGTACCTCTTGCTTGCACAAAGCACACAAACCTGCCAGAGGTTGTAGCCTAGGGTGCTCTTGGGTCTTTTCTGAATATGTATCCAACTCTTAGGTGTGTGCATTGTACTCCAGTTTCCCAGGAATATACAATGGCCCTTTAAGCCCCTATTGCCCTATTAGCCATTATTATCAGATTCCTCCATTGCAGGCTTTTGAGTTTTGTCTGTCACTTATTGTATTGCATCCTTTGTCCAGTTAAGAATGGAGTATGCCTGTCTGTAAATCTTTTGACAGGCTGTTATCACCAGGTGAGCTGCTCCCGTGCAAGAGAGGGAACAAAACAAAAATCAGCCTCTGCTGATTTGACCCTAGGCCCTCAGGGGTCAAATCACACACCATAGTACCTTGAGAACAAGGTCTATGTGAGCCCCCGAACAGCAGCAAGCTGTACCAGAAATGCCAGCTAGCATCCCCAAAGCTACTGCCACAGCATTGAAAAATAATGGATGGTGGTTCAATGGATGACTGCATCACAGTACTCTGTCAGTAAATTTCAGCCACCCTTTTCTTCACCCTGCTTGCTGTAAATTTTGGATTACATTCCAGAGTTCAAAAACAAAGTTGATTTTGTCAGTCTTCCCCAGCTTATGGTTGTTTCTATAGAGGGACTGATTCTTTAAGTACCATTTTCCAGGATGGTGCTCCCCCGTTCTCCTTCTGTACTTTTAACAATTATTCAGACTTACATACTTCAACCATCTTAGAGAAAGAAAACCTTTTTGGGCAGTAATGTCTGTTTATTTGTCAGCTTACTGTTATGGATATATACCAAACACATTATCAATTTGAACAACTGATGCAGTTATACTAGCAATTTGATATCCACAACTTTTTAAAAGATAGAATCTCACTATTTTAGGCTAGCATTGAACTCACCACTGTATGTACCCCAGTCTGGCTTGCAACTCACCATGATCCTCCCACCTCAGTCTCCTGAGTGTTGGGATTATAGGCATGCACCACCACATCCGGTTCTCCACAACTTTTTCTACTTTGTCTTTTTGTTGAATTATATCTTATTAACTATGTCAGTTTTTCCCACTTATAACTTAGCACCGTTCAAATGTACCTGTAAATGCTTTCATTACATCCTGAATAACATACTTCAATAAATGTATATAATTTTATTGTGGTACAATACATACAGCATGAAATTTACTACTTTAACCATTTTAACATATAAAATTCAGTGATATTAAATACATTCATAATGCTGTACAACCATCACTCCCTCTACTTCCAAAAGCTTTTCACTTTCCAAACAGAAACACTCCACCCACACAGAATTGAGTATCTACTTTGGAGTAATGTCTACATCACATGGCAACCTTGTATTTAATATTCTGAGGTGCTACCAAACTGTTTTCAAAGTACCTATACCATTTCTACAGTACCGTTAACAATGCATAAAGTTTCGAATTTCTGTACATCCTCACCAGCACTTGTTATTGTCTACCATTTTGATTTAGTCATTTTAGTAGGTATGAAGTGGTATGTCATTGTGGTTTTTATTTGCATTTCCCCATTTGTAAGTAATTATGTTCAGCAGTTTTTCAAATATTTGTTGACCATTTATATATCTTCTTTGGATAAGTGTCTGTTCAAGTCCTTTGCCTATTTTCTAAGTTGAATTCTTTGTCTTTTGGGTTTGATTTGTGAGAGTTCTTATATGTTCTCTATTAAGATGAGATATATGGATGTATAAGTTTTCTTACACATTCTGTGGTGGGTTGTCTTTTCACTTTCTTGATAGCATCCTTTGATGCCTACAAGTTTTTAATTTTGATAAAATCTAATTTTTTATTTTTCATCTTGTGCTTTTAGGATCATATTTAAGAAACCATTGTCAACAAGAGAAGTTGCTGCATGCCAGCTCAGTTGTTCTATATAAAAATGTTGATAATTGCAGAATTATCCTAGGACCTTATTTTTTTCTTTATTTCTAACTTTAAATTCTTTATAAACACCATAGAATGGAAAATACTTTTTTTTTTAAAAATTGCTGAATAGAAAATGTTTGAAAATTTAGTTTTCTTTTATGTGTGCAGACACATAAAATATAGGGGAAATACAACAATCAAAACTGATTTTTTTGTAGATAGCCAGTACATTTCCTTAAACTACTTCAATGCCAATGTGTATTATACGAAGAGAATGGATTCATAAATTCATTGATTTAAAAGCAGCTGCTGATATTTTTTATTAAAAAATAAATTTTACCTAGTGAAATAAAAAAAAAGAAACCATTGTCAAATAATAAGTCACAAAATTGTGTCTCTGATTTTCTTTTGTAAGATTTTATAATTTTAGTAATAAATGTAGGTCTTTGATCAATTTTTTAGCCCATTTTTGTAAATGGTATGAAGGGTTTGACTTGTTTCTTTTGCCTATGGATATCCAGTTGTCCTAGCACCATTTGTTGAAGAGACAGTTGTTTCCAAAATAAATGGTATTGGGCTGGGGGTTTGGCTCATTGGTTCTGCCACTTGCCTTCCAAGCACAGGGTCCTGAGTTTGATCCCTGGTACCAAAAAAATTTAAAAGATTTAAAAAATAAATAGTATTAGCATCCTATTGAAAAATCAACCAACCATAGACATTTGGGTTTATTTCTGTACTTTTATTGTATATATTTTAATGCTTTAAATTTTTCAGTTCTTTTTTGTTATTAGCATGTTAGCTAATTTTCATTTTTACCTCTAACAGGGTACACTCCATTCGAGTCCCAGTGACTTATCACAGTAATAATTGTGGAAATGAGGGTGTGCCAAAAAAGAAACAGTTGTAACCCTTATCTCTGTTCCCCCTCCATACTGTCTGTCTCTCTGTGCTATTAAGGATGTTTGCTTTAAATTATGTCCTTCAAAGTAGATGTCCTACTTTTTGTCTTACAATTTTATAGCTTCAAACAGTAAAGTATATAATCTACACATAAGGATTCCTGTGTGGTTTTGAATTTGATTGTCTTTCTAGACATTTAGAACTGTTATTTTGAAAATCTAAAGGTTCAGATGTTGAACATTGTAGTTTGTCATCCTTCAGTTTATTTCAGAAATTTATTCTCCTCAAAAGTATTGATGTCTTTGTTCACCCTTTGCTTAAAAATATCCCATCCTCCTATCTCTTACTTGTACTGGCAGTAACTTGTCATTCTGAGACAGACAGGATGCTGTGTGTTGCTGTGGTAGCTGGTCAGAGTATATACTGGTACAGAACTAGAGCAGTGATCAGTTTCCCTGGCAACAATCTCTCCATATCAAAACAGATCATTCTGGTGCAGTCTGTCTGAAGGATTCTAGTAGCACTAGAAATCTTAGGGTATGGGATCAGGTCACACAGCAGGATCCAGGACTGAAGTAGCCATAACAAACATAAGGAAGAGAGAACAGAAAAATGTAAAGAGAAAATGACAATGAGAAATCTCATGTTGCAAGTGAAAGAGGGTTTGGAATTGAAGTGGAATAATGTATACCAAAAATTGGATATTTTGCTAATAGATCATTTAACCAGTAAGCAGCATACAGGAAAATAAACGCCTCTGGGGTTTTTCCTAGCTTTCCTTTTTTACTCATTTTATGGCAAATAAGCCTAAGATCTTGGCCCTCTAATCTTGGCCCTCTACTCTTTTCTCAGAGTACTTTCTCATTTATGTTAACTGTGTTGAGGAGAACACATTAACTAAACCTAGCTCCTCATGTCCAAATTTGTATCCTCTGAGATCGTAAGCTGACAAATAAGTAGTTATGACTGCCCAATGTGGGCACTTTCTATTCTCTGAGATACAATGAACTTATTTAAAATAATTTTCTTATTTAATTGAAGTAGTATCAGTGGTAGTAATTGCATTTTTTTGTATTAGATTCTTTTATTGGTACATTGTAGGTATACAACGCAATTACATTTCTCAGTAATTGCATTTTATGCACACGACATTCCAGAAGAGGTTACCCTGGCTGCTAGCCCTTTACATGATCTCTGCAGGGTGTGTGCTGAGCTCCCAGTGCTCTATCTGCACAGCCCACTGTACTTTCTCTTGCTGTGTTGGCAGCATTATCGTAACAGCAACAAGTTCAAACAGACTACTATTGATGCTTAGTCAACATGTTGATTTTGCATTGTCATTATAAAGACATGAATGATCTAATGTAGAATCCAATTTAAGAAGTACATGTGTCAGGGAAACTTTTTTATGTTTTTTTCTTAATCCCCATATTTTCAGGGATTTTTAAAAATGAGCCTTAGAGGATTTTCAAAATTGAAATTTTTATTCATTTTTACTATAGCATTTTGGGGAACTCTGTGTTGTTAAGGACAGTATTTTTAAAATATTCACCTCTTATTGTCATGGTAGCAACCCTGACCAGTGAAAATAAGTGTGAGTGAATCTTACAGTCCATTTGGAGAAAAAGGTTTCAGATTGAGCCCTGGAAATGTTTATATGCAAGTTATATTGCAGATGCTTAATCTGTTTGTTTCTATTGAGTAGATATTTATTTAAATAAATTTGGCACCAGTAATTGTATTTACATTTATTTTCCCAAAATAGGGCATCACATTTGATGAATTCAGATCGTTTTTCCAGTTTCTGAACAACCTAGAAGACTTTGCAATAGCCCTAAACATGTATAACTTTGCAAGCCGTTCTATAGGACAAGGTAAGTAATCATTCTTCAAAACTTAAAAGCAAAAAATAATTCTACATTGTTTATAGAAACTTTGGCAACAACTTAATTAGCTATGTTGTATCATCCATCAACTTCCCTGAACGTCTTGTTTATAATTTCAGTGAGAAAGAGGTTCTGACATTTAAAAAAAATTTAGGGAAATGTGCTAAGTTTTTAAAAATTCATTTTTGTCTTTAATTTCATATTATGAGGAAAAACTCATGATGTTTATTTAAAAAAAGTACAATAAAGAGACAACCTCGTGGCTGTTGGGTAACACTGAAGGACATGTCTACCTAGAGAGACCTTGTCAGCCATGATCCAGACATTCTCCAGGATACTATTTATTTTACCTACTGGATGAAAAACTGGAAATTTGTCAGCAGAGCCACCTCCTAGCCATGAATTTACTTATGTTAACTGATTTTTGAGAATAGTGTATAAAATTGAATAATGACTTGCCATTATTTACCAAAAAATAAAGTTGTCATAGAATTCGGAATGCCTCTGTCCTCAGAACCACCTAGCTGGCTTGTTCTTTGTAGGTTGGCTGACAAGCCAAGTCCTTTTGCTACTATTTTGTGTCTACAGTTACCTTTTCTCCCTTCGTGGCCATATAGCCTTTTTAAAAATTCATACTATTGGGAGACGTTTTATTTGCATCTTTTAAGATGATTTCAGCTGTCTCTGCTATAATCAAATAATGTGTTAATTCTCATGTTTAAATCTCAGAGGACAGTCTAGGGTTTTAAGGGGCTTGGATTCAATCCGTAGCACCAAAACAAACAAATAAAAGCCCTTAACACCCATGGATAATAAATCCATTATCTGGCTTCATTTATTTATTCGTTAAGAGAAACTAGAAAATTCATTTTTTATTCTTTCTATAGCCCAAATATGTTTAAATATGCTATCTTCTCAAACCAAATATGTTCACATATGCTATTTTCTATGGTCAAATATTCTGTCTTCTCAAACTACTTTAGTGTTTTCAAACCAAAACTTTTAGAACCAAGACATCAAAGAACTGCCTTTACTACTATGATAAGCTTTCAAAAAAAAAATCAGTATCTACTTACTTGATTCAGAATAGAAAGCTGCTCTTTTACATTGGGAACTTAGAAGTAGAAAAAATTAATTGTGTTGCTCTTGCAGTACAGTACTAGGAATATATCTATCTCTTTATTTTCTTTTGCCAGTGCTAGCATCTTAATTAGGATTATTACTTCTTCAAAGTACTATTGCATAAGCCACCTAAGTGACATTCCAACAACTAGCTACTTTCCTTTCTAATATTTCCTAGACAACTCACAGAATCTTTCTAAAACACAAATTAACCTTTCTACGACATACCTTCTATGGAAAACTCTTAAGTTTTTTAGATGCCTTCTGCCTGAAAGGCAGCAGCTCTATTCAGAGCTTCTCTAGATCCTACATGTCCCCTGTTACAGCCAAACCAGATTGTTGTCTTCTGAATATGCTCTCTTGTTCATGCTCTCATGTTCACTCATGTCCTCTCATCTGCTATTTCCCTCATCATTATAAGTTGAAATCATTCCTCCTTCAAGGCGTAGCTCAAATACAAAAATTACCACCTTTCCAAATCACTGTGGTTCTCGCCCTTCTCTCTACCCTGCAAATAGAAGTAATCATTCATTTCTAAATTATTCACAGCACTTTATTGGTACATTTTTGGATGGCCCTCTATAGTGGTTGTTTGGGCAAGTGACTCATATTCCATCTGACTTTTTCTTGAAAGCTTATTTATCTTAATAGTTTCCCTATCACTGACAGTAGATACTAATTAATATTCATTGGTTATGAATGTATTATTAACCAAAATACAGTTACTAGGGGCCGGAGATTTAGCTCAGTGGTGCCACCACCTGCCTCGCAAGCGCAAGGTCCCGAGTTTGATCCCCGGTACCAAAAAAAACAAAACAAAACAAAATACAGTTACTTTTTGGGGGGTGGGGGGAGCAGTACCAGGGATCAAACTTGGGACCTTGCACTTGCGAGGCAGGCGGCAGCACCACTGAGCTAAATCTCCGGCCCCTACAGTTACTTTTTGATCTTTTCATTAAATACACAAAATCTTATTCCCTAAAAAGCAGTATAATTAAGAAGAGTCATGTATTATATAATATCATGACCCATGTTTAAAAAACTTCTTTAACATCCTTCCTAGTAATTAACATATACTAAAAAATAAAGTTAATAGGCTGTTTTTCTTTTTATGTGACATTTATCTAGATGAATTTAAACGTGCTGTCTACGTAGCTACTGGACTTAAACTTTCACCTCATTTAGTGAATACTGTCTTCAAGATTTTTGACGTTGACAAAGATGACCAGTTAAGTTATAAAGAATTTATTGGAATTATGAAAGACAGACTTCATAGAGGATTCCGGGTAAACTTACACATTTCCAGCCTATTACTATTCTTTTTAAAATCTGAGTATAAAAAAATATGCATTCAGAAAGTTTATACAAATTTTTAAGAATATAAATATGAAATGCTTTATTAGGAAAGAAAAGTCATAGGCCCTTTCTACTTTCAAACATAGTTTGAGGTGATAAATAAAAATACAGATAAATAAAAATACAGAAAATGATTTTGACTTCTAATAATTTATTTTCATATTCAATTAATGTTTTTAGCTCAGTTGCCAGATATTTTTGAAAAATCCAGTCCCCATATTGGCTTTTTGGACTTGCTAATATGCAAGGAACTAATACTATTTCTCATTTTCTATGAGAAACATTCCTTCTAGGCAGTTTGAGACTCCCTAAGTTATCACATATTCATTATCATTTATGTGGAAAACAAATTTTAAAAGGGTTTTGCCTGTAAAAATATTTTTTTCTGTTGACATACTAAAAGTCACTACTTGAAATTCAATGATTTTTTTTCTAAGAAACATGCTATAAAGCTTGAAATATAGCATGATTCAATAAATGTTTTAAGTATCTAACATATTTGTGGAGGTGCCACAAATGGAAAAAGAAAAACTTCTATTAAAATTAACAGCTAGTATATTCAGTCTTCCCTCTTTAGCAAGGATATCCCTAAGTATTATACATTTTAAAATAGAAAAACCTATATATATCTAAGAAAAAAATCAAGATTCATCTTAGTGTGTTTTTAGTTTTGTAATGACTAAATCGAGGCTGTCTTGGTAAAGATGCTGTGTACTCAGCTGCCACCTAGTGGTTCTTTGCCACAGCAATCAGATAATGCCACAGATATTGAAAAAGACAGATAATAAAAATAAATGTAAACTATGCTTTAAACCTTTGATGCTGTTTCTCCCTTAGGTGCTGTGTTTTTATTTTTATGTATTTATTACATACCTGTGGGCCCTATAGCATTTTATTTACATTTGCACACTTAAAAATTTGTATTTGACAAATACAAATTGTATATATTTATGCAGTATTATGTAATGTTTTGATATATGTATACATTATAGAATGATTATATCAACCTAATTAATATATCCATTACCTCACATACTTAAAGATATATGAAGAGTATACTTACAAAAAATAGTAAGAATATTTTTAATCTATTTTTAAAAGCAGTTTTAAAATACACAATACATCCCAGCACTTGGGAGGCTCAGGTAGAAGGATCACCATGAGTTTGAGTGGAGCCTGGGCTACATTGTGAGTCTGTGGCCAGCCTACATAGTGAGACCCTGTCTCAAAAAAATAAAATACACAATCCATAATTATTAACTGTAGTTACCTTTCTATGCAATTAATCTTGCAAACTTATTCTATCAAATGGGGATTTTCTAATCTTTGGTTAACTTCCTCCCACCCCACCCCCAGACCTCCTATCCTTTGGTGACCACCATTCTACTCTACTTCGAGTTTGACCTTTTTATATTCCACCTTTAAGTGAAATTGTGCTTTATGTTTCTTTCTGTATACTTGAACATTTTTAATTCTCTGTTCTACAGGGTTATAAGACAGTCCAAAAGTATCCTACTTTCAAATCTTGCCTGAAAAAAGAACTTCATAGCAGATAAAGTAAGTTAACTTCTATTTTTCTAAATTTGTTAAGTAACACAAAAAAGAGTTGTAATTTATTTTTCTGTTACAATATTTAGAAAATAGCCAAAAAGAGGGTAGGGGTGTAGCTAAGTGGTAGAGCACATGCACAACATGTATAAGGTCCTCAGTTTGAGCCCCAGCACCTCCAAAAAGGAAAAAAGGAAAATATCTGAAAGAAATAGAATTATAATTTAAATTTTTAAGCCACTTAAGTATCTTGATTTAAAATATTTTATGTTGAACTTTTTTTTTGTACCTGAGCAGGTACAGTATAATAAATTCAAATTGTACTTCTATAATGTAAGATTGCTAGCACCTAAGGAGTGTATGTGTTACTGGTTTTGGTGACTGTGATTCTGAACTTTTGCTATTTTTTAAATAATTATTTTAGATGACAGACAGTATACTAAGTGTTGTTTTACATGTGGTATCTCATTTAATTCTCAGAGATAGATATCCCATTCAACAACAGTGAAAATAAAGGTTAGGTTAGCAAGTAACAACTAAAATAACTAGCAAGTAACTGACACACCAGGATTTGAGCTTTATTTTCCTGATGGCAAAACCATCTTATTTATTATTTACTACACAGTTATCAGAGATTGGAATAATGAGGAAGATTTAGGAGATCTGTTCCATTTGAACTGACCAAAGAAATACCTAAAACTTGTTACTAGTCTTCAAAACAAAGGATTTGTCCCCCCCGCCTTTTTTTTAAAGTCAGATGTAGCTACAAAACTTGAATCAATTGTAGATTTTGCTTAGGTTTTCAGAACAGAAGGGTTTTTTATTTATAAATGAAGGCATTTGCATATTGCTTGCTGTTTTCTTCAAGCTTGAAGCATTTGTGTATGTCTGTAGGACTGTTTCATAAGTGGTTCATCAGGATATCAATGCATATTTTTCTTAAAAAAATAGCTGGGCATGGTCAAGAGGCTAGGACAGGAGGATCGCCACAAGTTTGAGGCTAGCCTGAGATACAAAGCAAGACCCCATCACAAAAAACCCAAAAACATTAAATTGAATTTTAAAAATAGAACTGTTTAGTCAAGTTTGAAAAAATATAATACAATGATTCAATCGGTTCCTTCATAGAATTTATCACACTTTACTATACTACTATGCATTTTCTTTCTAAAAGGAAACTGTACTAATCAGCATTTTTCAAAGAGGCTCTGAGATCTAATGTTTTAGAGAATCCATTTGGGGAAATACTGTTATAAAATGTTACAGCAACAAGTAGCCGTATTTATTTATCTAAGGCCATTCCATTTATACATCTATATAAGTAATATTCCAATTTATAGTAGCATTACACTAACACTACAGATTCTACATATTAGTACATAGAACCATAGGTAGAAGTGACCTTTTTCTAGACCTAAGACTGAAGATTACAAAAGTTTCTCATGAAACACTGAACTTTTAAAGTCAAGGAAAGGTTGTATAATTACTTTAAGTGTTTGTTTTATATATTTTATGTGGAATGTTTTTACTAATTTCATATGATTTTCTTAAGAATTTTGATTAATGTCATCACCTCTGAGTTATAGCCAACATAATCACTTTTGTATTTTTCTATTTCTTTTAATCCAATAGTCCTAAACCAAACTTTAAAGAACTATTATCTGACAAACACAGAAGCAAAAATTTCTGAATGGAAGCAAGTCTGAGATCAGAACATGTAAAAAATGAAAGAAAAGATGAAATTTCTATTTTTCTTGAATGGAATTCTTAAATGCATAAAATGCTTCTTCTATCTTTGTTATATTAATCAGGTTGAGCTTTTGCCTTGATTTACCGAACTCTGCACTTTTTCATTCCTTTCAGAAGTATAAAGACACTTCCAGTGACTATATAATAATGTATTTTAAATATTTCTATTTATTTATTTATTAAAACTTTGCCTCATTTCACAGTACTTTATGGCTCATAGAATGTAGATCACCTAAAAATGGACAACACATTTTCTCTTGTTTTGGACTGTGAACTTAATTTGGAAAATGAATATTGCTTTTATTTATCTTAGGGCCCTTAGAATTGTTAGTAAATCCCTATTGTTTGCCAGGTTTTTAAGTATATTGAAACGATTTTTGGCAAATAAGTAGAAATTAAGGTACTAAATAACATGATGATGGTTTACATTGTACTTTTAACTTTTAAAAGTATGTAAGTAACATATATTGCTTGACTTGTGAAAAGTTTCTTGCTATTCATACACCAAAGTGAACAGAATGTCTAGTATCTTTTATGTATAGTATAATAAACTTAAAATATGGAGTTCTTTCTCAACAAAATGTCATATATTGATAATTAGAAGTAGAGTCACTTGTAATAAACAATATCATTATTGTTTTAAACATGATGCTGCTCCTGATTGTAGGTGATATATGTAATGCTAGTAAAAATAATATTCTACACTCTGTAACTTATTCCATATTGTTAATGTATGTCTGTGGTACCAAAATGAGTGTTATAACTTAATAATCAAAAATAGTTTAAAAGACTAATGTATAAAGGCAAAAGCTAATTTTTTGTTTCTTGCCAAAGGACCACATGCAAAAGTGATACCAGTAATAATGAATAATTTAAATATAATTTGCTATTTCAAAAACAATATGTCTTAAAAGGGAAAATAAAATCTTTCTATTGAAAAATCACAAAATTAGGTTTTCAAATGGAGAAATAATTTGATAGTATTTAGTAGAAATCTGTTTAAAGACATGTAGTTTATATAAAGATATTATACAAAAGTAGTGCAATGAATTTAAGTTTATATTGCATGAGGAATATAGTTCATTTATCTTCTTTTCTAAGACATATTTAATGAAATTACATACACTCCAATTATTATATTGCTTTTGCATAGAAAAATAGGAAACACTGAGTTTGTTTTTATGTTAATAAATGTGAAATTGATTTGCATCATCTTTTTTATAGAAGTAATGTTATTTCCAAGAAAATGTTATGAGCATTGATTTTTTGTTTATTACTTTTTACACTCTTTATCTGAATTATTTATTTCACATAGAAATGTAGTATAATACACATAGTATAATAATTTAAGTTCACCCACTTTGAAGATTCAGTCAGTTCATTGAGTAGAGATGCTTATTTATTTGTCACATCCAGCTCTATTGTACTTTACATTGAGTGTTCTCCATATTATTTTATATCTAAAATAATTGAAAAATGCAGTTTGGTCTTGAACTATAAGTTAAATTATCTTTAATACATGGAGTGTATCTTATAAATACAGATTAAAAATTGAATTAGCTCATGAAAACCCTTTAGAATTCCATCATTCTCCCAAGGAAAAATACCCTCCAACATACATAATCACTGGTTTTTATTACTTATCAGTGTGGGTGGATTTGTATACAAGAATGCAACATAATATAATAATGGGAATAAATAAAATATTCTGATCAGTTAAATGGAAAGAGAATAATAAATTACAGTGATTCCTTTTATAATACCCCTCCTGAAATTTATCACCTATAAAATAGAAGTTAAAATATCTCACTGGATTGTTGATTACATCAATTGAAATATTTTTAAATTCTTTTGAAAATAATGTGCTAAATACGTGTCTGCTGTTAATTTTGGTATTTCCTTTTACAAACTATTCTTTTTTTTTTTTTGGTACCAGGGATTGAACTCGGGTCCTTGGGCTTGCGAGGCAGGTGGCAGAACCACTGAGCTAAATCCCCGTCCCCAGACTATTCTTGACAAGGATTAAGCTAATCACAAAATATTAGTATTATGCTTTCTAGAGAAAGCCTATGTGCTAAGTGGTTTATGGTACTTCTCAGATTCATTTCCCAACAAGAAATTATTTAACTGAAATTCCAATTAATTGTTCTTATAAATTATAATTGTAAAGCAACCTATCTTACATTTTTATATTATTTTAAAATAAATATACCTGCCCTTGAATCATAAAACCTTGTAGTATTCTTTTGTGTACATCTGTGGGCTGTTTTTCTGAAAATGTCACCTCCAAATTTAGCGAATCTTTATGGATTACCAAGCCTCCATTTGGTCTTACAACCTCTTCTATGCTAATACATGCCAGTGAAATTGATCTCAGCAGCATCTTTGTAGGTAAGTAAATCACAAAGCCATAAAGCCTCTTGAAGTATTTTATTCCAGTATTATAAACCTATAGTTATTAGAACTAGAAAGCTTTAAAAAAGTTTATATGTGACTTAATAGAATATCAATTTGCTTCACAAAACTGATTATTTAAATGTCTTAAAACAAACCAAAACCACAGTCGCCTGTTTTACTAATATTGATGTTCTCTCTAAAATAATACCTAGAATTTTCCAGTTTTCAGAATGCGTTACTTACTATCCTACTTATAACCATACAGTAAATTAACACTTTTGAAAAACACAATGCTTTTATTTGCAAAAGATGTAAAAATATGAATTGTATACTATTCACTAAGTATAATAAAAATTCTAAGTAATAAGAAAGCATTGCTTTATTTTTTAATTGGCAGCATATTTACTTTCTTAGTAACTCATAAAATAATGGTTTATCTTGCAATGTCAAATCTTAGATTCAGTGAAATACTGTATAATTCTCTTTGTATCACAATGAACATTTTGGCATACATCTTAAAAAAAGAATGTACCTACATTATGTCCTTAGAAGTATATCGTGCTCAGAAAAATTGAAAACATTACTATAAAATTTTTCTGAGAAAAATAAATTTTGTCCAAAATTGTGAAGGAAAGGAGGGAAAAGTGCTAATGAGAAATAGAATGGAAAACGTAAGAGGATGGAAATGAGATCTGAATGAGGATTAATTTGTAAAATTAGAACTGAGTGGACAGTTTTTGGAAAAATAACTTTTGAATCTTTTGTGGTACTGGGGATTGAACCCAAGCCTCACACATTCTAGGCAAGCATTCTAGCTCTGGGTTACATCCCCAGCCCTTTCTGTTATTTATTTTAGGACAGGCTCTTGCCAGGTTGCAAAAGCTGGCCTCAAATTTGCAATCCTCCTCCCTCAGCCTCCAAGTAGATGGAAGTACAGACATGTGCTATCACAACATTCCAGGAAAATAAATAAATATGACAAATCAAAATTATATATATGAGATTTATAGTAATGAGTTTTATGATATGTAGCATAGTTTTATACTACATAGTGTTGGGGAGTGGTGGGACAATTTAGGTCTCTCAGACATTGCTAGTGAAGCTTTAAGATTGGGTATAGTATCTTTGGAGGGTGAAATATCTCAAACTTTTGAACTAGAATTTTACTTCTAGGATTATAGTATCCCAGTACATGCATATATAAATTTGTATATCATCAAGTATATGTGTTCAATGAAATAAGTATGAAATCATGAAAAATAGGTCCATTTATTTTTTTTTATTCAATAAGTTTATTGGTACATTTTAGGTATACAGTATGATGACCTTCATCATTGGAAATTTGTACCTGTACATGATATGGGTTCTTATTTTTTTCCCCATTCCCCTGCCCTCCCTTCAACCCCTCCTTCCCTCCTTATTTACAAAGACTTGGTTTCTATTTTTTCCTTTTCTCATATTTATTCCTCCCTTCTTTCCTTTCCCTATGCCTCTCACTTCCCCTTCCCCTTTGGATTTTTTCTTCTTATTTCACATTATCTGTTATATATTTTGATCCTTATTTACACTTTCAATTTCTCACACCAGAGAAACTATTTGATATTCACACATGTGTGTCCTATTTATTTCACTTAAGAGTATGGCCTCAATGTGCATCCATTTAGTTATGTCTCTAGTTTCTCATTCTTTATGACTGAGTAGTACTCCATTTTATTTAAAAAAAAAAAAAAAAAACCACATCTTATTTATCCAGTCTCCAGTTGATGGGCAATTGGGCTATTTCCAAGTTTTAGCTATTACAAATTGTGCCTCTATAAACATGGGTGCACATATATTGCTATAGTATGATTTTTTTTTTTTTGCCATACCAGAGATCAAACTCAGGACCTTGCGGTGGAACCACTGAGCTAAATCCCCGGCCCAAAGTTAACCATTTATTTTTTTTATTTTTATTTTTTGGTACCGAGGATTGAACTTGGGACCTTGTGCTTGCAAGGCAGGTGGCAAAACCACTGAGCTAAATCCCTGGCCCTCGATTCTTCTAATTCTTTTGGGAAGATACCCAGCAGGGGAATAGCTGGGTCAATAGCTAATCCTAGTTTTTTGGGTTTTCGTTGTTGTTACCAGGGATCGAACTCAGGTCCTCGTGCTTGCAAGGCAGGCAGCAGAACCACTGAGCTAAATCCTTGGCTCTAATCCATTTTTTTAGGTATCTCCGTATTGATTTCCACAGTAGTTTCACAAGTCTACACTCCTATCAAGAGTGGAGAAGGATTCCTTTTTCCCCACAGCCCTGCCAGCATTTCTTATTGGTTGATTTCATAATAGCAGCCATTCTTTCTGGAGTGAGGTGGAGTCTCAGTGTTGTTTTCATTTATATCTCACAAATGACCAGTGATGTTCAACATTTTTTCATATGTTTATTTGCTATTTTTACTTCTTTGTCTGAGAAATGTCTGTTTATTTCATATGCCCATTTTTGCACTGGCTCTTTAAATTTGGGAGGTCTGATTTTTGTAAGTTCTTTATATATTCTAGATAATAGACCTTTGTCGGAGAAACAGCTGGTAAAAATTTTTTTCCACATTGTGAGTTGTCTCTTCACACTGTTGGTGATTTCTCTTGCTGTGCAGAAGCTTTTTAATGAGATGAGATCCCAGTTGTTGATTCTTTGTGCTAGTTGATGTGCGCCTGAGGTTTTGTTCATGAAATCTTTTCCTACACCAGTCTTCAAGAGTTCTACCTAACCTCTCTTCCAACCAGTTTAGTGTTTCTATTTTAATATTCAGATCTTTGATCCATTTCGATTTTACTTTAGTGCATGGTGAGAGATAATCTTTGGCAAGTTGAAACCCAGTTTTTCTAGCACCATTTATTAAAGAGGCTGTCTTTGCTCCAGTGAGAATGTTTGACTCCTTTGTCAAAGATGACATGGCTGAGTATGTCTGGAGTTGTTTCTGCATCTTCTAATCTGTTCCACTGGTACTCACATCAGTTTCTTTGCCAGTAGCATGCTGTTTTTCTCACAGTGGCTTTGTTGTATAGTTGCAAGTTGGGAATTGTGATACCCCCTCTCTTGTCTTTGTTGCCTAGAATTGCTTTTGCTATTCTACTAGGTCTCTTCTTGTTCCAAATGAATTTTTGGATTGTTTTTTCAAGGTCTGTGAAGTATGCTGCTGGAATTTCAATTGAGATCACATTGAATCTATATAGAAGTTTTGGAAGTATGGCCATTTTCACAATAGTGATTCTTCCTACCTAGGAACAGGGGATGTCTTTCCATTTTCTGATATCCTCTTCGATCTCTTTTTTCAGAATGCTATAGTTTTCAGAGAAGAGGTCTTTGATTTCTTTCATTAGGTTGATTCCTAGGTGTTTCATTTTTTTGGATGCTATTGTGGAAGTAGTTGTTTCTACAGTTCCTGTCTCAGTGAGTCTGTTGTTCGTGTACAGGACTTTTGTGTGTTGAACTTGTACCCAGCCACTCTACTGAATTGGGTTATTAAGTCTAGAAGACTTTTGGTGGAGTTCTTGGCGTCTTCTATATAGAGCATCATGCCATCTGCAAATAATGACTATTTAACTTCTTCACTTCCTATCTTTTATTCTTTATCTTGTCTAATTGCTGTGGCTAATGTTTCCAGAACTGTATTGAACAAGAATGGTGATAGTGGACATCCTTGTCTTGTTCCTGATTTTAGCATGAATGATTGCACTTTTTGACCATTTAGTATGGTGTTAGCTGTTGTTTTTTTCAGAGATAGCTTTTATCAGATTGAGATAAAGACTGTCTATTCCAATTTTCGGTGGGGTTTTTGTCATAAATGGGTGTTGGATTTTTCTAACGCTTTTTCTGCATCTATTAAGATGATCATATGGTTTTTGTCCTTGGCTCCATTAATACAGTGTATTACATTTATTGATTTGCATATGTTGAACCATCCCTGCATCTCCGAGATGAATCCCACTTGGTCAGGGTGTATGATCTTTTTGATGATCTTCTGCATTCTATTTGCCAGTATCTTATTGAGAACTTTTGCATCTATGTTAATTGGTGAGATTGGCCTATAGTTATCTTTTTCTGTTGGGTCTTTCTCTGCTTTGGGGATCGAGATGATGCTTGCTTCCAGGAATAAATTTGGGAGTATTGCTTCCCTTTCAATCTCATTGAAAAATTTAAACAGTAGTGGCAATAGTTCTTTTCTAAATGTCTTGTAGAATTCAGCAGTGAAGCCATCAGGACCTGGGCTTTTCTTAGTTGGTAAGTTTTAAATTACATTTTCAATTTCATTGATTGATATTGGGTTGTTTAGAATTTTTAGGTCTTCTTCATTCAACTTTGGTAATTCATATGTATCTAAGAATCTGTCCATTTCTTCTGTGTTGTCCATCTTATTGGCACATAGTTTCTCGAAGGAGGTCTTGATGATCCTCTGGATTTCTGCTGGATCTGTTGTAATTTCACCCTTTTCATTCCTAATTGCATGGATTTGGGCCTTTTCTTTCCTTATTCTGATAAGGTTGGCTAAGGGTTTGTCAGTTTTGTTGATTCTTTTGAAGAACAACTCTTTGTTTCATTGATTTTTTTTTATATCATTCTCTTAGTCTCCATTGCATTGATTTCTCCTCTGATCTTTATAATTTCCTCCCTTGTATGAGCTTTGGGTTTACCCTGCTCTTCTTTTTCTAAAAGCTTGAGGTTCAGCATCAGGTTATTTATTTGCACTTGCTCTGTTTTCCTAATATGCGTATTCACTGGTATGAATTTCCCTCGTAAGACTGCTTTCATTGTGTCCCATAAATTCCCATATATTTTATTGGCATTGTCATTTAATTGTAGAAACTGTCCAATTTCTTCTTTAATTTCCTCTGTGACCCATTCGTTATTCAGAAGTGTGTTGTTCAATTTCCAAGTGTTTATGAAATTCTTGTGGTTTCTTTTGCTATTGATCTCCAATTTAATTGCACTATGATCTGATAATATACAGGGGATAACTTCAATTCCTTTACTTAAACATGTTCAGTGAGCAAGTACATGGTCTATTTTGGAGAACAACCCAAGTGCAGCTGAAAAGAATGTGTATTCTGATTTTTTTGGCCTGGAACACTTTTTAAACATCTATTAAGTCCATTTTTTCAGGAGTTTGGTTGAGTTCTAGTATTTTGTTGTTTACTTTTTGTCTAGTTGATCTATCTGTTTGTGACACTGGGGTATTGAGGTTCCCCACCACTATTGTATTAGTGGTTATTTGATTTTTCATGTCCATTATTTGTTTTATATAATTGGGTGCACTAGTATTTGGTGCATATATATTTATAATTGTCATCTCTTCCTCTTGGATTGTTCCCTTTATAAGGATGTAGTGTCTTTCTTTTTCTCTCTTAATTAGTCTTGGTTTGAAATCCATTTTACCTACAGATAGGATAGCTACTCCTGCTTTTGTTTTGAGTACCTGTTGCATGGAGTATTGTTTTCTACCCTTTAACTTTCAGTCTATGAGTTTCTTTTTGAATTAGGTGTTTTTCTTGTATGCAGCATATTGTTGGATCTTGCTTCTTGACCCATTCTGCCAGTTTATTTCTTTTGATTGGTGAATTGAGACCATTAGCATTGATGGTTACAACTGATATCTATTGACTTATCCTTGTCATGACTTTTCCTGTTGGTGGATTCTCTCCCTTTGAATTTCATTTCTTGTCTTTCCTGATGTATTCATTCTGCTGGGCTTTTGGGGGGGTTGTGGGCCTCACTGTCTTTTCCTAGGATATTAAAAATTTTTGGAGTGCTGGTTTGGTATTCATGAAGTTCCTAAAGTGCTCTTTGTCATGAAAGTATCTTATTTCTCTATTGGTTTTGAAAGATAGTTTTTCAGGGTACATCAATCTGGGTTGGAGATTGTTTTCTTTTACAGCTTGAATACTTCACTCCAGACTTTTCTTTAATTGAGGGTTTGCATTGAGAAGTCTGCTGTGATTCTGATGGACTTTCCTTTGTATGTGATTGGTTTCTTTTCTCTAACTGCTTGTAGGATTTTGTTCTTCTGTTGAGTTTCTGGAATCCTGACTACTATATGCCTAGTTGTAATTTTTTTTTTAATCCCAGCTTGTTGAAATCCTATATACCTCACTTCTCTGTGTGTCAAATTCTTTCCCCTGCTTGGGAAGTTTTCTGCCATTACTTCTGTGAACAGTTTTTTTATGTCATCTGCACTGTCTCCTGTTTCTTCATTGATTCCAATCAGTTTTATGTTATTCTTCTTTGCATCATGTAGCAGCTGCTGGATTGATTTCTCATGGTCCCTTACTATTTTTAAAAAATCTTTCTCTTCCTGGTCAGTAATCACAATCCTGTCTTCTATATCTGATATTCTGTCCTCACTTTGGCTCATTCTGCTGAGTAAACTTTCAATGGAGTTTTTCATCTCCTGGATATCTGTTTGCATCTGTTTTATGGATTCCATTTGTTTCCTATGATGGGATTCCATCATGTTCCCATGTCCTCTATTTTTTTTTATCTGTGTTTGCTCCAGAGTTATTATTCATGTTTTACACTATGGGCACAATCTCTGTTGTCTGAGAAATTATTTCTGATTTCATTTTTTCCAGATCCTCTTTCATTGCCAGTTCAGTGAGTCCAGGTGGTTGAGTTTCAGATTGTTCCATCTCATTGCCCCTTGGAGTTGCCTTTGGTGATCTGGAAGTCTGATTTTGATACTTATTTAGGTGTCTTCTCATTTCAACCAATGCAGTGTACTGTGCCTTTATTGAGGTGAATCTTTGCTCACCCAGTGGTCTCCCATTCTCAGCAAGCCTCCAAGAGGCATTCTCTCTGCTGCTCACCGCTGCACCACTACCTGGGTTCAGAATGATGGCCTTCTAGATCCCCATGCTGGGCTCTTGTCTGCTCAGGCTTCTGGCTTTTGTCTGCGTACACTTCCCGATGGTATCTGGGCAGCCCTTTGGCTGGGGCTTGCTTGACTGCCCAGCTGTTTTCCAAGCGGGCCATTGGCTGGGCTGTGCATGCCCAAGCCACTAGTGTCTGGCTGGGGCCTGTGCACCAGTGCTACTGCTGTCTGGGTGGGCCTCTGGCTGAAGCCTGTGCACCTGTTTTCCAAGTGGGTGTTTGGCTGGGGCCTGCATATCCAAGCCGCTGGTGTCTGGGTGGGCCCCCAGCTGGGGCCTGTGCTCCCATGCTGCTGATGCCTGGTTGGGCTTCTCCCATTTATGCTGTGATATAAAATGATCTGTAGGACATTTTTATGGGAGCCCAATAAGATATTTTTAAAAATTTCCTCTGCTACTGTTGAAATATTTTCAGTGCACAGCAATTTAATTTTTAAGTTACTTGCTTATATATTTAAAAGCCAGAGAGCTCTAAAATCATTCAAAAACAACTTTTTGCATCTCTTTTTTCCAGAAGCCTTCATTCTTGCTTCTCAGAGGCAGTTTGAAATCCTTTAGCATTTTCTGTGAGTATCTGCCTTCATATTTCAAGATAATATACTAATATTATAGATCTAATTTTTGGATTACTATTGACTTTGTACCATTGGGAAATAGTAATTTAGCTCTGTTATACAAGTCCCCCTCAAGACATACAGACAAGGTTCCCCTTCCCAATCTTTCAGTATAGAGAATAACTTCCATTAAATCAGTTTTTATAGCTTCATCAATTATTGCATTTCCTTCTAACAGCTTACTTTTCCTAGGATTAATAATTTTCTCCTTTTGAGTTTCCTTAATTTTTAAGTATCTTTCTTTTACCTACCATCAATTTAGTCTAGGCTTACCTCCAGAACTATATATAGATTGTTAATACATTTGAATTCGTCAGATGATATGTAAGTTTTTATTATTTTGGAAACTTCTGCTGGAGCTCTCTATCTCACCATCTCATCTAGAATGGTTGCTCTCTAGGCCTGTTGCAGCCATGTCACTCCAAGACCCCCCTTTTTATTTGCCAAGTCACCCTCTTTTCAGTTTTTGGAGTGGAACACAATGCTCCATATACCCTGGGAATGATTGCATAATAAGTTTCTCACTTGTATGCCTTGAAAATGCCTTTATTCTGCCCTCATGATTGGGTAACAGACTGTCCTGGGATAGAAATCTAGAATGGCACATCTTTCTCCTAATAATCTTGAAAACATTATCTTCTAGTTTTGGGTGGTGTTCTCAAGAAATCACATGTCATTCTGATTCCTCACCAGTTTTACTTCTCTTTGGAACTTAGTAGAATCTCATTATTTTTTGTCCTATTCCAAATGGATGTTCCTTGATAAATGTCTTATCCAGTGTTTGCTCTGAGGACTCAATAATCCTTTCAATCTAAAAACTTAAAAATTCATGGCATTTAATTAAGGGGGAAATACTTGATGTGCACCACCACACCCAGCTTGGTTTGACTTCTGAAGAGTTTTCTACTGGCATGTGAGGGAGGGAACTATTATAATTTAGATCTAGAATGTCCCCCAAATTTTCATATGTTGAGAGGTGGGGCTTTTAAAAGGTGATTGGAGGAGCCAGGTGTGATGGCATACACCTGTAATTCCAGCACTCAGGAGGCTGAGGCAGGAGGATTGCCACAAGTTCGAGACCAGCCTGGGCTACATAGTTCAGGGCCACCCTGAACTACAAAGGAAGACCCTGCCTCAAAAGAACCAAAAAAAAAAAATGATTGGATTGAGAGGAAATTATACTTATCAGTTGATTGGTTTATTAATAATATCATAGTTGAATGTGCTGTTAGGAGGTGGGGCCTTGTCAAAAGAGGTGGGTCAGTAGGATCATGACATGGAAGGATTATTCTTGTCCCCAGATCCTTCCTTCTCTCTCTGCTTCCTGGCTGGCATAGATTAAGCAGCTCTTCTCCACCCTGCCCTTCCATCAATGTCATTTTTGCGTTACAGCCAGC